>NC_037676.1:114148716-114760474 GCF_003255815.1 Theropithecus gelada
TTACGCCATTCTCCTGCCTCAGCCTCCCAAGCAGCTGGGACTACAAGCGCCCGCCACCTCGCCCAGCTGGTTTTTTGTATTTTTTTTAGTAGAGACGGGGTTTCACCGTGTTCGCCAGGATGGTCTCGATCTCCTGACCTCGTGATCCGCCCGTCTCGGCCTCCCAAAGTGCTGGGATTACAGGCTTGAGCCACCGCGCCCGGCCAATTTTTCTATTTTTCTATTAATGAGCAACTGGAATATTTCTAATTTTAGCAACTGTAAATAAAGTGACTACAAACATTTCTTTTTTGAACAAATATGCTGTGAATATTAATTCTCATCAGTTGAACCATTTTGATTGTACAACTTTACATGCAGATCAATGATTATGAGCTTCAGTTGCTTCATATTCTCAAATATATGATGTTGTCTGTCTTGTTAATTTTAGCCATTTTGTGGGTATAAAGTGATCCTCACTGAGATAATGATATCTATTTCCACAAAGGCTAATTACATTCTTCTCATTTTCATGCCCTTATCAGTCATTTGTTTATTTTCATTTGTGAAGTGGCTGCCCAAATCTGATAGTATGACAAATACCTGTACTTGTATGTTAAAACTTTTATTATTGTTGCACAGGTACCTGAGGCTCTTAATTCTTAAAAATCTCATCTTTAGTTTCTTTCAAATTAGATAATTCACATTGGTCTGTTCTCATATTCGCTCTTTCTTTTACTTTTTGTCACCATTCTGCTCTTAATAAGAACATCTAGGAATTTTGTATGTCAATTACTATGATTTGCAATCTTAGAATATTAGGTGGATCATTTTATAGTTTTAATTTCTTAGCGGAAAGTTTTCTATTTGCTTATTTATTACAAGTATATTTTTATTTATATCTTTGCACATTGTTTTGATTACTACTTTTAAATTCAGGCCTGTTAATCCCAACAACTGGATTATTCATCTCAATTTCTGCCTGTTGATTTTATTTTATCTTATGAATAATTTTCCTGTTTCTTTATATAATGAGTAATTGTACATGGTGTCTTGAACATTGTGATATGTCTTAGAGACTTTCAGTTTTGTTATTGCTTTTGAGAAGTGCAGATTTTTGTGGTTTTTGCTGTTCATTTAGCAGAAATTTAACAAACTCAAACTACAACATCTTTGTATCTGTTTCAGCTGAATTTCTATTCACTTATTTTAGTTTCAGCTGTTATCCTTGATTTTTTCTCTATGCTTGCATGGTTCATGGGTCTGTTAGAGATTTAGGCAGAGTATATTCACGGGAATTTTGAGCTCTTCTTTCTGGCTTTCATTTTTCCAGGATTCCCCATCCCCAAACCAACTTGTCAGAGGCTGTGATTGCCCAAAACTCAGTTATTTGGTTCTTAGGCTGAAAGAGCTGCAGATTCTCTACTCTAGTTTTATCTATCCCTATCCCATGGTCCTACCTGGAAAAGCTCTCAAACTAAAAGATCTAAAAACAAACGTCATGCAGCACCATTCCCTTGTTCCTAGTATCCACTCCCCTCCCATATCTGCATACCTTTTTTTTTTTTTTTTTTTTTTTTTTCTGGCTTTCCAATGTTCTCCTGTCATTGTTTTATAAATTATTTACAGTCTTTTGAAAGTTAATCCAATAAAAGCTTCTAGCAATATCTGAATCAGAAATCAAGATATTTTTAAAATATCAGTTATCATTGTAAACCTTTCTTGACCACGATATATAAAATAGCACACGCTAACTTGCCTCATGCATCATCAAGAATTAATATAAAGCTAACTTCATTAAAGCCTGATTTTTATCTTAAGTGAGGGTATACTGACCTATGGGATAGAGAACACATAAGTAGCCAATCATATGTGGAAATGATTTGTCACAGAGATGGAAATAATTTTCTTCCTAGTACCACTATCCTAGCACAACAAGTTTTGTAAATGAGAGAATTACATGCAAAACTCAAATTCAAGTAGATATGTACCAACTTGTTCACCTTATGCTATTGTTGATGTTTGTATCATCAATACAAAAGTGGTAATTTGTGTAGCTATTTAAATGAGTGTGTAATATTTTTCCCAGCAAATTTTTTTGAAAATGTTTTTAAATGGTACAATTTCATAAACTGATTTGTTTACAAATAAATGTTTGAAATTTTTTTTATCATCCTGTTTCACACATAAACATGTACCACTGTGGATGATAAATTGTATAAACACTACGCTCTTGCACATATGAAGATGATATTCACCCTGATTTCTAAGCAGTTAAATGAAAAGCATACCCATTATGAAGTAATATTTTACAAATAACAGTTTAGTAAACATTTAAAAAGTAAATAATACCAAAATTCTTTAGAAAAGCAAACCAATTAGAGATGTTCCTCTCTCTGAGAGGAAGCATAAATTTATACAACTCCTTTGGAAAACAACTTAGCATTATTTAAAGACATTGACATTGTGCATAATTTATAACATTGTACAAATATGTATATGTACAATATCTATATATTCTTTATATTTTTGAATACAAATAAATCAAGAGAAATTAACATATAATATTAATACACCTTGTTCACAATGAGGGAAAACAATGAAAACAGTATCAGTTTAACAAGGAATAAATTGTAGAATAATCATGTAATGAAAGACTATACAGTGATGAAAGTGAAAGTACCACTACTACATATATTAACATAAATGAATCTCAAATATGATACTGAACAAAAAAACAGGTTTACAGCCAAACAAATGCAATATTGTTTATTCCAGTTATAGAAATTTTTTAAAAAACAAAGTTTTTCCTCTTTAGGGGAATTTAAAATTAGGATTTTCTTTTTAGGAGAAAGAAGGAAATGCATTTAGGAAGAAACACTTTGGGGGCTTCTGGGATACCATGAATATTTAATTTTTCATGTGGGTAATGGACACATATATATGGGTGTATATATATATGACCTTATTTTACTATTGTTCTTTAAACTATACATATACATTTCCAAATACGGTTGTTAGATGCATGCCATGATTATAAATGAAGAAAAAATAGAGGGATTAAAAATAAAGAAACTTGCCTCGCTATCTCAGTTATTAGATCTTTTTATATTCCCTTATCACTTCTGGTACTTACAAACATTTGAGAAAAATGTGCACATCTGAGCCAAGTTTATGTCAATTAAATAAAGTTTTGTGGGATTTATTTTTGGGGATTACATTTTTAAAATACGAAGCTTCATGAGGGACTATTCAATTTAAAATGTTATCTGCAAAAACAAGAGGCTCAATTAAAATTTTAAAACACGGAATTTTTGAAAAGCTTATTGATATATATTCTGTGCACAGTGGTAGATTATGATTTGACCTATGATGGGTCAGAAAGTTTGTTAAGCACTTCCTCTAGATATCTGCTTGATGTATTTCATCACGTATGTAGTTAATAAATATTTAGGTTAGAGAACCATGAAGAACATAAATAAGAGCACCTCTTACAGTTCCTCAGTGAATTTGTTCTTATTTTGAAAATGGATACTGTTCAGCTTCCTTACCAATTTCCTGCCTTCTTTACTGATGAAAATAACACTAAAACGTTTCAAATATGGCTACATCATCATTGTGATATCTGAGGAAATTTTGAGGAACATAATGGGAAATTTCTATTTGTGGATATAGCTCATGTGAAAGTTAAGAATAGCATTTCAGGATTTTTCCTCTTCATATAAGTAAAAATCTATATTCTTAAAATAACTATTAGATGTATAATTATTTCCAATTCATCAATGTAAATAAAAAAATAGAATTTTATGTACAAAAACCATTCATTAGGTTCTTCTTGGATGATAGGAACACTTCAAAGAGAATGAAGTCATTGTAATCAACTATAGCTTATTTGCCATTGACAATGGCATGCACCTAACTTATAGAATCTCAAAACAAAAATATTAAAATTCCTTTTATATATAGTTTTAAATTAATACTTAAGTTATGCTATAAGCACAGTTATTATCAGCCTTTACTCTGCTATGGCATTATTGGTTGCACACCCAACAAACATTTCCCTATAGTCTTTCTTTGTAAGATAATTCCAATATAAAGTTTCCATATATTACTGAAACAGTAAGAGTTCGGTCTTGGATCTACTGCTTACTGCACAGAAAGCCAATGACTGAGACAAAGAGGATTGCCAAGAAAGAAGGCTTTAATCAAGTGTTGCAGCTGAGGAGATGGGAGACCACACTCAAATCCATATCCTTGATGGACTAAAGTTAGGGGTTTACATATTATGGAAAAAAAAATGTAACAATGTGTTGAAAAACAAGAACTAAGAAGGGGTAAGAAAAAAAAATGAGTGGTCTGGCATCTGATTGTCTGGATGCCTGATTTGGTGAGTCAGTTCTTTGATACTTTTTGAGAGGCCTGGAGGTCCTTTCCTGAGGAAGAAACTCAGATAAAACAAACGCAAGTTTCAAGCCTTAAGACCAGAAGAGTCAATTTCCACGTTTATCCAAAAGAACTATCTATGGAACTATTGGATCAGTTTTACCCATAGCAACTCAATCAAGACTAAGTTAATCATTGAAAGGACGTTCCCCTCCCCTTTAAGATAATTGTCCTAATGTAAAGTAAACCTTGCTGGGGGCTTCTGAGAAAAAAACTTTCCAGTTGTAAACAGAGTGGCCTTTGACTCCCACCTCTTCCTTTTTGATTGGGACATTTCCACAGAAGGAATTAGTGCTTGGATCCCTAGTAACCATCTTTGGAGATGGTATTGACAACACAGCAGATACCGGAGCAGAAAGAAAGTAAAAAAACCTACTGAGCTAATCCCCTTATATCAGCACTTTTTATGCAAAATAAATCAATATATTTATTGGTAAAGCTACATTTATAGATAATCCTTATAGTTCAACTCAATGAATTATTGTTGATTCATTTTCAAGACAACTGATGTTTATTTTAGATTCTATGAATATCTTCATAGATAACTTAGGATTATTGATTTCACAATCAATATTAAGAGCCTAATACTTTCATATTCTAGTCTCTATTCTATTCTATTCTGTTCTATTCCATTCTATTCTTCCATTCTTCAAATAAATAATTATTGAATTATTTATCATTCTCTGCCCAAGAGCATGCCTTGTGCCATATGACTTGCAATTTCTTCCAGCTATAAAGGCAGTTGAATACAGACTCAGCCATTTCATTTGCTTTGGTCAGTAGAATGAGAAGGAAGTGACATTGTAACACTTCGGAGCCTAGACCTAGGTATCTTTCATGCTTTCACTTGCTTGTTTGTCCTCTGCCATTGCAATGAGAGGGATTCATCTAAACCAGTCCACTGATCCCAGGGAGAAGAGGAAAAACAGCAGAAAATGTAAACAGACAAATGAGTTAACCCAACCAGTATCAATAAAATACTGTCTATATCAGTTGAATCCTGCAGATGAAACAGGAAAAGCTCCCTTGTCGCCCTCACAGGGCGTGCGACAGGGGGAGTGGCTCACTTTTTCAGTGTCCTGCTGCTGAAGCCTCTAGGGGAACACAAAGACGGGCAGATTGTGGGGCTCTAACCCCACAGCAGCATCTGGGGGTGGATGTTTACACCTCCAGAAGCCCCAGTGGATGGGTGCTACCATATGCTCTTTTAGTTTTACTGTCTATAGCCAGCTTGTGTTAACCAGCTCAATTAGACTCTCTACCTTGTCTCAAGGACAGAGGGCTTTCTGTATCCCAGGTTCTTGACTTGTTGTACCAGAAGACTCAGATCATACACGGGCTTGGAGAATGAGTGCAAGGTTTTATTGAGTAGAAGTAACTCTCAGCAGATGAGGGAGCCAGAAAGGAGATGGTCTTCCCCTGGAGTCGGGCTCTCCTCTGACTGCTGCCCTGGCCAAAATCTGCCTCATTCTGCCAGTGGATGGCCTGCCTGTATGCTGGTGCCTGTCGTGTGTTCTTCCACATGTGCTCCCTTCAGTGTCCTCTCGATGTCCAGACACTTGTATCTTCTTACCCTGATCCCTCCTCTAGATGTCCAGCCACTTGTGAGTTCCTCCACCGATGTGCTCCTCTGGATGTCTGTCCAGCTGTCTGTGTGACTGTCTGCTAGGGTTTTGGGGTTTGTATAGGCACAGGATGGGGGCGTGGCGGGCCAGGGTGGTCTTAGAAAATGCAACATTTGTGCATGAAGGCAAGAGTGCCTGTTCTCATGGGCCCTAGGGTGGAGCCCTAGCCAGAGACCTGCAATCCTCTACTCAGCACTTCCCTGACCCCTCCCATATTACAGACACATGAGAAACATATGCCTTTATGATGTGCCATTGAGTTCTGGGAAGGAAACAGTAAAACCTAAATGATAGAATGTTTATTATTTAAATCTTTCGGTGTACCAGTAGAAACTCAATAATTCTCTCTCCCAATGAATGAAGCATGCTATAAAGTAAGTTGAGTAAAATTGATGTAACTATACATACATGTTCACAAATTTCCCTTATTGATTAAAATTAAGTCACTTTTACATTTTATACTTAATTATTAATGGTGGATTCATTTTGACATACCTCAAAACTTTATCATTATTTTAATCTCAATAATTGGAAAACTGTCTCTTTTAGACTCATGATTCGATTTTTTTTTTCTCTTGGAAATATTTGCCCAACTTTCAAAAATGTTATCCAGTTTATGTTTTGTTTTTCATTTTATTGTCCTGAGAGTCTATATTTAGGTTTATCTTTTTAGGGATATCCTCCAATTCAATTTTCTTCAGCTCTACATCTTCTATAGAGTTTCATGTAAATAATAGGCAAAGCATAGCATGTTGGAAAGAGTGTATCCTGCTATTTATCAAGAGTTACCTTAGTTGCATTAAAATGACTAATATTGTAATACTATTAACAGGAATTAAAACTAATTATGGATATTCTAATCATCTCTTACTCATGTCAATCTCCCTTACACTGAAATACTATAAAAAGGTTTGTATGACTTTTTTATTTCTCATCTAAGTGGGAAAAGTCATGCCCCATTTCAGAATTTAATATGGCACTTGGAACCTCTAAGATCTCCATGTCTAACCACCTAAGCTCATTATACACCACTGCTTAGTTGAAATGGGATTTCAGGTTTTACAAAGTAATTCTTTAACAACTACTTTGGTAACCAATATAGAAGAAGTGCATGCATTCTTTTGGATTGCAAGACCCTAAATAATAAGATCAGTGATAAATGAAGCAGTCTGCATTTACTGAGGTATTGGGAACTGAAGTGTTGAATTGATGCACTGCTAGGAGATGTTTTTCTCTATTAATGATATTTCAATTTCCTCTGATGTAAGAAACTCTCAATTCAAGCTACTGAGAAGGATATGTGTTATCTCTGGAGACTTCTTTCAAATTTAAGATTCTGTCACTCTCAATATGTGAGATATTGAGGCTACTTTTAAAATTACTGACTCATTACTTTTCGACCTGTCCTGCCATGCCACTATTCCACATGAAAATATATGTATTTATTTTCTTCTGAGTTAATAGAAAATGTGTAAGAACATTATGTGTTATATCGTAGAACGTGTAGAGATTTTACATAACTGATAATTCAGGTTAGCTCTCCTATAATGAATACAATTTAACTCATATTAAGAATATTGAGGCCAGGCACAGCATTTCATGTCTGTAATCCCAGCCCTTTGGGAGGTTGAGGCGGGTGGATCACTGGAGGTCAAGAATTTGAGACAAGCCTGGCCAACATGGTGAAACCTAGTCTCTACTAAAAATACAGAAAAAAAAAAAATAGTTGGGTGTGGAGGCACACACCTGTAGTCCCTGCTACTTGGGGAGGATGAGCCAGGAGAATCACTTGAACCCAGGAGGCAGAGGCTGCAGTGAGCCAAGATTGCGCCACTGCACTCCAGCCTGGGTGACAGAGGGAGACTCCATCTCAAAAAAAAAAAAAAAAAAAAAAAAAAAAACCCCACAGATTTTTAAAGTTATTAATGGTTTTAAATACTTCACTGGTTAATATATGAAAGCCTACATTAAGTATATATTTTATTTTTATTTGGGGCATATATTTAATTTTGTATTTTGGAAACAAACTTACTGCTTCAATGACAACATAGAGACAACATAGAGGCTCTAAGATTAACTTTCAGTTCTTATATCAATTTACATGGTAAATTCTACTATCTCTCCTATGATTGGAAGTAGTCAAGTATGTGACAAATGAAGGTAAGATGGTAGGATGGTGGCAGGGGAAAGAGACAGTGAAGTGGGAAGCTCTACATACTTTCAAATAACCAAGTATCATGAGAACTCACTATCACAAGAAGAGCAGAGGGGAAATTCGCTCCCATGATCCAATCACCTCCCACCAGGTTCCTCCCCAGTATTGGGGATCACAATCCAACATGCGATTTGGGTGAGGAGACAGAGCCTAAACATATTACTGCCCTTCATCCTTTTTTTTTTTTTCCCACTAAAACTTACTCTGTCATTGATTCTCCATTGTTCTTTAACTTTTCCTTTCCTGCTTATATTATCTTCTGCTCAACTTATTAATGTGATCAAACATTCCCCTCAAAGATAGAAACCTAAAGAGAGAGAAAGAATATGTCCTATTGATAGAATATGGCCCTTTCACTATCATGCTTTTACTTTACTTTTTAGTCTAAAAGCACACATACTGTTTCCACTTCTTTTTTGTCCCCAGCTATCAAGTAGAACTTTTCTGGCAATGAGTTCCATGATGCTAAATTATTGTCTTTCTTGTTCTTTTCAAACATTTGAAACAGCACATTAATTTCTGCTACATATGGGATTTATACAAATCTAACTATTGTGTTTAAATACTAATCACTTCTTCCTGAAATTCTTCATGTCTTTGGATCTCATAGGCAAGATGGCCGAATAGGAACAGCTTTGGTCTGCAGCCACCAGTGAGATAAATGGAGAAGGTAGGTGATTTCTGCATTTCCGACTAAGGTACCCAGCTCCTCACTGGGACTGGTTAGACAGTGGGTGTAGTCCACGGAGGGTGAGCTTCATCTCACCCGCGAAGTGCAAGGGCTCAGGGAACTCCCTCCCCTATCCAAGGGAAGCCGTGAGGAACCATGCTGTGAGGAACAGTGCACTCCAGTCCAAATACCATGCTTCTCCCACAGTCTTTGCAACCCACAGATCAGGAGATTCCCTCTGGGGCCTATGCCACCAGGGCCCTTGGTTGGAAGCACAAAACTAGACGGCTATTTGACAGATACCGAGCTAGCTGCAGGAGATTTTTTTTTTTTTTTTCATACTCCAGTGGCTTCTGGAATGTCATCGAGTCAGAAATATTCACTGCCCTGGAAAGGGGGCTGAAGTCAGGGATCCAGGTGGTCCAGGTCAGTGAATCTCACCCCCACGAAGCCCAGCAAGCTAAGATCCACTGGCTTGAAATTCTTGCTGTCAGCACAGCAGTCTAAAGTTGAGCTGGGATGCTCCGCTTGGTGGGGGGAGGGGCATCTGCCATTACTGAGGCTTGAGTAGGCGGTTTTCCCCTCACATCATAAACAAAGCCTCCAGGAAGTTCAAACTATGCAGAGCCCACTGCAGCACTGCAAAGGTTCTGTAGCCGGGCTACCTCTCTATATTCCTCCTCTCTGGGCAGGGCATCTCTGAAAGAGGCAGCAGCCACATTGAGTGTCTTATAGCTAAAACTCCCATCTTCCTGGGACACAGCACCTGGGGGAAGGGGTGGCTGTAGAACAGCGTCAGCAGACTTAAACGTTCCTGCTTGCCTGCTCTGAAGAGAGCAGCAGATCTCCCAGCACAGTGCTTGAGTTCTGCTAAAGGACAGACTGTCTCCTCAAGTGGGTTCCTGACCCCCATCCCTCCTGACTGGGAGACACCTCCCAGCAGGGGTTGACAGACACCACATACAAGAGAGCTCCAACTGGCATCTGGCAGGTGTCCCTCTGGGATGAAGCTTCCAGAAGAAGAAATAGGCAGCAAACTTTGCTGTTCTGCAGCCTCCGCTGCTGATACCCAGGCAAACAGGGTCTGGAGTGGACCTCCAGCAAACTCCAGCAGACCTACAGCAAAGAAGCCTATTAGAAGGAAAACTAACAAACAGAAAGGAATACACTTAACATCAACAAAAAGGATGTCTGCACAGAAACCCCATCTGAAGGTCACCAATGTCAAAGGCCAAAGGCTTATAAATCTATGAAGATGAGGAAAAACGAGTGCAAAAACGCTGAAAATTCCAAAAACCAGAAGACCTCTTCTCCTTCAGAGGATTACAATTCCTCACGAGCAAGGAAACAAAACTGGATGGAGAATGAGTTTTGCAAATTGACAGAGGTAGGCTTCAGAAGGTAGGTAATAACAAACTCCTCTGAGCTAAAGGAGCATGTTCTAATCCAATGCAAGGAAGCTAGGAACCTTGAAAAGAGGTTAAACAAATTGATATCTAGAATAATCAGTTTAGAGAAGAACATAAATGACTCGATGGAGCTGAAAAACACAGCACAAGAACTTCATGAAGCATACACAAGTATCAGTAGTCAAATTGATCAAGCAGAAGAAAGAATATCAGAGATTGAATATCAACTTAATGAAATAAAGTGTGAAGACAAGATTAGAGAAAAATAATGAAAAGGAATGAACAAAGACTCCAAGAAATACGTGAACTATGTAAAAAGACAAAACCTACGTTTAATTGGTGTACCTGAAAGTGACAGGGAGAATGGAACCAAGCTGGAGAAACCTCTTCAGGATATTATCCAGGAGAACTTCTCCAACCTACAAACATTCAAATTCTGGAAATACAGAGAACACCACAAAGATACTCCTTGAGAAGGGCAACCCTAAGACACATAATCATCAGATTCACTAAAGTTGAAATAAAGGAAAAACTGTTAAGGGCAGCCAGAAAGAAAGGTTGGGTTACCCACAAAGGGAAGCTCATCAGACTAACAGCAGATCTCTCTGCAGAAACCCTACAAGCCAGAAGAGTGGGTTCCAATATTCAATATTCTTAAATAAAAGAATTTTCAACCAAGAATTTCATATTCAGCCAAACTAAGCTTCATAAGTGAAGGAGAAATAAAATCCTTTACAGACAAGCAAATGCTGAGAGATTTTTGTCACCACCAGTCCTGACTCACAAGAGCTCCTGAAGGAAGCACTAAATGTGGAAAGGAAAAACCAATACCAGCCACTGCAAAACATACCAAATTGTAAAGACCATCAACACTATGAAGAAACTGCATCAACTAATGGTCAAAATTACCAGCTAGCATTGTAATGACAGGATCAAATTCACATATAACAATACTAACCTTAAATATAAAGAGGCTCAATGCCCCAATTAAAAGACACAGACTGGCAAACTGGATAAAGAGTTAAGACCCATCAGTGTGTTGTATTCAGGAGACCCACCTCACATGTAAAGACATGCATAGGCTGAAAATAAATGGATGGAGGAATATTTACTAAGCAAATGCAAAGCAAAAAAAGCAGCAGTTGCCATTCTAGTCTCTGATAAAACAGATTTTAAACCAACAACAATGAAAAAAGACAAGGAAGGACATTACATAATGGTAAAGGGATCAATGCAACAAGAAGAGCTAACTATCCTAAATGTATATGCACCCAATACAGAGCACCTAGATTCATAAAGCGAAACCTACAAAGAGACTTAGACTCCCAAAAAATAATAGTGGGAGACTTTAACACCCCACTGTCAATATTAGACCAATCAAAGACACAGAAAATTAACAAGGATATTCAGGACTTGAACTCAACTCTGGACTAAATGGACATAATAGATAGCTACAGAACTCTCCACCACAAATCAACAGAATACACATTTTTCTCAGCACCATAGAGCACTTCCTCTAAAATTTACCACTTAATTGGAAGTAAAACACTCCTCAGCAAATGCAAAAGAATGGAAATCATAACAAACAGTCTGTCATATAACCGTGAAATCAAATTAGAACTCAGGATTAAGAAACTCACTCAAAACCACACAACTACATGGAAACTGAACAACCTGCTCTGGAACGACTACTGGGTAGATAACAAAATTAAGGCAGAAATAAATAAGTTATTTGAAACTGATGAGAAGAAAGACACAACGTACCAGAATAACTGGGACATAGCTAAAGCAGTATTTAGAAGGAAATTTATAGAACTAAATGCGTACAGGAGAAAGCTTGGAAGATCTAAAATTGACACCCTAACATCACAATTAAAATAATTAGGGAATCAAGAGGAAACAGATTCAAAGAAGCAGAAAACAAGAAATAACTAAGATCTGAGCAGAAGTAGACAGAGACACAAAAAACCCTTCAAAAATCAATGAATCCAAGAGCTGGTTTTCTGAAAAGATTAACAAAATAGACTTCTAGCCACACTAATAAAGAAGAAAAGAGAGAATAATCAAATAGACACAATAAAAATGATAAAGGGAATATCACCATCGATCCCACATAAATACAGACTATCATCAGAGAATACTATAAGCATCTCTATGCAAATAAACTAGAAAATCTAGAAGAAATTGATAAATTCCTGGATACATATATCCTCCGAAGACTAAACCAAGAAGTTCAATCCCTGAATAGACCAATAACAAGTTCTGAAATTGAGGCAGTAATTTATAACATACCAACAAAAAAAAAAAAAAAAAAAAAAAAACCCAGAATCAGATGGATTCACAGCCGAATTCTACTAGAGGTACAAAGAGGAGCTGGTACCATTCCTTCTGAAACTATCCCAAACAATAAAAATGAAGGGCTTTTATCCAACTCATTTTACGAGGCCAGCATCATCCTGATACCAAAATCTGACAGAGAAACACACAAAAAAGAAATTTCAAGCTAATATCCCTGATGAACAACAATGTGAAAATCCTCGATAAAATACTGGCAAACCGAATCCAGCAGCACATCAAAAAGCTTATCCACCATGATCAAGGAGGATACATCCCTAGCTTGCAAGGCTGGTTTAATATACACACATCAATAAACGTAATCCATCACATAAACAGAACCCACGGCAAAAAAACACATGATTATCTCAATTGATGCAGAAAAGGCCTTTGACAAAATTCTACACTCCTTCATGTTAAATACTCTCAATAAACTACATGTTAATGGAACATATCTCAAAATAATGAGAGCCATTTATGACAAACCCACAGCCAGTATCATACTGAGTGGGCAAAAGCTGGAAGCATTTCCTTGGAAAACTGGCACAAGATAAGGACACCCTCTCTCACCACTCCTACTCAACACAGTATTGGAAGTTCTGGCCAGGGAAATCAGGCAAGAAAAAGAAATAAAGGTTATTCAAATAGGAAGAGAGGAAGTCAAATTGTCTCTGTTTGCAGATAACGTGATTGTATATTTAGAAAACCCCATCATCTCAGCCCAAAATCTCCTTAAGCTGACAAGCAACTTTAGCAAAGTCTCAGTGAGAGGTAACAACGTGCTAGCAGCCCTCACTCTCAGCACCTCCTCAGCCTCCAGCCTCTGCGTCCACTCTGGCGGTGCTTGAGGAGCTCTTAAGCCCGCCAGGCCACTGTGGGAGCCCCTCTCTGGGCTGGCTGAGGCCGGAGCCTCCTTCTTATGCTTGCTGGGAGGTGTGGAGGGAGAGGCATGGGTGGAACCGTGGCTGCCCGCTGTGCTCACGGGCCAGTGTGAGTTCTGGGGGATGTGGGCTCCACAGGCCCTGCACATGGAGCAGCCAGCCAGTGCCGCCGTCCCAGGGCAGTGAGGGGCTTAGCACCCCAGCCAGCAGCTGCGAGGTTGCGCCAGGTGCCCCAGCAGAGCTGGCCTGCCGGCGCTGCACTCAAATTCTTGCTGGGTTTAGCTGCTTCCCATGGGGCAGGGCTCGGAACCTGCAGTCCACCATGTCTGAGCTCCCCCATGGCGGTGGGCTGCCGTGCCTCCTGAGCCTCCCCAAAGGGCACCGGCCCCTGCTCCATGGTGCCTGGTCCCATTCACTGCCCAAGGACTGAGGAGTGCAGGCGCCGGACTGGCGCACAGCTCCACCTGCAGCCCTGGTGCAGGATCCACTGGGTGAAGCCAGCCAGGCTCCTGAATTGGATGGGAACTTGGAGAACTTTTATATCTAGCCAGAGGATCGTATGTGCACCAATCAATGCTCTGTGTCTAGCTCAGGGTTTGTGAATACACCAATTGGCACTCTGTATCTAGCTAACCTAGTGGAGACTTGGAGGACTAGCACTCTGTTACTCTGTCTAGCTCAAGGATTGTAAATGCACCAATCATCAGTCTGTGTCTAGCTCAAGGTTTATAAATACACCAATCAGTACTCTGTGTCTAGCTCAAGGTTTGTAAATACACCAATTGGTACTCTGTATCTCGCTAACTCTGCATCTAGCTAACTAGCACTCTGTGACTCTGTGTCTAGCTCAAGGATTGTAAACGCACCAATCAGCACTCTGTCAAAACGGACCAATCAGCTCTCTGTAAAATAGACCAATCAGTTCTCTGTAAAATGGACCAATCGGCAGGATGTGGGTGGGGCCAGATAAGGGAATAAAAGCAGGCTGCCGGAGCCAGTCAGGGGCAACACTCCCGGGTCTCCTTCCACAGTGTGGAAGCTTTGTTCTTTCGCTCTTTGCAATAAATCTTGCTGCTGCTCACTCTTTGGGTCCACGCTGCTGTTATGAGCTGTAACACTCACCGCGAAGGTCTGCAGCTTCACTCCTGACAGTGAGACCACGAACCCACCAGAAGGAAGAAGCTTCAGACACATCTGAATGTCTGAAGGAACAAACTCTGGACACACCATCTTTAAGAACTGTAACACTCACCGCGAGGTTCTGTGGCTGCATTCTTGAAGTCAGTGAGACCAAGAACCCACCAATTCTGGACATACCAGGATACAAAATCAGTGTGCAAAAATCACAAGCATTTCTATAAACCAGTAATAGCCAAATCATGAGTGAACACCCATTTACAATCACTACAAAGAGAATAAAATACCCAGGAATCAATCTGACAAGGGATGTGAAGGACCTCTTCAAGGAGAACTACAAACCACTGCTCAAGTGGTTTGTAGACACAAAGAGAGCACACAAACAAATGGAAAAACACTCCATACTCATGGATGGGAAGAATCAATGTCGTGAAAATGGCCATACTGCCCAAAATAATTTATAGATTAAATGCTATCCCCATCTAGCTACCATTGACTTTCTTCACCAAATTAGAAAAAACTACTTTAAATTTCATATGGAACCAAAAAAGAGCCCATATAGCCAAGACACTCCTAAGCAAAAAGAACAGAGCTGGAAGCATTATGCTACCTGACTTCAAACTATACTACAAGGCTACAGTAACCAAAATAGCATGGTACTGGTACCAAAACAGATATATAGACTATGGAACAGAACAGAGGCCTCAGAAATAATGCCACACATCTA
This sequence comes from Theropithecus gelada, assembly GCF_003255815.1. Lineage (NCBI taxonomy): Eukaryota > Metazoa > Chordata > Mammalia > Primates > Cercopithecidae > Theropithecus > Theropithecus gelada. The sequence goes on from NC_037676.1 coordinate 114,164,137, forward strand.
CAACCATCTGATCTTTGACAAACCTGACAAAAATGAGCAATGGGAAAAGATTCCTTATTTAATAAATTGTGTTGGGAAAACTGGCTAGCCATATGCAGAACACTGAAACTGGACCCCTTACTTACAACTTACACAAAATTTAACTTAAGACGATTAAAGACTTAAATATAAGCCCTAAAACCATAAAAACCCTCGAAAAAAACCTAGGCAATACCATTCAGGACATAGACATGGACAAAGACTTCATGATCAAAACACCAAAAGGAATGGCAACAAAAGACAAAATTGACAAATGGGATCTAATTAAACAAAAGGACTTCTGCACAGCAAAAAGAAACTATCATCAGAGCAAACAGGCAACCTACATAATTGGAGAAAATATTTGCAATCTATCCATCTGACAATGGGCTAATATCCAGAATCTACAAGTAACTTAAACAAATTTACAAGAAAAAAACAACTGCATCGAAAAGTGGGGGAAGGATATGAATAGACATTTCTCAAAAGAAGACATTTATACAGCCAACAAACATGAAAAGAAGCTCATTATCACTGATCATTAGAGAAATGCAAATCAAAACCACAATGAGTTACCATCTTATGCCAGTTAGAATGGTGATCATTTAAAAGTTAGGAAACATAAGATGCTGGAGAGGATGTGGAAAAATAGGAATGCTTTTACACTGTTGGAGGAGTGCAAATTAGTTCAACCATTGTGGAAGATAGTGTGGCAATTCCTCAAGAATCTAGAACCAGAAATAGCATTTGACCCAGCAATCCCATTACTGGGTATATACCCAAAGGATTATAAAGCATTCTACTATAAAGACACATGTACACATATGTGTATTGAAGCACTATTCACAATAGCAAAGACTTGGAACCAACCCAAATGTCCATCAATGATAGACTGGATAAAGAAAATGTGGCACATATACACCATGGAATACTATGCAGCCATAAAAAGGATGAGTTCATGTCGTTTGCAGAGATATGGATGAAGCCGGAAACCATAATTCTCAGCAAACCAACACAGGAACAGTAAACCAAACACCGCATGTTCCCACTCACAAGTGGGATTTGAACAATGAGAACACATGGACACAGGGAGGGGAACATCACACACTGGGGCCTGTCGATGGGTATGGGGCTAGGGAAGGGATAGCATTAGTAGAAAAAAAAGTTTTCTTTGACAGACACAGTGGCTCACACCTGTAATCTCAAAACTTGGGGAGACTGAGGAAGGATGCTCACTTGAGGCAAGGAGCTCAAGACTAGTCTGGGCAACACAGCAAGAATCCATCTCTACAAAATAAATACATAAATAAATTATCCAGGCATGGTGGTCCACACCTGTAGTCCTAGCTACTTGGGAGGATGAAGTGGAAGGATCATTTGAGCCCAGTAGTTTGATGCTGCACTCCAGCTTGTGTAACAGATTAAGACCTTGCCTCAAAAAAAATAAAATTAAAAACTTTCTTAGGTTGTCTATCATCTCTCTGAACATCCTCAAACCTTTAATGGAAATAAATGTCTTTCTTCTGTCATCTTTTTAAATTAGCATTTCTCATGTCTCTGTAAATGTCACTGCTCTTCTGCACATTACAGGCTTTACAATAATTTCACCTACTTTCATAATTTCATTGCTTTATGATGATGTCTCCTTAATCTATCTCTCAAATGAACTTACTTCAAATGTGCTTACTGCAAAAACTTAGTGAATGCCTTTATTTAAATAAATAGAAAGATCAGAAGTTGAGTAAAAAATATAGGGAAGAAGAATAGCTGAAGTTTATTAATATGTATAACTTTAATATTTAGTCAAACACGTATGACCATATTTGAATATCACAAACTCCTTGATTCAGGAAACATATTATTATATTAAATGTCATGTATGAGGAAACTAAGGCTTAGAGAAATTAAATAATATTCCCAAAGTTCTATAACCAACAAAGAACAGAGAAAAGAATTAGAACATACATACTATAAAATCTAAGCCCATGTTGTAGCCCCTATGCAACAGTTGTGTCTACAAGTGTCAAACTCAACATGTTCAAATAATTTTTGCCTTCTATTCCTGTACTGTCTCTTCCTGTATGTGTTAATCTTATGACATTTGCATCTACTAAACCATAAAATTTGGCATTATTCCAGAACTACAATGACCAGGCTCTGTCAATTTCCCCATTTTAGCTCTGACTGTTCCTTAACATGTGTTTCAAGCAGCAAAAATATGGAACAGCTTGTATTTCTTCAGTGTTGCCATGGTATTTTATTTCTCTGTGACCTTGCTCATTGTGTGCCCTCTGCTACAATGTACTCCCTCTTTTTTCATTGAACTAATTCCTACCTATCCATCATGACTCAGTTCAAGCATTCCACACTCCATCTATGGTTCCCTGAGACTTTAGCTACCATAACTCCAAAAGCTACTATATACTTGTAGTTAGAATTGTTTAGTTATTACAACAAACATAACAGATGGTCATAAAATATAATTAAGAAAGATGACTTTTTTTCCAAATTTGCACAAAGTCTTGCAAACTGTCCTGCCTAAACTTTAGCATTTGAGTAAACGTCCCTCTTGTACTCCCTCAGATTCTTCTAACTTACATAAATAATCAGTTGCCTACCCAATTGCTATATCTAGCTTCTTTCTTCTTTTGGGTTAGAAAGACCCCACATCAGTTTTTACGTGGTCAAATTCCAAACATGTACATGTGCAGCTTTTTCTGCTTCAGTTAGGCACTGGGCATGTGACCCAGTCTTAGCCATCAGGACCTGAGAGAAAGTCTGCTAAGAGTGAGAAAGATTACACTCAGTTTAAAAAGAGAGAAGCATAAGGAAGCCCTGCTCTCTCAGAATGTTTCCTGAATTCGTTTGCTGGGGCTGCTGTAAAAACATACCACAGATGGGATGCCCTTAAACAACAGAAATTTATTTTCTAACATTTCTGGAGGCTGAGAGTCCAAGATCAAGTTTCCAGCAGGCTTGGTTTCCTCTGATGCCTTTCTCATTGGCTTACAGATGTCTGCCTTCTTGCTGTCTCTTCACATGGTTGTCCTTCTACAAAGGTGCCCCTGATGTCTCTGTGTGCCTAACATTTATCTCCTAGAGGTACATCAGGCAGATTCATTAGGGCCCATCCTAATGACCTGGTTTTAACTTCCACCTTTTTAAAAAGACCTTATCTCCAGTTTCTGAGGTGCTGGGGGGTTAGGGCTTCAATATTTCACATTTGATGTGGGGGGTGGTGGCAGTGAAATTCATCCCATAACGCTCCCCAAGCCATTTATTGTCTTGGACATTGCTATGCAATATAATATTTGATAGCGTAACATGCTCCAGAAGGAAAAGACAAATGAATCCCAGAGAAGTTAACCTAGAGTCCTAATATCACTGACTTGCTATATTATTCAGTCCTGGAACTCCCAGGCTTCAATATTTTGAGATTAATAAATGTGCTTATGTTTAAAAATAATTTTAGTTAGATACATTGCAACTTTTACCCTAAAACATATAATTGATATACTAATATAGTATTTATGTGATATAATAGCCAATTAATTGATTCCAACTCGAGTGATATTGCATTTATCATTATCCCTCTGCTACACATCACAGTGCTTAACACCCAGTAAACATTTACTGAACAAACTCTATGCTTCTACTCCCACAGCTATCAAAGAACACACACACTCACAGTCTCACATCATATTCCTTCCCGTGAACCATGGATCACTCTGGAAAGGTCTTTGATGACTCCTTTTCCTTGTAACCACCAGAAAAATCCCTCTTTTATATTCTTCTGCAACTACCTGTATCTCTAAGACTTTCTGCATTTTGATGCTTTTTTGTTCCCTAATTGTTTGCACCTCCAAGCAGTTATCAGTACATAATGATTTTATATTTTAGGAAATAACACATATCATTTGTGACTTCATTATTTAAAATATATATGATCCAGCTGATAGTTGTTATAACTTTTTTGATATTTTGTTCATTGTACTGTTTGAATTTTAAGACATAATATTCTAGAATCAGTAAACACCTCTAATGAATTCATCTCTGCTCTGACCCAGGTTCAGTTCTTCTTCATTCAACTAAATTTTACTTGTTTAATAATATTTTATCAAATGAAATGCTAGATTCACTTTAATATTACATTTTATGGCTTTCAAGTCATGGAGCTGCATTGACTCTTGAAATATGTAATACACCATAACTTATGACAATAGTCTCTAATTTGAGCCTTCAATGTTTAAAGATTCTCATTTTTTAAATAAGACACATAGAAACATAAGTAGCTTCATGAAATGAATACTAATACTGCTGATCCACTCCTTTATTTAGTTTTATAGGAAAAAGAGCCTTTGAGTTTAACACACACTTCATGGTTCCTCTGATATATTACTTTAGGACTTCAAATTCCCTAAGTATCCATAGATGCTCTGAATTAATGCATATTTCTTTGGTGAAATTATGTTCTTTGCTATTTCCTCTTGACAGGTGTGGTAATGTTTCTACTCAGTTCTGCATAGCTGAAGAGAAACAGAACTACAGCCATTGCCAGACAATTTAGATAAACAAAACTGCAAGTAATCCCTACTATTCAAAAACTCCAACTTGCCCATTTTATTGAAAAACAATGGAGAGAAAACAAGAGAGATATTAAGACTGCATGAATAATCAAATAAGGAGCAAGGGGAGTTGTTGGAAAGAAATGAACATCATTATTTTTCTAATTAGTCATTATATTAACCAGGAAATGTGAAAAATCAATGTGTTAAAATAAATAAATTGAGAACACTTACAATAATTTTTTTTAAAAAGAGTTCTTAAAATGCTCTTCTGATAATAGGTAATTTTGCTCTAAGGTAATGACAGCTATTTCCAAAACACTTATATTCTTTAAGAGTCTCTATAGCAGTATTAGTTTAGATTTTGTATTACAACTTTGTACAAACGGATCTGTTATGTATATTTATTTATGCTCATATTGCATATTACATATGACTAAGCAGTAGGATCATTGTTTTAATAGCCAAAACAAGTACAATATTATCTTCAAGGTAGAATTTTTCCAACTTAATTCACTGAATTGAGACATAATATGCAGCATGTACTTCATGAAAAAAAAGTCTATACTTTTAGTTAGGTTCTAAAGGCTATCCTTGGTTGGCAGATGTACTAAGCAGATGTAAATATACTCATCTGAAAGGTAACAACTTTCACACAATTAATCTTTACACAACTTTACCCTGACCTCCAGTAAAAACAAAGGGGGTTTTGGCTCTAAATGTCAGTAAGTGAGCAAAACTCCCAACACATACACAGAAGCTGGGATTACCGCCAGTGGGAGCCAGAGGATGAGGTATGGTATTGTTGAAAATGAACGCCTCTATAAAGGAGTGTGTGTGGAGAGAGAGACACAGTAATTTTATAAAGTCCCTAAGCAGTTGTGAGTATCTCATGTCAACCTTAAGATGGTTAAAAAAGTGAATAATTTGAAGTAAAAATCCATTGAAAAACATGTTTTAAAAAAAACATTTCTCGGGCCGGGCGCGGTGGCTCAAGCCTGTAATCCCAGCACTTTGGGAGGCCGAGACGGGTGGATCACGAGGTCAGGAGATCGAGACCATCCTGGCTAACATGGTGAAACCCTGTCTCTACTAAAAACAAACAAACAAACAAACAAAAAACTAGCAGGGCGAGGTGGCGGGCGCCTGTAGTCCCAGCTACTCAGGAGGCTGAGGCAGGAGAATGACGTAAACCTGGGAGGCAGAGCTTGCAATGAGCTGAGATCATGCCACTGCACTCCAGCCTGGGCGACAGAGCAAGACTCCGTCTCAAAAAAAAAAAAAAAAAATTCTCACTTGTGAAAACGTTGGTCAATGTTTGCCCCTGGAAGTCATTCATTTCATTTTTCAGTTTCTGGAGCCAAGAGGATTGTAAAGATACCTATTGACCCCACTTATTTGCTTTGACAAAGTAATTTACAGTATAAAGACAAACAGCACCCTCATAATATTTTATAAAAGTATAATAAATAAATAATACATAGACATAATTAAAATAAGAGAGATGATTCAGGACTGGAAAGATGACTGGCACAATAACACAGTGGTTATATTTTCCATACTGATGGAGCATTTGTAAAGTGGGGCAAAAATGAAAGGGAGAAAGGAGAAGAAGAAAGTGATTTCTGAACTTCTGTCATTTATTATAGGTTGTAATGAATATATACAGATAAACGAGAAGATATATAATCATAAAATCAAAATAAATAGGTCCTTTTTGGAAGGTTTGCTGAATTTTAATCATCTATTTTTGCAACATGCATTATTTTCCTTAAATGGTATGTGTACCCAGCCCCCTGCCACCCTCAAAACATGTTTAGTGAAAGCAACCCAAATATCATGAAATTTGAAAATAGCTGAGTTTGGCCTGTTTTGTTTTTCTGTTTTGATTTTGTTGTTTGTTTTTAAGAGAAGCAGAAAATCTGCCCAGGTTTATTCTTAAGAGCCTTTAGGAAATGGCAGAATAATGCTTAAATGTCTGGCAGTTAAGCTATGTTTCTAAATAAAACCTTAGGGTGCAGTTTTTGATCAGACATGTCTCTAAACATCAAGTAGAAGGACTTTGTATACTTTCCCTCAATCATATCATTATACTTAACTCATCAATTTTTCTTTAAAAGTATTGATTCTATAAAAATTCAAATATGCAATTATATTTTTCATATATAAAAATGATTTTTTACATATTTCATTCTAGCTATCATTTCATGTCTTTTTTTCAGCCAAATTTCTGGAAAAGTTATCTGTATACACTGTCACCATTTCTTGTCCTCTCCTCTCTTACTTCCTCTTCTTTCATATCCAATGTCTTTTTTTCTCTAGAATTCAACTCAGACTGCTCCTATTAAAATCAATAGTTATCTCCACTGACTAAAGCTGAATATCAGCTTTCACTCCTCATCTTGTTTGAACTCTCAGCAGTATTTCATAATGTTACTTACTCCTGCTTCACTGAAATTGTATTTCCTGCCTGGCTTCCAAGATGCCATATACTTATTCTCTTCTTAACGCTTTGGCTACTCTGTCTCAGTCTCTTTTGCTGGTCATTTCTCATATTACGAACAAATTAATGTTGGGATTCCCCAGAGCCCAGTCACTTGCCCTATTCTGCTCTTCCTTGACACTCATCTCTTGATGTTCTCATCCAGTTTCCTGACTTCAAATAACATCTTTTATTGACCACTTCCCAATTTTTATTAGCATTCTAGTCTTCTTTTTTTGTTTTTCTTTTTCTTTCTTTTTTTTTTTCTTTGAGATGAAGTCTCACTCTGTTGCCCAGGCTAGAGTGCAGTGGCATGATCTTGGTTCACTGCAACCTCCACCTCCCGGGTTCAAGTGATTCTCCTACCTCAGCCTCCCAAGTAGCTGGGACTACAGGCACGTGACACCATGCCCGGCTAATTTTTGTACTTTTAGTAGAGAAGGAATTTCACTATGCTGGCCAGGCTGTTCTTGAACTCCTGACCTCATGATCTGCACACCTCAGCCTCCCAAAGTGTGGGGGTTACAGGCTTGAGCCACTGTGCCTAGCTAACCTTCTAGGCTTCTTATCCCAACTCCAGTCTCATATATCTAAATGCTTATCCAATATCTCAGTGTCAATAACAAATGCATTTCAAATGTAATACATCAAAAACAAAACACTTAAATCTCCTTCCAAAATATGTTTGTTTTTTTCTCAAGTTTTCCATTTAGTCAATGGCAACACTATCCTCCCATGTGCTTAAACCTCACTCAGTCACTTCTAACATTTTTCTTCCTCATACTCTTTGTCAAATCCATCAGAAAGACTTCATGTTTATACTTATAAAATACATCTGGTATCTCATCATTATTTACCATCTCCAATGCTACCATACTGTACTAAACTACTACCAAATTACTTGCATTCCTGCAATAATGCATGTTCTTCTATCTTTGCATCCCAAAATATTGTTTTCTCATCACAGGAGTCAAAGTGATCCTTTTATATGCTTCAGTTTGAAATTCTCCAGTGGCTATCTCTCTCATTCAGCACATGTCCAACTTGTGCAATTACATGGAAAGCTACAAAATCTGGACCTGTATCCTCTCTAACTTCTCTTAATAACTCTTTCCATCACTTACCACATTCTTGTAACACTGGCCTCCCTACATTTTTCTAAATATATAAGTCATGCTTGAGTCCTTTGCACAGCTGTTCTTTCTGCATGCAATGCTCTTCCACCAATGGGCCCTTTCCCCCTCAATTATTTGTCTCCACCACTGTAATGTAAGCTCAATCAGCATAGTGACTTGAAACTTTTTGTTCACTGTTGTATCTTCAGCTTCTGGAAAAATATCTGACACATTGTAGGTAGCCAATACAAATGAATGAATGATGTTGCTGAATTTGAAATATTTTATTTGGAGAAAATATTGTTTAATAAAGGCTAAGTTAAGAAAGGAAAAGAGAGGCATATGTAAGAAATAACTTTGAGAAGTCGAATGGGAAGTTTTCGTTTTATGTCATTGCATTCCAATTCCAGGATTGACAGTTATTGTCAGAGTTCTTTTTTACCTGTATAGTGCTATATTCAAATTCTTAGAACATTTTATCCCACACATTGGTAATGTCATACTCTGATTTATTGCATTATTATATTAATAATATTTAGTGGTTAATTGATAAAAATGTGTTTATATTTACATATATAGTCCTTAACATACTTATCAAGTGTCAAGAATTGCACTGGACATTTCTTATGTACCACTTCAAAATCCTTTCCTTCCACACTCATACTCTATTTACAACTGTAGCAACCTGTTCCAGGAAGGTTTTGGATGCAGTGCCCTCAGGAAACTGTGCAGTCATGCGTGTTCACCCTTACAATGTGAGGGTGAGAATACTAAAGGGTCCACCCATTATAAGTAGAAAATTAGAACTTATGGATATGGGCTTTATAACTTTGTCCCGTGGGTGGTCATTTCTTAGATGCATTAATAAGGACTTTTATAATGGACAGGTATAATCAAACATCAGTGACAAATGGCAGCGATGAACTCAAAATGCACTTACATTGGCTGTCTTCCTTGTTTCACATCCTCTGACTTGCTTTTCTGCTTTCTTCATGCAAGAGTCTATGTCAGTCTCTGCCTTAGAGAGAGCACAAGCACATAACTGTATTTAACCACCTTAAAATATTATTATTTTATTCCTTCAAAAACTCTAGTAGGTATTATTACAATCTCTTTAAAAAAAAAAAAGAAAATAAGGCTCATCTAATTAACATATCTTACAAAGACAAGAGTCAGAACTGAAGTCATTTTCATCTGATTCAAAATCCATGTTTGTTCTGCAGGGTAGAAAGATCTAAACCAGTGAGCTAATAGGATTTTTGAACTCATTTTGAGCTAATAGGATTTTTGAACTCATTTTGTTTTCATTTAAAAAGTAAAATGTACAGGATACAGAGTTGATAATGCACAACAATTAAGATTACAAGTCAATTCATCAGAAATAACTTCAAAAGAAAATATATAATGGGCCCCTAAATAATTATAACGTGCCACAACAAGAATGTGAGGTCTTTCCTGTGTTATTTTGTGAATATGTGATACATACTTTGTTCATTTTATCTGTGTCTGCCTTGCAAAGTGCCTCTGGGAGGTTCATCTTTATGGATTTGATGAACAAGCTCCATTGCCCTCCGGTTACAGTTAGTTTCAGCTGGTGGGAGGCTTTGGCAGTAGAACACAGGGTGGGCTAGAGTGTGGACAGGGTATCTATTGCCGAGGTTCTTTCACTGCCTCCAGGAAACATCACAATCTCAATACACAGTTCTCTTTGACTTGTGGAAACCCTTCTAACCCATGCTCATTCAAGTTCACTAGCCCGAGGGTACCATTCCTCTCTGATAGTTCCCTTAACCTCACCCACAACTTTATAATTAGATGCTTTATTAAACTCCTCTAATGACCCCATTTTTGAGTGGGCCATCTGTTTCCTCCTGGGATTCTGGCTCATAAAGGAGACAACAAAAATCATTAAAATATATATTCTTGAGAAAGAAATGGTTGAAAATAATTAGGGACAAATTGTCCAACAGGGAGAGTGGGGGTAGGAATATAGTAATTATTAATGGGAATCGGTAGTCATATATTATAGAAGGGGGAAGGAAATAAATGTATTATTTATGGACCAGGGGGGGTCTCCACAGTATGATTTGAGAAATGCAAAGGTATATAAACTAATTAACTAACAAACCAACTAAATTTCTTTGTTATGTATATTTGTAAAAAAATGTATAATCCAATTTTCAATGGTGCTGGTCATCAATTGACAGAATGTCCACTATGGTGAGTATCATATTTAACAAAATGTCAACCGTGCCCTGTAGATTATATTGATTACATCCTTGATGTACACTGGTATTGGCATTTACCATAAAAATATTTACTGTCAATTGTGTGGTTTAAAATTTGAAATCATTTTTATATGAAAAGCATTTATCTTACTACATATAGGTTTACATTAAACAGGTTTTATTCTATATAGACTATCCCATAAAATTGGAATTTAAAGTTAAATTTTATGGACATGAAACCATGAAATCTAATCTTAATAAAGAAAATATCAGAAACTGCTTCAGGACTAGAGATTTATATAGCTGTAGAATAGAAGATTAATGGAGTAGAAAGTATGAAGTACAGTTTACTGCATTTTCTTCTCCTTTTAGACATGGTGCTTGGCCTCCTATTACCTGGCAATTTTGTAATATCTTTCTTCGCATTTCTCTTCTTACATAACTTTCACTTTAAAAATCATGTTTCAGCTTTATTATTTTTAGTAATAAACAACTCTCCAGATAACTCTCACAACTGGTGCAAGTTTTATGAGCCTTCCCTGATTGTGTTCTCTCCGATTCCTTTTAAATAGAGTCCTTACTCACAGGAAGATAGGACACTTTCGACTTGCATTTTACATAAGCATTTTTTCCTATTAGGTTACTTTAACATGGACCCAACATGTATACACAATCAGACCAATTTTATAGATCAAACAGCACATCTACAATTCACATTATCCGAACTTTTTAAAGTTTTGTCATTGCCTTGAAGAATTATTCTTTGCCGCTCCTTTTGCCCTATGATTTTTTTATTTTTATACTTTGGAAAAATAACTTACATGTGAAACTTCAAGATATTATAGCTTTAAATGTTTCTTTATTAAAATTTATAATACACTTAAGGGAAAATATACAGAATGATTTATTCCAAAATGAATACCCATTTTATTTCCACCATGGACAAGAAATAAAACATTGCCAGTAACCCCCACTTATCTCACTCCAAATAACCCTGATTTCTTCTTTCACTTGCTGTTCCTTCTCTCCCTTCCTTAAATGTTACAGTCACTCTAATTTCTATGCTAATCACTCTTGACTTTTTTTTTAAATTGTACTCTCTAAACCCGTTTTGGTAATCATTGTGGTTTTTATCTGTTTTTATTCTCAGTATGTAACTTTTTTGCCCAATATTATTTTTGTTAGAGTCATGCACAGTGTTGAACGTATTTATTTCCACAGCTGTATGACATTTCAAGTTTGAATATACTGTTTATTAGTACATAATGCCAACTTTTTTTCTTCCAAATGGTGGCATAAACATTCACTCTTATTAACAGTGTAGGAAATTTCCCTCTTTGTAATATGGCTCTGGGACTGACTTTGCAAATGAGATAAACTTGTGTATGATTTACTAGATGGAAGTATGGCAGAAACCACTATTTCTGGAAAATTACAGCAGTTCTTCAGATTACCATGTTATACCCTTTTAGCTCTGCAACATCCCAACCCATCCCCTATTTAGGTAAGCCATAATTAATAGCCATATTAGCTTCCTAAATAATTGTATAAAGTCTAATTAACATTGATGCCAAACCCGAATAATGAACTAATATGTTTCATATACTGACAGGGATGGTAGATGCGAAAAAGAAAAGATAACTTATGAGAGATTGAACAAAGAGAAAACACAAGAGCTGGTGGCTGACTAGACGTAATGAACTAAAGAAAGAGATTATTACTAATGATTCGGGGCCACGGGTCTTAAGTAGGTGAGAATACGGTGTTATTACAATCACATAGAAAAGTCAGGAGGGAGTATCTGTTGTGAAGTATGACATGTTTAGATTGAACATTTTGAATAATCTTAAGGAATCACAAGAGATCATAAGGAAATAAATAATAAAGACTGAAAATATGGAAGTTGATAGGGATCAGAGATGAAAAAAATGGATTTGTGGATCCCTTTGAAGGCAGTAATGCTTTTCACAGGCATCAGTATCTTATGGTTAAAAGAAATAGTGAAAACTAATCCTTTATATTCAGAATATCTACACACATTTATAAATGCAATATCTTATCTTATAGCTGTTATTATTTTTTGCAATCTTCCTAGTCAGGCAATTTCATAAGTGGTTTTTAGTACTCATGACACTCATATGTATCACATATTTGTGCTATCTCAAATAGCACAGATTCATAGATTGCCACTTTCTTGAAAAGAGAAGATGATGCCATATACATTGCTGGATTCCTAATGGTATATGTAGTTAAAATTTATCAAATATCTGTTTAGTTAAAGGGCACAATAGATAAATAGATAAGACATAAATAAATAAACGCAGTGATACCATTATTCTGTGTGTAACTGCAAAGACTAGTTCAATTTATATTAGGAATCTATACATATTTTTCCAGTTTTACTTACACCTTATTATGTTAATTAGACTGTTATTGTGATTATTCAATAATCCAAATTTCAATGACTTCAATATGTATCTATTGTAAATCACTAGCATAAATTATTAACATACTTTCCTTTTCCATTAACAATTTTTATCTCTGTAAAATCATTAGTGTTTCCCTCTCTGGTGAAGCGTATCTCCTGCCCTACGGAAAAGCACTAAACCTCTTCCAGAAAAATCAGGGAGAATCCGAGATAAATATTCTAATGAAAATAGCAGTACTTCTGAATGCAATTATGATCAAATTTTCTAAGGACCATGGTTTCCCAGTGGAACTAAATTTTAAGTATAAATCTCCCCAATTTATATAGTAATAAAAGCGAATGAAGAGTCCTGGAAGATTGCCTTGCCCTTTAGAGCTTACAGTCAAATAAAAAGTTTCATTTAGGGAATCCGGTCAAGTGAAATGTCCTGAGAATCTAGAGATGAAAGTCTTCAGAGGCTCCTGGTGTGAGACAGAGCAAATATTCTTACACAAAATCAGACTATGTGTGACATTACTTTCTTTTTTTTTTTCTTTCAGAAAAGAAAAGCTCAATATTGCCAGTCAACTCACAACGAGACAGAAGTAAAGGTCAAATCTATCTCTCCATGCTGACTTTAAGGCAATATTTTTATCAGTGATTGGTGGAAGGAAAGGGGAAGTCAGGAAACTCTTTGGACAAGGGCAATTAGGCCTTCATGCTACCTCATGGGGTGTTATGTGTAAATTTAGCAGGATCTGATATGAAACATGCAGTAGAATTTCAGGCTGTGATGTCAGCATGCTCATTCTGCACAGACTCCAGGCAGCCATATTGGTTCCAACTGAATCTGAACCAGTTATTTTACCTCATAAACTAAGGGAGTTTCAGCATTTCAGCAGGTGGTTTCTTTTTTATTTTTAATTTTGTAGTTACACAGCAGGTGTATATATTTATGCGGTACATGAGATGTTTTGCTACATGCATGCGATGTGAAATAATCACATCATGGAGCATGGAGTGTCTATCCCCTCAAGCATCTTTAGTTAAAAAAAAAATCCAATTACATTCTTTTAGTTATTTTTAAAAGTATGATTAAATTATTATTGACTATAGTCACCCTGCTGTGCTATCAAATCGTAAGTCTTGTTCTTGCTTTCTAATTATTTTTTGTACCCATTAACCATCCTTATCTCTCCTCAACCTCACTACCCTTCCAAGGCTCTGGTAACCATCCTTCTACTCTCCATGTTCATGCATTCAATTGTTTTAATTTTTAGACCCCGCAAATAAGTGAGAACATGCACAGTTTGTCTCTGCCTGGTTTATTTCACATAATGACTACCAGTTCCATTAATGCTGTTGCAAATGTCACGATCTCATTATTTTTTTATGGCTAAATAGTATTCCATTATGTATATGTACCTTATTTTCTTTATCCATTCTATTGATGGAACTTGGGTTGCTTCCAAATCTTAGCTATTTTAAACAGTGTTGCAATAACCATAGGAGTACAGATAACTCTTCAATATACTGATTCCATTTAATTTTGTCATATACTCAGCAGTAGGATTGCTGGATTATATGATATCTGTATTTTTAGATTTCAAGAAACCTCCAAGCTGTCTTCCATAGTGGTTATACCAATTTACATTCCCACCAACAGTGTACAAGTGTTCCCTTTTCTCCATACCTCACTAGCATTCGTTATTGCCTGTCTTTTGGGTATAAGCCATTTTAACTGGGGTGAGATCTCATTGTAGTTTTATTTGTATTTCACTGGCAATCAATTATGTTGAGCACCTCTTTATATGCCTGTTTGTCATTTGTGTGTCTTCTTTTGAAAAATGTCCATTCAAATATTTTGCTCATTTTTAAACCAGATTATTAGGGGTTTTTTTTTTTCTTTTTTTTCTTTTTTTTTTTTTTTTTCTCCATAGAGTTGTTTGAGCTCCTTATATATTCTGGTTATTAATCCCTTGTCAGAGAAGTAGTTTGCAAATACTTTCCCCCATTCTGTGGGTTGTCTCTTCATTTTGTTAATTGTATCCTTTGCTGTGCAGAAGCTTTTTAACTTGAGGTGATACCATTTGTCCATTTTTGCTTTGGTTGCCTGTGCTTAAGGGGTACTGCTCAATATTTTTGCCCAGATCAATGTCTTAGAGATTTTCCCCAATATTTCCTTATAGTACTTTCATAGTTTGAGATTATAGGTTTAAGTCTTTAATCCATTTTGGTTTGATTTTTGCATATGGTGAAACATAGGAGCCTAGTTTCACTCTTCTGCATGTAATTTGTTGTTTTTGTTTTTAATCTGCCATATTGAAAATTTAAAAATTTGTTACTCATTGATGACTTTAATTCTTTGGGGCATCATTTCAGTTCTTCCTATCCTATGTACATTCCTCAATTATGAATATTAAGAGCAATGACAACTCTAGCTACTTCTTGCTGACTAGTGTTGCAGTTGAGGGTCTAACAAATAATATTTTAAAATATTTAATTGTAAACACTTATGTTTCCCAGGTTGTGGTCAGACAGGTGGGTCAGAGAACTCTTTTGTACATTGGGTAATCATTTTATGTGCAGAAAATGTTGATTTAAAGAAAAACTGTGAAGCAAACAGCAGGTATACAGGACTTGACAAAAAGGAAGAGAAACCTCAACACATACAAAATTTTAATTCTTAGCTTAATATTTCAAAAATAAATCATTTTTTCCTGATGGGATCCATGAAAACAAGGGTTTTAATATATTATTTCCAGATTTTTAAGAAGAGACATGTAGGAACCAGAAAATGATTTAGGATTTAATCCAGATAATAGGCAAATAATACAAACTCTAAAACAATAGTCAGAGTTGGAATCTATTAACAGATGTGTTTAAGTTTTCTTTTGAAATACAGTTTTTTTCCCCTCCAATTTCTCATTTTTACCACAGCAAATCACAATAGAAGCGATTTGTGTATAAAATAAGTTGTAGTCTTATTATACCTGGCCTAATTATTTACATAAAGTACAGCAAGGATAGTGCACTATAGGCTCTTTAAAAGAAATTGCTTTGCTGGAGATTTTTAATAAGCAATCTTGGACTTTAAATGCTTTCAGGCTAGCTACACCAAAGATCTGTCATGAGATTGTGCCTGTAATGCCTATATGAATGAGTGCATTCCTCTCTTTTTGAAGTCCCAAATTATCTTGAGACTCCCAAGCCTGTCAGAAAGTGCCACTTTTTAAAATTTGTATTTTAAGTTCAGGGATACATGTGTAGGTTTGTTATGTAGGTAAATTGCATGCCACAGGGGTTTGGTGTAGAGACTACTTCATCACCCAGCTAATAAGCACAGTACCTGATAGGTAGTTTTTCAATCCTCACTTTCCCCCAACTCTCCAAACTCAAGTAGATCCCAGTGTTTATTGTTATCTCTCTTTGTGTTCACGTGTAATCAATGTTTAGTCCCCACTTAAAAGTGAGAACATGCAGTATATATATTTTTTCTATTCCTGCATTTGTTTGCTAAAGATAATGGCCTCCAGCTCCATCCATGTTCCCACAAAGGATATGATCTCATTCTTTCTTACAGTTGTGTAGAATTCCATGATGCATCTACACCACATTTTCTTTATCCAGTCTACCATTGATGGGTATTTAGGTTGATTTCTTGTCTTTGCTATTGTGAATAGTGCTGCAATGAACATACAAGTGCATGTGTCTTTATGGTAAAACAATTTATATTCCTTTGAGTATATACCCAATAATGGGATTGATGGGTCAAATGGTAGTTCTGTTTTTAGCTCTCTGAGGAATTGCCAGACTGCTCTCCACAATGGTTGAACTAAAGTGTCCTTTTATCAGCAAATTTGCCAGCATCTGTTATTTTTGGACAAATAATAGCCATTCTGACTAGTGTGAGATGGTATATCATTGTTGTCTTAATTTATGTTTCTCTATTGATTAGTGATGTTGAACATTTCTTTCAGGTACTTGTTGGCTGCATGTATGTCTTTTGAAAAGTGTCTATTCATGTACTTTGCTCACTTTTTAATGTGGAGGTTTTTTGCTTATTGATTAAAGTTCTTAATAGAATCTATATATTAAACTGTTGTTGGCTGCACAGTTTGCAAGTATTTTCTCCTGTTGTGTAAGTTGTCTTTACTCTGTTGACAGTTTATTTTTCTGTGCAGAAGCTCTTTAATTAGGTTGTATTTGTTAATTTTAGTTTTTGTTGTAATTGTTAATTTTTTTGACAGGGAGTCTCACTCTGTCGCCCAGGCCGGTGTGCAGTGGTGCAATCTCGGCTCACTGCAACCTCTGCCTCCCAGGTTCAAGTGATCCTCCTGCCTCAGCCTCCTGAGTAGCTGGGAATACAGGCATTCACCACCATGCCCGGGTAATTTTTGTATTTTTAGTAGAGATGGGGTTTCACCATTTTGGTCAGGCTGGTTTCAAACTCTTGACCTCGTGATCCACCTGCCTTGGCCTCCCAAAGTGCTGGGATAAAAGGCATGAGCCACTGCACCCGGCCTGTAATGGGTTTTGATGACTTTGTCATGAAATCTTTGCCAGGAACTATGTCCAGAATGTTATTTAGTGGGTTATCTTCCAGGATTTTCATACTGTTAAGTTTTACATTTAAGTCTTTAGTCCATCTGGAGTTGACTTTTGTATATGGCATAAGGAAGGGGCCCAGTTTCAATCTTCCGCATATGACTAGCCAGTTATCTCAGAACCATTCATTAAAAAAGGAGTCCCATTGTACTCTTTACTTAAGGACAGAAACTTTGTACAGAAACTGTGTAGAGAAGGTAGCAGGCCAATCACTTTAAAGGGCTTTTTATCAGCTCTATAAAGTCAACCAATTCCTCAAAAAGATCTAGTCATATCTGAAAATATGCCATTCCAAAGTCTTGGTAAAACAATCAGTGTCTCCACTTGAGTCATGTTAAAAAGAAAATAGACTCTTATTGAATGTATGCAAATAATGACATTGTTATAAATAAAGAATATTCACAAATAGCCTCCAAATTCTGGAGGAACTGATAGAGAGTAGGATAAATATTTCAACTTTTTGTTCACAAAATAATATTTTATCTAATTTGTTTCAAGTTAGAAATGGCTCAAAAGAAAAGAGGGTCTTTTTGACTCTGGAAAACAAAACATAAGGAGAATCAGCAATGTTTCAAACAAAAACATCACTGAAAATTTTTTTTAATCCTCTATTAGTTCAGAACCATGTAACCAACTCCTGTTCTACTCGATGTTGCATAAGTAATGTTCATGCAGCTTTTTAATTAGGGTCCTGGAAGTTCTTTCCTAGTCCAATGGTATGATCTCCAAAGTCATCAGAAACCTGTACTTGTATTTGTCAGTTTCCATAAAAAGTAATTTGGATTACACTTTATTGGAAATGATTCTAGAGAAGGATTTAAAACAATAACTGGGGATGACAAATCTTTATTAGCTAGAATTCTGGAACCCTGCGGGGTCCAGAACTTTATTCCTTCTGTTATTTATTTATTTATTGCTATCTCCTCCATCACACTGGATTCCATCAAATAGTGCTCAGCACTATTTTTTTCATAATTTATAATCAGTCTTGCTGTAAACCGTTTGAATTCTCAAATCATTGTCACATTCTGGGGTCAACTCACATTACCATCAAAACAGTGAAAACTTTCCTTTTTATAGTGCACTATAATTCACAAATTCTTAACAGTGAAGGCTGAATGTGGTGGCTCAAGACTATAATCCCAGCACTTCAAGAGGCCTAAGTGGCAGATCATTTGAGCCCAGAAGTTTGACACCAGGCCTGGGCAACATGGCAAAACTCCATCTCTACAAAAACTACAAAAAATTAGATGAGTGTGGTGGTGCACACCTGTGGTCCCAGCTACTTGGGAAGCTGAGGCGGGAGGATCACTTGAACCTGGAAAGTTGACGCTGCAGTGAGCTACAATCATGCCACTGCACTCCAACCTGAGCAACAGAGACAGACTCTGTCTCAAAAAAAAGTTATATTTTAATTTTAAAAACAACTTTATGTGACAAATATTATCGTCAGGCTTTGAAATGTAGAAAATTGAAGAAGACAAAAATAATAGACAGCAATTTATAGAATGAGAACTCCATTGCAGGATTGTTTTTCTCTCACTCATGTCTGGTATATATATATCTGCGTTTCTTTGTTCTTTAGAAATTTTTTTTTTCTGTTCTTTAGTTCAATGACAGAACACAGCCATGATCAGTCTCCTAATTCTCACTTTCATGACAGGTTTCTACTTACTGATCCAATACGTTTTTTTTTTCCCCAAAATCATGTATACTATAATCACAATTTATAGATGATTATTATGCCTCACGGAGTAAAAACTACATTTCCTAGCTTCCTATTTTTTGTAAGTAGTAGCCAAACAAATATAAGTAAAATTCCTTCAGGAATAAGTCATAAGCATTTGAGATTTTACTTCATTTCTCCTTCCAACTAAGTGAAAGGCAGAAATGATGGCTGGAGCACTAGCAGCCACCTTGAGGTATGCCATCAACAAGAAAGTGGAAATCAGCGCTAAGGATAGCAGAGTAGAAAGACAGAAGGAACTCAGTTCCCTGATTACTATGGAATCACAAAACCAACGGTAGAATACATAACTCTAGACTTCTTCAAAATGTGAGGTGACTATAAGCTTCAACTCACTCACCTAAGCCCCCATAGTTGAGTTTATTTTATTAACAGTCAACCTTAACACTAATTTACACAGCATGCTATATTCAAATGCTCAAAGATTGATCAATCTTTCAAGTTCTACACCCCATAAACAACTGGTTGACAGAACTTTGACGAGTTTGCTGCCATTTTACCAGTCAACTTTGTATAAAAGGGTACAATTATATTTTACAAAAGTATTCTTTTCATGATAATCATATAGATGGAGATGGCAATAATTCTCAGAAAATTTGGGGAACAAGCTACCAAAAAAAAAGATGACCAAGCCAGCTTTTCCAAAATTTCCCCTTCCTGTGAGAGACTTTTCATCCCTTCAGTATCTTCAACTCTGTCTTTAGAAGCCAATTGTGTTTAATATAAATAAATGACCATTGTGGGTGAAATATTAGATACCTTTAAACCATAAAATGTATTATTGGTGGCCCAAATCAAGATACTGAGAATTAAATTGTAACTGTTGTCTGATCTTTTCTGTGTGCAGTGTAAAATGAGGAATAATACATTGTTTTAATTCTTCTAATAAATATGCCATGTTGGATTTAAAGCCTGTACGTAACATGAATAATAAATATGTTATTGAGAAATGACCAGAACTTGATATTATAGTCTAGGCAGAAACATGTGACCCATTAACTTTTCTTTATAAGTTTATACAATTGTCTTGACAAAGCACCTATTTCTGAATGCAATATAGCTTGTTAATAAAACTTTTACAACCATTGTTTTGTCATAAAAATCAAATAAAATGGATATTTACTTAGCAGATGGTGCAATCATAACATTTCATTGGTTTGTATTATACCAAAGTTGCTTAATTTAAATTGATAACTTTTTTATCACTTTGTGAATAACAACATATATTTAAGAGTGAAATTTAAGAATATTCAGTCAAAATAAAAGAGCAAGCTAACCTAAAAATACTCAGGATAGTTTTTAGGTTCTACATATAACAATTCCCTCAAAAGACTGAATATTAAGATAGGAAGAGTAAGATTAAAACTACTTCTTCCCAGTCTTTCTTCTTTTTTCTTTTGTGAAAACATGGGATCTATCTCCACAAAGTAAAAGAGGTTAGAAAATTGAGGTTAGAAAATATGCAAATTGCTCATGTTAAGGAAATTTTAAAAATCTTATTAACTTCTTAGGATATAAGATGACAGGCAGTTTCATATACAGATAAATTATCAGGGTGAATGTAGAAAAACAATTGCTAGTACATTTCTTTATTAAGTAGCTATGACTTTGGGCAAGCAACTCAGTCTTAGTACATGTCAGTTTTTTCATGCAAAATAAGAGTTACTTTGACCTCAAATGAATTGTGTGAAAATAAAAATTTTCTAACAGGCAATGCATCAACAAATTTTTGAAGTTCCCAAGAGTGGAGATAGTCTAACACACAGAAATTAACCATAATTTGTTATGCTTAGAAAAGTGAAATATTTCAAATATTTTGCCTACAATTCAGAGGATTTCACACAAAGAAACAGGCTGGATTTATGTTGCTAAAGTTTGAGGAATCTTTTTAAATTTATATTACCCTACCCAATGGATACATAGTATGGCTACTACAAAGTTTCTCTTTTTCTTTTGTTTTGTTTTTTTAATTTACTAACCTTGAGTAGAACATGCTTTATGAAACTCAAAAATTATAAGAAAAATTTTACTGTAATTATAAGAAATCTTTCACTGTAAAAGAAAGCAAATAGTTTCTTATTTTATAATTATAGTTTTAGTTTTCTTCTATATTTTCAGGTATTTAAAAGAAATTCCTAAAAACTTTGAGATGTAGAAGACTGGGAATAATACTAATACATAATCTCAATATAGCATGGTGTTATAGAAAATATGCAATATAATCTACAGTATAAAATTTAGGAAGAAATTAAATTAGACACCTAATTCAGAATGACAGTTGAAACATACCATTTTAAAGGTACCTGATTCTTCCCATCAAATAAACACAGGAAATATGTATGTTTATTATATATGTGTATGTACACACACACACGTGTATGTGTATGTGTATATATATGCATATATATACACACACACACACACATATCTCCTTTAGTTCTTGGGTCACCAATTTACCTGGTTTGTTTTCAACTTTCGCTGTTTAGCACTAAAATTCCCATGTCTGGAAACATTTTTAGTCCCAGAGTAATTATATAGTTTGCCTGGGGATGTCATGATTTTAAAACTAAAAGTCCTATTTTCTGAGAAAACCTTCAGTCTCAGTCAAGCCAGGACATTTGGGCACACTACTTAGTTCATTGGTGAAGGTGCACTACAGCTGAAGGAAGGGAAGAGAAAATTCAGTGGAGGAGCAATGTAAATGTATGCAAGGCCCAGACCTACTGCTGGGCATGAGGCAGGAAAACTGAGAGGGTCCCAACCGGAAGATTCAAGGACAGACATTATGCATGCTCAAAACTGAAGATTATTCATAAAGACAGAGATAACATCCTACTCTTACTCACACACCACTAGACTAACAAAAGTGCAAATAATAACTTTAAAAAATACATATTTCTGAACAAGAGGCAAGAGCAGAGTGAAAAAATTCCAGTGGTACAGGAAAAGGGGTAGACTAAACATTTGTAAAAACCCAGATCTCAATCTAAACACAGGTGATACTAAAATTTTGTAGCCTGTAGTACAGAAAGAGTACGCATAGAAAAGCCAAATTGCAAACACAGCTCAATTCCTGAATGGATCGACTCAACTCCCCAAAATGAAATTCAGAATAAAGGAAAAGCACGTTAACTTTCAAGTATACAAATTGTCTTCCTCCACAAGATGTCTGGGTTTCAATTAAAAAATTATAAGGCATATAAACAAGTAATATTAAAAAAAAAAACCTCATTATCAAGAGACAAAGTAATTGTAAAAGTATTACAAAATAATAAACAGAAGCAAATTCAAACATGACACGTATTTTGGCACTCTCAAACAGAAAACTTAAACCAACTATGATCAATGATTAAATCTTCCGTAGAAAAACAGGACAGCGTCCATTACTGAAAGGGTAACTTCAACAGAGAGATGGAGAGTATAAGAATGGATTAAATAGAAAATGACGGGGATAAAAATAAACAAACAGTAACAAGTATGACTATCTTTGCCTTTGGTGGCTCATCAGTGGATTTGAAACATGTAGGCAAAATTAGAGAATTTAGAGACAGTTCCATAGAAATTCTCTAAACTAACACACATAGTGTACCGAAAGAAAAGTGAAAAAAGAAAAATGCAGTAGCCAAGAGATTGAGAAAGCATCAGATGATTTAATTTTGGGGTACTTGGAATTCCTGAAAGAAAAGATAGAGAAAACAAGAGAAATAAAACATTTACAGAACTAAGAATTTTCCAAAATTAATGACAGATATAAAGGAAGCATACCAGGTTCCCTTTCCACTCCCCCGTCCCCCTACATGTACATATCATATTCAAACTGCTAAAATCAAAAATGAAAATAGTATCTTCAAGGCAGTCAGAGACAAAAGACATTATAGAGGAACAAACTAAGAATTACATAGCAAGGCCAGGCGCAGTGGCTCATGCCTGTAATTTCGGCACTTGGGATGTCATGGCAGGCAGATCACTTGAAGCTAGCAGTTCTAGAACAGCCTGAGCAACATAGCTAAACCCTGTCTCTACTAAAAATACAAAAATTAACCGGCCATGGTGGTGCAGGCTTGTAATTTCAGCTACTCGGGAGGCTAAGTCACAAGAATTGCTTGAACCAGAGAGGCAGAGGTTGCAGTGAGCTGAGATCGTGCCACTGCACTGCAGCCAGTGGGACACAGCAAGACTCTGTCTCATAGGAAAAAAAAAAAAAAAAAAAAAAACTTTGCATAGCAGATTTCCGTTCGGAAACTGTAAAAGCTAGAAAACAATGAGAAAACAAAAGAAAGTCAACCAAGAATTGTATAATCAACATAAAGATTGTTCATAGAGGAGAGCAAAATGATAAATTTTTCAGCAAAAAATAAGAGTGATCTAAAATTTATTACCAGCAGATCTGCTCTGAAAGAACTTTTTAAAAAAAATGTTTGCAGAGAAGGAAAAAGATACAAAACAAAAGCCTGTACTCATACAAAAAAAAAAAAACCTTAAAATTGCTGCAAATCAAATAAATAAACGTAAATATAAAATTAAATTTGTTTTGTTTTAATTATTATAAGTAGTTTATTTGTTAAAGCAAAAATAATATCAATGTGTTGTGTGTTTATAACATGTGTAAAAGTAAAATGTTTTAAAATAATAGTAAAAAGAGTAAGAAGAAAGATGTAGGAGTACACTACTGTAACTTTCAATATAGTGGAGGAGTATATTTTTTAAAGACTAATTGATCGTTTTCTTGTCAATATTAAGACAACCACTAAATTTTTTTGTAAAGAAGCAAACATATAAAATATGATTATATGAAAACAATAAATAAAAATAGTGGATTTAATGTGGAATCATAAGAATACTCAAAATAAGTCAGAAATACAGAAAATATATAAACTTTTATCAACACAGTATATTTTAATCCATCCATATTAATAATCACTTTAAATGTGAATGTTTTAGAAACTCCAGTGAAAACATACATATTGTGAAGTGTATAAAAGGCAAGATCCAATCACATGATATCTTCAGGAAAATCACATTAAATACCAGTTGCAGAGGTTAAAACTAAAAGAATAAAAATAACTCATGCAAATATGAACTAGGCCGGGCGCGGTGGCTTACGCCTGTAATCCCAGCACTTTGTCAGGCCGAGGCGGTCGGATCACGAAGTCAGGAGATTGAGACCATCCTGGCTAACACGGTGAAACCCCGTCTCCACTAAAAATACAAAAAATTCTCCAGGTGTGGTGGCAGGCGCCTGTAGTCCCAGCTACTCCAGAGGCTGAGGCAGGAGAATGGCGTCAGCCCGGGAGGCAGAGCTTGCAGTGAGCCGAGAATGAGCCACTGCACTACAGCCTGGGCAACAGAGTGAGACTCCGCCTCAAAAAAAAAACACCAAACAAAAAAAAAACTAAAGAAAAGTTGGAGTAAATATGTTAACTTCAGGCAATGTAAATTTCAGAACAAGAAGATTATCAAGGACAAAAGTGGACATTGATTAATGATACAGAGGTCATCTCCAAAATGATATAATTATTCTAAAGGTGCATGAATTTAACAGAGTCCACCATTGCAGTACTTCTCAAATGCACATGTAACGTTCATCAAGATGGACTATATTCTCACTCTTAAAATAAGTATTAATGTATTTATAGGAATAGAAGTCATACAAAGTACAGGTTCAATAATATTGGGGTTAAACAAGAAATAAATAATAGGAAAATACCCAGAAAACTTCCAAATATATAAAAAATTAAACAACACATATCAAAATAATCCAAAAGACAAGAAGGAAGTGAGAAACAAAATTTAAAAGTATTTGTAAATGAATTAACGTAAGAATACAACATATTAAAATTTACAAGATAATGCTAAAGCAATTCCTAGATGAAAATTTTTACCATTAAATGCTTGTATTAGAAAATGACAAAGGTTTTAAACAAGTAAGCTAACTTTCTATCATAAAACTCTGGAGAAATATTAAGATAAAATGAAAAATGCAGGAGAAATAGTGAAGGTAATATCAGAATTCAAGAAAATTGAGAATAAACAATTAATAGAGAAAAATCAATTTTAAAAATCTGCCTCTTTTTAAAAAATCAATGAAGTTTATATTTTTCTATGCCATTTACCAAAAAAAAGAGTCAAAACTATGAATATTAAGAATAAAAAAGGAAATATTACTACTTATGTCATTATCATAAGAAGTACAGAAAAGACATTCAAAGAATCGCTCTATGTCTTTAAATTTTTTAACTTAGATGAAAAGCACAAACTGTTTGAACTCATAACTGACATGGCTCACTTAAGAAGAAATAATCTTTAATCTCTTGTAAATAAATAAAATTTTTAGTTAATAACCTTTCCATGAATAAAATCTAAGATTCAAATGGTTTCACTAGAAAATGCTATGAAAGACTTAAAGAAAAAATAATACTAATCCTCAACAAATTATTTAGAATATAGAAGAGATGATACCTCCCAACACATTTTATGTGTCCAAAATTACATTGATATTAAAATAAGACAAAGACATAACAAGAAAAAGAACTAAAATCTATTATAGCTTATGATTATAAATTCAAAAATTCTCAAAAAATGCAAACGAATCAAATATAATATCATATAAAATAGATAATACAAAGACCAAGTGATACATAGTTTAGGAATGCAAGGCTGGTTCAACATGTAAAAATCAATTTTATTCATCATATCAACAGATTATAGGAAAAAATAATTTTCATAGGTAAAGTGAAAAATGTAACTTTGGGAAATTCAACATACATTCATGATCAAACACCCACAAACAAGGAACAGCAGGAATACTCCTCAATCTGATAAATTTTCTGCAAAAATCTACAGCTATATCATATTTAATGATCAAATATTAAACACTTCCTATTTAAGATCAATAAAAAGGCACACATATCTACTCTCAAACCTCATTATTAATCATTGCCATAAAGTCCTAACAAGTGTAATAGAACAAGAAAAAGAAAAGTATCAGGATCAGAAACAACAAGAACAAAAACAAATTCCCTACTTGCCAACAATACAACTTTTTCTGTAAAAATCCCAAGCAATCTACCCAAAACATTTTAAAATTAATAAGTGATTTTAGCATTGTCACAGAATATTAATCTTAATAGCATTTATAATTCAAGCAAAGAAAAATTATAACTGGATATAAGTAAAACAGACTATGTATAATATAGCATCACAAAACACAAAATACAGATGCTCCTTTACTTACGATGGGATTATGTCCCAATAAACACATTGTAAGTTGAAAATATCCTAAGTGGGAAACACATTTAATTCCATTTTTTGTTAGTTTTGTGATTATGTTTCCAAGATGGTGAATTAGAGGCTTTTAGCATGCCTCAGCCACTCGGATATAGCAAGACAGCAGATACAGATAGCTTTAATTCAAGTTAGAAAATGAGACCGTCAGAATTGTGAAGGACACTTCAGATACCAGAAAAGATAACATGAACAAACAGCCTCCATGACAGCATCTGGCTGATAAAGTTAGCGAAAGTCCAATACACGACAGGGGAAGAGAGCTTTCCTCTGTGACTCACCTTTCCACTAGGGATCCAAACAACCTAGGCCAAGGGAGAGCACTTTGTTTCTCCCAAGTCCTGAAGCTAACTTGGGGAAAGAATATTGTGAGGAAAAGACACTGAGTGAAGCTGCAGGCTGCAGGCATTTTCCATTTTCCTACATCTAAGATGAATAGTAGGATGCTATTTTAAATTCAGAAACATACAAACACAGTCATTCTTCCTTAACCCAACAGCAGGGCCACCAGGCATTTTAGTCACAGGAGAAGAGAGTGGAACACTTGCTCTACAGCAAAGTAGAAGTCTCAACAGCCGGAACTGTTGAGAGTACCACCACAGTAGGCACTGGAATTGTGCTCTTCCCTGTTGGAGGTCAGGGCACAAGCAGAGCTTCCACAGGTGAATCTCTTCTGGATGATAAACCTTGCACCCAAGGCCGGCTTGGTAACCTAGAGGATTTGCATGTATCATTGCTGGGAGTCCTAACCTTCTCCCCTGAGGTCATGGTGCACCAGGGCTCCCTCTAATCCACCCCCAGGCAGAAATCAAGGCCTTTGGAGGACTTAATTGCCTGGACCAGCAGTCTGAGATGCCCCTCCTTCCCTGTGCATAGATCACAGTGCAGAGGGGGCCTCTCCACTCCAAACACCGGCAGATCTCCAGGAATTTGGAGATGGACTAGCAGCCTGAGTTTCTCCATCTTTCCTGTGAAGAGATCCTGTGCAGGGGGCTCTCTTCCTTCTACGACCAGGCAGATCTCCAGGTATTCGGAGCACCCATTCTCCTGCTTCAGAATCACGAGCTGCACCAGCTTCCCTGTGCAGAGATCTGGGTGCAATAAGGCCCTCTTATTGCAGGGATATCTTCAAGTGTTCAGGCCGCTCACCTATATCAGCACCCTGAACTGTCCCACTCATCCTGTACAGAGATCTGGGTGCAGGAGGGCTCTCTACTTTATGCCCAGGCAGATCACCTGGCATAAAGGGCACTCACTCTACTGAATTAGGAGTTTAGGCCATCCCCTATCCCTGTGCAGAGAATTTGTGGTTTAGGAGATTTCTCAGCTCCATGCCTAGGCACACCTCTGGGAACTTGTGGGCTGCCCGTTGGATTTTCCCTCAATGATGGTGCCTGTGCCTGCCATCAGGGGACCTGTAGGTAGACATGTCAAGTCCGGCTCTGCCCATCCTGCGCCCTAACCCCCTGAGGCTGAGGAGGGAGTTCAGACCACTGTGCTCTCCATGTATCAGTCCATTGCCTGAGGCAACAGTAAGCTTATCCCACAAAGCAACTCATTGCCTGAGGCAACAGAGAGCTTCTTTCAGTAAAAAAGGTTCAAGTATATACCCAACCATTTTGATTACAATCAGCTTTTACACGTAAGTGCCATCTACTGGCTTGTAGATCAAACTGCACAGCCCAATACAAAACCTGCTGACAAAAGTGCATACCGCTATAGAAGGAAAGTGAAAAAAAGCCTGCTCAGCATTCTCTGCAGTCACATTCTGTACAGAAAATGGAAAAGAGAAAGAAAACATAATAATATTTTAGAGAAAAAAAAACAAAAAGAGAAAATTCTACCCACATACAAATAATTACAAAAAGTAGAAGTGCCAGCATCTCTGGATCACAAGGAAGCAGCACAAGAATTCTCGCACCATAAAAAAATCCAAATATAGTCTGAATATAGTAATACTACCAAAGGATCACACTTGCTCTTCAGCAATAATCTCTAAACAAAATGTAAACTAAGAAATGGCAGATAAAAAATTTAAACTATGGATTGACAGGAAACTCAATGAGACTCAAGATGAGATTTAAAATAAACACAAATAAAATTGTAAGGCGGGCTGGGCGCAGTGGCTCAAGCCTGTAATCCCAGCACTTTGGGAGGCCGAGACGGGCGGATCACGAGGTCAGGAGATCGAGACCATCTTGGCTAACAGAGTGAAACCCCATCTCTACTAAAAAATACAAAAAACTAGCCAGGCGATGTGGTGGGCGCCTGTAGTCCCAGCTACTCAGGAGGCTGAGGCAGGAGAATGGCGTAAACCCGGGAGGCGGAGCTTGCAGTGAACTGAAATCCGGCCACTGCACTCCAGCCTGGGCGACAGAGCAAGACTCCGTCTCAAAAAAAAAAAAAAAAGAAAAAAAGAAAAAAGAAAAATTGTAAGGCGATCCATGAAATGAATGAAAACATAAACATCTTAAAAAGAAATCAGTCAGAACTTCCAGAATTAAAAAATTTACTTCAGTCATTTCAAAATACAATTGAATGCCTTATCAATAGACTGGACTAAGTAAAAGAATTTCAGAGCTTGATGACCACTATTTTGAAATAAAGAAGTTAGACAAAATAAAGGAAAAATAATTTTTAAAAATGAACAAATTCTTTGAGGAATATGAAATTATGTGAAGGAACAAAACTTATGAATTATTGGCATCTGAGATTGAGAGAGAAAAAAAGAAAGAAAAAGGGAAGGAAGGAAAGGAAAGGGAAGGGAAGGGAAGGGGGAGAGAGAGAGAAAGAAAAGAAAAGAAAAGAAAAGAAAAGAAAAGAAAAGAAAGGAGAAGAGAAGAGAAAAGAGAAAAGAAAAGAGAAGAGAAGAGAAGATTAAAGAACAACATGGAAACAATATTTGAGAGAATAATTCACACAAATTTCCCCAGTCTTGCTGCTAGAGAAGTAGACATCTAGATACAAAAAAAAAAAAAACATCCAGAGAATACCTGCAAGATACTATACAAAATGAACATCACCAAGGCATATAGTCACCACACTTCCAAGGTCAACATGGAAGAGAAAATCTTAAAGGCAGCTAGACAGAAAGGTCAGATTCTGTACAAAGAGAACCTCATTAGGCTAACAGCGACTTCTCAGTAGAAACTTTACAAATCAGGAGAGACTGGGGAGACTATTTCTCAGCATTTTTAAAGAAAAGTAATTCCAACGGAAACTTTTATAGCTTTCCAAAATGAACTTAATAAAACATCAAAGAAAATCTTTTTGAGACAAGCAAACAGTAAGGGAATTAGTTATCACTAGACCAACCTTACAAGAGAACCTTAAAGAAGTTGTAAACATGAAAATGAAAGAACAATACCTATTACCACAAAAACATACTTAAGTACAGAGCTCAGAGACCCTATAAAGCAAATACACAATACAAATTTCAAGGCAAACTGCTGACAACTTCAGGATAGCATCAAAACCTCACATATCAATATTAACCTTGAATGTAAATGGTCTTAATACCCAACTTAAGAGGTACAGAGTGAAAAGTTAGATTAAAAAACAAGACCCATTCATCTGCTATCTTCAAGAGAACTATCTCACACATAACCACACCTATAGACTTAAAGGGTTTAAGAAAGACCTATCATACAAACAGAATACCAATAAAATAGATGAGGTTGCTATTCTTATGTCAGATAAAACAGACTTTAAACTAACAATGGTAAAAATGGACAAAGAAAGCCATTACATAATAATGAAGGGTAGAATCCAACAAGAGGACTTGATATCTTATATATATTCTAAATATATATGCATCTGATTAACTATTCTAAATATATATGCATCCAACATCGGAGCACCCAGATTCTTAAAACAAGTACTTCTAGACCCATGAAAAGACTTAGCCCCACAATAATAGTGGCAGACATCAAGACCCTACTGAAAGTGTTTGATCATTGAAGCAGAAAACTAATAAAGAAATTCTGGACTTAAATTTGACACTTGACAAATTGGACCAAATAAACATCTACTGAATACTCCATCCATCGACCACAGAATATATATTCTTCTCATATGCACACAGAACAACTCCAAAATCAACCAAATGCTTGGCTATAAAGCAAATCTCAATAAGTTGAAAAAAAATCTAAATCATACCAAACATACTCTCAAACCACAGTGAAATAAAAGCAGATATCAATACCAAGATCTCTCAAAATCACACAATTACATGGAAAATTAAACAACTTGCTTCTGAATGACTTTTGGGTAAATAATGAAATTAAGATGGAAAAAAAATTCTTTGAAATAATCGAAAATAGAGACACAAGATACCAATATCTCTGGGATGCAGCAATAGTAGTGTTATGAGACAAGTGTGTAGGACTAAGTGCCTAACTCACCAAGTTAGAAAGACTTCAAATTAATCATCTAACATCACACCTAAGAGAATTACAAAAACAAGAACAAACTAAACCTGAAGATAGCAGAAGAAAATAAGTAAAATTAGAGCAAAACTGAACAAAACTGAGACCCAAAAATACATATAAAGAATTAAGTAAACCAACAATTGGTTATTTGAAAAGATAAATAAGATTGATTTACTTCTAGCATTCCCCTAAATAATTAGAAAAAGGCAAGCATGTCCACTCTCACAACTCATATTAAACATAGTTCTGGAAGTCCTAGCCAGAGCAATCAGGCAAAAAGAAGAAATAAAAGGCATCCAAATAGGAAAAGAAAAAGTTAAACAATCTCTCTTTGCTTACAATATTACAATATTATGCTATAGCTAAAAAATTCTAAAACCTCTGCCAAAAGGTTATTAGAACTGATCAACGACTTTAGTACCATTTCAAAATACAAAATCAATGAACAAGAATTACTAGTATTTATATACATCAATAATGTTCAAGCTGAGAGCCAAATCAAGAATACAATCCCATTTACAATAGTCACAATAAAATAAAATCGAATACCTAGGAATACATCTAAATAAGGGGATAAAAATTCTATACAAGGGGAACTGTAAAACACTGCTAAAAGAAATTATAGATGAAATGAAGACATGAAAAATTATCTCGCGTTCGTGGATATAAATAATCACTATAATTAGAATGACCATACTGCCCAAAGCAATCTACAGATTCAATTCAATTTCTATGAAGTTATCAATCTCATTTTTCACAGAATTAGAAAAAAGACCATGTTAAAATTTATATAGAACCAAAAAAGAACCTGAATTGCCAAAGCAATCCTAAGCAAAATGAACAAAACCAGAGGAATCACGTTACCTAACTTCAAAATATACTATAATGCTATCATAACCAAAACAGCATTGTACTGGTACAAAAGCAGACACATAGACTAATGGAACAGAACAGAAAACTCAGAAAAGAAGCCACACACTTACATTCACTAATTTCAACAAAGATACAAAAATAAGCAATGGAGAAAGGACTCCTTATCCAATAAATAGTGCTGGGATAGCAGGTAGCCATATGCAGAATGAAATTGGACACCTACATTTCATCATATGAAAATTAACTCAAGAGAGGTTAAAGAATTAAGTGTCAGACTTCAAACAGTAAGAATCCTAGAAGAAAACCTAGGAAACACTATTCCAGACCTTTTTTTTTTTTTTTTTTTTTTTTTCCTTGGCCAAGAATTTAGGACTATGTCTTCAAGAGCAATTGCAACAAAAGCTAAAATTCACAAGCAAGACCTAATTAAATTAAAGAGCTTCTGCACAGCAAAATAAACTATCAACAGTGTAAACAGCCTACAGAATGGAAGAAAATATTAGCAAACCATGCAACTGACAAAACTCATAAACAACTCAACAAGCAAAAAACAACAAAGACCATTAAGAAATTGGCAAAAAATATAACCAGACACTTTTCTTAAGAAGATATATAATCAGCCAACAAACATGAAAAATCCTCAATATAAATATTCATTAGACAAATAAAAATTGAAACCACAATCAGACAACATCTCACACCAGTTAGAATGGCTATTATTAAAAAATCAATAAACAACCAATACTGGAGAGGCTGCAGAGAAAAGGGAATGCTTATATGTAAATTGGTTCAGCCACTATGGAAAGCAGTTTGAAGATTTCTCAAAGAACTTAAAACAGAACTACAAGCCAGGTACAGTGGCTCATGCCTGTAATTCCAACATTCTGAGAGGCTGAGGTGGGTGAATCACTTGAGGCCAGGAGTTCAAGACCAGCCTGGCCAACTTGGTACAACCCTTTCACTACTAATTAGCGGGGTGTGGTGGTGCACAACTGTAATTTCAGCAACTCAGAAGACTGAGGCATGAGAATCGCTTGAACCCAGAAGGTGGAGGTTGCAGTGAGCCAAGATTGTTCTACTGCACTCCAGCCTGGGTAACAGAGCTAGACTCTATTTCAAACGAACAAACAAACAAAATCAGAACTACTTTTTGACCCAGCAATCCTACTACTGAGTATATATTCCAAAGAATTAAATTGTTCTACCAAAAAGGAACATGGATTCATACGTTCATTGCAGCACTATTCAGAATAGCAAAGACATGGGGTCAACCTAGGTTCAATCAATCATGGACTGTATAAAGAAAATATGGTACATATATATGATTGAATACATATGCAGCCATAATAATGAACAAAATTCTGTCCTTTGCAGCAACATGGATTCACCTGGAGGCCATTATCTTAAGCAAATTAACACAGGAACAGAAAATCAAATACCACCTTCTTACTTATAAGTAGCAACAATGGATTCTCATGGCCATAAAGATGGCAGCAATAGACATTGGATTACTAGAGGGAAGATGGAGGAAGGGGGTAAGTGTTGAAAACATAACTATTGGGTACTGTGCCCACTACCTGGGTGATGGAACCATTTGTACCTTCAATGCCACCATCATCCAATATATCTAGGTAACAAACTGACCATGTACCCTCTCAATCTAAAATAAAGTTTGAAACTATAAAATTAAAAAATTTTAAGCCCAACACTTTGGGAGCCCAAGGCAGGCGGATCACCTGAGGTCATTCAAAAGCAGTCTGGCCAACATGGTGAAACTCTGTCTCTACTAAAAAGTACAAAAAATTATCCGAGCAGGTGCCTGTAATCCCAGCTACTAGGGAGGCTAAGGCAGGAGAACCGCTTGAACCTGGAAGGTGGAGGTTGCAGTGAGCCGTGATCATGTCACTGCACTCTAGCCTGGGCTAGAGAGAGAGATTCCATTAAAAATTAAATAAATAATTAAAAAATAAATCCAATACCTGTCAGGTTTATTGCATTTGTGCAGACTGAATTAATATGGTATTAATTAATATGTTATGAATAAGCTTGACAGACTTGAAAATAAAAGAAAATGCATTTAGTACACTAACCTACCAAACATCATAGCTTTGCCTAACCTATTTTAAACATGGTTAGAATATATACATTAGCATTAGGTTGGGCAAAATCACCTAACAAAAATCCTATTTTATAATAAAGTGTTGAATATCTCATGTAATCTATTGAATGTTGTACTGGAAATAAAAAAATAAAACAGTTCTATGGGTATTTGACCTACAGTTTCTACCAAATGTGTATTGCTTTCACATCATTCTAAAATAAAAAAAGTCTTAAGCTGAAATGTGTTAAGTCAGGAAACATTTGTACTTACATATAAATCTTCCCAAACATGTGCAAGTACTATATGCTGAAAAAGGCAAAGTGCTTATGAAATGTAATTTTAAAGTGCTTAAATAAATGAATAAATATGCTGTATTTATTGATCAAAACTAAACTAAATATTACTCTGTTTTCAGTTCTTCCCAAAGTGATCTAAACATTTAATACCATCAAAGTTCTAGCAGAACTTTTTTAAAAATAGAAATAAACAAGTCAGTTCAAGAATTATATGGAAAGACTAACAAACCAGTGTACCCAAAACAATATTGAAAAATGAAAATAAAGTTGAAAGACTCACATTACATAATATCCAGAAAATATAAAGGTGCAATAGTCAGAACAGTATGCTATTGGAAAAAGTATATGAATACACATCAGTGGAACAGAACTGATAGTGCAGAAATACTCACATATGTGGCCAGTTGATGTAAAACAATAGTGCAAGGGAAATTCAAAAGGAAAGTTTATTCTTTTCAACAAATTGTGCTGACACACACATATATGTAGAAGAGTTAATTTCAAGATATACTTCACAGCTAGTACAAATTTAACTAAATTTGATCATAGGCATAAATATAAAATTTAAAACTCTAAGATATTTAGAAGAAAACATAGAATAATATCTTTAAGCCATGGTTAGCTAGAGTCCTCTGACACTAAAAAACATGTGATCCCCCCAAAAAAACTTGCTAATTTTCATTTAATCAAAATTAGAACTTTCTGCTCTTCAAAATATATTGTTAGGAAAATGATAGCTGGGTCCCCCAGGCATGGTGGCTCACAACTGTAATCCCAGCACTTTAGGAGGCCAAGGCGGGCAGATCACCTACACCCAGAATGTCAAGACCAGTCTAGGAAACATAGCAAAACCTCATCTTTGCAAAAAAATACAAAAATAGTGAGGCACGATCTTGTGCGCCTGGTAGTTCCAGCTACTAGAGGGGCCTGAAGGGGCAGGATCCCTTGTGCCCAGGAGGCGGAGGTTGCAGTGGGCCATGATCCCATTATCATGCTGCTTCAATCCAGCCTCAGCAACCGAGCAAGACACTGTCTCAAACAAACAAACAAAGAAAATAAAAAGACAAGCAACAGACTGAGAGAAAATATTTTGCAAACCCATCTGACAACATCCCTCCATGGGAAAAAGATTTGAGTAAATGTTTACCAAAGAAGATAAATGGATGTCAAATAAGCACATAAAAATATGCTCAACCTCATTATTAATTAAGTAAATGCAAATTGAACCATAATTAGAACTGCTAAATTAAAAAAACATTCTGACAATACTGGGCACTGATTAGGGTGCAGGACTACTTAAGCTTTCACACATTGCTGATGATCATTTAAAATGATAAGATATTTTGGAAAATAGTTTAGCAGTCCTTGCAATAGTAATCATACATTTACCACATGACCCAGCAATCCCACTTGTAGGTATTTTTCATACAAAAACCTGTGCATGAATGGTTTTTTTTAAAGAGATATTTTATTTATAATACCCCAAACTGGAAACAACTAAGACGTCTTTTACATGCATGGCTAAACGAACTATGAAAAACCCATGTAATCAGATACTATTCCACAATAAAAAGTATAATTTATTGAATCTCACAGAAACATGGATGTATCTCCATGCATTATTGTTAGTAAAAGAAGCCTATTTCAAAAGTATACATTGTCTATCATTGTATTTATGACATCTTTTTAAAGTTAAGCTATAACTTTAGGAAGCAGTTTTGTATTTACTGGATATTTTCTGTGAACTGAGGTATTGTCTACAACAGGGAAAAAGATAATTGTGATAGAAATACTCTACATTTTGACTATAACTGTGGTTATATAATTGTAACTTTTTTCAAAACTTATGGAACTGTACACTTAAATTTATTAATTTTACTCTATGTAAATTATACCTTAATTTTCAAAATGGCAATAAACAATATTTTTTTGAAAATTTTTGGTCCAAATGTTTTTGTCTTTTTCACCTACTTGTTGTAGTTGTAATTTTCAAAAGTTTTCAGCATCTAATTACTATTTCAAATGATAGCATTTTAGCTACCTCCAGATGCTATATATGCTTTTGTGTGATCTTCTGAAGTCTCAGCTCCTTCATGTTTTGCTGTCCTCTTATCTCATGTTGTTTGTTTGTTGTCCTCTCTCCTTCTTGTTTGCTCTGCCTTATTTCTCTTGTTTCCTAACATAGATACAATCTCATCATTAGAATCACTGACGGCATGTCTTTTCCATTTTTCTGATATTTGTGCAAAGTGGAGGCATTCTAAGATCATACCTTTTTTAGCAAATAAACTCCCCAAGTCAATGTCTATTATCACATACAATTATTAATAAGTGAATTTTTCTACCCTTTCTTTCTGTAATGTGTTCAAAGTATTTTTTAAACTCTCTTTCACTCCCTCTGTCTCTCTCTCTTGCCTCTGTGTGTATGTGTGTGAAATAAAATCTTCATTAAACTTTCATTTGATAATTTTTACTATGCTGAGATCTTTAATAACAATTCTGTCAATAGAATCCTTAAGGTTAATGTGTCCTAAACATTTCTGAAGTATGCATCTATCTTCTTATCCAAACTCACTGATAAATAGATCAGAGAGAGAGGCAAGCTGAGTTCTATCCTATGCCACTCCAGTCTCCTAGTGTGTTTGATTGTTTTGATTTACTTATTCAACTCACCAGAGGTAAAAAAAATACTGTCATTTTCTGCTCTCTGTACAAGGATATGGTGGGTTTGGGAAATAAATAATAACAAGTTTAGGAAAACTCATAAAATTTTTCTGCATATCACATCAGAATATCCTTCTGTAAATAAAAAAATATTTTGAAAATCTTTGATAGATACACCATATCTGCATTACACTTCAGATCTATCATTCTCGTCTATCAAGAAATGGGGAAAACAGCATAATCATTCTGGTTATTCTCCACTTGTCTCTCCAGACCTATTCTCAACTCTTCTACATCCTTCTGTATGCATTAGGAAGCTACCCTGGATGAACTGCATCACCTCCACAGATCTCACCCTTCAAAACTTGGCTAAGTTGTCTTTAAGAAGTAGGGAGCAAGACAAGAAGAAATTCATGAGAACTGGAGTACAAATTCAGAAGAAAGCAGAAAGTTTGACTTGATGGTTGATTAAATTTCCTAAAATTCTCCCAAAGGACAGAAGATACTTCACTATCCACAAGAGGGCTGGACCCATAACTAGAAGCAAAGCGACCCACTACTGAAAAGGTGAAAAGGTCAGATCAAGAAGCAATGGCTATAATTACAAAACCGTAATAACCTCAATGATTTCAAATATCCAGGTATTTAAAAATATTAGTTAACATTTCAGTATGTCCCTATATTTTAGCATAAGAATAATAGGAGCTATCATCTATTTAACCTTTGCATTGTGTTGTGTTTTTAATATATGTATCACCTGTAAGCCTATCACAGTCATAGAAGTTCTCTATTACTATATGCATTTTTCACAGAATGACACAAAAATGCAGAATACCCAGTAAACTGTCCACGATCACCTAGCTCATAAGTACTATGGCCAATCCTCAAATCCCACTACGATTCCAAAACCAGTTTTTTTTTCTGTTTTCTCACTCTGAAATTTCAGCTAGGGTTCTTTCTTTTAAAATTGGGTCACAAACTGTGGACACTTTGGACACAAACCTAGTGGGATATGCATTTAATAAAAATCTAAATTAGGACTATGACTTATTAATGTTATTTTATGTAATAATTGCATCATTTATAGATCTTTATAATTTGTCAAGAATATATTTCAACAGGAGACTAAACATGCTGCAGAGAAATTCTCTGAGTTCCCTTCAGGGATCTACAAGTCTTTTTCACTTGACTATAGCCTGCCTTCCGACTATCCTATGAACTTCGGGAAAGAGAAGAAAAATGCCACTCTCTTCCTTTGGACACTCCCGAATATGTCTAACCACAGTATTATTCACACAGTGGGTAACCAACTTATTTTGCTAATTGACTGAAAGATTAAATTATTGTATAATAAAGTTTTCTTTTCTTCAAAGGGAGTAAAGTGAAAGAATGCCTAAAATTTGTCACAAAGTTTTCAAATAAAACCTGTTTAGTAATGACAATTAGTAATAGAAATCATTAGTTATAGCATAATGC
Organism: Theropithecus gelada; assembly: GCF_003255815.1. Lineage (NCBI taxonomy): Eukaryota > Metazoa > Chordata > Mammalia > Primates > Cercopithecidae > Theropithecus > Theropithecus gelada. Next base: position 114,202,431 of record NC_037676.1, read on the forward strand.
AGGGAATACTAATGAAGGCAAAGCATATTTTCACTAATCTGCTTTCTGAAACATTCTTTATAATAAGTGTTAGAATGAGGTCAAAGTCATTTTTCTTTTTTGAAATAGAAAGGTAATTCTAATGCTAATAAAAGAAAGCTTTGTGGTCTGCCAGGAATTTTAATTTCTCAGCTGTCAACATTTTAGCACTTATCTCTGATAATGGCTATGGTAATGCATGCTCCAGTCTTGTATCAGTTGCCTGCTCTTCCACAAGTCAAAAGTGAAATATGGGTAACAATAATGTGAAAAACACAATGCAACTGTGAACTTCGATGCAATTTCAATGTTACCAATTTATGTAAAATTGACATACGGATGACAATGTTACATATTTCCATATCTGACAGTGTTTTGCCGAAATGTGATTTTTGTATGAAAGGGAAATAAAAAGTGAAGTAGTTTCACTTAATTGAATAACTGATAAAATAATCAGGGGTGCTCCAGTTTTTGACGTGGAAGAAAAGTGGAAATGTTTTTCTACCTCTAGAGACACTGACAAAATAGAGAATGGGAATGAAATACAGAACACAGTTTGTAGATCCAACGATCTACAAATTAAGCCAGAGAAGAATTAAGCCACTAAAACTCATCTCACTAACAAAACCAGGCAAAAGTAATGGATAAAAGGTTAGACAGAGGAAACAACAACATACATATTTGAAAGCTATTTGGCATATTTCGTTATGTTCAATTTGGTTTATGATCATGGAAACTTTGGTTTGTTTTGATAATTCCAACATAGGGAACAAAAAAAAAAAAAGGGGGAATTAGCAAATCTTATAGTAAGGGAGAAACTCTTTTAAATGATCTGGGGTAGGATAAAGAGGGTAGGGGCTCAAACAGAAATACTATCAGAAAGCAACCTTCGTTAAGTATGGGATCCATTGTGTTACGTGATATTTTATAATCATTTAACAGCACTGGCTACTCTGCTTCAAGGCAGAAGAACCTTTAAACAGATGTCCTGGAAATAAGGGAGAGGAAAACTAATGAGTTAGCATCCCTATTTTTCTGCCCATGAAGTGCAGAAAGAGCCTGCAGGAGTACCAGTCTCATTAACAAAGATGAGACTCGGGATATCTTACTTAGGATAACCTGGAATATCGCTCACTCTAAAGTTGCAGGTCAGAAATGACTTTCAATTCTAGAAAAAGATAAAGAGAACCAACGTTTAAAATTCAGAAGTGAATCTAGGTTTGTATTATTGCAACAAAGTGAAATAGTCAAAATACAACCTGCTCCATAGTCCATAAATAAGTCTATATAAATAAGTCTGTAAATCGTCTATAAATATTTGACCAAATACTATCCTTCATGTACTCCTGAATATTTACTGTGCAAACAGAGTACCACTCACCAAACAATTAACACACTTCAACATTTCACTCCTTATGCCTTCAGCATGTTTTTACCCTTCCGACTGGAATTCGTTTCCCCTAGTCATTTGCTTACAGGATTTATAATTTTCTGTTTACACTTAGATCCAAAAGACTGCCAAATAATCTAATTTCTTTCTCTTACAAAAACATTAAAACTCAAGAATTGGCAAGTCTGTCAATTGTACCAATACCACAACTTACTTTTATTACATAATTTTGTATATATTCTATTTTAGTCATCTGTATCTCCCATTAGTCTGTGAGATACCTGTGAAAAATATTCATGACTTACTCGTTTTTAAATCCAGTGCTTTGCACGCTGTCTGACATAGTTAATAACTATTCATTAAATAATTAAATATTTACTGTCTTGAAATCTTGTTCTGAGTATATGGTCTTTAAATTTTATTATTTATATTCAGGAAATTCACAATTACATTTTGTTTTGCATTATAATTTAAATATAAGTCAAATTGTGTTAATGGAAGCATATAGCTTTAATTTTCTAATTTTGGAATTTAAAGTCACTGTATTGTGGATTAATATGTGACTCATACTTCTGTATTTACTATAAATTGGTGATTGAATCTAGGCAAAATATAAGTTAGATATTTTAGTAAGACTACCTTGTGATCTTCCATCAGTAGACTAAAAATGTCAAGCTGTCTCTCTTTTTTTATGCTGGTTAAAACTATTAAAGCTGTTAATATCTTTTTGCCTTTGAGGAGGTTTGGCTGATTTGGGAATGCTTAATTTTACTATGATATGTCAAAACGTGTTTTTGTGTGTGCCACTTATGCTGTGGTTGATTGGTCTTAAGAATGTGAGATTTGATGTTCACTCTTATCTCCTTCTGGTAATCAATTAAGAGTGTTTTGATTTTCTAAAAAATTCTGTTCTCTATATCTCTTAACCTCTTAATGTAATATCCTATTTCTTTATCTTTATGTGCTCCATTCTCTCTTTTGTCAATGTAATTGGCTGACCCATTTATTAAATTTTTACAGTCCTTTTTTCTTTATTATTTTATACATTTTCAAATCAGTCCACTTGTTTTATTCTATCTTACCTCTTATTTAAATTTTCTGTTTTTTCTTTTATTTGTAGTAATTTATTAAACACATGTATATTATATTCTCAATGTGATGTATACAAATTCAGCATTCTTTGCTGTTGCTTTTTAAAAATATCTTATGTGTTCATCTGTTTCTTCGTTTTTTTGTAAGTGAGCTTATATTCCTTATAACTATATTATAGGAAATATTTGATGCCATATTTTATAGGTTTACTAAAAGCTTTTCCTTGTTTGTTTGTTTTTGTGGTTGTTTGTTTATTTTTGGGGGTTATTTTGGCCAGGTGCTAGGAAATTGCTAAAAACCCTGGAACATTTTTATCCTAAATTTTTAAATGGAGTTTTTGAACCACACATGTGCTAATATTTCAGCCTTTCCTCTGTGGGAGGCAGTATTCTGGCAAGATTTCTCAAGGAGAGTCATAATACCACCTCCTAGCCCCATTCCTTCATGCTTCAAATCTATAGCAGGCAAGAGTCTGAATAAAGTCTCACTCTAAGTGTGCTTTATTCTAGATTTTTCACAGCAAATGTGTTGCCTGTTACAGCTTCCAGCTTCAGGAAGTGGTTTCTTGCAAAGTGCAAACAAAATTACAAATTCCAAGCCACCAGAGGGTTGACAGATGCCCTGTGGCCACATCTAGAGGTGCCCCAGCTCTCTGGATTCATATTTTATACTTGTTTCTGGTTTGCAAAGATTTGTCTTAGTTTCCTGTTAGTTTAGTCATGCATTTTAAACGTGGGAATTAGCTCATGTTTTGTATCTTTTTTTTTAAACTTTTTGGTGTTCTCCCTATACCAGATATGCAATTTTGTGAGAAGCAATGTACACATTTTAACTAATTTACCTGAAAAAAATATGACTCCAAAAAGTCAAATATGTATCATCTTTTAATATGTGATATAATCAAAGAGTATATTGTTTTGTATCATTTTGAGCTACTCGCTGTAGAACTGAAACTGTTCCATGTCTCCCAGATAACAGCTCGTATTCAAATTGATTGGTTCTATCCAGTCAACCGTTTACTTACATTTATTTGGCATCACCACAAACTCCTAATTTTGTAGACTAATTAATTCATAGTACTAATTCAATCTGATTATGCACTTCCAATAAGCAAATGAGAATATTTATTATTAATTTTAATGAATGAGATTTACTTTCATCTGCTGTAAATGTAAACATGCCTCCTGATAAGAAACAATTTCCCAAAAAGATGCTTCTATGTAAAATTATAATAAAAACAACCATATCACCAAATAGATTTCTCCAAAACTTGTGTAATTAATGACAGATAACAACTATTTGTTTTTATTAAATAAGTCTTTTGTTTCTTTATGTTTTATGGATGGTAAGAATCTTTATATTTAAATTTTAGGGACTTTTTTCCTTATTAGCAATACAAAAATCAACATGGAAATTTTTTCTTTTTAAGTAAACTTATGTCATTTGGAATTAATAATATGCTTAACATTCCAGGATAATTGGTTATGATGTTCTCTTTATTCTAGTCCTGAAGCAACGAACACTTTTAATGGGTCAATAATGGAGGTAAAATGCAGAGTGAGTATAAACCATGAAATAGTTAAGCTGAGATTAAAATATTCCTTTGTATTTTAAAAATATATATTGATTCAGCTTTTCCTTTATTAAATACCGTTTTTTGCCCATCACCATTATAAAGCATCACTATCAATATTACTTATACAAAAAATGAAATAATACTAACCTACATGATTATGGTTTTAATAAAACAAATTATTTTTAATAAAACATGAGGCTTAGCAAGTTTATTTCTAAAAAATGTGAAACTTACTTTAAAAAATGTAGCATTTTTTTTGTCCTACATTTTTTAACATAGGACATTAATATAGGACAATGAGAGTTATCTATATAACGTACCTCTCATATTTCTGCTGAATTATTGTTCTTCAAGCTAACTATGAAGAAAAAAAAGGTATGTTTCTAATAAGTTTTGGTATAAGTAATACATAACATGACAGAATTTTAGTTAATAAATTTGCCAGTGGTGCTTCAATTTATGTGTCTATAAAAAGGCAAGTTTTGGACCCAACTATGTCTGGCTCATACAGATACTTCCTGAAATGAATGAGTAAGAAAAGAAAAAAAAAAAAAGGCAAGATTTTGGCCCAACTATGTCTGGCTCATACAGATACTTCCTGAAATGAATAAGAAAAACAAATGCATTAATTTTAAATTATAAAATTTGGTATCAATTAGATACATGAAAGAGACTAGATTAAGGCTCCTGACCCCTTTTCTTTAGTTTTTAGAACATTTATAATACACAAGACAATTGTGATGGAGATAAGGGAGAAGAGATACAACGTCTACAAGAGGAAGAAAATTGAACGTCTGAGCTCATTATCAGGTACTAAATCACTGTAGAGCTATAGACCTTGGGGTTCAACATGAAACTAAGTCAAACACAATCGAGCCTCATCGAGTTTCCCTATCACATGGGTTAGATTTCCAAAAAACAATCTTTATGAGTAAACTTCATGAAGTGTAACAGTGAAATCCCTGGCTATATATATTTTTTTCAAACACACACACACATATATAGTTTCACACACACACATATATATGTGTATATACACATATATATTTTTTCACACACATACATATGTATATATATCTGGAATTTAAAACTGCATTTCCTTTTTCGTCTTTTCCTATCATTTACAATGTTGTGGCAATAAAATTTGAATGCATGTCTTTGCACACACACATTCATACATCTGTCTAATTGCTTTTCAGAAAAGAAACTATGAAACTGCCTAATACTGAAGACAGTTTAATACAGCATAGCTTTCCTTTCTAACGTGTGCTTCTTTAATATTTTTCTTTACCTTACTTAGAAATGGACACATTAAATTTTTTTTTTTGTTTTGAAATATGAGCTCTGACAAAATCCTTTGATTTATTTCCACTACCTAGAATATGCAATTTCTGCCTTGTGAAATTAAAAAATTTTAAACTACATTTAAAATGAAAACAGTTTGGGTTTTTGTTTCCAGGAAACACATATTAAATATGACTTGTTTAGCACTCAAATGAGTGACTCACGCATTATGGCACTATTTCTACATATAACTAGAGAAAGACACAGGTGGCTCATGAGAAGTAAAAAAAAAGATAGAGCTTATAATGCAAATGTCGAAAAAAGTTTTCACAAAAGGAATAGTCACTTTTTGTTGGTTTTGCAAAATAAATAAATAAATAAGAGAAAAAGCAAACAACCTTAAATCAAATTTTTAACTCATATCTTGTTGAAATTGTCCTAGCCTTGAATGAGCGTGTTTATTTCAAGTATGTGCATATCTTAATCATCCTCTGTTCCAGCTCTCCTGCCTAGGATGTTGATAAGTTTTACATGAATTGACCTATCTGGGACCCTCATTCCATACACTTAATCCATAGATGTGTCTCCTTGACAATTCCATGTATCTCCTGCATGCTTGTTTTTCTCGTTTTAGGTGACTTCCCTAAACTTGACAATTAACGTACCCCATTTTCCGAATCAAATGTCCTTCCGTCTGGTCAGTTATCTTGTCTAAAACATTGTCTATCCCATTCCTCAAGAACTACTGATTCTTGGCTGAGTGTGATGGCTCTCGCCTGTAATCCTAGCACTTTGGGAGACCTAGGCGGGCTGATCACCTGAGGTCAGGAGCTCAAGATCAGCCTGGCCAACATGGTGAAACCTTGTTTCTACTAAAAATACAAAAAAATTAGCCAGTACTGGTGGTGCACACCTGTAATCCCAGCTACTCAGGAGGCTGACGTGGGAGAATCACTTGAACCTGGGAGACAGAGGTTGCAGTGAGCCGAGATCACACCACTGCACTCCAGCCTGGGAGACAGAGCAATACTCCATCTCATAAACAAAACAAAAACAAAAACAAAAAACAGCAAAAGAACAAAAACAAAAGAATTACTGATTCTAATGCATCTTAATATTAATAGAATTTGCTTTTTTAAAAAAATAGTTTTACATAAATGAAAAAATGAAAATGCAAAAAAGGAAAGATAACATGTTCATGGATTGAAAGAATTAATATTGTTAATATTTTCAGGCTCCCCAAAATGATCTACAGATTTACTACAATTTCAATAAAAATTCCCATGATAATTTTTACAGAAATAAGAAAGACAATCGTAAAATTCATATGGAACCACAAAAGACCCTGAATCCCTGAATAGCCAAAAAATTTTTGAGGAGAAAATAAAGCTAGAGACATTACACCATCTGATTTTAAAATATATTACAAAGATGTATTAATTAAAACATCATTACACTGGCATAAAAATAGACAAATAGGCCAATGGAGTAGAACAGAGAAACCCAAAATAAATCCACACATTTACAACCAATTGACTTTTGAAAAAAACTACAAAGAACACACAATGGGAATGGACAAGGTCTTCAATAAATGGTGTTGAGGAAACTGGATATCAACATGCAGATGAATAAAATGAGTGCCTTATCATATATCATACAAAAATAAACTCAAATTGAATTAATAACTTAGAAGAAATAAATCTTAAGGGAGAAAAAAAGCTGAAGACATCAAACCACCTGATTTTAAAATATATTATTAAGGTATACTAATGAAAACAGCATGATACTGACATAAAAGCAGATATATAGACAAATGGAATGGCATAGAGAGCCCAAAAATAAATTCACATATTTACAGTCAATTGACTTTTTTATTTCATTTTTTTGAGACAGGATCTTGCTCTGTCACCCAGACTGGAGTGTAGAGGCGCAATCTTGGCTCACTGCAGCCTCCACCTCTTGGGTTCAAGTGATTCTCCCACCTCAGCTTCCCAGGTAGCTGGGAATACAGGCACACGCTCCACTCCTCGCTAAGTTTTTTGGATTTTTAGTAGAGATGGGTCTGGTTGGTCTCGAACTACTGGCTAATTTTTGTATTTTTAGAAGAGACAGGGTTTCACCATGTTGGCCAGGCTGGTCTCGAAATCATGACCTCGTGATCATCCTGCCTCAGCCTCCCAGAGTGCTGGGATTACAGGCGTGAGCCACCATGCCTGGCAAATAATTTTTAATAATGAATAATTGCAAGGTGAAGAGACAAGATCCTGCTTATCAGATATTAAGCATATAATACAGTATTGTTAACTAAGATATATTAATATTAGTCATCATTTGGTAATCATTTTGCAGTGAATTATGTATATCAAATCATTACATTGTACACCTTAAATATATACAATTTTTATTCATTAATTATACCTCAATAAAGCTGAAGTTTGAAAAAGGTTCAGTAGATTGACACCGCATATGGATAGTTTGGATAATTAATAATAATGATATCTTCTACCATCTAGCAATTTCTAATTTTATGGAGACACCACTGAACTAAAGTTGATGAATCTTGGGTTCTAGTCTGTCCTCCACCTTAGAAAAACTGTATAATAATAAGCAAGACAGATAAGCTTTCTAGATATTTAGGTCTGCATACATTTTAATCTACCTACATCCTAAGCTAATTGTAGAAGTTAAATATGAATAATCTTTGTATTAGGTAATGCAAGCACTTTCCTTAGCACCTGATGGATATTTGTTAAGTGGGAAGAACATAATTTTTTATCCTTTTTTCTAAAAATTTAAGACTCAAAGTTTGAATGATTTATATAATGTACTGAATCAGAACAAGACCCCATATTTTTGACTTCTACATTATTTTGGACTTCCTTGTGCTAAACTTTAACCAAGGACCAAACAAATTACCATTAGGTTATATTTAATGGTGACAATGGTAATAGCTAAACTTTACACTTTGTGGAGATTTGTTAGAGTTATATGAAAGTATTTAAACTTCTCATTTCCTTATGAACATATATATATTCATCTATAGATGAATGTGAATCTATAGATGAATATGTATACACACATATATATATATGACTAAGACAGTGAAGGTTTTTAAAAATATGTCTAAGAAGTGAAAATATTTTCATTCCTTTTGAGTTTTGTCTGTAGAAAGATTCTGAAGCATTGTCCTGATTCTATCAGTGTCTTTCCTCATAGAGGTGACAAACAGGCTTTTAAAAATCACCTTTTAGGCCAGGTGCGGTGGCTCACGCCTATAATCTCAGCACTTTGGGAGGCCGAGGCGGGCGGATCACAAAGTGAGGAGATCGTAGCCATCCTGAAACCCTGTCTCTACTAAAAATACAAAAAGAAATTAGCCAGGCATGGTGGCGGGAGCCTGTAGTCCCAGCTACTCGGGAGGCTGAGGCAGGAGAATGGCGTGAACCCAGGTGGTGGAGCTTGCAGTAAGCTGAGATAGTGCCACTGCACTCCAGCCTGGATGACAAAGAGAGACTCCGTCTCAAAAAAATAATAATAATAAAATAAAACTAAAAAGAATAATCATTTAAAGGCTGCTATACAGTGAAGGAAAGACATCATTTGCCCTTCCACATTAAAATCCTGTCACTTTCCTCTTCATATGGCAAACACTGACCCATATGCTGAGCTGTGAGCCTCAGTTCCCCACAGCAGCAGCTGGTGCCTTGGCAGCCTCATTAAGTAGCTGAACTTGCCCCCTTTAATATCGTCTACAAGTCTGGAGCATCATTATGCTGCTAATAGCTGTTCTGGGCTCTTACGTCCTTGTGCTTAACTTGTCCTCGTGACTGATATACTTCCACAGATTTTGTTAGTTTTATTAATGTATTAATTAGGCAATTATCATTTGGTTCTTGCCCATATAAGAGTGTCCACAGAAAAATAAAATATATAATTACTTTCCAACTTAATTCATTGTAAGAGTGCTTTTAAAAATCTAAATATGAAAAAGGTGTTTTCCAACCACCAGTTCCCAAACCAAAAAGGAACGCAATTACATATAGCAATAATCATTGGATGAATCTCTTCCTAAAGAAAGTCACAACCTTTAGCCTCAGGAAAAGAGGATCTACCACATTAATCTATTGGCATTTTCCTTCATGTTTAATTAATTACTGATAATACTTAGGACAAAAATTAGAAACATATAAACCAATCAATACATTGTTTATTCATGTGGCTCTAAACAATAAATTAATTAACAAATGTACCCATCCAGTGGCTAAAAGTACATACTGAAAAAAATAAAAACAGAAACTGAGCAATAGAATATTTCATTTACTTAATAAAAGAGATATTTAAATAGCTCCTTTGTAAAGCATAAGCCAACTCTCTTTGCTGTTTTTCTCAGAGCTTCAATGTATCCTTTTTACATCACAAGTATGTGCTTTAACATTTCTTTCGTGAGATTCTGCTTGTGGAAGGTGATTTAATACTGAAAATACTTTTGTTTAATCCTAATCTTTGAAAAATTATTTCAAAAGGGGTAGAATTCTTGACTTTTTGTTATTTTCTTTTAGCACATTGAAAATAGCATCCTACTGTTTCTGGTTTCCATTGTCAATATTAAAAAGTATGTCAGTCTACCTTTTTTGTTCCTCTTAAAGAAAATAACTGTGAAAATCTGCCAGTAAATATAATTCACCAAAATATACTTTTGTTTGGGTTATACTCCTGGAGCAGCGTAAGAAAGTTATACTGATATATTACTTTATAGCACATTATATAGATATAAAAGAGTCATCTAAGGCAGGAGATTTAAAAAGTAGCACATCTTTTATTTGGAAGGTAGTCTAATATATAGTTCTCCCAACTGGGCTTTTCAACTGCTATACCAGTCAAGTAAAATACAAACCAATATGAGAGCTGTTATTGTACACTAAAACTAATGAATATCTCCCTTGAATATTTTTATATATTTTATGAGTTTATTCATATAAATACAGAATGAGCATAATAATGCTATAATTTGTTGAGAGAACAGCCATACCCTAGAGTAAGCTTTTCATTTTTCCAAACTTTAGTTAAAGATTTTCTCCTTTTCAATTCCATTCACTTTAAGAAGTCATTTTTACCAAAATAGAAAAAGATGAGATCTTTAAAAATATACATCATAGCTATAATATTTTAGAACTTGTTTCTACTCAGCAGCTCATTTTTATTTATATCATGATTGTTTCCAGCAGAATAATATATTGTGTTTAAAAAAGTAATATTTACATAGACTATGACAGCATATTTCCAAATTTAATCATTTGGAACATGTGTCCAGGGACATTAATCAAAAAAATAAAATAAGGAATGTCTTTAGATTTACCACACAGGTAGATAGGACTGACATTTTGTTACTCATGTTAGAATTCTGTGTTAGAATTCTGTGTTAGAATGGAATTTTAGGCAGGAATTAATTTTTTCAGGGAACTGAATGACACAAATATTAATAAATATGCACAGCAGTGATGGATTATGAAGAATGTAAGCTAAAATATCATTATCCTAAATATCTAATAAATATTTCCTAATTATTTTATCCTAGTAACTTAACATGGCTGGGCGTAATGCCATCTAATTTTAAATGCAGTTTATGATAAAGTGTTTTAAAACAAAAGCTCACAAAACTACACAGTAAATTACATTGGTTTTCTAGTCACTAGTAAGTGAAATACTGTGAACGAGAGATGTCAAAAGGTTTCTTTTTGCCTCCTACTCTGAAAAACTGTTGAGACAAGAATTTCAGCTAGGAAAGGAATGTAAAGTAAAATGGTAGCAAGTCAGTTCAATAGACCATTAATCATTTAATTTTTTATTTGCTATATTCATTGCTAATGAATCACTTGTTTCTGGTGAGTTCTCATCTGTGACTGTAATTTTAACAAAAGCTACAATTTGTTGTGTATTTTATTTTCTTATTGCAAGAATTGCTAATCAATGATCGTGACAATATCATTCATTTCACCAGAGATCAACTTAGCAATTTTTTTTTTTTTTTTTTTTGAGATGGAGTCTCGCTCTGTCACCCAGGCTGGAGTGCAGTGGCGCTATCTCGGCTCACTGCAACCTCCACCTCATGGGTTCATGCCATTCTCCTGCCTCAGCCTCTCTAGTAGCTGGGACTACAAGTGCCCGCCACCACGCCCGGCTAATTTTTTTTTTGTTTTGTTTTGTTTTTTGGTATTTTTAGTAGAGACGGGGTTTCACCATGTTAGTCAGGATAGTCTCGATCTCCTGACCTCATGATCCGCCCGTCCCGGCCTACCAAAGTGCTGGAATTACAGGTGTGAGCCACTGCACCCAGCCTTCAACTTAGCAAAATTTATGTTACCAAAATCTGGGCAATAAGACTTAAAGGTAGGTCTGGAAGTATGCTGTTGAAATGGGAGAGAGAAGGGAAAAAAAAGAGAGAGAGAAAAAAAATTAGAAGTGGATAGTTTCTTTTAGCCTCGTTTTCCTTTGGATATTTTCTGATCATATAATCTGAAATGACTATAGCCATCTTGAACCAAGAATGGCTTTAAAATAAAATCAAAACTTCAGAGATAGCAAAGAATAAAGAAGTAAAGAATGCAAGTAATAGACCATGTCTTTAAATTACTGAATTTTATCAATCCTGGTGCCACCACACCTTGGGATTTTTTTAAGGTGAGATTATAAATATTACTGCTTAAATCACTTTGAGTTGGATATTCCACTAATGGGAATGAAATATATGCTAATTTGCTCAGCTTACTGAAGAAATGAAGAAGCAATGGACCACAGGAAATAAGGAACTAAATAAAATCCCCCTAGTTACTGAAGAGGATATTTAGGATGAAAACCTAATACACCTACATCTAAAGCCTAACCTCATTCTATTACAGCATGGGAACTAACCTATGGCCACAGCAGAAGTTATTTAGGTACACTGAAAACTTCAACTCCTTTCTGTTACCCTTTATCCCCCATAATATCACTGTTCACTATTGTCACTTTTTGGAAAGTTTAATTCAAAGAAAACAAACATACATTAAAGTATGTCCTTTTCAGGCAATGTAAAAGTGAAAGATAAAAACTGGTATGTTAATTCATAGGGAATCATTCTTAATGAAAATGCAATGGTGACCCTTCACACAAAGATTAGGGGCATTGACCCACACCGTCAAAAATCTGCATATATTTGCTGAGTTCCCAAAAACTTCACAACCAGTACCTTACTGTTGACCAGAAGTGTTACTGATAACATAAATAATATTAGTATTAATGCATAATCTATTTGTGAAAGAAGACAATATATATACTGTATGCATACAAATGAAAATGTTATTAAGAAAATCATAAAAAAGAGACAATGTATTTGCTACTCATGAAGTGAAAGTGGATCATCATAAAGGTCATCATCCTTGCCGTCTTCACGTTCAGTGGGCTGAGGATGAGGAGGAAGAGGATAGTTGGTCTTGCTGTCTCAAGGTTGGCAGAAGTAGAAGAAATGCAGGATGTAAAAGAAGAGGCAGAAGTGGCAGGTATACACAGTGTAACTTTTATTGAAAACAAGTCTATGTGCAAGTGGACCCTAACAATTCAAACCCATGATGTGAATTCTAACTGACACAGAACAGTAAAAGTTTTATTATGTAAATGTTTGGTTTGCTGCAAAAATACACAGTGCCTCAAATACCAAATGGTTATATTATTAGCTTTAAATATTTGAAAAAATTAGTTGGCTTCTTTTAGGTATATATTTTCTCAAAAAGTGATGTGTATTTGTTTAAAAAAACTCAGAAAACTTACTTTTGTTTTAGAGATTCACAAGTATTCAATGAAGCATTGATTTGAAATTTTTAAAACACTCTTCAAGGCAAAACAATAATCTCTTCATAATATTCTTTCTGTTGTTTATCTTCTCATCATCTTAAATAAAGCCTTTGCATATTAAAAGTTATAGGCTTTTGCAGATAGTCATATAATAACATGGGTTTTCTCTTTTTGGTTTTTTCATTTCTTTTTAGCCAGTTGGGAGTAACACGTAGAGCATGTTGACAAAATTATTTAAAGGATTTTCATCGAATTAACTGCTTCTACATTTTTTTCTGTTGCACATTAAACAATTGCCTGCAGCACATTGAAAAGAAAAAAAGAAGTCCTAACACCGCATGTTCTCACTCATAGGTGGGAATTGTACAATGAGAACACTTGGACACAGGAAGGGGAACATCACACATCAGTGCCTGTCGTGGGGTGGGGGGAGGGGGAGGGATAGCATTAGGAGATATACCTAATGTAAATGACGAGTTAATGGGTGCAGCACACCAACATGGCATATGTATACATACATAACAAACCTGCACCTTGTGCACATGTACCCTAGAACTTAAAGTATAATAATAAATAAATAAATAAATAAATAAATAAATAAATAAGTCTTTTTACATTTAAATGTTACTAAGAAAATTTCAAGATTAGGATTCAATTATTATTTAATAATACAGTCGTGCTGCATAATGATGTTTCAGTCAACAGTAGAATGTATATACAACAGTGGTTTTACTGTATCTTTTTTTGTTTAGGTATGTGCAGAGACACAAATACTTATCACTGCATTGCAATTGCCTATAGTATTCAGTGCAGTAACATGCCCTACAGGAGCATGTGTGTAAGGAATAGGCTATACTATACAGCCTGGGTGTGTAAAAGACTATGCCATCAAGGTTTGCATTTAGGTACACTCTGTGATGTTCTCACAATGCCAAAATTGCCTGATTGTACAACTCTCAGAACACATCCCCAGTGATAAGTGTTGCACGTTTATTTACTGGCTCAGTCTAATAATTTTCCCTTTGCTTTGGTGATATTTTATCCTTTGTTTTCCATCAAAAATTTGTCACATAAAGTAAACAAAATTACGCTAGTTCCTTAATAAGGAAGGTAGAAACTTTAGAAAAAGCATGTTAGCAGGGAAGCAGAAGGATGTGGCTTGTAAATTAAAAAAATAGTCTTGGATCTGCAGGCTGGGATCTTTAAGCACTACGTTTATCTCAATAGCTTTTCCTGAAGTTCATATAAATAAGCTTTGTGCTTCACAGACTTTGTTCTTCCCTTTTCTGCTAGCGGGTATTACCACTTGGAAGTGTGTGTGTATGTGGTTTTTTTCCTTTTTTTTTTTTTTTTTTTTTGGTTGTGTTTTCTGTGAGATAGTCAGGGATCATATATACCTAGGCAGTCTTCTCCTTATATATATCTTCCCTCTTTGATAATGGCAAAGATGTTCAGGCCTCCTCAAGAAGTAGAAAGATTAACAATATTTTTATATAAAATGCCTTCTCTAGTTCTTGGATAGTAAGACCTCAATAAGTATTAGTGAATGTTAATGATGATAATTATTGTCAGTAGCCTTTAATTTTTTATTATACTTTAATTTCTGGGATACATATGCAGAACATGCAGGTTTGTTACGTAGGTATACATGTGTCATTGTGGTTTGCTGCACCCATCAACCTGTCATCAACATTAGGTATTTTTCCTCATACTATCCCTCCCCTAGCCCTCCACCCACCGACAGACCCTGGTGTGTGATGTTCCCCTCCCTGTGTCCATGTGTTCTCATTGTTCAATTTCCACTTACGAGTGAGAAAATGTGGTGTTTGGTTTTCTGTTCCAGTGTTAATTTGCTGAGAAAGATGGTTTCCAGCATCATCCATGTCCCTGCAAAGGACATGAACTCATCCTTTTTTATGGCTGCATAGTATTCCATGGTACACATGTGTCACATTTTCTTTATCCAGTCTATCATTGATGGACATTTGGGTTGGTTCCAAGTCTTTGCTATTGTCAACAGTGCCACAATAAACATACATGTGCATGTGTCTTTACAGCAGAATGATTTATAATCCTTCAGCTATACAGCTATATACCCAGTAATGGGATTGCTGGGTCAAATGGTATTTCTTATTCTAGATCCTTGAGGAATTGTCACACCGTCTTCCACAATGGTTGAACAAATTTACACTCACTCCAACAGTGTAAAAGCATTCCTATTTCTCCACATCCTCTCCACCATATGTTGTTTCCTGACTTTTTAATGATTGCTATTCTAACTGGCATGAGATGATATCAAATTGTGGTTTTGATTTGCATTTCTCTAATGATCAGTGATGATGAGCTTGTTTTCATATGTTTGTTGGCTTCATAAATGTCTTCTTTTGAGAACTGTCTGTTCATATATTTGCCCATTTTTTGATGGGGTTGTTTTTGTCTTGTAAATTTGATTAAGTTCCTTATAGATTCTGGATATTAGCCATTTGTCAGATGGACAGATTACAATATTTTTCTCCCTTTCTGTAGGTTGCCTGTTCACTATGATGATGACAGACTCACAGCCAATATCATATTGAATGGGCAAAAACTGAAAGCATTCTCCTGGAAAATTGGCACAAGACAAGGATGCCCTCTCTCACCACTCCTATTCAACACAGTATTGGAAGTTCTGGTCAGGGCAATCAGGCAAGAAAAAGAAATAAAGGGTATTCAAATAGGAAGAGAGGAAGTTAAATTGTCTCTGTTTATAGATTACATAACTGTGTATTTAGAAAAATCCATCATCTCAGCCCAAAATCTCCTTAAGCTGGTAAGCAACTTCAGCAAAATCTCAGGATACAAAATCAATGTACAAAAACCACAGGCATTCCTATACTCCAATAATAGACAAGCAGAGACCCAAATCCTGAGTGAACGCCCATTCACAATTGCTACAACAAAAATCAAATACCTAGGAATACAACTTACAAGGGGTGTGAAGGACCTTTTCAAGGAGAACTACAAACCACTGCTCAAGAAAATAAGAGAGAACACAAACAAATGGAAAAGCATTCAATGTTCACGGATAGGAAGAATCAATATCGTGAAAATGGCCATACTGCCCAAAGTAATTTATAAATTCAATGTTATCCTCGTCAAGCTACTATTGACTTTGTTCACAGAATTAGAAAAACTACTTTAAATTTCATATGGAACCAAAAAAAAGGCCATATCGCCAAGACAATCCTAAGCAAAAGAACAAAGCTGGAGGCATCATGCTAACTGACTTCAAACTATACTACAAGACTACAGTAACCAAAACAGCATGGTACTGGTACCAAAATAGATATATAGACCAGTGAAACACAATAGAGGCCTCAGAAATAACACCACACATCTACAACCATATGATCTTTGAAAAACCTGACAAACACAAGCAATGGGGAAAGGATTCCTTATTTAATAAATGGTGTTGGGGAAACTGGCTAGCCATATACAGAAAACTGAAACTGAACCCCTTCCTTATACCTTGTACAAAAATTAACTCGACATGGATTAAAGACATAAATGTAAGACCTAAAACCATAAAAACCCTAGAAGAAAACCTAGGCAATAGCATTGAGGACATAGGCACGGACAAATACTTCATGATTAAAACACCAAAAGCAATGGCAACAAAAGCCAAATTTGACAAAGGGGATCTAATTAAACTAAAGAACTTCTGCACAGCAAAAGATTAACCACTTGCACATATTAATGTCCATGAAAAAATAGTGCAATAATCATTTTTAAATATCCTAAGACTCTTTTTATTATCCATGACTATATTGGGCTAAATAATGGCCACTCAAGGACATCAGCTCCCAATCACTAGAATCTGTAAACATTACTTTTAAAAGAAAAAAAGGGCCTTTGCAGATTTGATTAAAGTAAAGGTTTTGAGATTGGAAGATTATTCTGGATTATCAGGATGGATCCTGATAACAAGGGTATCTTTACAAGAGCGATGCAAAGGAGATTTGAGATAGACAGAAGAGGAAAAGTTCATTTAATTATGAAGGGAGATATAGGAGAGATGTGGCCACACACAAGGAATGCCTGCAACCACCATCAGAGCTGGACAAGACAAGGATGCATTCTCTCCCAGAGTCTCCAGAGGGAACACAGCCATGCTGAAATCTTAATTATGGTCCAATGATACCAATTTTGGACTTCTGGCTGCAGAACTATGAGAAAATAAATTTCTGTGATTTTAAGCCACCAACTTTGTGGTAACTTGTTACAACAGTCAAATGAATACAATGATATAACCACAAAAAGAAATACACTCTGAGTTATTTTAAACGGTCATACATACCATCTGTACACCTCTTTTCAAAAAAAAATGCAGTTATTTGTGTCAGTTATTCTTCGGATATCCTAAATTAGGAAACCATAGGAGTTGCCCATATAGAGTGATGATGGATACTTTATTCCCATTTCATGTACTTATATACCTCCAGTACCTTGCCTATTCAGTTTAGAATTTGATCCTGTATAATTCTTATACTTCCTATTATGTGTAGGTAAATATATTCTATTAGGGATTCATAAGACGACTTTTTACGGTAATTTTTGTGCCCCCAAACTCTCTCTTTCCTTAAAAACTATAAACTGTATATGGGGAAGTTCGTAAATAAGCATACACCATCCAGATGGAGATAGGTTTATATTGACTATGACCTAGTTATTTATAGCCTTTGTTTCAATTCTGATTGACAGCCAAGGTAAAAAAAATACTTGAATTTAGGGGGCATGAGCTTGTAAGTCTTCACAGAGAGAAACCTCTGTTCATGATGAAGAGAAAGTTTTATCTGTATAAAGATTACAGTGAGATTTTTGGTTTGTATATGATCTTCTTAGTTCCACTTGTGAAATATTTCAAATGATTTTCAATCATTTTTGTGATTCAGCATTATTTCCATACTATATCAAAATATTCTCTTAATTTTATATATGTTTTTCTTTTTATGATTATGAATTATTTTTGACAGAATAACTACCTCAGAAAGTTGGCCTTTCAAAGGACAATCTCCTTTAAATGATTTGGACACAAAGTTTGCCATTGCAATGTAATTTACATTTGCTGAATGATTACCAGAAAAAAAGCTCTATAAAAATCAAAATGGAATGAAGTGTCTTTTAAACATGAGACAATACAACTACATTCCTGAATAGAAACCACTTCAGAAAACAAAGGACAAGGCTTCAACCTAAATGAAGTAAAATCAAAACTGTAGAAAAAGCATAGGATGCTGTTGGACAGCATGTAAAAACCACATACCTGAAAATTCCAAATAAGTGCAAATTACTGTGTACCAAGTTTGTTTTCCTAGTCATTTCATCACATTAAGATTTGAAAAACAATGAAAATTACTATGGATTTTGCTTTTGTCTTTTTGCCTCTTATGTGCCTCTAAAGGAGTCATCAGAGTCTACTAATATATATAGTTTTATATAGAATTAAAACCCATTTTTGGCTGACATAATTAGCATGGTCAAGTACTAATTTACTCAGTAAAGACTGAAAGTGTTATTATGAAAGATTTTCAGACTGGAATTTATATGTGTTGCATCAGATGATCACTAGCTTAGGAATAGGAACTCGTATATGCATCCAATCGAAATTACTCTTGAAAGTCTAAGTAAAATGAGAATTACAGAAAGCTGCCAGGAGTACGTGCTGGAAGATTAAAGAATGTGGTCACAAATTCCAGGAGATCTAATTCGGTTGGACATTTAGGAAAAAAAAAACGTAAATTGTAAAAAATGTAAATGTATTCTTTATTGGCTCATTCAGATGTCTTGCAAAGAGAATTTACTCAGAAAACAGAGAAACCTAAATTCTATCACATTAATACTAGATATTCCTACAGCATAAATTCATTTCTGGCATATAATGATTTACTAAATGGAGAATTTCCAAATATACCTTGACATTTTACTTCAAGTATAATTTATGAGCGCTAACGCCATTTTTGCAAGCCCTGTGAGTTCAACAGTCTATAAATTTAGATAATAACCATTATGTTTCCACTTTTTATCAGCTATTTTATAAACTTTGTAGATCTGACTAAGAGATAAGGTTATATGTTCCTAACGTATGAATTTTAAACAAATGTTAACCTACTTCAAACCTAGCGATGTGACTGACAAAATGTTTTTAAGCTGCAGTTGCTGGAGAAGTTCTAAGCATCTGAATAAAAAGTTCTTTTGAGTATTCAAGTACTACCCAGGGAAAATTTCTATAAAAATCTCTAATGGAAGAAAGAAGCTATAAATAGTATAGTAAAAACTGGGGTATACCAAGACATAATAGGAGAATTTTACCTTTTTGTTTTTTTGAGACGGAGTTTCGCCCGGTCTGGAGTGCAATGGCGCCATCTCGGCTCACTGCAACTTCCACCTCCCAGGTTCAAGCAATTCTCCCGCCTCAGCTGCCAGAGTAGCTGGGACCACAGGTGCCCGCCATCACGCCAAGCTAATTTTTGTATTTTTAGTGGAAACGGGGCTTCACCATTTTGGCCAGGCTGATCTTAAACTCCTGACGTCAGGTGTTGCACCTACCTAGGCATCTCAAGTTCTAGGATTACAGGCAGGAGCCACCGCGCCCAGATGAGAATATTACTTTTAAAAAATAAGCTTAAACTAGCAAAATACTTTAGAAAAACAAAATAAAGGCAATAACATTATTTTTTTCAATGTTCTAGACCTGTTCTGTTGTTTTTACATGCATGGGCAAATTCTCCAAGAACTTCATACACTGATTTTTTGCTTGAGTCACTGTTCCCCTTAATCTCTACCTGATTAAATCCCATATTTCCTTCTGATTTCAGTTTGCATGTGACTTCAAGGTAACTTTCCCTTCAAAGTCATGCCTGGCTACCACCGGAGTGGTAGTCATTCGATATGTAATTAGTGGGTAATCTGTGTTTTCGCTCTACCCTTAACTTACATTATCAAAATACAGCAATTGCCACATTTAAATGCTATTTATGCCACATTCCTACAGGGCCATTAAACCTCTAACTTCAGGAACCCTGTCTGTCCTTATCACCTAGGCTTAAACAAGTTATTCAAAATAAAAGGTGTTCAAAAACTATTGTCATCTTATCGAATGAATACATCAAGGAGAAAGTGGGTGAACAGAAAGAACGCTGGGTTTAAATGTTTGTGTTCCTGGTTTTTTTGAAGGAGAGGTGTAAGATTCTGTCATTTCCATATCCTGCCAGCAGACGCAATGGCCCCCAATTAGTGAAAATTCAGAATTAGTTTTCTCATTTACTGAATCACCATTAGGAAAAATAAATTTCACACTGAGTAATACAGAGGACTTCAAGTGTTTTGCCTGAAAAATCGTCTCAACTTTTTTACCAAGACCAAATTTTATAAATCTAAGTTTAATGTAACCCCTAATTCTTTCATACCATTTTCTAGAATATAAATTGCTTCAGTTGCTATCTTTTGGAGTAGAACTTCTAAATTATACAAAATGCAAAACATATATACATTTGGACCTAGCAATTGTAACAGTATGCAAAAACACATGTACAAAAATACTCAGTTGTGTATATTATTGAATTAAAGACAACCCAAACTTTATCTTTCAGAAACTGGTTCAATATTAATAAATTATGGTATAATTTGATACTATGTAGCTATTTAAATCAATGAAGATTAGTTGACTATATTGATATGAAAGAATATTTCAAACTTGTTTTATGAAAGAAAGCATATTACAGAACAACATATAGACTGTGATTGTGTTGTATTTTTTGTGTACATACACTCATACATATTCATTTGTAATTCATTAAATAAATATTTCTTGAGGAATTACTATGGGTTAAGAAATGCTCTATGCAGGGGATATAAAGTGACAAATTACATAAACAAGATTCCTTTTATTTCACATTCTATAGTATAAAATGCAATGTTTATAAGTGAATATAAAATGATCTGGGAGAAGGCACACGAAAGTTTTAAAAATGCATACTTAATCCAGGTCTGAGAGGGGCAATTAAGAAAGAGGTAAGAACAATTTTTATAGTTTGCTCTTTATATTTTTGTTTACAGTGTTTATATTTCCTCACAGTCAGCATGTATTTTGAACTAAAAAAGAAAACTAAAACTTTCATAACTCACATGGTTCAATTCCTCCAAAAGTTTCCTAAATTATCTCACATCACAACATAAGAACTTCAGTCTGCAACTTAAACTCATTTTTTGTTTTTGTTTTGTTTTTATACCCAGTTCATACCCAGCTCTTCCCACATTCCCATGGTCTACTGATTTGTAATATTTCAAATGACTTTCTTCTCTCCCACTTGACTGTAACTTTTGTTGAAGGAAGGAAGCTTATTTTAGCTTATCTTATCTACTTTTATACCCTAGAACACTTAAGATAGAAAAGTAAACGCAGTGTTTTCTAAAAGTTTGTAAATAAGTGTGTTGATGGCATTGGAAATAATAACTTCTTTATAAACAATTTTATTATTTCAGATAATGTAAACAATTTTATTTAACGAGTTGTAAAAGAACATTCTACTACTAGTCTCTTTTAGTTACAGTGCCTTTAATTTAAGATATTTTTAATGTTATGTCTTGAAACATGAAAGGTAAAAACTATTCCTACTTTCCAGTCAAGTTCTCTGCCCCAACAGAGTGACTCTTAAACTATCCATATTCTACAGTCTCATTCAATATATAAAGGCAGATCAGTTATTTGATTAAAACGTGACAGATATTAAGGATTTTCATTTGCCAAGCAATTTCACATATTTGGCCATATGTGAAAAATCATTTGGGGATCAATGGAATTGAATTCTGTTTAATGAACTTTAAAGTTCTTTACTATATAACTTTAATTTGAAAGCATAAAATCCACTTACTACATAATCTAAAAGTCTGTTGTGTTTGGTAGGAATCAGAGAAGGGATTCATGTCTTAATATCCATGTCTACTCATGAAATATTGGGATCAAATAGGCATTAAACATCGAAAATTTTTTAAAAGGCAGGATTTTCCTAAATGTTATTTATTTAAATGTGGGAGAGAGATGGTTTGTTAAGGAGGCTTAGTGGAAACATAAATCTGATTAATTGGAAAACAGGTCAAAATGCTAAAGAAATCACAAAATTAAATGTCCCTAATCACAGAAAAGGAGTTCATGAGAGTAACCCAATAGTGATGATAAGAAAATCAAGTTGAAATATAAAAGGTAGTATTACTCACTTAATGAATATATTTAGTACATTAAGTGACATCAAGTGTACTAGGTGCTAAGGTCCAATAGGGAATAGAAATCACAAAGTGGATTAAACAAAAGAATTTTAATATAAATAAGTATTCCATTTTGATAAGAGAGTAGCTATAAGATATGGGACAACTACAAATAGCACCCTAGGAACAATAGTGAGTACCTAAGGAAGTACAAACTGGTAAAGGGGGCTTCTCCTCAAAGTTGGAGTTCATACCTTCTTGGAGAAGGCATAGGTCAGCCCACTGGATGGCAGAGAAATGTGTCAATTTGCCCAGTCTTGCACTAACAAAGACCAGCAGGACCAGCAGTCAGTCACAGGACCAGCAGGCACCAATCCTCTGGAGTGCAAGTGGAAAGCAGGTGATCAGCAAACTCAGGTAATATACAGAGGGACAGAGAATTCTCCTGTATCCAGGTGGGCAGTACCTGCGCTAAGGCTGTCATCACTGCAAGGACCACATACTCTTTTTTTTTTTTTTGAGATGGAGTCTCGCTCTGTCGCCCAGGCTGGAGTGCAGTGGCCAGATCTCAGCTCACTGCAAGCCCCGCCTCCCGGGTTCACGCCATTCTCCTGCCTCAGCCTCCCGAGTAGCTGGGACTACAGGCGCCCGCCACCTCACCCAGCTAGTTTTTTGTATTTTTTAGTAGAGACGGGGTTTCACCGTGTTAGCCAGGATGGTCTCGATCTCCTGACCTCATGATCTGCCCGTCTGGGCCTCCCAAAGTGCTGGGATTACAGGCTTGAGCCGCCACGCCCGGCCATCGGACCACGTGTTCTTTATGTGTGACTGGGGCAGAGCTCCCTTGATGTCCTCATCCCCCTGCCCTGATCCACCACACAGCAGCTAGAAACTGCAGAATAGGTCTTCCTCCTGCAGTGTCTCTCAGTGCACTCTACTGAGAACAGTTAACAATGAGGTCACTTTAAGGAAGACATGCTTAAAGGGATTCTACTTATTATAGTAGAGCATATATTGAAGGGTAAATTTAGAGCTGAGAAGAAAGAAACTGATAATTGGGACAATTACATGTAACTTTTACCTTGAAGAACTGTAATTTGAAATGTGTAGAATTTGTGATCAGGTTAAATAAAAATTAGCATTAGAGTGGACCATCAAGGGAGGAAGTGCTTGTCAGATAGGCAGTACATAACAGAGTGTAATATAGATCCAATTTTATATGTGACTACAAAAGTTAAAAAATAGAAAATCAACAATAGGGGCATAACTTTTTAGATACCATAGCCCAGTTATGGAGTAGAAATAAAGAATAATGTGTTCATTGTCTCTATTCTTCCATATCTGCAGTTTAAGACATTCTCATTAAGACCTCTGCAAACCTAACACAATCTCATGGCATACTGCTTTAATTCCCTGGCCTACCTGTGGCCCCAATGAGTTTTCAGTTTTCTGCTTCTGGGTCATATATGTAAATGCCCACTTTATAGAGATTTTATAGACCATGTATCTTTCTTCAAGAGGGACTTTAAAATGAGTAGGCATGATCACCATCTCTCCTAACAGAATTCCGATTCTCAATGGATAGCTATATGTAAGGTACTCATTTATTTTTTCTTTCTTTCTTTCTTTCTTTCTTTCTTTCTTTCTTTCTTTCTTTCCTTCTTTCTTTCTTTCTTTCTTTCTTTCTTTCTTTCTTATTATTATTATACTTTAAGTTCTAGGGTACATGTGCACAACGTGCAGGTTTGTTACATATGTATACTTGTGCCATGTTGGTGTGCTGCACCCATCAACTCGTCAGCACCCATCAACTCGTCATTTACATCAGATATAACTCCCAATGCAACCCCCCCCCCCTCCCCATCATAGGCCCCGGTGTGTGATGTCCCCCTTCCCGAGTCCAAGTGATCTCATTGTCCAGTTCCCACCTATGAGTGAGAACATGCGGTGTTTGGTTTTCTGTTCTTGTGATAGTTTGCTAAGAATGATGGTTTCCAGCTGCATCCATGTCCCTACAAAGGACACAAACTCATCCTTTTTTATGGCTGCATAGTATTCCATGGTGTATATGTGCCACATTTTCTTAATCCAGTCTGTCACTGATGGACATTTGGGTTGATTCCAAGTCTTTGCTATTGTGAATAGTGCCGCAATAAACATACATGTGCATGTGTCTTTATAGCAGCATGATTTATAATCCTTTGGGTATATACCCAGTAATGGGATGGCTGGGTCATATGGTACATCTAGTTCTAGATCCTTGAGGAATCGTGTTTAGGAACACTTACGGTTAATCATGAAGCCTTGAATACAAGAACTCACATGGATGAGAGAATATAAAATATAAATCATTAATTTAAATAGGCAACAAGAGCCATGGCATAAATTAGTCATAAGTGTTTTTCCCAGATGTATTATGTTTATCATTTTTTGGATTTCTTAACTGTAATTATTATTATGTCTCAAAAATAAGGGTGAACTGAAGATGGTTAGTAAAACATCATTCAATATATTTTTATTCCATGGAATGATTTTTGTCACTGCAATATGTTTAAGGGTCTTGTGCTAGACAAATGTAATAAAAGCCTAGGGATTTTATCAGATGAATGGTATAAGAAAAACAGAGACATTATAAGAACTTTATGCTCAACAAAATTATGAGTTGATAAAATCTTATTTAAAGAGATATTCTGAGGAAAAGCATGAGAAAGAGCAAGCGGATTTTCTCAATTCATATGAAGAATCAATTATTTCTAGAAATGTCAATGGAGTTAATAAGGTTTGACAAAGAAACTGGTCAATGGCAATAAATGCTGTATTTCCTGCAGTCACTCTGAGGAGGGGGATGATTAATCATTACTCAATCATGGTTATTAAGAACCTATTACATGCGAGGCAATGTTATCAGAATTGGGGATTGGGCAGTGAGCAAGTCAGGCTAGATCTGTGTTTCCCCTCTGTTTATATACTAGTGGTAAGAGTCAGGGAAGGAAGAAAGGGAGGGAGGGAGGGAAAGTGGCAGGGAGAGAGGAAGAAAACAAGGAAGGAAACAAGGAAGGAAGAAAGGAAGGAAGGAAGGAAGGAAGAAAGGAAGGAAGGAAGGAAGGAAGGAAGGAAGGGAGAGAAAAATAAGTGATAGCACTATAGATTTGGGCAATGGCACTGGGAGTGGCAAAACAAAGCAAAAGATCAAATATAAGATATAGTTTCAGAGAAGAGTGAATGAGACTCACTAACATCAAAAAAAGTATGAAGAAAAATAGATGAATAAAGTAAGAATGGATTTAGTTATTAATTATGGATGTATATAGGTATTAGTTTATGAAAATCCTAATTGATTAGTTACAGCAGCCCTAAGAGACATAAAATTTGGTATGTACCTATAGATGAGGACACAATATAAAAGACGGGTAAAGAATGGTGTGGGTAGATTCTCCCATTCCCCATCCCTTGCTATTAAGAACCAAAAGGGTGGAGGATACTGTAAGCTACTCCTGATCATGTGACTGCTATTTGGCTTTATTGATATATTTTCTGCAATGTATCCTGAAATCCAAGTAAACTGATAGCCTGAATATATTTTACCTGTATATCATTTTTTGTAATTTCCAAACCTGTAACCAACTAACATAGGAAATAAAAAGTTAAAGAGTTTATTAGACACTGATTTGGAGATACTACCTTGGGAATTCATAATAGAAGTCTGGAATTCTGGGATAAAATTGTGGATTAAGATATACATGTTTTCAATCTTAAGCTTAGAGATGGTACTGAGAAACATTAAATAAGATAAAAAGAAATGAGAATTGATTTTGGGTTTTGTCATAGTAGAAATCATTGGTAACATTTGCCAGCATGGTTTTAGTTGGGCAGTAGGATTAAAACTTGATAGAGTTGTCTAAAAAACAATTGTGTTGTTAAAAAAAATATTGGAGATAGCAACTTGAGCAAGTTTCTCAATAATTCTTGCCATCAATGAAAGAAAAATAAATGGTAGCTAGAGAGGACTGTGGGACTACAGGGAGATTTTAGTATCATGGATAATAGTACATCCATGTTTGCATGCCCATTGGGATGATGCAACTAGGTGAGGGTGGGGCTTGAGGCTGGAATAAACTGTGTTCTTGAGTAAATGAAGAAGGATGAGACGCATCCACAATGACAGGGTTGGCCTTAGATATCAGTAGAGAGAGTCCATCCATCATAACAGGAAGGCAGAGTCTGAGTACACACACAAATAAGATGGAAAATGTTGTGGTAGGAAGATGATATGGTATCCTTATCATGCTTCTGGTTTCTCAGAGAAACAAAAATCAAGGTAATAAAATGAGAGAAAAATAGAGAAATTTGGATGTTTGTGGAGGAAAGAGACATGAAATAGTTTTCTGAGAGAGTTGGGGAGGAAATTCCTTACTGAAATGTAGTAGGTTTGATGTAACAGTGAGTTTGTTGCTACTACAGATAGGAAAGTAAGAGTAGGCTTCTCTGTGGGGGGTTGGGGGTACATTTAACCAAAAGCTAAACAAAAAGGAGTCATCCATGAAAATATCACGAAAAAGATCATTTCAGGAAGAAGGAAAAGCAAATAATATGTCTTAAAGCAAGAACAAACTTTTGTTTAAGGTTGTAAAATCAGACCAGTGCTTTTTGGTCATGGGTGTGAAAGAGAAGGTGTTATAAGATATGGTAGAAGAATTAGGCAGGAGCCAAATCCTGTTAGCCTCTGTAAACTCAGTTAAGAATACTAGATTTATAGCATATACAGTCACGTGTTAAATAGACATTCCAGTTTGGTTTTAGTATAGTATCTAAAAACTGGGCACAATAGGAGGCAAGTACCATGAGATCCCAATTAATGCACTTGATCAACCGTAAACTTTTTCATGGGGTAGATCAAAGCCTACTTTATAAACCTTACTTGATAACCATCCTCTAGGCCACATCAAAACAGTGGAAGGCTGTTTTCATTCATTGAGAGGCTGATAAAAGACTGAGAGTTTGTATCAGAGTGCCTGATTCACGGTATCCCTTCACTCATTTCCCCTACCATGTCTTTTGGCTCAACAAAGTTGGGAGCTGGGTGACATGATCTCACCAAAGAAGTATGCCTGTCAGAGTGATGTGCCCCAATCATAAGGAATCCACATGGGATGAAGAATTGCATGGAAGAACTGAGAGGTGAGTTATAAATGGTCAGTTGATAGGATATAATTTTGCCAATAAAAAATATATTTCTGTAAATCTCAATTGATTAATGGATTTCAAAAAGAAAAAGAAAAAAAGAAAAACACACAAACATCTGTTCCACAGGAGGATACAACAACAGATACAATAGAATGAGTCACATAAGACTTTGTCATTTCTTCTAAACACTTCCTTTCTTCACACCAGATCCTGGAGAAGTCAGGAATGGCAGCTATCAAGTCAGGGAGGACAGAAAGGAAGGAAAAGGCAAAACAAAACTACTCTTTTCCTCTGCAAAAGTCTTTAAAAAATCTGATTTGTGTCTGAGCTGTGGAGGGAGACGCTTTTAACTACATGACAGATTGAAGTGTTTTTATATTTCATCTTTCTGACCTTTTTTAATACCAGAAAACAAGATTCTTCATCAATACATGAATGCTACTAGAAAAACCTATAGAATTAGCTTAAAAAAAAATCCTGAGATGGAGAGGAAAATTATAAAAGAGTAATTTTGAATGGTAGTTGTGAGACAGTATGGAGATGTTTCCTTTACTCATTCTGAGTCCAACTCATTTAATGAGTGAGTCATAAGCATGTTTTGACAGGAGGCTTTTGAAGGGTTTTAGTCAGGGAATGACATTTTCTGATTAACAGATTGAACATATCACTTTACTGGCTGTGTTGGAAACAGGTTGTCGTAGAGGAGGAGACAAAGTAAAGGGGCAAATTATGGAGCTATGACAATAGTCCAGACAAAATATGGTGGTAGCTTGGTCTAAAATGGTTATTGGTTGAGACTGAGATAAAGAGACAGTTCTGTGATATACTTTGAAGGCAGAATCAATATGACTAGATGATCTGGGAGTGAGGCATAATAAGGAATGAAGAGCAACTGCTATTTTTTTGGCTCAAGCAATCAAGCACTGAAATTTAATGAGACAAAGAAAATTGGGCAAGGAGCAGAGTGCTGTTCGAGAGATAAATCAATAGTTCTGTTTTTGTCATATTAAATTTGAGATGTCAAGTAGACATCCATTTGGAGATGTGACATTTGGAATTGGCTGTAAGAGTCTGGAGTTGTGGAGGGAAGGCAGGAATGGATTTGGAGATTTTGGAGTCTTCAGCACACAGTATTTAAAACCCTTCCTTTAAAACAAGTTATCCAGGAAGAATGAATATAAAGAAAAGAGTAAGGGAGTCAAGACAGAAAAATGTGGCAGTACAATATTTGGAGTTCAAGAAAAGAAGAGGAACAAGAAGGAAACTGTGGAGGCACAATATTCAAGGAGGTAGAGAGAAAAATAAGAAAATATTTTCCGTCAAAGCCATGAGAAGAAAATATTTCAATAATGGAGTGAACAATCTTATTAGATGTTGACGAAAGCAAAATGAAAATAAAATTGAATTTAGTATAAAGTAAGTCATTAATGATCTTTGCAATTATTCTGTTAACTGAAAAGGAATCCATGGTTTAGGGAGTTGAGAACAAAATGGATGATGGTCAAATCCACACCCAAAATACAGATAAATAATTCTATCAAGAAGTGAATGGAAAACAAAAAGTTAAATAAGCCAGAAGAGGATGTATGATCAAGAGCCAGAGGAGGAGGAGGAGGAAGAGCAGGAGGAGGAACAGAAGGAGGAAGAGGAGGAGGAGGAGAAACATGAAGAAAGAAGAAGATAGTCAGCATTCAAAAACATGTTTGAGTACTGCTAAGAATGATCAATGGAGATGGATGATTCAATTATGCAGGGTGGAGAGTGAGATTAAAAGAGTGACATTGTTGAAAGTTTAAAAGGTATTCAAAACTAGCACAAAATTTCAAGCTGTGGCCATGATAGATGTACAGCTTTTGTTTTGTTTGTTTTTCCAGCTAGAAGAACAAAAGCAGGGAGTTAGGGCAGAGGTAGATTATTTTTATGATAGTGATGACATCCCCATGCAATAGCTTTTATTTATTTTCAAATGAACTGCTTTAGAAACTGAACTTTTCATCTCTAATTTCAAGAAACTAATTCTCAAAAGTATAGATTATTTTTGCCAATTCAGCTGGCAAAGTCCTTATGATGAGCATTCTTCTCTTTTCTGAGCAATAAAAGCAGATCTAATCTATCATTGCTTTTTTTTCACTTTTCTTGAGTGCTTAGGAAACTACTAGTAAACTTGTATACAGGATTAATTTGGAAAACCATATCTCAAACCACATCTGCTATTTCTGTTTACGGTACACAGATTTCACGGCCATTTTTCTTTTACGTTATTAATGTGATGTTTCTTTATTCTTTCCAACTTTTATTTTAGGTTCAGGGGATACATGTGCAGGTTTGTTATATGGTAAATTTTATGTTTATTGGGGGAACCCACCCCCAATATTTCAACTTAGGTTCTTTGTATTTTCCATAAGTGTTGGCTGGCTGAGAAATAAAGAGAAAGAGTACAAAGAGGAATTCTACAGCTGGGCCACCGGGGGTAACATCATATATCGGTAGGACCATGACGCCCACCTGAGCCTCAAACCAGCAAGTTTTTTATTAAGGGTTTTGAAAGGGGAAGGGGGTGTAAGATCAGGGTGTAGATCACATACTTTGAAGGACAAAAAGGAGAACTTCTGATTAGGGTCCGACAAAGATCACAAGGCAAAGGGCAAAAACAGAACTACTGATGAGGCTCTATGTTCAGCGGTGCATGTATTGTCTTGATAAACATCTTAAACAACAGAAAACAGAGTTTGAGAGCAGCAAATGGATCTGACCACAAATTTACCAGGGCGGAGTTTTTCCCCACCCTAATAAGCCTGAGGGTACTGCAGGAGACCAGGGCATACCTCAGTCCCTATCTCAACCACATAAGACAGACACTCCCAGAGTGGCCATTTATAGACCTCCCCCCAGGAATGCATTCCTTTCCCAGGGTATTAATATTAATATTCTTTGCTAGGAAAAGAATTTAGCAATATCTCCCCTACTTGGACGTCTATTTATAGGCTCTCTGCAAGAAGATAAATATGGCCCTTTTTGCTCGACCCCACAGGCGGTCAGACCTTATGGTTGTCTTCCCTTGTTCCCTAAAAATTGCTGTTATTCTGTTCTTTGTCAAGGTGCACTGATTTCATATGGTTCAAACACACATGTTTTACAATCAATTTGTACAGTTAACACAATTATCACAGTGGTCCTGAGGTGTCGTACATTCTCAGTTTACAAAGGTAACAGGATTAAGAGATTAAAGATAGGCATAAGAAATTATAAAAGTATTATTTGAGAACTGATAAATGTACATGAAATCTTCACAATTTATGTTCCTCTGCTGCAGCTCCAGCTGGTCCCTCCATTTTGGGTCCCTAACTTCCCCCAGCATGTATGTTTCCTACAGAGATTATTTCATCACCCAGGTAATAAGCATAGTACCCAATAGGCAGCTTTTCAATTCTCACCCTCCTCCCACTCTCTACTCTCAAATAGGCTCTGGTGTCTATTGTTCCCTTTTTTGTGTTCCTGTGTACCCAAGGTTTAGTTTCCATTTGTAAGTGAGAACATGCAGTATTTGGTTTTCTCTTCCTGCAATAATTCACTTAGGATCATGGCCTCTACCTTCATCCATGTTGTTGCAAAGGATGTGATCTCATTCCTTCTTATGGCTGTGTAGTATTCCATGCTGTATATGTACCATATTGTCTTTTTCCAGTCCACCCTTAATGAGCATTTAGGTTGATTCCATGTCTTTGTTATTGTGAATAGTGCTGCAGTGAACACACACGTGCATTATGTCTCAATAGCAGAATGATTTCTGTTCCTTTGGGTATGTACTCAGTAATGGAACTGCACAATGGCAGTTATACGTTCTTTAAGAAAATGTCTAAACTGCTTTCCATGGTGGCTGCCCTAATTTCTATCCCTGCCAGCGTGTAAAAGTATTCCCTTTTCTCAACAACCTTACCACCATCTGTTGTTGTTTGACTTTTTAATCATAGTCATTCTGACTGGTGCGAGATGCTATCTCAATGTGGTTTGATTTGCAGTTCTCTAATGAAGAGTGATATTGAGCATTTTTTTTTCATATGCTTTTTGGCCATGTGTATGTGTTCTTTTGAGAAGAATCTGTTCATGTCCTTTGCCCATTTTTAAAGGGATTCCTTGTTTTTTGATTTTTTTTCTTGTTGATTTATGATTTATTTAAGGTCCATATAGATTCTGGATACTGGGCCTTCATTTGATGCAGTTTGCCAATATCTTCTCCCATTCTGTAGATTGTCTATTTGCTCTGGTGACAGTTTCTTTTATTGTGCAGAAGCTCTTTAGTTTAATTAGGTCCCACTTGTCTAGTTTCGGTTTTGTTGCAATTGCTTTTGGGGTCTTAGCCAAATATTCTTTGGCAAGGTTAATGTCAAAAAGAGTATTTCCTAGGTTGTTTTTTCAGGATTTTTATAGTTTGAGGTCTTACATTTAAATTTTTAATCCATTTTGAGTTAATGTTTTGTATATGGTAAAAGGTGGGGATCCAGCTTCATTTTTATGAATATGCCTAGCCAGTTAGCCCAGCATCATTTACTTAACAAGGAGTCCTTTCCTTATTGCTTGTTTTAGTCACCCTTGTTAAAGATGAGATGGTTTTAGTTGTGCAGCTTATTTCTGAGTTTTCTGTTCTGCTCCATTGGTATATGTGTCTATTTTTGTACCAATATTGTGCTGTTTGGTTACTGTGGCTTTATAGTGTAGTTTGAAGTCAGGTAGTGTGCTGCCTCCCACCTTGTCCTTTTTGCTTAGCATTGTTCTAACTATTCAGGTTTGTTTTTCTTCCCTATGAATTTTAGAATAGCTTTCTTTTTCTAATTCTGTGAAGAATGACATTGGTAGCTTGGTAAGATTTGCGCTGAATCTATAAATTGCTTTGGGCAGTACGGCCATTTTTAATAATATCGATTCTTCCAATCCATAAGCATGAAATGTTTTTCCATTTATTTGTGTCATCCCTGATTTACTTCAAAGTGTTTTGTAGTTCTCCTTGTAGAGAACTTACACTTCTGTGGTTAGTTGTATTCCTAGGTATATTATATTTTTGTGTGGTTATTGTGAATAGGATTGCATTATTGATTTGACTCTCAGACTGAATGTTGTTGGTGAATAGAAATGATATATATTTGTGTATGTAATTTTTATATCTTGCAACTTTGCTGAAGTTGTTTATCAGATCTAGAAGCCTTTGGGCAAAGGTTATATATGGGGTTGAATCATATTGTCTGCAAAGAGAGATAGTTTGACTTCCTCTCTTCCTAGTTGGATGCCTTTCATTTCCTTCTCTTGCCTGATTACCTGGATAGGACTTTCAGTACTATTTAGAATAGGATTGGTGAGAGTGATCATCCTTCCCTTGTTTCAGTTCTCAAGAGACATGCTCCAGTTTTTGTTCATTCAATATAACATTGGCTTTGGGGGCTTTGTTACAGAGGGCTCTCATTATTTAGTTATGCTCCTTTAATGCCTAGTTGAAGGTTTTTAACATAAATTGATGCTGAATTTTATCAAAAGCCTTTGCTGCATCTATTG
Organism: Theropithecus gelada; assembly: GCF_003255815.1. NCBI lineage: Eukaryota > Metazoa > Chordata > Mammalia > Primates > Cercopithecidae > Theropithecus > Theropithecus gelada. Next base: position 114,235,586 of record NC_037676.1, read on the forward strand.
AGATGATCATGTGGTTATTGTTTGTAGTTCTGCCTATGTGATGAATCACATTTTTTGATTTGTGAAAACCCTACTTGACCATGGTGGATTAGGTTTTTGATGTGCTACTGGATTCCGTTTGCTAGTATTTGTCGAGAATTTTTGAATTTATGATTACCAAAGATACCGAGCTGCAGTTTCCTTTTTTAGTTGTGTCACTGCCAGGTTTTGATTTGAAAATGATTCTGGCCTCATAGAATGAGGGAGGGAGGCATCCCTCCTCCTCAACTGTTTGAAATATATTCAGTAGAATTGGTACCAGCTCTTCTTTATATGTCTGATAGAATTCAACTGTGACTCCATTAGGTCCAAGGCATTTTCTGGTTTGAAATCTTTCTATTACTGATGAATTTTGGAATATTTGTTGGTCTGTTCAGGGTTTCCATTTCTTCCAGGTTCAATCTTAGGAGGTTGTATGTTTCCAGAAATTTATCAGTTTCTTCTCGATTTTCCAGTTGTTGTATACAGAGGTGTTCATAGTATCTCTGAGTATTTTTTGTATTTCTGTAGGGCCGGTGGTAATGCCCGTTTTTTCATTTCTAATTGTGTTTATTTGGGTCTTCTCTCTCTCTCTCTCTCTCTTATTAATATAGCTAGTGGTCTGCCAATTTCATTTAATCTTTTAAGGAACCAACTCCTGGATTCATTATTTTGAACTTTTGTATTTTTTTTTTTTTTTTTTTTGCATCTCAATTTCCCTAAGTTCAGCTCTGATTTTAGTTATCTCTTGTCTTCTGCCAGTTTTGGGGTTGATTTGTTCTTGTTTCTCTACTTTCTCTAAGTGTGGTATTAGGTTGTTAGTTTGAGATCTTTCTAACTTTTTGATGTGTGTGTTCAGTGTTATAAAATTTCCTCTTAACACTGCTTTAGCTGTTTCCTAGAGATTCTGGTATGTTGTATCTCTTTTCCAATAGTTTCAAAGAATTTCTTGATTTCTGCTTAATTTCATTGTTTACCCAAAAGTTATAATTCAGGAGGAGGTTGTTTAATTTCCATGTAATTCAATGGTTTTGAGAGATCTTCTCATTATTGATTTCTATTTTTTTGTGTGTGCTGTTGTCTGAGAGTGTGGTAGGTATGATTTTGTGTTTTTTTAAATTTGTTGAGTATGGCTTTATGGCGGATCATGTGGTTGATTTTAGAGTATGTGCCATGTGCAAATGAGAATAATATATATTCTGTTTTTGTTGAGGGTAGTGTTCTATAGATACCTATTAGGTCAATTTGACCAAGTGTCAAGTTCATATCCTACATATCCTTCACTAAATAATCTGTCTAATACTGCCTGTCAGGTATTTAAGTCTCCTCCTATTTTGTGTGGTTGTCTAAGTCTCTTCATAGGTCTCCAAGAACCTGTTTTAAAAATCTAGGAGTTCTTGTGTTGGGTGCATATGTATGTAGAATAATTAATTGAATTGAACTCTTTATGATTGTATAATTTCCTTTTTCTATCATTGATGGTTTAAAATTTTTTTTTTCTGAAATTAGAATACTAACCCCTCCTCTTTTATGTTTTCCATTTGTTTGGTAGATTTTTCCTCATCCCTTAACTTTTAGTCTCTGAGTGTCGCTGTATGTGAGATCGGTCTCTTGAAGACATCATACTTTTTGCTTTTTTTTTAAATCCAACTTAGCATTCTGTGCCTTTTAAGCTGGGACATATAACTTGTTTATGTTCAAGGCTAATATTGATATGTGTGGATTTTATCCTGTCATTATGTTTTTAGCTGGTTATTAAGTAGACTTGCTTGATTGTGTAGTTGCTTTCTAGTGTTAATGGTGTATGTGCTTAAGTGCATTTTGTGGTGGCTAGTAATGGCCTTTTGTTTCCACGTTCAGCACTCCCTTAAGGATGTTTTGTAAGGCAAGTCTAGTGGTAATGAATTCCTTTCACATTTGATTATCTGAAAAAGATGTTATTTATCCTTCACTTAGGAAGCTTAGTTTGGCTGAATATAAAATTCTTGGTTGGAATTTCTTTTCTTTAAGAATACTCAATATAGATCCCCTGGTCTCTTCTGGCTTGTAGGGTTTCTGCTTAAATATCTACTGTTATCCTGATAGGGTTACCTTTGTAGGTGACCTGCCCCTTCTCTCTAGCTTCCTTTAACAATTTTTTTCTTTCACGTTGACCTTGTAGAATCAAATGACTATATATCTTGTGGGTGGTTGTCTTGTCTGTTACCTCACAGTGATTTTCTGAATTTCCTGAAATTGAATGTCAACCTCTCTACAAGGCTGGGGGGATTTTCATGTACACTATTCTAAAATATGTTTTCCAAGTTGCTTTCTCTCTCTCCCTTTCTTTCAGGGATGCCAATGTGTCACAGGTTTGGTCTCTTCACATAATCCCATATTTCCTGGAGGTTTTATTCATTCCTTCTTATTTTCATTTTAAATCTTTGTCTGAGTTGATTTGAATAATTGATCTTTGGGATCTGAGATTATTTCTTCAGCTTGGTCTATTCTGCTGCTAATACTTCCAGTTGTATTATGAAATCCTTGTAGTAAGTTTGTAGTTCTATCAAATCAATTTTGTTTTTTCTTAGAATAGCTGTTTTATCTTTCAGCTCTTGTATCATTTTGTTGAATTCCTTAGAATTCCTTAGGTTGGGTGTCAACTTTCTTCTGAATCTCAATAATCTTTTTCCTATACATATTTTGAATTCTATGTCTGCCATTTCAGCCATTCAACCTAGATGGCTGAAAAAAACCATAGCTGAAAAACTAGTGCAGTTGTTTGGGTATAACAAGACACTCTGGCTTTCTGAGTTGCCAGAGTTCTTGTGCTGATTCTGTCTCATATGTGTGCACTTATATTCCTTTCATATTTGAAGTTGTTGTCCTTTTGATGTGTGTTTTTGTTTTTTGTTTTTTGTTTTTTTTTAAAATTTTATATTGATGCCCTTGGGGTTTGACTGTGGTGTAAGATGGCTTCATTTAAAAAACTTCATCTGGAAGATTTCATGGGGGTGAAGTATGGCTCAGCTCAACACTCAGGTTGCTCATTCTACCCCTTGGGGACTGGTGTCAAGCCAATGGCTTTGTTCTCCGGACTCTCAGGGTTAAGCACCTGCTGCACTGGAGGGGCCAAGATATTACCAGTGCACTGGCATCAACATTCTGATGGGGGGTACCAGCCAAAGCACTGTATTGAGGCAGTGGCAGTGGGGTTCACACTTTCATGTTCATGGCAATAGATGCACAGTGGGGTGTGCATGTGTTGGTGGGGATGTGGCACCAGCGGGGATGGGGCAGTGGTGTCTGTATACATGCGCATGTGCCATGGTAGTTTTGTATAGAAATAATTGTCTACCCATGGAATGAGTAGAAAGTCATTTCCCAGGTAGATGTTGTGAAAGATAATGGGATTTTGCATCATGCTATTCTATTTAACCTTAAACATTCCACTCCCTTAAATGAGCTTGCCTTTCAAAGCCTAGCTATTTATTTTGTTAAATTTTGCCATGTTTGTGATGGAGTAAAATGAGCTTTCCAACTGATGGAAGAATTAAGTCAATGAGAGCCATGGTTAATGCCATTAAGAGGCTGGAGATCTAGAAACTGAAGTCTACTTGAAAGAAAGCCAGTAGCCAATAGGTCAAGGTTGCAATGTACATAACCCTTCATTCATTTGGATCAACTACAATATAAACAGCATGTCCTGGGACACTTGACTAAAGTAGCCCTGCAAGGGATTAGTGTTTCACAGTTAAGGCAAGAGCTTGGCACAAGGGCTATTCCTTAGCTGAATGACCCCAAGAAAATCTAATTGAGTGTATTATTGGCTTGATTACAGTCACTCAGAAAATGGCTTATTCCACAATAACCCATAATTATGCCTCATTCACTCTGAGACAGAAACTTCTTTTATTCCTTACTCCTACCCTTTTCAGATACTAATAAAATGAGTCATACTTGATAAATGAGAGCGGGCTATTTACTTGTCCTAATGGAAGAAACTTTAGATATCCAAGCTACTAACTTGACATATGCATATGCACAGATTCAGGGGCAGATTTTAGTATTTCTATTTTAAAGCTCCATTGTAAAGAAGCCAAAGTGAACATTATGAAAATACGCATCCTCATGGGATATTCTACTTTAAAAGGTCAAGGTTTGGCAGAAAAAATGAGTATATATATATACTTTTTGCATGTAAAAGACTTAGAAGCAAAACAGATTTTTTAACTAAGAAATGGAAATGAATGTCTCTTATATAATATACAAATATTTACCAGACTTACATTGAAATAAGTAACTCAATCAGCTTCTATTTTTCATATGCACCAGGAAATTTTTCCTCCTGAATGTCGTTTATTGTTCATAATACTGAGAATATACTGGTGTTACGAGTAACTAGCTTCATAACACTATATGTACTGTATATATGGTATAGTGTATCTGCTATAATATCTCCATTTCTGTTTTTGACCTTAAGGCCTAAGTTAAAAGTCATAGTTTCTTTCTTTCATTATTATTCCACATTTACCTTCTTATTCACCTCTATTAGACTCAGCCAGCAGAGAGTTTTTAATTGGTGAAGTGATCCCAAATATAATGCTCACAAGATCCAAATTACCTTATATTTATTGGGTTCTCATAGTTTCCCACTGACTTATATTATTGGACAGGGGATACTAAAAGATGCCTCAGTTAATTCTCAAATTTTGCATGTAGATTTCTTATTAGGTTCCTGTTGCTGCTGTAGCAAATTATCGCAAACTTGGTTGACAGTAAGTTCAAACAACAGACATTTATTATAATTCTGGAGATCAGAGCTCTAAAATGGACTCACAGGTCTGTGTTCCTCCTGAAAGCTCCAGGAGATCATGTTTTCTTGTCCTTTCCAGCTTCCAAAAATCACCCACACCCTTTGGCTGATAATCTCTTATTTTCCCCTCAAAGCCAACAGGGTAGCATCCTCAAATCTTTTTCCCTTTGTCCCTCTGTTTCTGCTTTCTATCTGCATAAAGATCTTTGTAGTTACATCACTGGGCCCACCTAGATATTCCAAGAAAATCTCTCCAGCTCAGTATCCTTAATTTACTCAAATCTGCAAAGTTTATTTTGCCATGTAAGGTAACGTTTTCACACATCCCACAGATGAAGGTGTGGACATCTTTTAAGGACTATTATTCAAGCTACCACAACCTTTCTTTTCCTCATTATGTAGCAGCAATCCAAGTTTTTCTTGGTAATCTGAATCAACTGTGATTCAAACAATAGAGCAAACTCCTTTTCTCCTTGTTGAGTCATAAGTACGGGTAGTATCAAATTCATTACGTTGGTCAAAATAGTTTTAATTCCTAGTTTGATGGAACCATGACTGTTGCCTTGAGCACTACAATCTGCAAATCTATTAAGGCCAAAGCTATGGTCAAAAGAAGCAATATTTCCACAAGTAGATTATTAAGTGTAACAGAGAAAGAGATCTGTGGGGAGAGCAACATTATATATTGTCCCTGTTTTAAGAAATAAATTGTGCCCTCTAGAAAAATAACCCATAAGGTGTCATACTCAGATGGAGTTCTGCTTGAATCAACTGGAAGCCATTTTATCATGAATAGGCTTTTGATAATATAAAGGAATTCTAAGGGTGGGAGCTTATTGGTACATACCTTTTTTTTTTTTTTTTTAAATGTCTTTTTTAAAAGTGCTTTTGGGAATAGTTTCTCTCCTTTGCTTTTCTGCTTTTCTGCCATGTAGGGAAACATGTTTTTCCCCAGCATTCAGGGCATCTTGGAAATGGAGACTGGACATTCAGCAGACACAACGCTTGCCAGTACCTTGATCGTGGACTTCCAAGTCTCCAAAACTATTAGAAATATATTTATGTTCTTTATAAACCACCCAGTCTCTGATATTTGGTTATAGAAACACAAAATGGACTAAGCCAGTCATAGGAGACAATCACCTGAGATTTATCTGGCCCTTGGAAAGATGTATTTGCATTCCAAAAGGTTAAATAAAGGGCATTACTGCCTGTCTCCTCTTTGTCTATTACCTATGGAGCAACTAGATATTTGAGTAGGACATTTGACCTGGCTTCCATCATGTCACTGCAGGAGTAAAATCTGGGGCAAGGGTAGGGGGAGGATATTCAATTAGCTTTAGTTTTATTTACTATATCATAATTGGTAAGATATTTGTCTTTGATCTAGGACACCTGGTTTGTGAGCAGTCTAAATAAAATTGATACTGTTGAATATCAAAATTTAAAAACATATAGTAAAATAAAATATATTGAAAAGAAAGATAATACTGAAACCTCATCAGTTCCTAATTGTTTTACTAAATTTACTGTTTCCTATGGTCTTGAATTTATGTTCATCTATGGTATCTGTATGGTGAAAATACTATAATGGTGTGCTACAGTGGGTATCTTTTCTCAAGTCAAAGCGTAATGGATGACATACTGGACATAATAAGAGTATTTAAAGCATACAAATTGACAGACAGTACAAATCATAACTTCATTTTTTGTTGTCTAAAATTGATGGAGAAAATATTGATAATTCTGATTAAACTCAAAAGAATATTATGTCTGCAGTATTACATTGTGAATAGAAGGGGGAACAAAATAAAATATTCCTCCAAAATTCAAACTCTGTTTTTTTTTTTTAATTTAACAAAGTAATCACTTACAAGAGAACCAATAGTCCAACATACATTTTTGTTACTTCATTTTCATCTCATCAATGTAAAATACCAACCAAAATTCATTGGTTAGTTGCAATCATAGATGGGTTATGGATAAAAGAGCTTAGCATAAATTAGCAAACTCATTTTATATGAAACAATTGGTTCTGAGAAATTTACCATAAAGAGTTTCATACATTACATTATTGTTTGTAAAATTTGTTCTACACATTCTTTCTATCAACATTATTTATAACAAGTATGTGTATGAACATATAAACAAACTTTTATTGGCAAACTGGTTGTTAAGTATTTACCAGCATAAGACTGATAAAAAAGCATTCTCAAAGTTCACTAACAACAATCATGGAAGAAAAGTTGTGAACATGAAGGCAAACCCATATGCACAATATCAGTGCATTTCAGTGTCTTATTCTTGATGAATAAGTTTAATTAAGTCAATCTGGACCGTCAGGAAACTGGGCTGCATAGGGATCTCAGTATTGGACCCTGCTATTGTCAGGAAGTTCAGCATAGTAGTAACCGGTGAGAGATAGTGCATATGGTTGAGTTCATGCACAAATTCTATCCCTGCCACCTAAGTAGCCCATCTGACTGAATTAGGACTACAGAAAATGAGATCACCTCTTTAAAAGGTAGCCTATCTTCTCAGAGGGTTAAAAAAAATATTCAAAACCAAGGAATCATATACCTAGCAACATTAATAAACACTGTAATTAAGACATTAATCCAGGGATTTTCTTGCATATTTCACACTGAGTAGGATTAGACATTATAAGAAAGATGAATACAATTAAAAAGATTTCAGTGGGAAATTGACTGTCATTATCTTAGCCAGTGGCATTATCATCTTATATAAAGAATTGAAATGATAATTTGCTGAGTGACTGTGTGGAAATGTTTTAAGAAAAGAGTTATTTTTATCTGGAATGATGATTTTCTGAGTTGATATGAAGATGCACAATGCATTGATGAACTCCCTCAATGCCTCTATTTATGGACCTGCAAATTGTTCAGGTTTGTCAGAATTATATTTGAATTTTAAATTTTCTGTTAATGCTGTGGCTGTTGAGGAGGAATGCCAAGCATAGTAATAAAGATTATCTTTATTTCATAAAAGTTGTTTTAAAATCCATTAACATCTAACGTTTTTCAAGAAGAAGCATCTCAAATTAACTTAAATTGTAGAAACTAGTTGCAAATCAGAATTTAGTTCCCCTAATATAATCTCCCCCTTTTTACATTTTGTTTACACAACCTTTTCTGTGATACTCAGTTTCTCTTAGGAATTGCTGATCATCTAAAACCTCCAGTTTCTCTCATATATATTTCCATGTCCAACACAGGAATAAGCGATTGATGAAAATCGGTACTCATGAATCCTTCCAAATATTATTTTGGCAATTATTAGTTTGAACTATAAAAAGTTGTGACTTTGTAGATCAAATGCAGTCTAATAATGACAATTTCTTATAGTTCAATAGTCCTCGTTCACGTTAGCATAAGAATTAGGTTGTATAATTATTGAGAAGCAATTGCTTTTATACACATAAAATGCAGCGGTGAACTAAATTAATGCTCCCTATAATTTAAGTATCACACTAAGGTGAAAAGTGACAATGGGGAGGTTGTGGGCTTCGATTAGGTTCAAGAAACACATAAAGTTTATTATTATATACAGTGAGGTATAATCTCACTCCCATTAAACAAACTTGACTAGTTAAAAAAGAATGAACAAGTCACTAAAGATGGTGCAGCTTAGTACAAATTACTTGGGATATGTGCTGACATGTTGAAATGGTTCCTTTCTTCAAGAAAGAGAAATATATTATTGAATGCCTCTTAATTAGACACTGTGCTAGACACTTTGTACAAAGCTTTTCATCTAAATGTCAATAATCCCATGATATTTTGCTCTTGTATTTCAGAAAAGAAAAATGAAGCAAAATAAATTGCCTAAAAATACACCACTTTTTTTTTTTTTTTTGAGACGGAGTCTTGCTCTGCCGCCCAGGCTGGAGTGCAGTGGCCGGATCTCAGCTCACTGCAAGCTCCGCCTCCCGGGTTTACGTCATTCTCCTGCCTCAGCCCCCCGAGTAGCTGGGACTACAGGCGCCCGCCACCTCGCCCAGCTAGTTTTTTGTATTTTTTAGTAGAAACGGGGTTTCACCGTGTTAGCCAGGATGGTCTCGATCTCCTGACCTCATGATCCGCCCATCTCGGCCTCCCAAAGTGCTGGGATTACAGGCTTGAGCCACCGCCCCCGGCCAAAAGACACCACTTTTTAAATAGCAGACTTGAGATTGGAATCCACATCCCACTGAGTTCACAGCCCCTGTTCCTTTTGTCATTTGCAGATTGAATTCAAATAAAATCAGTAAAAATAAAATATAATCACTTAGAGAAATCCAGCAAATAGTGATATAGAGAAACACACACACACACACACACACACACACACACACACACACACACAAACTTATTTAAAAGAATTATTAGCAAGGCAGAGAAAATGGATTGTATCACTGAAAGTTTGTCAGAACAGAGAAAATATATATATGCCTGGATACCGTAAGCACGTTTTCCCCAATAGTCAGAAGCTTACAATTTCCCCAACTGTAAGATTACTATAAATGAGAGCTTAATGACCTGCAAAATATCATTTGAAAATGAAAGTTAGATGTAAGTTGAAAAGCAAAAGCAGGAAGTACCTTTATAATCCTCCTCCTGTATTCATTTGGAATGCAATGAGCTCAAATACTCAAGTGGCATCTTCACAAATTTCTCACACACACGAATGGTCTTTGAAAGGCAAGCTTCATCTTGAGAATCACTGTTGCAGCTTGACTTACAATCTTCTTAAAAGGACACAAAATAAAATCAAAAGACTGTAGAGAATAACACATCTCTAACTTTATGAAATAATTCCAAAATCTCCAATTGCTTAGTAACATAATTATTTGCACAGTGGTATTAAACAAAATTGATTTGATAAAAATAAAACACTAATAGAAATTAAAATACCTTCTGCAATATGCACTGTCAAATATATTTACATGTAATATTTACATTTTCTAATAAAATAAGTTTAAGAAAATAATTTCATCTTCTAAATAAATTACAACTGTATGACTAAAGTTATAATTTGCAGCTTTTTAATTACAGAATCCTATACAAGTACAATCGATATAAAAATGTACTTATGATTATACTGATTATGTCAGTTCAGCTACTATTAACATGACAAATATACGAAGAGGTAAGTCTTATAAATTCTTTTTTATTCAGAAGATAAAAAAGTAAGTAAATATCAGAAGCCATAAAAATAAACAAGAGTTACATGTTTGACCCTGCCTCTTTCAGCTATTTCAAGCTGTCAAAATATTCTCCACAATTTGGAAACACTGTGAATCTTTGCAAACTCTTTGTATTCTGAAGTGAATGTCTGTACTTCATATATACAAACCTCAAATATACAAATCTTAATCTGGGGTTCTCAATATCTTACCCATTCACTAAGGTTCAGATCATGAAAACTTTCAGCCAGAAGTAATAAACCAATTATCAAATGCCAATATGACTCTTTATTATGGTACTTATCAACTTTTTCCTTCTATAACTATTTGTGAAAATGTATTTTATTATTTCACATTTGTTAAATCTTTGAATCTAGGAATATTTCCTCTTGCATATTTATGCATAAACATAGAAAATATGTTTTCCATAGATGAATGTTTTAATACATTAAATACTTAAAATATGTTGTTTTAATTGGCATACAACCCTGAACCTTATTTGCAATAATGAGTTCAAGTTGAGTTATTTATTTGTATTTTTTACTAAAATTATTCTTTACAAAAACAGTTACATTGCTTTTTATTAATATGAAGAGCCCAGCTTCCCTCACCCTAGGAGTGATGGTAAAATGAAAGTGAGTGTCAGTATTTACTTAATACATAGGAAATTACACCTCAATAGGCAGCATAGCACTCTGTACTTGACAATACTCAAATAAAAGTATGTAAAAAGTATAATCAGTAATAAATAGCATAGACACACATTAGGTCTGCAGTAGCAATGGATTCAGATAGATTGATGATACACATGACCTGAGCATTCCCCAAACCATCCATTATCATAAGATATCTCTGTTCCTAGGCAACAACATTTTTCTTTCTTTCTTTCTTTTTTTTTTTTTGAGAGGGAGTCTTGCTCTGTTGCCCAGGCTGGAGTGCAGCGGCTGGATCTCAGCTCACTGCAAGCTCCGCCTCCCGGGTTTACACCATTCTCCCGCCTCAGCCTCCCGAGTAGCTGGGACTACAGGCGCCCGCCACCTCGTCCGGCTAGTTTTTTTTTGTATTTTTAGTAGAGGCGGGGTTTCACCGTGTTAGCCAGGATGGTCTCGATCTTCTGACCTCTTGATCCGCCCGTCTCGGCCTCCCAAAGTGCTGGGATTACAGGCGTGAGCCACCGCACCCGGCAACATTTTTCATATTTGTCCCTGACATGTGGTTCTGTGCATTACTGATGAAACTGAAATGTTTTTATGTGCATATTAGTCATTTCAGTTTCCCCTTTGATTAATTGACTAGAATAAAGACATTCTCAGATATGCTAGCATTACTAAAAACTGAACTTAATGCATACTTTCTTAGTATGATATTGGGGGACTCACTAACCAAAAACTGAATGAATGAATGAATGAATGAATACAGAAATACAGGGGACCCAAGGATCATGGGATCTTACTCAGGAGAATGGCAAAGAGGGTGCTCAGCATGTTGCTAAAGGTAAGGACCAGGCCTCTAAATGGGCAGCAGAGTTAGCAATCAATCCAGGCAAGGAGACCAAGGGTGCAGGGTTGGTCTCTGACCCGAAGTACTTTAGCATTAAAGGAAATTTTTCATACTCCTGGGGGTAAATTAATAATAGATTCATAGAAAAAAAGCTAATGAATAAATGAGGTAAACATTTATTTCAATTGGTTAAAAAAAAAAAACAAAAAAAAAAAAACTATGCTCTGATTACAAATATAATCCATGCAGCTCAAAGGTAGATAGCCTATAGCCTACACAGTCACAATAATCAATCAAGAACTCTAAAGTTGAATTAATAAGCCACCATAGGGTCTGATGAAAAATAAAGAATAAAAAAATCAATTAAAAGTTTTATTTGTACCATAGTATGAAATTGGGGCTAGATAATGTATACGTGTTTATTTTTGTTTGCATTTAGTATTTGTTACTTTTTGTTTATTTTGTTTTTACTTTATTTATATCTTAAATTTTAAGTGTATTTAACTATGATCAAGAATGTGGTGTGCTTGTTTTAATGTGTGTGAACAAATGCTTAGGGATATGGAGAAGACAAGAAAACCAAAACACCCCTCTTGCATTGTAAAAAGATAGTAAAATCTAATCTACAAAAAAAGCTATGGAATAAATATATTATTTATTTATGTTTTCATAAATTTGGAAGTAAATATCAGAAGAAACAACTAAAGATTTGAAGGTGACTACCTTTGAGCATAAGGAAGGTAGACTGCTATTTTAGTCTAGTATTTTGGGATTGTTTCTAAAATGTTGTAAGCACATATGCAGTGGTTCATCTGAGATAATTCTATGAGCCTTGGTGTTAAGGTCCAGTTCTCCAGAGGAGATGCGTGTTTGTTCAAAGTGTTTGAAACCTAAGACCTCATTAAGTTACTTTCCTAGGTTGGATGTTTTCTGATACCACCTATGTAGAGGGAATTTAAACTCCAGTTTCACACGAGGGCAGCTTATACTCATGAATTCTCAGGAGTGACTCTCATTCTACAAACAAGTGCCAAAGCTGTGGTAAATTTGCTAAACATCTCTCTTTACAGAATAGATATTTTTAGTTTCTTTGACACTGAGATTGCAGACCTTCAGAGGTCTTTCTGTGGGGCTATTATTCTGTTTTTCTGTCTTACACAGACACTAGATTTTAGTTGTTTTCATTGTTGCGACCATTAAAACTCAAGTTTTTTTTTTAAGGCAGATGCCCTTAGGGCAGCCACAGATTCAACAAACTCTTACTAAACTGAACTGATGCTCCTGGCTTATTCTTCTGCTCTGAGGAGTGTGCTGACTTTCTCCACTTAGCTATGTATTTTAAAAAGATATTTTTAAACATCTTATCTAGCATTTAAAATATTTTATGACAAATATATTCAGATATGATGCACATATTATCTAACATTTTAATTGGTTTATTACAGGAATATTTGTAGAATGTTTAATTTCATTAATTGTTGGAAATGGGAGACTTTAGTATGTTTGATTATTTTCTTCTGTGCATTTTCTCTCCTCTTCATTTTTTCTAGATGATTTGTCTGAAATATAGCTGACAACATTGATCCTCTAAATTCCTATCTCTTCCCTATTTTTTTTTCTTCTCCTTTTCTTTTTAAACCTATCTCTTGGATTTCTTCAGCTTTTTTCGCCACTCTTTCTAGTCTTTTTTCTTCTCCCATAATTTTGATTCCAAGAATGCTTTCTTGTTTCTGAATGTTCCTTTTTATATCATTATATTTTTACTTCATATGTACAATGTCATCTCTCACATTTCTAAGAATGTTATAACCTTTGGAAGTTTTAAACAAGTTTTAGCTTGCTTTGTTTGCTATCTTCCTTTGATATAAGAAGCTGTTTGAAAGATCTGTGGGTCTATGGTTATTCATTCATGTTTACGTGTGAAAACCTTGAGTGAAAGAATGTGTTTTTGCTAACTTGGAAGTGGTAGTGTTAGTGCTTTAGAAAAGTATGGCTAACCAATGTGTCTTGCCATTTTCTATTAAAAATAAGTAATTCCATTACCTGAATACTAGACTGTTTAGTTTCTCCATAGAGGAATCTTCCACTCTCTTGCCTAAATGCGTATGTCTCGTTGACAGCTTCTAGATGATGAGTAGGAGACGTGATCCACAGTCTTGTTATATACTGTGAATATAGACATGTATTTAGCTTGTCTGCTTTCAATAAGGAGAACCAATCATTGCCCTTTATTGTGACTGACATTTTAAATGAAGAATCTTCTTTTCAATTTCTCCATAGTATAAACTTTCCTTGTATTTTCAGGGTAGGATAATAGTAGTCATTTGGCTATTCAAGATGGAAAAGGAAATCTAAAATTGTCAACATATCATTCTATTTTTCAGTCCTATTTTTCCCAGTGCCCACTACACAGAAGTAGCCAGGGCCTAGACTGTTGGATATTGTAGATAGGACAAGCAAATAATCTTTCTTCTTGTCAGTTTCCTCCTTTGCCATACATGCATTTTAGCATTCCTAGTTTGAAGTCAGTGACCACTTTCCCAATTGCCATCATCCTCCAAAATTATGTTAACATGGCTCATCTAGCAGTGTGTTTTCTCCCATTCTCTTTGTTGCTGTGCATTTATACCACTGCTATTCATTCAATATTATTTTAGTGTAATTTTGCAAGGGAATAGAAGGCAAACATTTAATCAATCCACAATGTTTAACTGGGAGTATACAAACTAATTTTCATGTCTCTAGTGGTCACATGTAGCTATTTAAGACCCATATTTGTGGTGTTTCAGTTTCTGGATTATTTCACTTATCATATTCTCATTCATATGTGGAGGCTAAAAGAAGTTGATCTCATAGAAGTATAACAGAAAAAGTATAACAGAAGATACTAGGGTTTGAGAAGGGTAAGGGTAAGGGAGCTAGTAATAGGGTTAGATTTGTTAAAGGATCCAAAGTTACAGCTAAATTGGAGGAATAAGTTCTAGTGTTCTATAGCACTATAGGATGACTATAGTTAAAAATAACTTACTAAATAGTTTCAAATAGGTAGGAGAAGGATATTGTGTTCCCAACACAAATAAATGATACATGTTCAAGTTGATGGATATGCTAATTACCCCTAATCTGAGCATCATACATTATATGTATCAAAACATCACTATGAACCTATAATATGTAAAAGTACTGTATGTCAATTACAAAATACCCATATTTATAGTTATTTATCCTTACCAAATTTTTAAGCTTATCGCTGTCCATATTGCCTACGAGACCACAAGAATCCCAACAAACTTCCACCTCCCTCTGGTCCTCTACTATCCTCTTCACCTCCTGCTGCCACCTTCCACACATGTATTGTTATCAGTCATGAGTTTTAATTCTGGATCAGTACCATTTATGTGGCTGGAGAGCAAATCAAAGTAGAGAGATGGCAAATCCTTAGCAGAAATTTGCTTTTGCTTAGTTATTAACTTACTCTTCCTTCAATTTACTAGTAATATCCTCCTGGATTTATGTCTCTTTTTGAGTATTTCTTTAATGAGTATTCCAAAGAAGAATTTTGTGTGACAAAACATCTAATTTTGAAAAAAAATAGATGAGTGTCTTTATTTCAGGCTTGCATTTGAATAATATTCTAGAAATATATGTAAATTTTCAAGTTTGAATTTTTTATCAAAATACTTTCAAATCTTGCTTTTTCTTCTTTCATTCTGTTCTCCTCACACTGTTCTTGTGACAGTGATGCTGTTGAAAAATCTAAGTCAATGTAATGCTTATTTCCTCATTTCTTTTTCCTTTCATGGGATCTTCATGATAATGTTTGGCTTTGAAGTTTGTAAGGCATTGAATTTAGAGATGAATATTTTGATGTATTCAGACTAAAATTTTTAAAAAATTCTCTTATAGTTTATATATTTCATGCACTTGGGAAAGTTTAAAATGATGACTGCATCTAATATTTCTTCTCCTTTTTGTATTTTTCTTTTTCCTACTTGTTTGGTTTGTTGACACTTATATTTCAAATCTCCATTTTTTTAACTTTTATTTTGCATTTTTTACTTGGTGACCTCCTCCTAATGCCCTCTTTCAAGAGTTCCTCAGTCTGATCTTTTAACTCCTAAATTCACTTTTTTGTTGATCTATACTGTTAACTTATTTAAAACTTTTGTATGTAATAAGTCAAGTTGATTATTTTAATGACTTCCTGTTCTTGCTTTGTTTTTCTCTTATCGTTTTTAGTGTTGAGGGCATTTTTTATGTGTATTTAAAAATCTTATTCTCTGAGATCCATTAATTTTGAATGATGTCATATAATTTTAAGGAGAGAAAGGTAAGCCTCAGGGCAGTTTCTGGTGTTAACTATAGGCAAACCTCACCCCGTTTACACCCTATTCTACTAGGTAATATTCTTTCAGGTAACTGCCCTTGATCTCCAATCCTTTGTTGTCTTCCAGTAGTTGCTCTTATGGATTTTAAAAATGTAATCTTTATAATGAGTAGAAAGAAGGAGGGAACACTTCCTCTTGGCCCCTCTGACAGGTACTAAGTTGCCAAGGTTTACCTACAAAACTGGGAACTGTCACAAGGCTTGCAATGTGGACACAAGCGAAAGAACAAAAGCAAAGTCTTCCCCACTAGCCTTTTGCTTTTCCTAGAGAATCCAGCTCTCTCCATTCCCTCTTCACACTCTTATCAGCTACCTTTGGCTTCTACAAATTTATCTCCATTCAATTCTCATGTTAGCTTCCAGGATATGTCAAATTCACCAACATTTCCTTAATATCCTCAGTATTATATTCAGAAATGTGACTCAGCAAAAGCCTATGCTATTTGGTCATTTGTCTATGATAAAAATGTAAATTTACATCACAGTCACTCTATATGCCAAATGATTATTTCAGATAAAGAGTGCTATAGAATTAAAAACCTGAAAGAAGTAGGATTAGCATGCAATCTACACAACGCCCAATATGTCAAAGTCATAACCAAAAGAGCTACAAAATAAATACATAAACAAATAAATAGACAAACAATTGCAGGGTAGCAGACTCCCTAATGCTTAAAAATAACTGAAAGGCCCCCAACATTCCACATTCCTACCATGGACTCATAATTCTAGCCACGGGGTAGCCTCTCAACCTCATGGGCCCTGAGACTAACAGAGAGAGCTCCCTTGAAAGCACACTAAGGCATTGCTGCAGAGAAGAAGCTGATGCTGGGTCACCAAAATCCTTGAGTCCTAAGTAGTAACAGCACAATGTCCCAGTGGTGGGACAAGAGCCCAGTCCCCACCATTCTGTGTCCTGTCCTGCAACCAGGGCTGAGATAGGAGCCATGGACAGCCATCCCACACACTAATACCCACTATTGCAGAAGGACAGCCATGCATTTTCATGCATGCTGAGGACAAATTCCACTCTACACAACCAGTGCAGACTGCTGTGGGCCAAGGCACAAGTGAGGCCCGTTTCCTTCACTTGCCCCTCCAGCTTCCTGCCTACAGCTGATCCCAGGAAAACAACCCTGCCTTTCATAGGAGCAGGGCCACAGCACAGCCACTGCCATCTCCACCTGAGCATTCCACCAGGGACCTAGGGCTCACCCTGCTTCTGCATACCAAAGCCAGCCTCTATATACACCACCCGGGGACCTGAGGGCATAGTCTGGCCTGGTTCTACACTTCCAGTAGTATCCAAGCACACTGTCCACAGGCCTAGGGATCTTCACCTGTGACACCTGAGCATTCCCCCCTGGGGTCTGAGATCAGACCCACTAAACCTGCCACTACTATTGCAGCTGGTATTTACCCATGTGCAGCTTGTGTGCTCTTGGGGATAGGCCTGCCCAAGCCACTGTAGTCATCACCAACACCAACATGGACCACTTGGGTTTCAAGAGGCTTTCTCACCACTGCTACTGCCATCACTCACACGATGCCCACTGTCCAGGGGTTCAAGCCCAGTCCACTAATGTCATTCCCAGCACCTGAGCAAGCTAGTTGGAAGCTCAGAAATTGAATGACATGGACCTACTAACACCAGGGCCAGCATATACTGCCATGTGATCCAAGAACAGGTACACTGAGCTCAGTGCTGCCACCACTGAGGCCTAAAGACTGGCCAATCTGGTGACTTGTTCCAAGAAAAACCTCACCACTGCCTCCTCTAACAACTGCACCCTAAGCCACCAATTAAGTCACAGACACCACTGATGCTGTTTATAGCCAAAAAGATAATACAGAGACTACACTACTACACCCAGTATCAAAGCCATAGTGTCCTATCTAACCAGCACAATAGATTCATCTTCAGGAAAAACTCTTCCAGTATGACCACAAATTCAGAAAACTGAATGAAGTGACTGTTATGCCAAATGTGCCGATTTGAAAGCAAGAGCACAGGAAACATGAAAAAGCAAGAAAATATGACATCTCCGAAGGAACACGGTGATCCTCCAGCAACAGATCCCAATCAAAAAGAAACCCTGGAAAAGGAATTTGAAACTTTGACTCTAAGGATGCTCAGTGAAATAAAAAGCATTTGGGAAAACAATACAAAAATTCAGAAAAACAATTTGGAATATTAATGAATTTACTAAAGAAATAAGTATAAAAAGGAACCACAAGAAGTGAGAACCACAAAAAGTTCCACCAAAAAGTGAGAACATGCAATGATTGACGTTTTGTACTTGGCCTATTTTACTTACCATAATGACCTCTAGTTTGATCCATGTTGTTGCAAAAAAATTTTCTTCTTTTTTTATGGCTGAGTAGTATTCCATGGTGTATATATACACCACAATGTATTTATCCACTCATTGGTCAATAGGCATTTAAGCTGGTTCCATACCTTTGGAATTGTGAATTGTATTGCAAAAACATACCATGCGCAGGTGTCTTCTTGATGCAATAACTTCTTTTCCTTTGGGTGTATCTCAGTATTGAAACTGCCAGATCAAATGATAGATCTACCTTTAATTCTTTAAGAAATCTCCCTACTGCTTTCCATAGTGGTTGTACTAATTTACACTCCCATCAGCAATCTATAAACATTCCCTTTTCACCACAACCTTGCCAACATCTATTGCTTCTTGACTTTTTAATAATGGCCATTCTGTCTGGGGAAAGGTTGGTATCTCATTGTGGTTTTAAATTGCATTTCCCTGATGATTAGTGATGTTGAGCATTTTTATATGATTTTTGGCCATTTCTACATCTTCTTTTGAGAAATGTCTATTCATGTCATTTTCCCCACATTATGATGGAATTATTTCTTGGTTTTTTTTTTTTTGTTTTTTTTTTGTTTTTTGTTTTTTGTTTTTTTTTTTGCTGGCTTAAGTTTCTTATAGATTGTGGATATTAGTCTTTTGTTGGATGCATAGTTTACAAATATATTCTCCCATTTTATGGGTTGTTTACTGTAATAATTATTACTCTTGCTGTACAGAAGCTATTTAGTTTAATTAGGCACGATTTATTTATTTTTGGTTTTGTTGCATTTGCTTTTGGGATCTTGGTTATAAACTCTTTGCTCAGGCCAATTTCCAGAAGAGTTTTTCCTAGGTGTTCTTCTAGAATTTTTATGGTTTCAGAACTAAGATTTACGTTTTTGATCCATCTTGAGTTGATTTTTATATAAGGTGAGAGACAGTAATTCAGTTTCATTCTTCCACAAGTGGCTATCCAGTTTTCCCAGTGCCATTTATTAAACAGGGTGTTCTTTTTCCAATTTATATTTCCATATGCTTTGTCAAAGATCAGTTAGTTGTTAGTGTTTGACTTTATTTCTGGATTTTCTATTCTGTTCCATTGGTCTGTCTACATTTATACCAGTACCACGCTGTTTTGGTAACTACAGCCTTGTAGTTTAAAGTCAGGTAATGTGGCTAGGCGTGGAGGTTCATGCCTGTAATCCTAGCACTCTGGGAGGCCAAGGTAGGTGGACTGAGATCAGAAGTTTGAGACCAGCCTGACCAACATGGTGAAACCCTGTCTCTACTAAAAATACAAAAATTAGCCAGGCATGTTGGCAAGCACTTGTAGTCCCAGCTACTGGGGAGGCAGAGGCAGAGGCAGGAGAATAGTTCAAACTTGGGAGGCAGAAGTTGCAGTGAGTCAAAAATCGCACCATTGCACTCCAGCCTGGGCGACAGAGTCCATCTCAAAGAAAAAATAATAAATTAATTAAATTTAAAAAGTCAGGTAATGTGATGCCTCTAGATTCGTTCTTTTTGCTTACAATTACTTTGGCTATTTGGGCTCCTTTTTGCTTCTATGTGAATTTTAGGATTATTTTTTCTAATTATGTAAAAAATTATGTTGGTATTTTGATAGGAATTACATTGAATCTGTATATTACTTTGAGCTATATGGTCATTTTCACACTATTGATTCTTCCACTCCATGAACATGGAATGTGTTTCTATTTGTTTTCATCATCTATGATTTCTTTCAGTAGCGTTTCATAGTTCTCCTTATAGAGATCTTTCACCTCCTTAGCTAAGAATATTCTTAGATATTTTAATTTTTTGCAGGTATTGCAAAAGGATTTGAGTTATTGATTTGATTTTCAGGTTGGTTGTTAGTGTATAACAATGCTACTTATTTGTGTACATTGATTTTGTAACCTGAGATTTACTGAATTTGTTCACCAAATCTAGGAGTCTTTTGGAGGGGTCTTTTGGGTTTTCCAGATATATGATCATATTATTGGTAAACAGTGATAGTTTGACTTCCTGTTTTCCAGTTTGAATGCTCTTTATGTCTTTCCCTTGCTTGACTGCTCTGGCTAGGTCTTTCAGGACTATGTTGAATAAAAGTGGTGAAAGTGGGCACCCTTGTCTTTTGTCAGCTCTCAGGGGGAATGTTTTCAACTTTTCCACTGGGTATGATGCCGGCTGTGGGTTTGTCATGGATGGATTTCATTACCTTGAGGTTTGTCCTTTCTATGCGTAGTTTGTTGAGGGTTTTTATCATAAAGATAGTCTAGACTTTATCAAATACCTTTTCTGTATCTATTGAGAAGATCATATGGTTTTTTACATTTTGTTTATGTGATGTATAACATTTATTGACTTGCATTTGTTAAATTAACCTTGGATCACTGGGATAAAACCCACTTGATCATTGTGTCTTGTTTTTTTGATGTACTCTTGGATTTCTTCAGCTAGTACTTTGTTTAGGAATTTTGCATTTATGTTCATTAGGGATATTGGTCTGTAGGTTTCTTATTATGTCCTTTCCTCCCTTTGTTATGCCCTTTCTTGGCTTTGTATGTCCTTTCAGGGTGATCTGGTTTAATAGAGTTAGCTATGGATGACTTCCTCTTTCTCAATTTCTTGGAATAGTTTCAGTAGAATTGGTACAAATTCTTCTTTGAATGTCTGGTAGAATTCAGCTGTGACTCCATCTGGCCCTGAGCTTTTTTGTTGTTGGCATTTTTTAAAATTACTGATATGGTCTCACTGCTTTGGTCTGTTCAGGATTTCTAATTTTTTCCTGATTTAATCCAGGAGGGTTGTATGTTTCCAGGAATCCATTTCCTTCAGATTTTCTAGTTTGTGTACATAGAGGTTTTCATAGTAGTCTTTAATGATCTTTTGTATTTTTGTGGTGTGTTTGTAATGTCTTCATTTTTATTTCTAATTGAGCTTCTTTGAATCTTCCCTCTTCTTTCTTTGGTTAATCTAACTAATGGTCTATTAATTTACCTTTTCAAAGAACCAACTCATTGTTTCATTTATCTTTTGTATTTTTGTTGTTTTTTCAATTTTATTTAGTTCTGCTGATATTTGTTATTTCTCCTCTTCCACTAGTTTTGGGTTTGATTAGTTCTTCTTTAGTTCCTGAGGTGTGATGTTAGGTTGTCAATTCGTGATCTTTCAGACTTTTTGATGTAGACATTTAGAACTACTAACTTTCCTCTTAGCACCACTTTTGCTGTATCTGAGGTTTTGATAACTTATGTCACCATTATCATTCATTTCAAATACTTTTTAAATTTCCATGTCGATTTTATTAACTCAAAAATCATTCAGAAGCAGATTTTTTTTCCCCATGTATTTGTATAGTTTTGAGGTTTCCTTTTGGAGCTGATTTTTAGTTTCATTCCACTGTAGTCTGAAACGATACTTGATATGATTTTTATTTTAAAAATGTATTGAGACTTGCTTCGTGGCCTATCATATGGTCTATCTTGGAGAATGTTCTATATGCTGATGAAAGTAATGTATATTCTGCAGCTCTTAGGTAGAATGTTCTGTAAATATCTGTTAGGTTCATTTGTTCTACAGTGTAGTTTAAGTCCATTGTTTCTTGGTTGATTGTCTCGATTATCTGTCTAGTGCTGTCAGTGGAGTGTTGAAGTCCTCTGCTATTATAATGTGGCTATCTCATTTCTTAGGTCTCAAAGTAATTGTTTTATGAATCTAAGAGATCCAAAGTTAGGTGCATACAGATGTAGGATTGTAATATCTTCTTACTGTGTGTATCCTTTTATCACTATATAATGACTTTCCTTGTCTTATTATTATTGCTTTAAAATCTGTTTTATCTGATATAAAATAACGACTCCTGCTTGTTTTTGGTTTCCATTTGCATGGAATACCTTTTTCCACTCCTTTACCTTGAGTTTATATGAATCCTTACGTGTTAGGTGAATCTCTTGAAGACAGCAGATAATTGGTTTGTAATGTTTTAATTCATTCTGCTAATGTATATCTTTTAACCATTTAGGGTATTTACATTCAATGTTAATATTGAGAGATGAAGTACTGTTCCAGTTACCATGCTGATTGTTACCTATTTGTTTTCTTTATTGTGTTATTGTTTTATAGGCCCTGTGAGTTTTATTCTTTACAGAAGTTCTATTCTTGTTTATATCAACATTTTGTTTCAAGATTCAAAAGTCCTTTTAAGCATTTCTTGCAGGGCTGGTCTAGTAGTGACAAATTCCCTCAGCATTTATTTGTCTGAAAATAACTTTATTTCTCTTTCCTTTATGAAACTTAGTTTTGCTAGGTATAAAATCTTTGACTGGCAATTACTCTGTTTAAATAGTCTAAAGATAGGATCCCAATCTCTTCTGGCCTGCAAGGTTTCTGCTGAGAAATCTGCTGTTAGTCTGATAGCTTTTCCTTTATTTCTTCCACAGGTTACCTGACACTTTTGTCTCACTGCTCTTGTAATTCTTTTCTTCATATTAACTTTAGATAGCCTGGTGACAACATACCTTGGTGATATCCTTTTTTGTAATGAATCTCCAAAGAGTTTGTGAGCTTCTTGTATTTGTATATCAAAATCTCTAGCAAGGCCAGGAAAATTGTCCTCAATTATTCTCACAAATAAGTTTTTCAATTTTTTTGCCGCTTCTTCTCTCTCAGGAAACCAATTATTTTTAGGTTTGGTCATTTTACATAACGTTATATCTCTCGGAGACTTTGTTCATTTCTTTTGATTCCTTTTTCTTTATTTTTGTCTCATTGTGTTAATTCAAAATGCTTGTCTTTGTGAAATTCTTTCTTCTACGTGGTCTAGTCTATTATTAAAACTTCTCATTGCATTCTGTGATTGCCTAAATGTGTCCTTTATTTCCAGAAGTTCTGATTGGTTTTTCTTTAAAATATCTATCTTTTAAGAAAAGTTTTCATTCATATCCTGAATTTTTCTTAAATTTCTTTATGTTGTTTTTCACCTTTCTCTTGTATCTCCTTGAGTAGCTAAATAATCAACCTTTTGAATTTTTTATTTGCTATTTCAATGATTTCATCTTGGTTTGGATTCATTGCTGGAGAGATAGCGTGATATTTTGAGTGTATTATAGAACCCTGTTTTATTATTTTGCCAGAATTATTTTTCTGGTTTCTTCTCACTTGGGTAGAGTATTTATTCCAATTAATCTTGAATTTATTTTTTATTTGACTGTGTTATTTTAATTTCAATTTTTAACCCCTTAATAATGTGATTTTAGTTTTTATAGTTTATTGTAGCCTAATTTGGTGCTTGGTGCTTTCTGAGGTGTAGACTCTGTATGAGTTCTTTGGTTACAGAGAGTACTTTTATGATGGCTTTCTCAGACGCTTGCTGTAATAGCAATGTACTTAGTGTATGAGCAGGTTAACTGTCTTCTATGAAGTTGGAGTGACAGAACTCTCTTAAAGTTTATCTAATTTCTCTGTGTTGTGCACTTTTTTATTTATTTTTCCCTGGTATTTTATTTACTGAGTTGAATAGTTCAAGCTTTAGGCCATTAGGGGAGGTGTCTCTGGGTAGAAACAAGCTGTGGCTAAAGCAGGAGGGAAAACACAATAACAATGGGGGCCAGAGGTCCCAACCTTGACAGAAGTGACTTGGGGAATTCTCAGTGAATGCACTAAGGTATTATCATGGTAAAGTGTGGGAGCCACCTCAGCTCCCCTGCCAGGCCAGCAGGAAAGTGATCCACTTCTTAGTCACACTCCTGAATCAATATTCCAGCTATTCAAAGCAGATAGCCACCTCTTTTATCTGAAGGAATGTTGATGTTCCAAATTGAAGGGAATCAGGGCTCTACCCCTCATGCAAACCTGAACCTGAAGGGCCCTCCAGTGGGAATGCAGTCACCCTTAAATGTTCCAGAAAGGCTCTCTATAGGTGCATTCATTCCAAACTCCCATGAAAAAAGCCCCAGCTGTATCTGCAGTGGTGGATAAGAGGGAAAAGAAGTCTCCTTCTCCAGGATCCTTCAGGACTGCCTGACTGTTGAGGAACAGCTGTAGGTTTTCCCACTGAACCCAACACTGCACTTAGGCCTCTGCTAAAAGCAACTTCCCACCAGCAGAAAGATCTGGGACTCAAGGCCTCCCATCCAAACTCTTTTGTCCCACAGGGTGTTCCCTTGATGTTGTACATTCATCCTTACCATAGGAATAGGAGTCCCTGAGAGCTAGACTATTGACTACTATGAATGCTGCTGCTCATCTGGCTCTTGCTGCCCAGTGGGGCTGCCACACTCCAGGCTGCTGCTGGGGAATGTTTTAGTTAGGCAGATTCTTTTCCTCCAAAATAATTACATTAAAATATTTTGCATACTCTCACAATGCAAAATCCAGACAGATTGGTATCTGCTACCAATTTAAACCAGTGTAGTCTAAAAGGCATCTGAAGAGGAAGTTACCACTTTTACAGTTTCCCCCATAACAGATAAAGTACATTCAGATTAGTAGATGTTTATTTAGCATGGCCATAAAATGTTCCTCACTTTGAGCAGAGTCTAAAAATGTATACTGCTTAATAAGAAAAAAAAAAGTGGGATGAGACGCAGTCTGCAAACAGGCATCTATATGGGTTGAAAGTTTATGCAAACATTCACAGATATCAGTGCCAATGTCAAGGTTTGGGATTTTATACATTGACAGACAACCTGAATTATAGATTACAATGACAAAAATTCATCCTAAATTTTGTAATAAATTGTGTCATATCTGTAGGTGATTAGAAATCAGTTGAAGTAACACCAAAGTTTTTCTTCCTTTATTCAATTTTCAATGAAAAAATATTCCATACACACATACTTTAACTGTGGTGGCATTGTCACAACAAAAATATTTTGAGTTTTAATCTGCACAAGTGAATAAGAACATTTTGTATTTGGGAAAAAAGAAAAAGAAAAAGAAAATTGTTTTTAAAAAAGTAAAACTGCTTTTGCTGTCATTGAAAGGCTATTGATAGTTTCATTAATGGCATTTAGAAATATCTGTTGTTAAACTCTTTGTAAATCCTGGTATCAAAAGAGGCGTTATCTTTTCTCCTTATCTCTGAGTTCCCTGTATAAAATAATATTCCCATCACTCTTTATCCTCTTTTGTCCTTTATTTTCTTTATTGCATTCATCACTAGCTCCCATACTGTCTGCTGTCTTCTTTCCCACCCCTACCACTCCTCTGCCAAGAGTGCAATCTTCCAGATGATGGAGAGGTGGTCTGCTTTGCTCAGTGCCAAATCTCAGCACTTTAGAACAGTGTGTGTTCCAGTAGGTGCTTAATAAATATTGACATATCAGTAAAAAAAAATAGAACTAGAAAATTCAAAGGGTCTTTTTTTTAAAAAAAATTAAAGGTGTAGAGACTTGCAATTGAGTAATCCAAGATATAATAATAATGGAATTGAAATCTGCAATTTTCCACTATGACTTTGCATAAACTATTGGGCATCAGTACCACAATTAACTTCCTGTTCATTTATGGTCATACTGCGCTATTTACATGGCTGAAATATTTGATACAAAGCAACATATTTAGGTAACTATTAAGATAATTTTTGTTCCAGAAGGATAGACTGACAGAAATAGTAATATAAACCAAGCTATGATCTGTATAGTATAAGCACAAATCCAGTAACTGGATTAGTTTACTAAGGTAGAAATGGCTCAGATCAAGGTAAAAAATGATTACATTCTCACCAACCTTACACTTTAAGCAGTGTTAAGAAAAACATGTAAGCTCCTAAAGGCACTCTGATTTACTTTGAATTATGTGTTTAACTTTGTTTTCCCCATTATTTTTCTTCTGGAGGATCATTGTAGATTTAAATCCAACAAGTTCAAGTGATAAGTAATTTTCCCAAAAAGAGAGTAGCCTCATAACTGCTTGCTTTATTAAAGACTTATCTTGACAGTTGTGGAGAATTCTCTTAAATGGGAAATCATAAAGTACAATACAATTTTTAAAAAACAGTGAAAAAAAAAGTGCTCCAGACAGTATCAGTTCTGTAAAGGTGATGAATATCATACTTATTCTGAACAACAGGCATCTGCACAAGAGCTATCTAGAAACTAAGGCTCCCTTCAATTAGGACTATATCCCTTATCTGAGGTCTCAGAGGAAGTTTTAAGGGCAGATGGAATGAATCAATCAGGGAACCAAAAACTATTAAACTAGTAAAAGATAAATATAATGATGGTAATTAAAGTGTCAAAAATGAGATTTCTTCAACTCTCTTTCATTCTATTCCACATAGTAGATATCTGGACTGTATCATGGCACAGTTTTTCAGGCTTTCATGATCAATTCCTTACTCAACTGGAAGTATAAACCTCAAGAACTACTTTAGTCTCAAAACATACTTATTGACTACCAGGAGCACAAGTTACAGAGTAATTTTCAAATACTTGCTTCTCCAAGACAGATGAGATCCACATCTTTACAAGGTAACTTTTATGATGAAGTCTTGAGTGCCAGTGTTCGAGGTAGAGTAGGAAGGCTCTTTGTGCAGTATGTTTTAGTGATGATGCTATTATATGTATTTGATAATAAATAAGAAATGAATTCCACTGAGTAAGGAACTTCTGTACAGTGGGACAGAGGTGTCTATGTTCCTCGTTATTGGCACATGATGCCTTGTGAACTGTTGCTACCATCTGATATTGTTTAGTCCCACAGGGCTTCCATACAAATTTTCAGGGCCAGAATTTAATTAGAAGATAGAAAAATAAGAAGATCAAAGATGTTGGACCTGACCTTCTGAAACAATTTAGAAGATCCTAATACTATGATGCTATTTATTCACTGGTTATCTACAAGTTCCATAAGATCATGTACCCATCCATAGAAGCTTTGCTGAAATAATCAGGGCCACTTCCAGTTCTCTGTTTGGTGTAGACTTCACAGCCATAAAAGTTTATGGTAAAGATTTTGACTTCTTTTGAGAATATGTCATAATGAATGTTAGTCAATTTGATCTCCAAAATCTGTTCACTATGCCTTAAAAGTAAATTAGGAATGCAAGACTTGCTGTCCTTTGAATTTTACTGATCAGTTTATGTATCTCACCTATGAAGTCAATCTGTCAGTCGCTGGCAGTTAAAACAGGTAATCCACATTGAGGAATAAAATCATTTCAATTCTTCATATTGATGTAATTGAATCTGCTTTTCTGATAGACTTGGTTAGTATAAAAAAAAAAAAGAAATTGAAATTCTCATAAGACATAGTCTCTTTTCCCATGGGACATAAGATAGGTCATGTGAGCATAACAGGGAAGATAATCTGAGACCCCACCAGGTGACCTCCTAGAGCTTGTTACAGATAGTTACATGTAAAATTGACCACATAATCGGAAGTAAAACATTCCTCAGCAAATGCAAAAAAACGGAAATCATAACAAACAGTCTCTCAGACCACAGTGCAATCAAATCAGAACTTAGGATTAAGAAACTCACTCAAAACCACACAACTACATGGAAACTGAACAGTCTGATCCTGAATGACTACTGGGTAAATGACAAAATGAAGGCAGAAATAAAGATGTTCTTTGAAGCCAGTGAGAACAAAGACACAGTGTACCAGAATCCCTGGGACACATTTAAAGCAGTGTGTAGAGGGAAATTTACAGCACTAAATGCCCACAAGAGGAAGCAGGAGAGATCTAAGCTAGTCACCCTAACATCAAAATTAAAAGAACTAGAGAAGCAAGAGCAAACACATTCAAAAGCTAGCAGAAGGCAAGAAATAACTAAGATCAGAGCAGAACCAAAGGAGATAGAGACACAAAAATCCCTTCAAAAAATCAGTGAATCCAGGACCTGGATTTTTGAAAAGATCAACAAAATAGATAGACCACTAGTCAGACTAATAAAGAAGAAAAGAGAGAAGAATCAAACAGATGCAATAAAAAAGTGATAAAGGGGATATCACCATCGGTCCCACAGAAATACAAACTAGCATCACAGAATACTATAAACACATCTATGCAAATGAACTAGGATTTCTAGAAGAAACAGACAAATTCCCCCACACATACACCGTTCCCAGACTAAACGAGGAAGAAATCCAATCCCTGAATAGACCAATAACAAGTTCTGAAATTGAGGCAGCAATTAATATCCTACCAATACAAAAAAAGTCCAGGACCAGGTGGATTCACAGCCAAATTCTGCCAGAGGTACAAAGACGATCTAGTACCATTCCTTCTGAAACTATTCCAATCAATAGAAAAAGAGGGAATACTCCCTAACTTATTTTACGAAGCCAGCATCATCCTGATACCAAAACCTGTCAGAGACACAACAAAAAAATAAATTTCTGGCCAATATCCCTGAAGAACATCCATGCAAAAATCATCAGTAAAATACCAGCAAACTGAATCCAGCAGCACATGAAAAAGCTTATCCACCATAATCAAGTTGGCTTCATTCCTAGGATGAAAGGCTGGTTCAACATATGCAAATCAATAAATGTAATCCATCACATAAACAGAACCAATGACAAAAACCACATGATTATCTCAATAGATGCAAAAAGGCCTTCGACAAAATTCAACAGCCCTTCATGTTAAAAACTCTCAATAAACTAGGCACTGATGGAACCTATCTCAAAATAATAAGAGCTATTTATGACAAACCCACAGCCAATATCATACTGAATGGGCAAAAACTGGAAGCATTCCCTTTGAAAACTGGCACAAGACAAGGATGCCCTCTCTCAACATTCCTAAACAACATAGTGTTGAAAGTTCTGGCCAGGACAATCAGGCAAGAGAAAGAAATGAAGGGTATTCAAGCAGGAAAAGAGGAAGTAAAATTGTCCCCGTTTGCAGATGACATGATAGTATATTTAGAAAACCCCATTGTCTCAGCCCAAAATCTCCTTAGGCTGATAAGTAACTTCAGCAAAGTCTCCGGATACAAAATCAATGTGCAAAAATCACAAGCATTCCTATACACCAGTAACAGACAAACAGAGAGCCAAATCATGAGTGAACTTCCATCCACAATTGTTACAAAGAGGATAAAATACCTAGGAATCCAACTTACAAGGGATGTGAAGGACCTCTTCAAGGAGAATTACAAACCACTTCTCAAGGAAATAAGAGAGGATACAAACAAATGGAAAAAACATTCATGCTCATACATAGGAAGAATCAATATCATCAAAACGGCCATACTGCCCAATGTAATTAATAGATTCAATGCTATCCCCATCATGCTACCATTGACTGCCTTCACAGAATTGGAAAAAACTACTTTAAATTTTATATGGAACCAAAAAGGAGTCTGCATAGCCAACACAATCCTAAGCAAAAAGAACAAAGCTGAAGGCATCATACTACCTGACTTCAAACTATACTCCAAGGCTACAGTAACCAAAACAGCATGGTATGGGTAACAAAACAGATAGATAGACCAATGAAACAGAACAAAGGCCTCAGAGATAATGCCACACATATACAACTATCTGATCTTTGACAAACCTGACAAAACAAAACAAGGGGGAAAGGATTCCCTATTTAATAAATGGTGTTGGGAAAACTGGCTAGCCATATGTAGAAAGCTGAAACTGGATCCCTTCCTTACACCTTATACAAAAATTAACTCAAGATGGATTAAAGACTTAAACATAAGACCTAAAACCATAAAAACTCTAGAAGAAAACCTAGGCAATACCATTCAGGGCATAGGCATGGGCAAAGACTTCATGACTAAAACACCAAAAGCAATGGCAACAAAGGCCAAAATAGACAAATGGGATGTGATTAAATGAAAGAGCTTCTGCACTGCAAAAGAAACTATCATCAGAGTGAACAGGCAACCTACAGAATGGTAGAAAATTTTTGCAATCTATCTCACTGACAAAGTAGTATCCAGAATCTACAAAGAACTTAAACGGATTAACAAAAAAAAAAAAAAAAAAAAAAAAAAAAACAAAACAAAACAAAACAAAACAAAAAAACCATCAAAAAGTGGGCAAAGGATGTGAACATACATTTCTCAAAAGAAGACATTTATGCAGCAAACAGACATATTTTAAAAAGTTAATCATCACTGGTCATTAGAGAAATGCAAATCAAAATCACAATGAGATACAATCTCATGCCAGTTAGAATGGCAAGCATTAAAAAGTCAGGAAACAACAGATGCTGGAGAGGATGTGGAGAAATAGTAATGCTTTTTACACTGTTGGTGGGAGTGTAAATTAGTTCAACCATTGTGGAAGACAGTGTGGCGATTCCTCAAGGATCTAGAACTAGAAATATCACTTGACCCAGCAATCCCATTACTGTGTATATACCCAAAGGATTATACATCATTCTACTATAAAGACACATGTACACGTATGTTTATTGCGGCACTATTCACAATAGCAAAGACTTGGAACCAACTCAAATACCCAGCAATGATAGACTGGATAAAGAAAATGTGGCATATATACACCATGGAACACTATGCAGTCATAAAAAAGGATGAGTTTATGTCCTTTGCAGGGACATGGATGATGCTGGAAACCCTCATTCTCGGCAAACTAATGCAAGAACAGAAAGCCAAACACCGCATGTTCTCACTCATAAGCAGGAATTGAACAATGAGAACATATGGACACAGGGAGGGAAACATCACACATCAGGGCCTATCAGGGAATGGGGGGCTAAGTAGGGGAGGGATAGCTTTAGGAGAAATACCTAATGTAGGTGACAGGTTGATGGATACAGCAAACCTCCATTGAACATGTATACCTATGTAACAAAACTGCACATTCTGCACATGTATCCTGGAACTTAAAGTATAATAATAAAAAGTAAAATTAAATTTTACTTTTCATTATTATTTTTGTTTAAATTTTAGACATTTAAATATTAAAAACTGTTTTATATCTTGTGGGTAAGGTTTTGGAAAAACTCCATTTACTTCTAATAAAAATGTAAAGTCACCTACCAAGGAAGATAAAAAGTGAAGATCAATTCTTATATAAAGAATTTTTAAAAGCTTTCATTAGTAATTTTCCTTCTTCAAATTTTTTCTTTACTCTTTAATTTTGTTTTTTAATGTGTCAAATATTGAAAACTTTAAAAATATTTAAGCTAAAGCAGTTACTGTTTATTACTGGCTATCTAAACAAATAGTATGGTTTTTGTCACTTATCTGAATGTGTCCAGTAATCTATTTTTAGCAGACTGAGTTTTGTAGGGGTGGTCTTTGTATGTGAAATTTTCAAGTATTAACTAGTTTAAGTTGTTGCTGATACAGATATTTTAATTGTTTATGTTGTATTAAATCAGAGAAAGGAGGCCTCTCCACTTGAATTTACCTTACAGTACCACCCTTGGACTTTCTACTTCCATATCCCAGAAAGGTCAGTGGTTTCCTCCGGGGAGGAGGTCAAGATGCTATGCCCTCACCTTCATGGTGCCTCTGGGAAGAGCTACGTGCTCTCAGTGAGTTCCACAGTAAATGTGAGCAAAAGGACTAACATGGCCATTAAACTTCAATTTCTCTTTTAATTACCTTTCCTTTAGCATACGTGTATTAAAATTATCATGACTTCTTTAACATTTTAGTGTAAAGAGACTTTAACTTATTACTATTTCTTATCAACATTGTTGGTGCATAAGATTAATTTAGTAGTATTTAAATACATTTTTAACTTAATAAGCTATATTTCCGAGGCCTTTTATCTCAACCTTTACTCTGACATTATTTGGTCTAATGAAATAGTTATATCATTTGAGTGTACCACCTAACCTTTCTGTGCCTCAGCTTTACATATGCAATGATGGTCAGTCACAGGCCAGCCCCAAAGCCTGAAGAAGTTTATGTATGTAGATGACCTTGAACAGTTCCAGATACAACGGAAAAAAACAAAAATATTCTACTCTTATAATTATTTTATATATATATATGTATATATCTGCTTTATTTTTATATTTTCCCCAAAAATATTTAGGTGCATGGAGCAATTATTAATAGTTCTTTCACGATCATTATTCTATCACTACTATTAGTTTTATATCTACTGAGTAAATTTATTAGCATGCTAAAAATACTTTTTCTAAATAGGTACAAGAATAGAGCTAATAAATAATACATAGAATTTCCATAAATCAGACTTTTTCGAACATATAAAAATTTTTTATATAACGAATGTTTCAAACTTTTAAAATTTCTAATATATAAGATTGTTTTAAGTGCTTCAATCATTTTAAAATATAGACAATAACCTAAACAATGAGTTATGACCATTTAAAAAGTGTTAATATCAACTTTCAAATTTCCTTTCCTTTACCATATTTTTCTTTATTATTATTTTTTTACCTATTGATAAAGTTGTATTCATTAAATTCTAGAGCAATTGTCACTTTCTCTTTTACTATATCCCACAGAAAAACCTCGGGATTTAATTTCTTCAATTCCTCTTGTCTTCTCTTGTCTTACTAGAATTTTCTCTTTTTTTTAGATAGAGTCTTGCTCTGTCTCCAGGCTGGAGTGCAGTGCCATAATCTCAGCTCACTGCAACCTCCGCCTGCTGGGTTCAAGCAATTCTGCCTCATCCTCCCGAGTAGCTCGGATTACAGGTGTGTGCCACCATACCCGGATAATTTTTGTATTTTTAGTAGAGACGGGTTTCATCATGTTGGCCAGGATGGTCTTGATCTCTTGACCTTGTGATCTGCCCGCCTTGGCCTCCCAAAGAGCTGGGATTACAGGCATGAAGCACTGCACCCGGCCCATCTTGGTAGGATTTTTAATAATTTTCTAAATTATTTTTAAAGCTAAAAGTTTCAGCTTTCCAATTTAAAGCCCTAATGAGAAAACTCTGTCCACTAAACTATACATTTTAAATTCATCTAGTTATGCAACAAACTGACGATTGTGTTTCCAATGCCCATTAAAAGACTAACGATTTATATACATCAAATTATCCAGTCAAAATGGTTTTAAATAATAAATATCCTATCCTAAAGAAATGTTACTTATTCAAATATTTATTACTTTCCTGTTTATAATTACACTGGACTCTCATTCTTGGCATTTTTTAATATAATTCTAGCTCCAGCATAAATATTATTCCAGATTCTGTCAGGGTTCTTGGAAGAATAATGGTGCAAATAGTGACATAAAATTATTTTCTTACTTCACAGTAAAAAAACAAATTATGAACTCCACCCAATCACACTTATCTGAGTGCCTTTCTCATTGCAGCATTTCTTATTGAGGTAAAATTTACATTCAATAACATATTAGGTATTCAATTTGCTGAGTTTTGACTAATGTATACATATTTACTTGATTACCACAATCACAATATGAAATCTATCCATTAACCTAAAAATATCTCCTTCCCCAAAACTCCCTTTCATCAGCTTGTACATCTGAGTCACCTTCTCATGAAATATACTTTCTCTAGAAACTCACCTTTTATTCTTCTAAAAATGGCTTTACTTGCCTACATTTTTGAAGGATATCAAATTCTCAGTTACATGTTTTCATTCTTCCTTTATCCTTTTGAAAAAAAGTCATTCCAATGTTTTCTAGCTTTTATGGTTACTAATAAGTTATCTATTAATTGTACTGTTGTTCTGTTTGAACAATTTAATTTTTCTTTGTGTGGATTCAAGAATTTCTTTTTCTCTTTGTCTTTCAGCAATTTGACTGTGATGTTCCCCCATTGGATCCTTTGTGTTTATCCTGCTTGGGATTTGTTGAGCTTCTTGGATCTGTAAATTAATGTGTTCCACAAAATTAGGAGGTTTTCAGCCATTATTACTTCAAGTATTTTTTTCTTTCCTTTTCTTTCTCTTCTCGCTTTCTGAAAATCAATTTGAACAACTATTAGTCTGGTTTATATTGTCCCACAGGTCTCTGAGGTTCTGTTTATTTTCAGTCATTTTTAAATAATCTTTTCTCTCCTTCAAATTTGATTACGTTGTTATTCTACTGAGTTTCCTTATGTATTTTTCAAGAAAAGATTGCTTTTCTTCTGCCTGTTGTGATTTATGTTTTGTTTTTCTTGTGCCCCTAGCAGCCTCCCTCACACATGCAGAGTTTAGCTGTCAATACTGTTTGTGTGCAATTTATATTTGGTATTTAGAAGTCATTCCTGCTATAGTTTTCAGGATGCCAATTTTTTATTTTAAATTTGCAGTTGTTTTTCCAGCTCAGTGTTATAATCTCTAAAAGTGCCAGAGATAATCTCTGATAATTATGACACTTCTAGGTGATAAGGCTTCAGTTTTTCTGATCTCTTATTTACTTGTACAGTAATCTCTTTTTATACGCAGGGGATACTTTTCAAGAGCCCCAGTGGATCCCTGAAACTGCAGATAGTACAGAATCCTATATATGCTATGCATAGATTTTTTTCTTCACAAATTTTGTTCCTTCTTTATTAAGTTAAAAACTTTGCCTTTTCACTTAAAGAAAATACTTGATGGCTTCTCTTTGGCATATCTGAATTGCCAGCATCACTACTCTTGCCCTTTGGGGTCATTATTAAGCAAAATCAGGGTTACTTGAACACAAGCACTGCTCTACCCTGACAGTCAGTCTGATAACTTATAGCAGGGAGACCTATCAGGAGACAGCAGGATGACCCTCTCACCAGGTCTGCTACTGGGCCTTGGCAAGCAGCTCTGATCACTGACACTACATCCACATTTCTTTCTTTAGGTGTTTCAGGCCATGGGGCTCCCTCAGGCAACAGTCACAGCAAGGAGGTAGGCCACGCTTTTTCCAGGCGGGTCCTGCAGAGAGGTAGGAATGCCTTGCTCCCAAGTCAGCCCTCATGACTCACCCTTCTCAGTGCTCTGAGAGTGTGGGCTCCAATTCTGCTCAAATTCCAGCCACAGATCTCAGCTCAGCACTCCCAAGCTATGCACTGCAGCCCTGGAACAAGCTCAGGCTTTTTGTTCCCTCCCCATCTTGTGGGCAGCAGGGGTGGGGAATGCAGCAGTGGTAATGTCAGGGGGTCTGTCAGCTGATTCTGCAGTTCTACACCAGAGAATTGTAGAATCATGGCTGATTGGGGTGATCAGCTGGGGGTGAGGCAGCTGTGCTGCAAGCCCAAGTCAGAGGGCCGTGACTGGTGTAGAGCAGCAGGGGCCACCAGGGATTGCAAGGAAGACAGTCTGGCATGTTCTTTGTAGGGTGGGTCCTCATGCTGTTTATGTGCAAAAGAATCAGTCATTGTTTCCTCCTTAGCCTGGGAAGAGTAAAAGCCTTACTGCAGCAGTGACAATGGCAGAGGGGTGGTCAGTTGTCCCTGAGAGCTGTATTCCAGAAAAATGCAGAGCCACTACCAACTGCAGTGATTAGGTAGGGGTGGTGGCCCCAGCTAGGAGACCCTGCCCAGTGAGGAGCAGCAGGGGCAGGGACCCACATGGAAAGCAG
Organism: Theropithecus gelada; assembly: GCF_003255815.1. Classification (NCBI taxonomy): domain Eukaryota; kingdom Metazoa; phylum Chordata; class Mammalia; order Primates; family Cercopithecidae; genus Theropithecus; species Theropithecus gelada. Next base: position 114,271,218 of record NC_037676.1, read on the forward strand.
TCTGGCCATCTTTCTGTCTGGAAGCTGCTGTGTGCAGCTCTCATACAACCATTCATTCAGGCTCTTTGTTCCCTCCTCAGCCTTAGGGCAGCAGGGGCAGGGATTGTGGCAATGGCAATTACAGTGGGCCTGTTGGTTACCTCTGGGCGCTCTGTCCCAGAGAAATGCAGGCCCACAACCAGCCAGAGTGCTCAAGTAAAGGCAAGGTGGCTATTCTGAGGACCAGACCAATGGGCCTTGCTTAGCAAGGTGCAGAGGAGACAGGGCCCAATTCCATCCACTCCCAGCACCGTGAATGTGACCCCTATCCTAGGGGCATGCAAATAAAGCCTGGTCTACCTAGTTGGCAGGGCTATGGCAGCTAACACCAGGGTGCTCAAAGATCCAAGGCTTGTTGCGCTCATTGTGGGCTTGAGTCGTGGCTCTGACCAATCCCTGTTGGTCTGGAAGTCGAGAAGGGTCAGGGGGATCTCCTGTGCCCAGGATTGCAAAGGTCTATGGCAGAAGTGTGGATCTTCAAGGGCTGTCACTCACTCACCTTTTCCCTGCAGTAGGGAGCCTCCCTGGCTCTGTGGCAATCCCAGGTAAGTGACTGTCCTGCCTCACTCCTCCCTGCTCTTCGTGGGTTTCCATGGCTTCCTTGATGAATCTCAACATGGCCACTTGGATGATCCACTTAAAGAGAGAGTGGTTAGTTGCCACTCTGTCTCCTCTCCGTGAGAGCAGCATGCACTAGCTGCTTCTAGTCAGCCATCTTGGCACTTCTTCCTCGTGTTTTCTGTTTTCACTATAATATGTTAACATTTCAGCCGAAATATTTTTATAGGCACTATCATTTTACCTTCATTGAGGGTACTTTTCTTCAAAAAGTATATTTACAAGATAAAATAAGCCAACTAATTTTCTATCATTTTGATCATTTAAAGTTTTATCAGATTTAGGTATTGCTTAACATAGGCCTTAATTTTATTACATTACATATATTTTTACATATAATTTATTTTCTACCGGAATTTTAAAGAAATATAGTCTAATATTTTCATTTTTTAAGTTTAATGTCAATAATTATAATAAAAATCATCAAAAGATAAGTTTTTCTCAATTTTTGTGAATACTTAAAGATTTATAACATAGTTTGAACAAAATGCCTCCATATTTTTAGAGAAAATATTTACCAAAAAAATGTTTAATGTCATTGTAGAAAAATCAATTTACATATAACTTTTAAAAGTTTAAATGTTCTGGCCTGGTACGGAGGCTCACGGCTGTAATCCCAGCACTTTGAGAGGCTGAGGCCGGTGGAACACCGGTCAGGAGTTCGAGACCGGCCTGATCAACATGGTGAAACCCCGTCTCCACTAAAAATATAAAAACTAGCCAGGCATGGTGGTAGCACCTGTAATTCCAGCTACTCGGGAGGCTGAGGCAGGCAAATCTCTTGAATCCAGGAGGCAGAGGTTGCAGTGAGCCGAGATTGTGCCTCTGCACTCCAGCCTGGGCAACAGAGGGAAACACAGTCTCAAAAAAAAAAAAAAAAAAAAAAAAAAAAAAAAGTTTAAATGTCCTTTAAGTAGAAAAGGTGAAATCATGTACTGTAGTATTGATTGTGTATAAAGTATTCTTTAAAATATTCTCTGCTTATATAAGTATACATCTTTTACTACTACAACTTTTGTTTTGATTGGTAGAGGATTGCTGCTTCTTCAGTTGTGTTTATAAAATTTTTTGCACTAAAATTCCAAGCACATTTTGCTCAGAAGCTTCTGAAGTTTGCAAGAACAATGTTTAGAGCATTATATTTTTTTCCTTCAAATTTGTATTTATATCATTATGAAAAAAACAGCTTTAGATTCAACATTGAACATCTTAATTAAATTTCAAATATCAGTCACAAAAATAGTAGATATTTCTGACTGAATCAAACTTTCTGTTTGATTCCATATGTTGGATAAAACAAATTATTTACTAATGGAATCAACTGTCTTTCTGTTCCCAGCATCTGATGATATTGACTTACTAGCACCATGTAATTTTTTGCTGGATTCTTCTGGTAATGGATCTAACACATCAATAGCTATCATCACACTTTCTTTCTTTCTTTCTTTTTTTTTTTTTTAGTGTATTGGATATTCTTTTTTTTTTTTTTAATTATACTTTAAGTTCTAGGGTACCTGTGCATAACGTGCAGGTTTGTTACATATGTATACTTGTGCCATGTTGGTGTGCTGCACTCATCAACTCGTCATTTACGTCAGGTATAATTCCCAGTGCAATTCTGTGAAGAAAGTCATTGGTAGCTTAATGGGGATGGCATTGAATCTATAAATTACCTTGGGCAGTATGACCATTTTCACGATATTGATTCTTCCTATCCATGAGCATGGTATTTTCTTCCACTTCTTTGTGTCTTCTTTTATTTCACTGAGCAGTGGTTTGTAGTTCTCCTTGAAGAGGTCCTTTACATCCCTTGTAAGTTGGATTCCTAGGTATTTTATTCTCCTTGAAGCTATTGTGAATGGGAGTTTATTCATGATTTGGCTCTCTGTTTGTCTGTTACTGGTATATAAGAATGCTTGTGATTTTTGCATATTAATTTTGTATCCTGAGACTTTGCTGAAGTTGCTTATCAGCTTAAGGAGACTTTGAGCTGAGACAATGGGGTTTTCTAAATATACAATCATGTCATCTGCAAACAGGGACAATTTGACTTCTTCTTTTCCTAACTGAATACCCTTGATTTCTTTCTCTTGCCTGATTGCCCTAGCCAGAACTTCCAACAATATGTTGAATAGGAGTGGTGAGAGAGGGCATCCCTGTCTTGTGCCAGTTTTCAAAGGGAATGCTTCCAGTTTTTGCCCATTCAGTATGATATTGGCTGTGGGTTTGTCATAAATAGCTCTTATTATTTTGAGATACGTTCCATCAATACCGAATTTATTGAGAGTTTTTATCATGAAGAGTTGTTGAATTTTGTCAAAGGCCTTTTCTGCATCTATTGAGATAATCATATGGTTTTTGTCTTTGGTTCTGTGTATATGCTGGATTACGTTTATTGATTTGCATATGTTGAACCAGCCTTGCATCCCAGGGATGAAGCCCACTTGATCATGGTGGATAAGCTTTTTGATGTGCTGCTGGATTCGGTTTGCCAGTATTTTATTGAGGATTTTTGCATCAATGTTCATCAGGGATATTGGTCTAAAATTCTCTTTTTTTGTTGTGTCTCTGCCAGGCTTTGGTATCAGGATGATGGTGGCCTCATAAAATGAGTTAGGGAGGATTCCCTCTTTTTCTATTGATTGGAATAGTTTCAGAAGGAATGGTACCAGCTCCTCCTTGTACCTCTGGTAGAATTCAGCTGTGAATCCATCTGCTCCTGGACTTTTTTTGGTTGTTAGGCTATTAATCATTGCCTCAATTTCAGAGCCTGATATTGGTCTATTCAGGGATTCAACTTCTTCCTGGTTTAGTCTTGGAAGAGTGTAGGTGTCCAGGAAATTATCCATTTCTTCTAGATTTTCTAGTTTATTTGTGTAGAGGTGTTTATAGTATTCTCTGATGGTAGTTTGTATTTCTGTGGGGTCGGTGGTGATATCCCCTTTATCATTTTTTATTGCGTCTATTTGATTCTTCTCTCTTTTCTTCTTTATTAGTCTGGCTAGTGGTCTATCAATTTTGTTGATCTTTTCGAAAATCCAGCTCCTGGATTCATTGATTTTTTGGAGGGTTTTTTTGTGTCTCTATCTCCTTCAGTTCTGCTCTGATCTTAGTTATTTCTTGCCTTCTGCTAGCTTTTGAATGTGTTTGCTCTTGCTTCTCTAGTTCTTTTAATTGTGATGTTAGAGTGTCACTTTTAGATCTTTCCAGCTTTCTCTTGTGGGCATTTAGTGCTATAAATTTCCCTCTACACACTGCTTTAAATGTGTCCCAGAGATTCTGGTATGTTGTATCTTTGTTCTCATTGATTTCAAAGAACATCTTTATTTCTGCCTTCATTTCGTTATGTACCCAGTAGTCACTCAGGAGCAGGTTGTTCAGTTTCCATGTAGTTGAGCGATTTTGATTGAGTTTCTTAGTCCTGAGTCATCACACTTTCTATAAGTGCAAACACACACATACACACACACGGTGTCGAAAATGAACCAATTTAATTTGGTAGAATAAATAATAATTGAAAAGCCACGCTTTACACAGTACTATATAAATGAGCCTTCTGCAACTGCCTCTGTTAAATTTTTATTTTCAGGAACAGTATCTTAAATGCCTGTTATTTTAAAAAGTACATCTGATGTTTTTGCAATAAATCTGTGTCTTCCGTCTTTCATGTAGCCAGTGATATCACCATATTAGTGCCCAGGGGGGTTGGTGAATGTCAACAAATATTTTCAGCACTTTACATATTTATCATGTGTTTCTCAAAATATTTTAACTCAGTATATAATTTCTCATTAAATATGCACTTTTATGACCTCAATGGTGCTGAAAAAGCTTATTGAACATTTTTCAAAAAATAATTTACCAATAATATCCAGTAAGAGAAAGGCATTAATTACAAATTTAAATGGTTTAAGAAATGTTTTTGAGGCAAAGATGGTTTTTATTTTCTCTCATTCATTTGAAGTTTTTCGTTCCTAAACACATACCAATCCCCACAGACTATATATATATATATATGTATAAATATATACTTTTATATATTTATATATATAAAATATACATATATTTCTTTCAACATGAACCAATTACTTATCCATCCATATAACTTTTTTACACTTTTAAAAATTAAAATACACATCATAAAAAACAATAAAGTACTTCTAAGCAATGGAAACTATAGAGAAGTTTAATGGAAAACTGTTAGCACATTGGGAGAAGATATTTTAGCAGCTAAACCTAATAAAATATTTTAAGTATAATTAACTACAAAATTAATGAGAAGATAAAAAATTAAAAAGAAAATTAGGAAAAGAATTTGAATATGCAATTCACAGAATAATTTTAAGTGTATGAAAATAAGTGCAATTTCTTTAGTAATCAGAAAAATGTAAATGTCAATAACAATGAGATATCATTGTACACTCTATTGACCAAATCAAGTAGGTAAAGATGACTTACCATCTAAGATGTGAAAATAGGAGCTCATACTTTTCTGGTGGGAGTGTAGGCCATTGCTACCGTTTGGAGGCAATCTGATAGTTCTTAGAAAATAAGTAAGCATAAACCCTAGAAACTAGTATTCTGACTCTCAGTTATATACTTGAGAAAAATCTCTTACAGAAACACCTAAGTTCTAACACTATTTGGATTGTGGAGTGCAGAATGTAGTTACTCAGTTTTCCTTACAGAAATGATTAAATGTGGCAAGGCCCTCTTTGAAATACAATGTTGTAATTTAATTAACTGTGATGGAGATACATACAACTTGTGTAGATCATACAAAACAGTTCTGATATATTTTTCAAGGCAGGACACAGGAAAATACCTATACTATAATATGCAGAGACATATTATATGACACAGACATTCACTATACCCAATATATTTTTCAAAGATATCTCACATCCAAGGATATAAGCCAGACACCTTTGAGTAGGTTCCTCTGAGAAGTGAGAAAAGGGAGAGACGATTGGATGCAAAGGGAGAAGAGCAGAGTCTGATAGACCAAACAAAACCAAGTAAACACACTGTGCCACAACACAGCACAAGTTAACTAGAACAGGGTTTTATATACATTGATGAGAAGACTGTGCTGAAATCTGAAGAGTAAAATTAATTTACTCTCATATCTGCTCTTACAGTCCAAAACAAAATTCACAAACACACACACACACACACTCATATTTATCAGGAATACAGAAATATCAAAACTGAATTTTGAAATTAAAGAATTCAAACAAAGCTGTTGGAACTTGAAATTATTCTGAAGCCTTAAGAGGAATGTAGCTATGTGGCCTGAGTCACATGGCATGCAGCTGCAACTTCTGCTGTATTTTTTCCCTAAAAACTATTAAGACAAAATGGCACCCAGCATAAGACCCCCTCAGATCACTACTCCTCCTCACAGAAAAATAAAATAATTGTCCTTGGAATGTAGCAATCTGTGGCTAATCAAATTATTGTGGGTATTATCTGGTTTCCTATGGAAAATGTTGTAATCCAGATGAAATTTCTGTCTTTACCTTTATGAGTGAAAACTTAATTTCTCCACTTCTTTTTTTTTTTTAACGGAGACACTGAGGGCAGGGTAATTATTCTACTTTGGAACGTTGACCCCACTCATTTAGAGTTGGTGTGTCCATGCTGCCATCCTCAAGCTTTGCACTTGATTAAACTCTATACTTAATCGTATTTTCTGAATTTCATTATTTAGGATTGACCATAAAAAGGAGCAAGAGTAAAAGAGCTACACTTCGGGAAAATTACACACAGCAAAAGGAGTCAAGTGTTGAGATTACAGTCTTTGTAAACGTGTAGAATAGAAGCCAGGCAGCCACAAATAATAAAACTGAGAATGATTCTGACAAAGGAAAGAATTATTTTATCTGAGGAATGCAAACCCCTTTAAATGATCAGGCCCAGAGAGGTACTGAAAAGTGATAGCAGCCACACCTCACTTCCACCTTGAACTATGACTGTCACCACCAACAGTCATAAATTAACCTAATAATGCCACATGCTAGACACCATAACTCATACCTCAAATGGATATGAGTTAAACAATATATAGCCAATTACTAATCAATGATTTATGTAAACCACTGAGAATTCCTGACAACTTTTTTTTTTTTTTTTTTTTTTTTTTTGAGACGGAGTCTTGCTCTTGTACCAGGCTGGAGTGCAGTAGCGCGATCTTGGCTCACTGCAACCCCCGCCTCCTGGGTTAAAGAGATTTTCCAGCCTCAGCCTCCCGAGTAGCTGGGATTACAGGCATGCACCACCACACCCAGTTAATTTTTGTGTTTTTAGTAGAGAAGGGGTTTCACCATGTTGGTCAGGATGGTCTCGATCTCCTGACCTTGTGATCCACCTGCCTCGGCCTCCCAAAGTGCTGGGATTACAGGCATGAGCCACCATGCCCCACCAACAACTTTTATAATCACTTCCTCTACTGATTCATCCATTTTTCTTAAAGAATTGAGCCACCCTTTTGTTTCCCCAGACCACTTTCCAGTGTTTCCCAGGCTGCCATCCTCAACTTTGGCCCAAATATACTCTCTATATTAATGTTGCCTCAGTTTCTATCTTTAGGTGGACAATTCCTATAGACAGCAGAAATCTTTGGGTGCATAATGTGATTTATCCCCCCATATACCGTGCAATCCTGGATATAATACAGAATATTGTGTGCCATGAAAAAATAAGTTGAGAAATATGAATGAGTCACGTGGGTTTGATGAAGTGGATTGGGGATATTAGCTCAAACAATTTAAGAAAGTAAAAAGGTGAAGAGCGGAAATCATAGAGACCACTTTGAACAGCCCCAGGCTACTTGAGTGAGATTCTGTATCAGTTAAGGTAAGTGTTTGAAGAAGAGGACTACCCCAGGGACAACTGTGTTATGTAATGTTAAGAGAAGCCCGAATTCTTCGGCTTTTTAGCATCTGGTTTCTGAAATTCAGAAATATAAAGACTTGTGTAAATAAATGAGAAAGAGTCATATTTTTGTAAGTACATGATGATAAATTGAAAAGCAGAATGGAGATTTTCCTCTGTCTTAACCATTGAAACTCCCTTTAATTACATTTAATTACTCCTTTTCTTGGATTTAATTTTACATATTTTATGTGCCTTGAAGGAATAAATGCCAATTTTAAGTATGCATTTATTTATTATTTGAGGTACCATTATTTTACAGAGTAATTCTTTCCTGAGTTAAAATGACTTGATGTTTCCTAAATTATTTCCATTTTTTGAAAGTTAATCCTATGCTAATAAGGGTGAGGAGTCAATACTGCTTTAATTTATTTTCATATTTTCTCATGTTAAAAAAGTTTTTTATGTTCTAATAAAAAAAAGCCTAATGGTAAAATAAAGGTTTGATGGTAGAATCTTATATAAATTTCATTTGCTTTTTTAAAAGAGACTGTGCTAGTAGAAAGGAACAATTATAATATGCATTTAAAAGTACTATTTTTGTCCACATGTAAGTTATTTGTTAATAGTATATTAACACAATACAAGAAAGTTTACTTTTTCTTTGAATAAGGCCAACTAGCAAATACAGAGAGCCTACTATTCCCCCAACCCAAGCTCTTAAAATGCACCTATTCCTTTTATTCTATGGAGTTGATCTCAGACTGAATTCTGGCCTCTCTACCCTATTAACAAAGCTTTGAATAAAGTCATCCTTGACTGTTGAAATTTGAATGGTACAATTTTCACTTTGACACAGGCTGAATTATCTTTTTAGTTCTAATATTCTATCTAATAATTCTATATCTGAATAGCAATATTATTTTCAAATTAGAACTTTTCTGTTTCTTCATTTTCCATCAATATACATCTCTTTGCTGTGAAATTTTTCGAAAATGAACCAAAGTATAGAGCAAAACATACTATGTACCTAAAAAAATTATCTGTATTGATACTTTTTAAATCACTCTTCACCTCATTTATGTAGTTTTGTAGCATACTTGAAGGCATAATTTTGTAATTAAAGACAAAAATACAAGTCCCAAAATGTCATTTCCTTACATAACTGTAACACCATTCTCATACTTAACAAAATTAAGAATAATTTCTTGATATTTAATGTTAATTTAATCTACCATCCAATCAGACAATGGTCTTCAATGATGAAAAATCCTTTAGGTAAAAAGTGATGAGTTTGACAAATTTGGAAAACTATTTGACATATCTACCTAGCATATGACTCAGCAATTTCACTGCTAGGTGTATACCAACAGAAATGTATACAAATGCTGACAAAGGATATATACACGAATGTTAATAGCAACCCTGTGTAATCGCCTCAAGTTCAACACAATACAAATACCTATAGACAGTGTAAGAAATACAGTGATACATATGTACTCAATGAAATAGCATGTGGAAATGAGCACAAATGAACACATGACAACATGGATGCATCTCACTGTCTCATTGATGCAATATATAGTGAAAGAAGCCAGACATGAAATATTATACTTTGTATTATTTTGTTTATATACAGTTCAAAATGGGCACAATTAATCCATGGTGTACTGCCTTTCTCAGGGTCTCACATCTAATTTAAAATATTTCAATGTAACATGCATTTGTTGTATGGATACACTGCAAGGCACGTTTTAGAATTTGTGATTTAAGCAATAAATGAAATCTAACCTCTGCCCTCAAGAAGATCAAAATCTAGCAAGTAAGAAAAACAGGTCTACTATTAAAGAATAATGAATATATTGTTAAAGAAGTACCATAAATAAAGAGTGGTGGTATGTTATGGAAGGACACTATTGGTGAACAGAGATAATTTTTTAGTGTGATGGGCTCCCCACCAGGTTACCTACAGTGGACATACTTAATGTCTATTGCCTGAACCCTGAAGACTCGGCAGTGAGCCAAGGCCATGAGGCCCAAATGAGGAGCAGGTGTCCCTGAGAACTCAAACATCCCAGAGAGTATCTGAGAGTCTACCAAGAAAAACAGTCTAATTGCTCAACCACAGTAGGCAAAGAGCCAGAAAATTAGCTTAAAAGCAATTTAGAGATGAGACGCAGCACAGATCTCTAGAGATGTCCTGCTGCCGTCCAGGAGTGCCCTGTATGTGAGTTCGAATAAACTCTTCTAATCTTCAAGCTGGACTTGTCTGAAGTCATTCTTTGGTCGTTCAATTCCTTCTCAGTATGGGGGCGGATGTTACAGTCCCAAATATTTCTCATAACAATTTTACTTCTTCTTTTCCAACTTGGGTGTCTTTTCTTTTTCTTTCCTAATTTTTTTGGCTAGAACTTCCAGTACTATGTGGAAGTGGTGAATGTGGATATTCTTCTCTTCTTTTTAGAAGAAAAGCTTTCAACTTTTCATTGTTGATATGTTTGCCAAGGGCTTGTAATATACGGCTTTTATAATGTTCAGGTATTTGCCTTTATTCCTAGTTTGTTGAGTGTTTTTATCATGAGACGGTGTGGATTTTGTCAAACGTTTTTTCTGCATCAATTGAAGATGCTAAAGAATTTTTTCCTACCTTCTGCTAATGATGTGTACTTACATTAATTGACCTAAATGTTGAATCATCCTGCATTCCATGAATATATCCCACTTGGTCATGGTGTATGATCCTTTTACTATGCTGCTGAATTTTGTCTGCTTGTATTTTGTTGAGAATTTTTCATCAATGTTTATCAAGTAGATTGGTCTGTTATTTTCTTTTCTTGTAGTGTCTTTGTCTGGCTTTGATATCAGGGTCTGTATCTGAACATATAGAATTAGTTAGGAAGTGGTCTTTCCTATTAAATTTTTTAGAGAAGTTTGAGAAGGACTGATATTAGTTGTTTGTTAAATAGGAGAGATACCTAATGTAGATGATGGATTGATGGGTGCAGCAGACCACAATGACAAGTGGTGTAACAAACCTGCACATTCTGCACATGTACCCCAGAACTTAAAGTATAATAATTATTTTAAAAGTTACTATTGAAGCCATCAGCTTTTCTCTTTTTTTGGCAGATTATTGATTAGGTCTTCAAAAAAGGAATTATTCAATCTCCTTAGTAGCTATAAAGCTATTCAGATTTTCTATTTCTTTGTGAGGTAGTCTTGGTAGGTTTTTTTTAAAGAGTTTGTTCATTTCATCTAGGTTATCCAATTTAAGTACAAAGGTTCATTGTACTGTCTTACAATCCTTTACATTTCTGGAGAATCAATAGTAATATCCCATTTTCACTTCTGATTTTGGTAATTTAATTTTTCTCTCTGTTTTTTCTTAGTCCATTAGGTAAAGGTTCGTCAATTTTGCCAATGTTTTCAAAGAAACAAATTTTGATATAATTTTCTCTGATTGTTTTCTATTATCTCTTCCACTTGTCTCTAATTTTTATAATTTCCTTCTTTCCACTAGTAGTCTTTTTCTAGCTCCTTAGGTTGTATGTTGTGGGATTTTTTTTTTATTTTGTTTTGATTTTTAAAGTGTTTATAGCTATGAATTTCATTTCTTCTTCTTCCTCTTTCCTCCTCCTTCCTCCTCCTCCTCCTTCCTCCTCCTCCTCCCTTTTGAGACAGTTTGAGACATTATTACTCTGTATCTCAGGCTGAATTGCAGAGGCAATCATGGCTCACAGCAGCCTTGACCTCCTGGGCTCAAGTTAGCCTCCTGCCTCAGCCTCCCAAGTAGCTTGGATCACAGCACACACTGCATTGCCTGGCTCATTTTTATTTATTTATTTTTTTTCTGTAGAGATGCGGTCTCCCTATGTTGCCCAGGCTGGTCTCAAACTCCTAGGCTCAAGCGATCCTCCCACCTCAGCTGCCCATACATAGTGTTGGGATTACAGGTGTGAGCACCCATCATCAATTTCTTCTTTATAAAAGCTTTTACCGAGTACCATAAGTTCTGGTATAGAGGTGAGCTATTTAACTTACAATGTCCCAGTAAACCCACTGTAAGTCTAAACTAAGCAGAAAATGCAATCAATACACACCACCTATTGAACATCATAGGTTAGCCTAGCCTACCTTAAACATGTTCAGAACACTTACATTACCCTGCAGTTAGTCAAAATCAATGAAAACCGATTTTATAATAAAATGTTGAACATCTAATGTAATTAAATATTATACTGAATGTGTATCCCTTTTGCATGATCATAAAGTTAAAAAATCGTAAGTGGAGCCATTATAAGCCAGGAATTATCTGTATTGTGATTTCGTTTTCATCTGTCTGTATTTTCTATCTTCCCTGTGACTTCTTTGATCCATTGATTAACAGTGTTTTCTTTAATTTTCACAAATTTGTAATTTTTCTTGTTTACTTCTGTTTCGATTTCTAACATCATCTTACAATCACAGATGAAGCTTTGTATGCTATCTATCTTTTTATATCTATTGTGACTTCATTTGTGGCCTAACCTATGGTCTACCCTAGAAAATTTTCCATATCCACTTGAGAAAAAATGTGTATGTTATTGTTGCTGTGTTTCTGAATGTATCTGATAGATCTAGTTCATTGTGTTAAGTCCTCGATTTCCTTCCTTACCTTGTTTGGTTTTTCTATTCATTATCAAGAATGATGTGTTGAAGTCTGCAACTATTATTGTAAAACTGTATCTTTCTCCTTTCAAATGTCAGTTCTTGTTTCAAGATCTCTGATAGTGTGTCTTGAGGTGGGAAAATATTTATTACTCATATCTTCTTCTTGAAGAAAATCTTTTATTAATATATAACGTTGGTGTCTCTCCTAAACTTTTCTGATATAAATGTCCTAATTTAAACTTCACTTTTAAAGGACAGCTTTTCTGGACATAGGATTCTGGGTATGTATTTTTTCTTTAGCACTTTGAAATCAAAAGACAGTGGGCTGATATATTCAAATTATTTGCTGATGAGAATTCTGCAAATAATCTTATTGAAGATTACTTGTATGTAATTAATCCCTTCTCTCTTGTTTTAAGATTCTCTTTTTGTCTCTGGCTTTTGAGAGTTTGATTATAATGTGTCTCGGTGTGGGTTTCTTTGAATTCATCTTACTTGGAGTTTGTTAAACTTTTTGGATGTTGATGTTAATTTCTTTAATCAAATTTGGGGAGTTTTCAACCATTATTTTTCAAATATTTCTGAGACCCTCACAATGCATTGTTAATGGTGTCCCACAGGTGTCTTAGGTTCTGGTGGCTTTTCTTCAACCTTTTCTATTTCTATTGCTCAGGTCCAGTTGTTTTTACTGTCTTCAAGTTTGTAGATTCTTTCTTCTCCCTGCCTTTAAGTCCCTTTAGGGAATTTTTCATTATTGTATTGCAATTTTTAGTTTCAGAATTTCTTTTTGGCTACTTTTGTGGGTTTTCTAACCCATTATTTATATTGCCATTTTGTTCATACATTGTCTCATTGTCTTTAACCACATGTTCTTTTATTTCTTTGAACATACTTTAAAAAATGTCTTTTAAAGGCTTTGTCTAAGAGATGTCATGAAGTCTGTTTCAGGGACAGTTTTTGTTTATTTTTCCTTTTGAATAGACCATATGTTACTTTTTATTATTTTGCTGAAAACGACATTTTAATCTAAAAACATAGAAATTCGAGAAATCAGATTCACTCTCTTCCCCTGAATTTGCTGCTTTTTCTTATTGTTTTTATTTTGAATTGTTGTAGGCTACTTCTGTGCTGAGCATCAACCTAAGGTATAAACTTAAGATTTTGTCAAGTTTTTTGTGAGCCTTTTCCTCTGCATATATGACCACTTTCTAGTTTTTCCTTATATGCAATTGTTATTGAATGTCCTATTCTTTAATATCTGGCTTCCAAAAGGGAAAAAGAAGAAAAATGAAGAGGAGGGGGTGAAAATAATATTAGCTCTTTAAATTCCCTGTAAGTCATTCAGCCAGAAGGGAAGGGGCTTGCAACAAGGGAGGAGGTGCAATAACAATGGCCAGTCAACTCTTCTTCTGCACCTCTATGATCAGAAGCAGCAATTAGCAATCAGAGCACGGATCTCAGATATTTGGAAGACCAGATTCTTTTTGCATACCCTGGATCTGCCAAACAGCGTGCAGGTTGCTGCAGGAACATAGGCACAGCTACCCCTACTTGCCCTGGGGTAGAAGGAGATTGCTAGCTACTACTGTGCTAAAAGCTTAAATTGACTGAAATTAGGCACAATTTAGCATCTAAGACTTTTCCTGGAACTTGCAAGTCGTCAATAAGCTCCAGAGTTCCAAAATAGTTATGTCAGACAGATTCTGCCAGTGTAATTGTCCAGCTAGGGAGACAGATTTCTGGTGTTTTCTATTTCATCATCTTTCCAGAATCCTCATTTGTCTTTCTGTTTTAGAAAAATACATGTATCTAATATTGCAAAGACCATAGCACTATAGTCCTATTCAATCAAGTTTTCTACACATTTCTTCCATGTTATACATTTTGCAAAGCAGTGGAGCTATAAGAATGGACTGCCTTCTGGAAGAACCTTGAAATAAGTGGTAGTATACTGAAACCTAAAAATCATATTCCAATTTTCAAGTGGTAATATAAAAGGAAGTCCACTAATGTTTCATTAGTAATACTGAAATCAAGTTAAGATTTTAGGGGCCTTTGCTCATTAAAGTATCTTGTTAGAATCATATTTCATTTCTAAATAAACTAAGCATATTCTTGCAATATGTTTAGTGTTATTGTCTTTATGAAACCAGAGCAGAGAATGTAAAAATAAAAGAACAAAACCCTTTTTAAAAACCTCATTTAATTTATATTAAAACATTCCCTCAGAAAATCCAGAAAGTGATTTTTTTTTTTTTTTTTTTTTTTTAGGAAATAGTGTATAACCATTGAGAAATCTCTTACACTATTTTGATGCAGAGGGAGCTGGGAAGCAGAAAATGAGTATAGAATGAACTTCAATTTGCAAGTTAAGGACCTTCAGGGAAAAAGTATAAGGTGCTCCTTGAAAAATGTTGGGCTTGGTACTTAAGTAGAATACAATAAAAGCCACAAGATACTGGACCATATTCTAGAAATTCTGTGTTTAAATTTCGAGACTGTTTGTTTGAGACAGTCTCATTCTGTCGCCCAGGCTGGAATGCAGTGGTGTGATCTCGGCTCACTGCAACCTCTGCACCCTGGGTTCAAGCGATTCTCCTGCCTCAGCCTCCCGAGTAGCTGGGATTACAGTCGCCCATCACTACGCCCAGTTAATTTTTGTATTTTTAGTAGAGACGGGGTTTCATCATGTTGGCCAGGCTGGTTTCTAATGCTTGACCTCAGGTGATCAGTGCACCTTGGCCTCCCAAAGTGCTGGGATTACAGGCGTGAGCCACCACACCCAGTCAAATTTCTAGGCTTCTAATTTTGTTAATATATCCAAATGTGATGGAGTTATCTGAGTTTGACTTACACTACCTAAGCACAAAAATGTGAGTAAAACACATAAAAAGCCAGCTTATTGATATATAAATACAACTAAGACTGAAAAATGATGAAATTTAACATGTTTTTGTAATTAAAAATACAAACTAAACACTTGTATTAAGCCCAGTTCTAGTTGTTGCACTATGGCATGATTTCAATATACTCAAGTTTTCTTCTCACATATAATAAAAAATGCTTAATATTTATGGCAAACAAAAATAAACGGTGGTAAATAGTTTTTGAATAATTAAAGTAAGTGCCATAAAGGAAAGTGATTGGATGGCTAGTTTAGATTAGATTGCCGTGAAAAATTTTCTTGAGAACGTGCTGTTGTAAGTTGAGGTATAAATGTCAAAAGACAAATCCTTAAGGAGATGGATACCCAGTTACCCTGATTTGATTATTATACATTGTATGCCTGTACCAAAACATCACATGTATCCCATAAATATATACATCTCTTATATAACCACAATAACTTAAAAAAATAAAGTCATTAAAAAAAAGCATTATAAACATTGGGGATGTTTATGGAAAAATATTAAGGTAGAAACATTTTGACGTATTGATGAAAGCAGAAATGTCCAGCGTGGCTAATGCAGAGTGAAGAAGGCAAAGTGAAGTAGACCAGGGCAGATTACATAGGATCTGGTTATAATAGGCAGTTTAGATTTTATTCCTAAGTGCAATTGGAAAGCCCTGGAGAGTTTTAAGCAGGAAGGTGACATAATAATATATGTTTTTAGAAAGACAATTATAACTGTGGGGTAGTGATTTGACTGGCAGCAAGAATGGAAGCAGAGGAAACATTTAGGAGACTGCTGTGTTATTCTAAGCTAGAGATGACAGCGATTTGGCCTAGAGAATTAGAGGAGATGAAGAGAAATCAATTCAGAATATCTTTTCACAAGAGATTTGAAAGAACATGGAGATGGTGTGTGTGTGTATCATTTAAGATACTTCCAAATTCAGCAAAAAAATGTCTAATTGAAACAGGCTTAGATAATCTCTGAAACAAGAAATATGGAACCAGGGCTTTCCAAATTAATAAATAAAACCAAGGATCCAGAATGTTTCTGTCTTTTTACAACTTTGTCAAAATTATTGACTTGATTGTTAGGCTTGTTCTTTCCTAATCATAAATGGCTGATACAGATACATCTCATATATACATGGCAATTTACAGAAGAGGGAAGAAGGGATAATCTTTCTCTTTCCACTTTTTTTTTTTTTTTAAATCTTTTTGAGACAGAGTCTTGCACTGTCCCTAGGCTGGAGTGCAGTGACACAATCTCAACTCACTGCAATCTCTGCCTCCCGGGTTCAAGAGAGTCTCCTGCCTCAGCCTCTCGAGTAGCTGGGATTACAGGTGCATGCCACCATGCCCAGCTAATTTTTTGTGCCTTTAGTAGAGACGGGGTTTCACCATGTTGGCCAGGCTGGTCTTGAACTCCTGAACTCGTGATCTGCCCGCCTCGACTTCCCAAAGTGCTGGGATTACAGGCATGAGCCAGCACGCCCAGCCTATACTTATTTTTTAATGAAAAATATTTTTCTCCAGCCTATAATTATTTTTTAATGAAAAATATTTTTCTCTAGAAGCTACAGTGCAAACTTCCTTCCAGGACTCATTGGCTGTGACTGAAATTCCTATTTATGCTGTATGATAAAGGAGGCAGAAGCCAGGTTGACTCTGGCAATTTTAGTTTCTCTTATGGGTGATGGACTCTGCAAGACAGGATGCGGAAGAGGGAAGTAGTTATTGGACAGGTAACCAACATTGTCTGTCACAAAATGTAAGGAAAAAGAGTTAATGATAACTCATAGATGGTTTGCTTAATTGCAACAATGGTGGTGCTACTTGCAGAAATGGAGAAGGCTGGAGGAAGAGCTTATTTCAAAGGGAAAATCTTTTAGGTCTATTATATATTGATATGGATATTTTAGTTATGCAGTTATGTATATCAGCTTTGAGTCTGAGAGATATATGAGAGACAAAATTTGCTGAATATTGCAATATTACTTTTGAAACCACTGCTATGAATATGTATTTAAAATCCATACATTTAAGGATACACTATGCACCATAAACCAAATGTGAAACATAAGTTAAAATTTCTTAATCTATACTTTTAAAAAGTGACCATTCCCTGCCTTGTGTCTCATTGGCGTAGGAGACCAGAGAAACACTGCCTGCCACATATGAGCATTTGATTCAGTAGACTACACTTCCTTTCTTGAAAAAAATTGTCTTTAATCCATGATGCAATATGTGTTAGCCAATTTTTGCATTGCTATACAGGAATATCTGAGTTTAGATAATGTATAAAGAACAGAGATTTAATTGACTCATTTCTACAGACTGTACAGAAAGCGTGTTGCTGGCATCTGATTCTGGTGAGAGCCTCAGGAAGCTTTTATTCATGGTGGAAGGTGAAGGGGGAGGAGGAACATCACAAGGTGAGAGCAGGAGCTAAGTCTGGGAGCTCTATCAAGGCTGGAGACAGCATTCAAAACCACAGGATTATGTGAGCCTCCAAGGAAAAGTTTATAGATTATGAAGATAAGAAGTCCCATGTCAGAGTCTTGCTATATGACAACATTTAGAAGTCAAACAGCAGAAAATGACTCAGAAAAGGACACCAAGGAGGCCTGTCATAGCCAGTTACCTACCTCAGGGCACCTCAAAAATAGTTAAATTTTAATAATCATTTCTAATAAATTTACTTTAGTGCTTATGGTTATGTTTATTCTTTATTGCTTGCTCAATGACATTTTATTTTAATCTTTCCCTTTAGAGTGACTTTTTAAAAAGTGATTATAAAACATAACCCTAGAAATGATTACTTAGAAAATCATTACCATCTGTATTTGTTAGAATGATATTTGGGAAGATGTAACAGAAAAACCCAAAGAAGCTGTGGTTTACATAGGATTGAAACTATGTCTCTACCTATAAATAAACACAGGCAGCTCAGAGCTGATCTGATGGCTACAGGATTATCAAGTCCCAGATTTCTTCTGCCAGTTTTAGTGGGCCACCTCATGCTTCAAAGCAGAAGGTTTTAAAAATACTTCCACTCTGGCCGAGCGTGGTGGCTCACCCCTGTAATCCCAGCACTCTGGGAGGTGGATATGGGCTGATCACTTGAGGCCAGAAGTTTGAGGCCAGCCTGGCCAACATGGTGAAACCCCATCTTTACTAAAAACACAAAAATCAGTCAGGCATGGTGGTGCATGCCTGTAATCACAGCTACTCTGGAGGCTAAGGCGCGACAATCACTTGAAACCGGGAGGTGGAGGCTGCAGAGAGCTGAGATTGCACCACTGCACTCCAGCCTGGGAGACAGACCAAGACTCTGTCTCAAACAAAAACAAAAACAAAACAACAACAACAACAAAAAAGTCCACTTGTTTTATACCACTGGCCAGCAATTAGAAATCATGCCTCCTCTCACTGTAAGAATAGTTGGGAAGTACAGTTCTTTATTTTAAGTGGCCATGTGTACAACTCTAAGTCTCTATTCCTGAGAGAACTGAGAATAGATGGGGGGAGAACAAGTCTTTGCTGCTTCATCTAATGACAGTTCCCTAAATAACCTTAAAGTATTTCTTAGACCACCTTTCATACATGAAAAATCTGAAACGTTAGGTTAGTAAAGTGACTACTGTCACAGTAAAGTCAGAGTTGAAGATGCTAATCAAACATTTCAACTTACATGTTCACCTCAAAAATCCTACGATTTTTCTTTCTGTATTATGTAATAGTGAAACTTACCTGTTTATGGAATCTCATTTGGCTATATAATTGGTGAAATATTCAACATCAAGTGCTGTCCTGAAGCATACGTAGATTACTAGACATTGTCCTTACTATTGCTTCACATCAGTGCTTCTGTCAGGGAACAGCACCTGTTTATATCAACGTAATAATATATAGAAAGATGCAAAGTTCCGAATAATGTTAAACTATTCCCATATCCTCTCTCCAAAGGTAGAGTAAACAAGCACTTTTTAATATTAGTGAAACATTATATATAAATGTATTCAATATTGAATATATGAGATCTGAATACCTATAACTATTGTATATTGTTATATAAATAATATATAAAGATGCTTTACATGTATGTATATATATAAAGACGCAGTGCTTGTTAAATGGCATATAATAGTTGACAATTAAAAATCCAGGAAAATAAAAAAATACACACATGATGGATCAAACTTTGGTCACAAAGTCTGATTTAGGCTTTAACTACATAGAAATAGTTCATCAGGCAAAAGCAACTTAAAGAGTGTTTTAGTAAGGGTCAAAAATTCTATAGATCATCACATGATTTAACACTTATAAACTGTACTGTAGCTGAGTCACATCCTTCATGCAATTACAAGAAAGGTTGCTGATACTTCTAGCAATTAGGAAACATCTGCTTATAAAATACCATTAATATAAATATTTAAAGTAGGTGGCAGAATTTTAAAGAATGTTTTTCTTCACAGATATCATTTCCCAAAAGGGGACTGCTAAGATATAACTCTGACTGAAATAGTTTTCAAATTATGACACATCTAAATAGAGCTGGTTGATGAGTCAATTAGTAGATGATGACAAAATAAACATTCCCCAGAGTGAGAGGTCGCCTACCTAACCCTGATCAAGTTTGGACAGAGGAAGATGGCTTATTTATAGACTGTAATCAACTTTGTGATTTTTTGAATGCTGGAGAGAGGGAAAAATATAAATTTAAAATCTATTTGCCAGCATTATACTAGTATACTTTCAATATAGGGGGAAAATCCCATGCTACTGGTTCTGGAAGATCCAGCTTTCAATATGTGTGGGGATATTACCACTGGTTAACTTCTGTAGATACCTGGAAAAGATGGAGGTCCCTTTATTTTTTTTTTTTCTTGCACTGCTCTAGAACTAAGAATATGGATGCAGTAGTAGTCAAAGAATAGTTAACTCTTAAAAAAACAAAAAACAAAAAAAGACAAAGAAGAAACTTCTAAACTGCTCAGGAGGTCTGATTCTGATGCCAGAAGAGGAAGAAAACAAGATTAAGGTGTAAACTGAATTTCCATGTTCACTGTTACCCATGTATTTACTGCCATAGACTGTATTTTTAAAATTATTTTCCCCCAAAATAATAATAGTAATAACGAAAACACACTAAACACACACATTTGCACTCATACTTCTAAAAGCAAAAAAATTAAAAATAGCAAAAAAGTTAGCTCCTGCCTTTTAAACTATGCTTGTCTTTTTAAACTGTGTATTTAAAAGATAAGGTTTTTCCAGCTGTGAAGAGACATGCATCTCCTTACGGTTTCAGTTGGTTATGCTCAATTGCTTTTAGATTCAAACATTATAAAACATACCTTTACTGGTAAAATTATAAATAATATTTTTTCCATATATTTAATGATAAATGTTTTCTTGATATGCTGTGCTAAATGAGCCAGTAGAGTTGATGACAGAAGTATTTATTTTCTTGAATCTGAAAGTACCCTGCTGTTCAGAGATCAAATGTAAAATGGGGACCTGGGGACTGTGGACAGTGGAGTTACTTGTTTAGTCCTTTTTTTTTTTTTTTTTAACGTGAGTTCTATTATTGCTGCCACACTCTCATATACTGGAACAAGATCATCACAGTTCTTAGATTCTTACCCGCAATTTCTTCAAATATTTCTAGGCAAAGGTACTTCGTTGCAAATTCAGTGTTTATTGTTTCTGAATATCTCCTCTGTAAAGTTTTAACTTCTATAACACCAGATTTGGAAGACACACACTTTGAAAAAGAATTTTTACATTTTTTATATTAAATTAGCACAAGAAATCAGCATTGTCAGTGGGTAATGACCTCCTTCTCTTCATCTATTGATTATGTTTTCTGGTTTATTTTCTCTCTCTTCAATATCTTCTAGCTAAATTGACCTTTCCTCACCCCAAACTCATTTTTGTTGAATAAGTGACCTTGCTATAATTTCTTGTGAGCATAGCGAATTTTCATCTCTGTGGATTAAAATTATATATACACACACATACACACACACACATACACACACACACATATTTGTGTATTGGGAGAAACAGCACTTCCAAGTGTTTTTGCTCCTATAAGATTGAAACTGCCTTTGCAAAAATTAGGACAGTGAGAGAAATCTGACATAGAAAAATTATGATAGTGAAAGAAATCTGACCTAACCAACTCCATCTTGCTTCCAATCTCCAAGCTATTTTTGTTTATTTCTGGGCATAGGCCAAGCTAGCTACTATGGGAGAAGTTTTGTTTATAGTTTAACTTTAAAACATAACAACATAATAACAGCCACTTCCTGAAACTAACCCCTTTGCTCAAGGACCCAAACCACTTTTGTAGAACTAACAAATTAGCCACAAATTTAAAATTATGGTGTAGGAGTCAAGTAGCCAGAGGTCACAGGATTTGTAATCTCTCCAATTGATCCTATAGATAACATCATTATTTTAAAACCTAAAATTGGTGTTTGAGGTATTTTCCAGATACTGCATTCCAGTGGACCAGCTGGTGCCACTTGGACTGGCAACCCATACCAAGAAACTAGCTTGTTTGGTCTTGTGATCCGAACCCAGGAACTGACTCATTGCAAGAAGGCAGCTTTGATCCCCTATGATTTCATCCTCAATCCAACATCCCCCACTCCCTACCTATCTGCCTGCCAAACTCTCCTTGAAAAACCCTAACATCTGAGATTTCAAGGAGGCTGATTTGAGTAATTTCTCTCATCCTTCTGCTTGGCTAGACTTGTGATTATTTAACCCTTTCTCTACTGCAATACCACTGCCTCAGTAAAGTGGTTTTATCTGTTCAGCAGGCAAGAAGAACCCACAATTTGACTTTAATTTAGACGAATCCATCTCATAGTTTCTTTATGCTATGGAAAAGCTATCCCTATATATGTTTTCATATGCTTTTAAATATTGAAGTTTAGCTTTTCACAGTTAAGTCTTTGATCCAATCCATCTAGAATTCTTTTTGTGAACTAAGTGAGCTAAAGATATCATTTTATTATTTTTGCATGGTTAGAAAGATTTTCCAGCACAATTATCTGATTTAATGGGAATATTGAGGAAATTTAAAATATGGCCCATCTACAGAATTTTTTCTAGGAAAAAAGATGGTGTCCCAAATGTTTAAACATAGTTGGGTTTAATCCTCTACCCTCTGAAACAATGTTTGGACACACTAGTCCTCGGTAGAAGTTTATCTTTCCTTCTATCATTGACACAGAATAAAAAGGATCTTGACTTAACCAGACATCCTTGCTTGAAGGAAAAAAAAAAAAAAGGTTATCTCTAAGTCAATATTTAAAAGTCACAAGCATGAGAAAAGGGAATGCTTATATACTGTTGACAGGAATATGAAATAGTTCAGCCTCTGTGAAAAGTAGCTTGGAGTTTTCTCCAAGAATGAACAATAAAATTACCATTTGATCTAGCAATCTCATTACTGGGTATATACCCAGAGGAAAATAAACTGCTCTACCAAAAAGACACCTCCACTGACATGTTTATTGCGGCGCTATTCACAACAGCAAAGACATGGAAGCAACTTTGGTGCCCATCAGTAGTAGATTGGATAAATAAAATATGGTACATAAACACCATGGAATACTATGCAGCCATAAAAATAGAAAAATCATGTCCTTTGAAGCAACATGAATGTAGCTGGAGGCTATTATTCTAAGTGAATTAATGGAGAAACAGAAAATCAAATACCATATGTTTTCCACTGTAATAGTTTAGTGGGAGCTAAACTTTGGGTACAAATGGATGTCAAGCTAGGACAAATAGACACTAGGGACTCTGAAAAGAGGGAAGCAGGGAGTAGGGCAAGGGTTGAAAAACTACCTATTGGGTAACATGTTCACTATTTAGGTGACAGGACCAATGGACACCCAAATCTCAGCATCATGCGATATATCCATGTCACAAACATGCATGTGCCCCTCCTGAATCTAAAATAAATAAAAACAGAAATGAAAAAGTGATAAGCACTTCTCTTACACTCTGTACTAATCAACATAATCTAACCTGTAGAAAAATTATGCGAAAAGTGATCATGGTGATTTCTAAATGTTAGTTATTCTGTACTAATACCAAGACTTGGCTCAGTAGACAGTTTCAGGTACAGGTGGTAGAGCAATGAGTAAGACAGTCAAAGTCCCTGAACTCTAGAAACAAAAACAACAAAGGAAGGAAGACCAAACAAAATTAGGTACATTAACAAATAAGACTATTTTGTGGAATGACAGAAAGTTTAAATAACATCATACTATTGAAGTGCTGGAGAATAATGTGATGTGCATTGGCTACTTAGATAGGGTGAATGGGGAAGAAATACTTTAATTGACAAGCGACCTGAGACCTCAATAATCAGAATGAGCCTGGCATGCTAGACTTAAAGAAAAAAATGCTTCAGGTTGAGGATGTAGTATATGCAAACAATGCGCTTAGATGTGCTTAAGGAAGAATGAGAAGCCTAGTGTGGCTAGAATGTAGGAAGCCAGGAGATATGAAGTCAAGGAAGCATATATATGTAAGAAATACTAATTTTATTCTAAGTGCTGTGTAAACACTTGGATAGTTTTAAGTAGAAATGTGGTTTGTTTTGGTTTAAGTTTCAAACGATTCCCCTGGATGATGGGAGACAAAGTTGGCCTAATGGTGACCAATTAGGAAGGTGTTATAGATTTTATAGTACCCTAGGCAGAAATATTTGAGTGTTGGACTAAGGTTAATTGTACTAACAGATAATTATATATACAATACATATTTATAATATATGAGAGAATATTTGTATATTAATAGATATGTACACAGTCAGCCTTCCAAATCCATGGGTTTTTAATCTGTAAGTTCAACCAACCACAAATTAAAAATTTTTTAAAAGTTCCATCTGTACTAAACATGTACAAATTTTTTTATTGCCATAATTCTCCAAATATGGTATGACAACTATTTACATAGTATTTACATTGTATTAAGTATTATAAGTAATCTAGATATTATTTAAGTATACAAAGTAAAAGAAAGAAATGAATACAAAAAATGTGCATAGGTTATATGCAAATACTACACAATTTTATATAAGGAACTTAAGCATCTGGTATCTATAGGAGGTCCTGGAACCAATCTTCCATGAAGACCAAGGGACAAGTGTGTGTGTGTGTGTGTGTGTGTGTGTGTGTGTGTGTATATATAATGAAGGTGACTTACTAAGAAAGACAAGAGAAAAACAGAAGCGGTCATTGATATTTTGATGTGTGTGTGTGTGTGTATCAATGGCCTTTTTACAGATATACATCTTATAATTAAAATTCATATGGAAATGCAAGGGAGTCAGAATAGCCAAAAAAAAATTCAAAAAAGAGTAATCAAGTTGGCAGATGCGCCCTTCTGAATTTCAAAACATATAATAAAGCTAAAGTAACCAAGACAATGTAATTTGGTATAAAAATAGATATATCGGTTAATGGATAAAACTGAGCCCAGAAATAAGTCCAAACATCTAGGTTCAGTTGATAGTTCACAGCCAAGATCTTGAACTGGGAGATAATAATTCCTTCAAGAAGGTGTTTAGACAATTGAATACGCACATGCAAAAAAATAAATAAATAAATAGTTAGACCCCCACCTCAAAAAAATTTAACTCTAAATGGATCAAAGACCAACTATCAGAGATAAAACTATAAAAATCCTAGGAAAAAATATTGGGATAAATCTTTGCGACAGTGAATTTGGCAATACTTTCAGAGATGTGACACTAAAAACAAGCACAAGCAAAAAGAGAAAAGTTAGATAAAAATTAGTCATCAAAATTAAATGCATCATTACAATTAAACACTTTACGCATTAAGGACACAATCAAGTATGTGAAAAAGACAACTTGTAAATGGGAGAAACTATTTTCAAAGCATATATTTGATAAGATGCTCTTATGAAGAATACAGTTAAAAACTCTTACAATTCAACATTAGAAGACAAATGATAATGAGCAAATGGTTGAATAAATATTTTACTGAAGAAAATGTATAAAAAGGCAATAGGCATATCAAGAATTGCTCAACAACATTTGTTATTAAGGAAATGAAAATTTAAATCACAATGTATAATAAATGTACCCAATAAATATATAAATACAAAACTTGTATGTATTATTCATGTCCACATAAAACCTTGTACATATATGTTTAAAATAACATTACTTATAATAACCAAAATGTGTAAATTATTCAAATGCCCATCACCTGATGAATGGATAAATATGATATATTCATACAATGGAATGTTATTTATCAATAAAAAGCAATGAAATAATAATTGACACTACAGTGTGAATGAACTTGAAAATGTTACCTAAGTGAAAGGAGCCAGTCACATATAATCACATATATTAATACACTGATATGCAAAGTCCTCAACAGACAAATCTATATACAAGAAGAAAGTAGATTAATGGTTTCCAGGAGCTGAGGGGTCAGTGATTTGGGAGTGAATACTCACTGCCACATGACTTTCCGAGGAGACTAAAATCAGGTTGCATAAGGGTTTCACCATTCTATGAATATACTTAAAAAAAAAATGAATTTTATATTTCAGATGAGTGAATTGGATGGTATATGAATCATATCCTAATAAACCCACTAAAACATATAAAGCAACAATAAAGCCTGAAAATGAAATAAAATCTGAAATACAAATATTCTCTATATAGAATTATTTATATTTATTAAAAACACAGCTACATGAAGCCTTTATACACCTATATATAATGTGAGACAATTGTTCACAAAAAATATTTTATGTAATAATACAATTTTCAGTATTGGTAGTTTTTAGATACTTCCCTTTAGAAAACCACTTCTGATGTTTTGAGGTGGAGTCTCACTCTGTGCAGTGGGGTGATCTCGGCTCACTGCAAGCTCTGCGTCCTGGGTTCACGCCATTCTCCTGCCTCAGCCTCCCAAGTAGCTGAGACTACAGGCACCCACCATCTCACCCTGCTATTTATTTTTTTAAATTTATTTTTAGCAGAGATGGGGTTTCACCGTGTTAGCCAGGATGGTTTCGATCTCCTAACCTCATGATCTGCCCTCCTCAGTCTCTCAAATTGCTGGGATTACAGGCGCAAGTCACCACACCCGGCACGATTTTTTTTTTTTTTTTTTTT
The DNA here is from genome assembly GCF_003255815.1 of Theropithecus gelada. Taxonomy (NCBI): domain Eukaryota; kingdom Metazoa; phylum Chordata; class Mammalia; order Primates; family Cercopithecidae; genus Theropithecus; species Theropithecus gelada. The sequence continues at coordinate 114,297,488 of NC_037676.1, forward strand.
TTTTTTTTAAAGAGAAAGAGATCTCACTACGCTACTGAGGCTGAAGTGTAGTGGCTGTTCACAGGTACAATGGTATTGTGCTGCACTGAGGCCTGGAACTCCTGGCCTCAGGCCTTCCTCCTGCCTTAGCCTCCTGAGTAGGAGTACACCCAGCTTTTTACTTCCAAATTTGAAAGTAAATGCAATCAAAAGGAGGTGAAATTGAAAATTAATATGTGATTCTTGTTTTACTGCTTTGCCAATAGTCAACCTTATTGATATCCCCTCTTTATATATTAATATTTCTCTATGGAAAGCCTTTGTTTACAAATAGTGGATGACATACAGGTACACTTAATATCTAAATATTAATATAGCTTAGTGATTTAAAACATAGTTCTCAAAGTCACACAGTGTGGGATAGATTCCTGTCCACCAGTTACTAGTTTAATGATGTTGACAAGTGACTTAATCTAAGTTTTGTTTTCCTCACCTATAAAAATGAATAACATAACCTCTTTTTATTTTGAGAAGGGGAAGATAAAATGTCACAGTAATTAAGCCATAATATAAAATAGTGATATATAGAATAAACAGACAACTGCCTCTTCTGTCATTTGAAGGCTTTTTATTATGCCTACCATACTAATTTTCCTATTATTTCCAAAATTGTCAGCATTAAGGCTACCTCTTTAACCTTTGTAGCGTAATACTAATTTTACATTAATTAAGATATTATGGTTTCTAACAGGCTTGCATTTAGCTAGATTAATTGCCACCATAGTTTTTAGTAAAGAGACTTTGGCCACTTTTCAGCTTTAAAGTCCAATCCGTCCTACTCCCTGGTATGAAGTTAAGGTGAGAAGTAGGTAAACAGGCAGCTGCCTCTACGAGATGGCTTCAGGAACACTAAACAGAAACCACTAGCATCTACTGGGTCTTCTATATTCTAGAACTCTATATAAACCTCTATAATGTCATTCTAATCGCCAGAACAACCTATTGAGTTATATATTATTTTCTCTACTTTACAAATAAGGAATGTGAGTCCCATAAACATAAGCAATTCTTCAAATTTACAAAGCAAGTAAATGCTAGGGCCAAAGCTTAAAATGAGCTCTGAGTTAGTACTTTACACTACATTTACCATTTAGTCAAATGTATCTTTTTAACAGCTGGGTTTGTTTTTCTTTTCCTTTCTTTTTTGAAGTCTCCCATTGAGTCTGAAATTTCTTACACTAACTTTATTCCTCTCAAACACACATTAAAGCAGAAAATTGTCTTCAGAAAATGTTTTAAAGTACGTATTCTTTTAAAATATCTAATATTGATTTACTTCCAAAAGAGAGATAGTAATTGTTTTGTAAAGAGATTTTTCTTTATACAATGTAACATATTTTAATTTTCTTTTTTATTTTTTTAAAGTGAAAAATAAAATTATACATAATTATGAAATACAATGTGATGTTTGTAGATAGATTCAAACAAGATAATTAGCATATCCATCACTTCACCAACTTAGCATTTTTTTTGTGATGAGAATATTAAAAATCTATTTTTTTTAGCAATGTGGAAGTATTTGATATACTACTATTAACTCGTCACCATACAGTCCAATAGATCACTAAGAAGAATTTCTCCAACCTAGCAAACTTTACCCCCTTTGATTATTTTCCCTTTCCCTGTCTCTACCCTTCATTCCTCTGCTAACCACCTTTCTACTCTATTTCTATGAGACAGACTTCTTTAGATTCCATATGTGATATCACACAGTATTTGCCTTTTTGTGCCTGGCTTATTTCACTTACCATAATGCCTCCAGTTCCACTCATGTTGTCATGAATGACATTTTCTTTTTAAAGGCTGTATAATGTTCCAATTTGTAAATATTTCACATTTTCTTTGTCCATTCATTCACTGAAGCTCATTTCAGCATTATTTACAATAAAACAATATATGTAATTCTACCTCTCATTCTTATTGTCACAATAACTGTTTATAATACTTAATTGAAATGAAAGACTCTTTCATGGAGGATATACTATTATGTATTTTTAATAACAGTTAACCATCTGTTCTTATAAAAATAACAGTACTTTAATAATTGATGCAAAACCACCAAAGTTAGATAGTAACAAATGGGAATTGTCTCCTCTTAAATGGTTGTTTACTGTCCATACTGGCATTGAGCAACTTAAATTCATGAACCATGCTTTTGGAAAAAATTAAAATCATATTGTCATTATTGATATGTAGGGCATTCACAACAGATATCTAACAATTATAATTACAAACTGTTTTAGAGAAAAAAATTCATGAAGAAATATCAAAATGATTCCGCTTTTGTGTTCTATTCAGCTTTAAAAGGTGGAATACCATTGACAATAAAAACATTCAAATCTCTCAGCATTGTTGGGATTCAAAGTTAATAACAATGACGATTCCCAAAATAAAATGCTTATTTAATTGCATCCAAATTTGAAGTACAAAATTCAGCCAGTGCCAGATTTGGGCATGTTACTGCTTTTATATTATTCAATATTATTGCTGGAAACTGTAAACAAAGAAGATGAATTCCAGTTGGCATCATTCACCTACATTATGTGTTTTCCCCTTCTTTTCCATTACCTTGTGATAGAACTTTCTAAAATTTAAACATAATAAGTTTTAACCTAGAGAGCCAACAGATAATTTCGAACTTTGTTTTATGATTTTCATATAAATTATTCATATAGAAATTTTGTGTAGGACCAATATGATTGGAGTACCTACTGCTTATTTTATTTCTACTTATCCTGTTCATAAGGAAGTTCTGAGAAATATGAATTAGTATTACTCACAATAATGCCATACATATTCATAAAGTCACATTAAAGGATTATATTCATGGTGTCATTATTTACCATTTATGCGGAAAGGCTTAATGGCCTCTGTATCTATAAATAATCTGAAAATTGCAGCCTTTGGTGAATAAATTAAGTCATTTAAAAAGAAAACTGAAAAATAAGAATACACAGAATATGAAATGCCATATTTTTTAACTATTAGACTGTATCTCATATTGGGAGGAGAAATGCAATTTTGCACATTCATTCTCTATTTAATTGTATTTATCTTCCTTAAAAGTTGCTCTGTCGGAATATATGTATGTGCTGAGGAAAAAGATGTACACTCATTTCAATTAAATAACAAAAACAAATTTCTAAACAATTCCAAAAGATTTATAATTACTTGCTCTCCCAATACCTGTCAAAATATGTTGCTATCCCAAATAGACATTGCATTTGCTCATCTAAAATTTCTACTTGAATACAAGTTGGTTGACTAGAATAAGCTTGCTTATTAAAGGTAAACACAATGAATAGTAGAAATAGCTTTTAAGTGTAGTGAAAATCTGTAAAATGTTTTAGTTGGTGGAAGAATTTTCTCTGAATGCTTCCCTAATTAGCACAATTGAGATATGCAACATATGGGATAAAATGAGATTCGTGATATATCCTGGTAACTTCAGTAACTTCTAGTTTGCTTAATATCCTAGTTATCCTATGTATTTCACATAATGCAATCTTATCCTAATAATAATGGACCAATATATTTTAAGCCTCAAACATATCACTGACTTATTAAATTAGATAACAGTCACCTGCTATCTTTCTACTCACTTCCCCTTCTAACCCCAGTCTGACTGCTCTTTCACTTAAGCAGAACATCCAGCTTTGATCCCACTAGACTTCCCCTTTCCTTCACCATGCCTCATCTCCTTACTTTTCTCCTTACCCAGCCTAAATTTTAAGATTCTGTTTAAAATCACTCAGCAACCTCAAGATTGCTAGAATTCAACTGTTTACTTAACCTATGCATCCATCTAACAGCAAAACATAACTGGAAAGTAATAGATAATCACATTAGGTCTTAATCATTTTAAATTCTTGGCTGCCACCCTCAAATGAGCTACTAATGCTGGTTGCTAATCAACCTATTACACCACTCCAATTACTCTTCCTGATGACTGTTATATAGCTTACCCTTTCTCCTCGAATATGTATATTCTCTTCTGCCTCCCTCTTGAAGATGGTCCTCCTAAATGTTTGATTGTGAAAATGGGAGGGGGTGTAGGTTGGGCAAGGTGTCTCATACTTGTAATCTCAACACTTTGGGAGGTCAAGGCAGGAGAATCGCTTCAGCCCAGAAGTTTGAGGTCAGCCTAAACAACACAGTGAGACCTCATCTCTATTTAAAAAAAAAAAAAAAAAAAAAAAGCCAGGCATAGTGACACACACCTGTATTCATTCTTAGCTGCTTAGGAGGCTGAGGTGACAGGATTACTTGAGACCAGAAATTCGAGGCTGCAGTGAGCTATGATTGTGACACTGCACTCCAGCCTGGGTAACATAGTGAGCTCTGTCTCAAAAAAAAAAAAAAAGAAAAAAAAGAAAAAAGAAAAGGTTGTTGGCAGGGGGAATTAAAAGAGGACTTCTAGTAGCTCAGACAACCACATCTACCCATCTGTGTCTGGGACCATAGATTCTGCCTTCCATCCTATTGCTATGGTTAAAATGTGTATACCCACTAGGTCTCATTCCACTTTTCGATAAAAGGTCTCGGGTGTTTTTGTTTTGTTTACTTTTTACATTTTCCTCTGATGTCCTCCTTAACTATAATTTTGGAGGAAAGGCAATGGAACAAAGGAAAAAAAATAATTATTGGATTTTACTTTTGTAAGTTGGCTTCTAACTCTCTGGGCTTTGCAGATATTTCAAACTTCTATCCTGGAAACCTTCCAAGGCTCTTCAGAAGTCTCCAGCTGTGCTCTTCTGACTAAAGATCCTTTGATATGCCTGATACCTTCTTCAACTAACACTTGTATTTCAGTCCCACACTCAGACAGTAACTGCAGAGCTCTTCCACCCTCCCCGTTTTCGTTGGTAGGACATAAAAAGACCGTGTGCCAAATATCTCTTCAACTTCGCCTACCTCTGGTCCAAGGAAAATGGTCACCAGCAGGAACGTTCATAGCCTGTTGCAGCCTTCTGGTGTCTCCCTTCAGCTCTACTGCCGCCATTTTAGTTGTATTGGGTGTTAGTCCTGGGCCCTCCATCTGTAGAGAATGCATTAGCAGGCTTCAGGTTTCAGGTGAAGCTTCAGGCTCTCTCCACCTGTCTCTCATTATACTCACGATGTAGTGTTCTGTTGTAGTTGCACCTGCTGTGTAGCCATTTTACAACTTAGTGGTGTAACAATTAATTTTATTGTGCTCACAAATTCTACAGGTCAGAAATTCAGACAGAGAACAGTAGGGATGGCTTTTCTCTGCTTTAGGATAGCTGGGGTCTTCCTGGGAGCAACACTTCAGGGCAGGAGGTGACTTGCTCCCTGGGGTCTCGAATCATCAGGAAATGTTTTTAGTATATGTCTCACAGTTGATATTGGCTACCAACTGCAATTTTAACTGAAGCTTTAGAATAGACACATGATTTGGGCTCTTCTGGTGCCCTCACAGTAGTTGGATTTTATAGATGGTGGTTTAGACTCCAAAATGAATATCCCAGTTAACTCAGTGGAAGTTTCATTATTTTTGTGGCATATCCTCAGAAAACATATAGCATCACTTCCACCACTTTTATCTGCTACAAATGAGTCACAGTATTACTCAGATTCAAGGAGAGAACTTTACCTCTAGATAGGGAGTGTCATGGTTCTAAAAGGGAATATGGGAAGGGACATATTGTTGTAGCCAACTTTGGAAAATACCATATACCATAGATTTTCTCAAAGCAATTTTACTAACTAAATTATTCTTTCACAGATGTTCTGGCTTTTTAAAATACGTACATATAGCCTTGATCTGACTGAGAGGTACAAGAGTCAGGGAATATGTTATTATGCATTTTCTTAGGAAATTATGCATCTTGAAGTATCACTACATTTTGGAATGCTACATCTTGTTATAAAATTTTAATATCTTGTTTTAGAAAAGAAATAAGTAGCTCTTCTACTGCCCTGTAGCATCAGTCACCTGGTATCAGTGACCTAGCCCCAGTGCCCTGTCACCAAACTCTAGACATGAGAATAGAGATAGCCCCAGATGACACAAAAAATTGAGTTGCCTTTCTCAGCCATAAAAACAGAAAACTTTCCTTCTTGCAGAGTTTTTAAATCATAAAGAAATAATTTACTCCTTTGATCTGAAACTTCTGATTATATTGTAGTCCTAAAAATTTTATGACCATAACAGGAAAGTTACAACATACAGAAATACAAATATAATGTAAGTATTTAAATAGCCTTTTTAATATAAAATATACAGAATAAAGTAACAACTTGATACAGTTTTAGAAACATTTGAAGTACTATGAAGCCAAAAGACCTGGGCTTTCTGTATGATCATTTAAAAGGCCACCTCTAGCTAAAAAAAGATCACATTTCTCTTAGTGGAAAAGCTTTCTTTTTAAGTATGGATTTGGTATCAGTCGCACTTGTTCATTTTGATCTGTTTTTTGAAAGAGTGTGTGTATGCGTGCTTGCAAGTGTGTGTGTATGTGATTGCGTGTGTGTGTGCATGTGTACAAATGTATGTGTGTGGATGAGTGTATGTACCGCATCCTATGAAAGTGACAATCTAAAGGACTGCAGAAACAGTTAATAAAATACTCCATACTCACTTATGTAAGGTCAACAAATGCAATGTCTGATAATGTCAAAAACTCTACCTTGACTATAGCACTATTACCCTAAATATAGTATTGCTTACAGCTAAACAATTTAATTTTCAGAAAACATAAGCATAATATATGTTAATAAGGTTACAACTTTAAAGGTTGTAAAACCAGACAGTCCTTCAGATCTCTCTTGAAAGAAGCATATATTGTTACTTTTATTTGTCTTCAGATAGAAGATCTGAAAATGGAAAACAAGGTCTCAGGAGATACAGCTTGCCTTAGAGGAGAGATGTCATGATATGAATATCCTCTCCAAAAACTCAGGTTAAGATTTAATCCTCATTGCAGCGGTACTGAGAAGTGGGGCCTGTAAGAGGCAATTGGCTCATGAGGGTTCTGCCCTCATGAATGCATTCATTCATTCATGGATTAACTAGTTAATGGGTAAATAGATTAACTCATTAACCCATTAACTGGTGGGTTTAGATGAAGAGGAATAGAAATCTGAGCTAGCACTCTCAGCCCTCTCACCATGGGATACGCTGTGCTTCCTCAGGACTCTTCAAAGAGCCCCACCAGCAAGAAAGCTCTCAGCATACATGGTCCCTCAACCTTCGACATCTCAGCCTCTATAATTGTAAGAAATAGATTTCTTTTTCTCAGAAATTATCCAGTTTCAAGTGTTCTGTTGTAATTTACAGACAACAAACACAAGGATATGCCATGCTATTCTCTGCCCTGCAATGTATTTGTACCCACACCCTAAGCAGTGTAGCTGTGATTAAGGGCATTTTCACCCAGGAAGGTAAGCTGACAGTAGCCACAGGAGGTAGACCAGGATCTGGGCTGAGAGGTACATGTCCTGAACCTCCTGAAAGGTAACACTGGATCTGAGAGAGACCATAATTAGAAGCAGCTAACCCTTATCATCTCTGTAATAAAGCCAATTGGTTATCCCAGGTCTTGTTAAAAGATTGGCTTTTATTAATTCTTACTCTCTTACAGAGAGTCTAGGGAAGGGTCTCCCCTCAAACATAGAATAAGTACTAAGAGGAAAAGAAACAGAGGCCTTGAAAAGGTGGCCCAGGCACTACCGAAGTTGATCTGAAATCAAGTGGTAAACTGGAAAGACATTGTTTAGAGGTTGCTTTTTGGTAAAAGAAAGTGACAACCAAGAAAGATTTAGCTTAACACATAGAATTTGTAAAGGTAATCCTCTTAAAGCCTTCCATTTTCCTTTTTTTCCAAATTTTAAAACTTAGTATAAAGTAAAAACATGGTCTTTGGAGTTATGGTTGCAACTGCCAAAGTAAATAAAGGAAAAATGCCTCTCTAAGGTAAGTAGAATAGTGATTTGAATTTGTATAATAAAGTAAATATATTGTTTTTGTAATAATAAAAATTAAGCACAAAAGTAGTTTACACAGCTTAACTTCATATGCAAGGTGACGACAACACGTGACGTTTGAATTACATATATTTGATATGCAGAAGTGAGAGAGGAAAGAATCAGGCAGAACAAACTCGGGAATGGAATTGAAGAGAAAAAGTATATATTATATGTGCGGGAAAAGTGAGTAGCTCAGGGTTTTAGACCACACTGTGTAAAATATGAAAGTGAGAGACGGTATTGGGAAAGTAGAATGGTGCTCAATTGCTAGTTTAAGGAATATTAACTTCTCCAATAACCATAGGAAGGACATTGACTGTTATTAGGCAAGGGAGTGGCATGCTTAGCAATCTTTGTGAGGAAACTAAAACTGAAAGCATTAGGTAGCAAGGTTTGGAGAAACCAGAGAAACCAGAGCAGAGATGCTAGTTACATGCATATATAAACATGAAGTAAAGTAAATGGAGGCTAGTTAGGAATATATTTTAATCATGAGGTAAAGTAAATGGAGGCTAGTCAGAAATACATATTTTAATCATGAAGTAAAGTATAAACGGAGGCCAGAATATGCTAGAGAGAGTGAAGAGTTGGATGTAAGAGCTATTGTAGCAATACAGTCAGTAAGGCTGGATATCTGGAATCATTTAAGAGAAAGAAGAGAATCAGAAGTAACGCTAATCTTTTACAGTTAAGTACATCAAAAACTATTGATTCCAAAATAGCCACAGTAAACACAGAAGGAAGAAAGATTTGGAGAACAAATAGGAGAGGTAGGAAACCAGTTAACTTCGTGTATTAGATTTTGAGGTTCTGGCAGAAAAACTGGATAGCAAGGGTTGTTTTTTTTCACTAAAAGTTTGGAAATTTGAGTATAAACCTCTTTTATGTACAGTGTTTTTCTTGCAATGAAATAGAGAATTTTGGTTAACACGTTCAGTATCCATTCTAAACTGCTGGGAGAATGCAATCATTAAAAAAATAATATAAGCAATTGCTACTCCTAATGGTAATTCTGGTTAAGTATTAAAATATCTAAAATAAATGTGTCACATAATTTTATTGTACCAGGTATTTGTGTCTGTGTTCACAGCACTATTGATCTAAGTTAGCCAATATTCCACTATGGAAAAACAAGACTCCATGATACACAAAACTCCCCCAAAGCAACAAGTTTTAGGGCATTCATATTAAAGGACAATAGCTAATACACACTTCAATGAGACTCCTGATTATACATATAAAAGATCTTTGATTCATTTATCCTTTTAAAGTAAAAAAGAAAAATCATTTTCTTGGTTTATGTTTCTATCTACGTACTGTTGACTTCCAAATTGCATATCTAGTCAGGACCCCTCCTTGCACTTCCTACACACCTATCCAACTGCTTATTTGAAATGTAAAATGGATATCTAAAGTTAGGGCATTTTTACATTATTATCTGAACTGGTGCTTTTAAATGTAAAAGTAGAGCTAAAAACAAAATGATAAAATCCAAAATTTAGAGGAGTTTAAAATCATTCAGTGCTATTAAAGGACATAAATTCAGCTGGGCATGCTGGCTCACTCCTGTAATCCTAGCACTTTGGGAGGCCAAGGCAGGTGGATCTCCTGAGGTCATGAGTTCAAGAGCAGCCTGGACAACATGGTAAAATCCCGTCTCTACTTAAAACAAACAACAACAAAAAAAATTAGCCAGATGTGGTGGCAGGTGCCTATAGTCCCAGCTACTTAGGAGGCTGAGGCAGGAGAATCACTTGAACCCAGAAGGCGAAGGTTGCAGTGAGCCAAGATCACACCACTGCACTCCAGCCTAGGTGACAGAGCGAGACACAAATTCACATACAAAACAACTATTCAGAGGGTCAAATATTTCTAAACAGATAGAAAACAGAAAAAGCATTGCTATATTTGAAGATTATTTTTTATTCAACACCAGCTTTTACACCAGAAAAATAGGACTGCAGTCATACTTCCTGTGTACCATAGAGCTGGGGTGTGTGTGTGTGTGTGTGTGTGTGTGTAGACAGAGAGAGACAGAGAAATTTAGCTTCTATTTTTATTGGTAAATTGGATGAAGCTACAAATTATGTGTGCACCACATCCAATTCCAAGTTTTTAATTTAGTAAATGTTCTATTTTTACCTCATAACTTTTCTGCATTTTCTGCAATAAAATTTGTTTTCCTAACATCATGTGATCTTATCTTAAATGTTAGACCATTTAATTGAATTTATAATAAACAGTCATCACAATATTGTTAGGTATTTTACTGGACCAGTATAAATGTCCAAAGTTTTACTTTTATTTCATAAACTGAATGGAGACAAATTGAGCCATTATTGGGATTAACTGTTTTTCTATTTTTAGCATTTAATGGCTTTGATATAAAACTAGCATCATATAACTGTGAAGTACTTCTGTTAATGGAGCTATAACTTCGTTATTTGTATGAACAAAAAAATCCTCAAAATCTAAAATGAGCAAAATTATTTTAGATGAATAGTAATTTCATCTAAATGAAAAGCCAAGCTTCAGAAAGTGATTAATTAAACACAACTATAGCAGCTGCATGCATTCAATTATTATCCTTGGGTAAAATCTTTTTAAATGGCTATAAATGTTTGAACTAGATTTTGGTTTTCTGATTTTCATGTGGTCAGTGGCATCACTTTGGCTCACTGACTTCACCAGCTCAGGCTTCCATCACAAAACACCATGGATTGGGTGGCATGAACAACAAAAATTGATTTCTTACAGTCCCGGAAGCTAGAAGGTCCACGATTCAGAGTGCCACCAATGAGAGTTCCCTTTCTGGCTTGCCAATGGCTGCCTTTTTGCTATGCCTTCTCCTAGCTTTTCCTTAGTATGCATGTGAAGAATGAGAGGTAAGGAGTGAGAGACAGAAAGAGAGAGAAAAACAGAGGGAGACGGAGATGGTCTACCTATTTGTTTAAGGCCACCAATCCTAGTGGATTAGGACTACGCTATTAAGACCTTATTTAACAGCCAGGCTCAATGGCTCACCCCTGTCATCCCAGCACTTTGGCAGGCCGAGGTGGGTGGATCACTTAAGGTCAGGAGTTCAAGACCAGCCTAGCCAACATAAAAATACAAACAGGAGGCCAAGGTAGAAGAATTGCTTGAACCCAGGAGGTGGAGATTGAAGTGAACCAAGATCACTGGCTGCACTCCATCTAGCATAAGCAACAAAGCAAGACTGCGTCTCCAAAAAAACCAAATAAATAAAAAGAACTTATTTAACAAATAACTTCCCTAAAGACCCTATCTCTAAATATAGTCACATTGGGGATTAACGTTCAACACGTGAATTTTATCAGTCCATAGCACATACATACTACATACATAATGGATTGTTTAAATGTCTCAACATATTATACAAGTACATGCTTATTATGAACTTTCTTCAAAAAAAAAAAAAAAACCCATGATCTATTTTTGGTTAAACAATCATTTTCATTTATTTGAACTCATTTCTGTCAAATGGTTTATTGCATTATCAAACAATAAAACAAATAACTATTTGCTTGGATTTAGATCGTAAATTAAATAACAAAACCACTATAGCAAGGATAGTCAGACGACTCTCTCTATACTCAGTGGTAGAACTTCTTAGCTCCTATTTCCTATACCTATTTCACATACACTTCACTTATATGTGCCCACGCTTTCCACCAACTTGGTTCACAATAGGCCTGGGGTTTTGTGAATGTTGCAGGCACAATCATGTCATAGTACACCCAGCATTGGTTCCTCTCCTACCACCACCACCAGGTCAGAGGGAGTTAGTTGCTGCTACCTACATACATTTTGTTTTATCTGTAAGTGTCCTGCACTGGTCTTTGAAAGGCAACTATCAGCCATATGCAAATGAAAGGTCAAAAACAAATGACAAATTATTTCTGTCCTTCTCTCACATTTAACCAAGTATTAAAGTGAGAAGTCTATTCACTTCCCCACATACCTTCCAAACTACTAGTCAAAGCCATGACAGAAGCTGCAAGCACAGAGTGGAGGTGCACCACACCAGAATCTAGTTGGTTCCAATGTAACTATTAGTAGTGGGTTGATGCCCGCCTACCACAAAAAAACAAAAAACAAACAAAAAAAACCTCCAATCAAAACCCGTGTAAGCAAACTTATTTAGAAAACAAATGTCTTCATAAATATAATCAAGGATCTTAAGATGACATCATCTTGGATTGGAGTGAGCCCTAAATTCAATTAGTGTCTTTAGAAGAGGAAAGATACACAGAGAAGGAGAGCATGTGAAGAAGGAGGCAGAAATTGGAGTTTAATCTACCTGCAAGTGAAGGAATGCCAAAGATTGCCAGCAGCACCAGAAGCTAGAATGAAGGCATGAAAGAAATTTTCTCTCAGGACTTCCAGAAGTCCTGCCAACAGCTTGATTTCAGAGATATGCCTTCCAAAACTGTGAGAGAATAAAGTTCTGTTTGATTAAGCCAGGCATTTTTTGGTAATTTGTCATGGCTACTAAAAGAACATAATACACTACTAATACTAATATTTTGTTACACTATAAAATAACAAGAGATGACTGGGTGCAGTGGCTCACGTCTGTAATTCCAGCACTTTGGGAGGCCGAGATGGGAGGATCACTTGAGGTCAGGAGTTTGAGACCAGTCTGGCCAACATAGTGAAACCCTGTCTCTACTAAAAATACAAAAATTAGCTGGGCATGGTAGCAGGCACCTCTAATCCCAGCTACTCAGGGGGCTAAGGCAGGAGAATTGCTTGAACCAGGGAGGTGGAGGTTGTGGTGAGCTGAGATCGTGCCACTGCACTCCAGCCTGGGTGAAAGAGGGATATTCCACCTCAAAATAATAATAAATAAATAAATAAATAAATAAATAAATAAATAAATAAAATAACGAGAGACATGCTGTACAGCATACAACATAGACAGGACTTTTCAGACAAACTAAGCATGTCTCAAATTTGCTATGTTCAACTGAACCCTTCCTCTTCTCCTTCTAGACTAAATTTTTAACTTTTTTCCTTCTTAGATAAAAATCCCAAGTTTCTACTTGCTCAGGCCAAAATTTTGAAATTATTTATAATGCCCTCTTTTAAACTTACATTGTAATCTATTAGTAAATTTTATCAGCTCTACCTTGGAAATATATCTAAATCCCACCACTTCTCACCACCTCCACTGTTCCCACCTTGGTCCAAGGCTGTTGTCGTCTATCACCACCTCCTAGTTGGTCTCCCTGCTTCCAAGTTGTCTCTATTTAGTCTTTTATCAGAGTAGCTAAAAAGACCTTTTCAATATCTAGTCAGATAGTGTAACTTTTTTTTTTTTTTTTTTTTGAGACAGGGTCTCACTCTGTCACCCAGGCTGGAATGCAGTTGCACAATCATGACTCACTGCAGCTTCGACCTCCCTGGTTCAAGAAATCCTTCCACTTCAACCTCCTGAATAGTCGGGACTACAGGTGTGCAACACTATGCCTGGCCATTTCTTAAATTTTTTTGTAGAGATGGGATCTCACTATGTTGCCCAGGCTGGTCTTGAACTCCAGGGCTCGAGCGATCCTCCCACTTCAGCCTCCCAAAGTGCTAGGTTTACAGGCATGAGCCACCACTCCCAGCCTATAAATAATTTAGCAAATTGTTTATAGATTAAAAATAAGGAAAAATTACTATAAAAAAATCCCACCTTTCATGCAAGATTGTGCCTGTTGAAGTATTTTACTTGTAACCTCTTTGTGTATTTTAACCATAATTGGCCTTATGAAATTTATGAATATATGTTTATTAAGCATGTTTTTATTTAACACTTCTATAGCCAAACACACACACACACACACACACACACGCAGACACACACACACACACACACATACACACACTTCTACATAGCCCTTTGAAACAACTTTCACAATTTTGCTAATAAAATGAAACACACCCCAAGAAAACCAATAAAACATGTCTCCTTCACATTCAAGCTAGACTTTGTCATATAACTTCTAAACCAAAACTCTCTGGCTTCCTATTCACTAAGGCTTAAATTATTATGAAGAAATCATAGTAGTCTGGGAAAGCTTTGACAAGGACCTGAACCAAGAAAATTACAGTTGGGAACACATCACCAACAAACACGAAACAGTGTCACTGTAACTATATCCTCTGAAAAGGTATGATAGAGGCTTAATCTTTGATACTTCAAATAGTGATCTTATTTGGAAATAGGAGCATTACAAATGTAATTAGTAAGTTAAGATGAGATCATACTTGAGTAGCATGAGCTTTTAATTCAATGTGACTGGTGTCTTTATAAGGAAAGAGAGACATATCCGGAAAACACCATGTGATGGCAGAGGCAGAGACTGGAGAGATGCAGATACAAGCAAAGGAACGCCAATGATCAGTGGTCATCAATGGAAACTAAGAAGAGCCAAGGTAGGAATCCTCCTGTAGGCCTTCAGAGGCAGCGTGGCTCCACTGACACATTGACTTCTGTCTGGCCTTCAGAACTGTGACAGAATACATTTCTGTTGCTTTAATCCACTCTGATTTTTGTACTTTGTTATGACAGTCATAACACAGCATGTCACCCTCAGTAAAGCCAAAAATATTAAAATGACCTATTTGGCTTTTTTATACTTTGGTTCCCATCTTGTTCATACTCTCATCCCCTACTACTTTTTTTGCTTGTTCCTTCAGCTCTAGGCATCCTCTTGACTAAAGGAATTGGCATTTTTTGTTCTTTGCTTGGAAAATTTTACCCTCAGATGTCTGAACTCAGCAACTTTGGGGCTTAACTCATAGGCTACCATTTCTGTTAGAACTTCCCTGGCTACCATGTTTATAATTAAAACTATATTCCACTCTTGGCAGCGTGTGGTGGCACACACCTATAGTCCTAACTACAAGGAAGGCCGGGATGGGAAAATCACTTGCACTCAGGAGATCAAGTCTACAGTGAGCCGTGATTGCACCATTGCACTACAGCCTGGGGGACAGACTCTGGGGGGACAGACCCTGGGGGACAGAGCCTGGGGGACAGAGCCAGAACCTGCCTCAAAAAAAAAAAAAAAAAAGCACTATAATCTCCAAATTCTCTATTCCAATTCCTATTTTTTTCCACAGCACTTTTTATGTACTATTGATATACTGATTTATTCTATATATCAATTATAGAATTGATAATTGATATATAGAATATAAACAATTATATATATATATTGTTTATTTTGATTAACACTATGTCTCTAGCACTTGGTATAGTAGTTGGCACACAGTATTTTTTGAAACAATGAATAAATGTAAAATGTGGCATATTCAAAGAAATGTTCATAAAAATTGAGTATGGCTGCAGTTGATTTTTGGTTTCTTGGCAGTATATGAAGGATTAAAAGATCATACTAAAAATAATCAAAAGCTATATTATAGATGATGGTACATAGTATATCAAAAATTTGGACTTGATCTTTTAGCTCAATTGTTTTCAAAATTGGTTGGAATTTGCTATAGTTGCTTATATGGCAACACATTGTGCAAACAAAATCTTACCCACAAAAATATGTAAAAACGATAAAGTTAAGCTCCTCAGTAGGAAGCAAGATAAGAGTGCCAGCATCTTGCCCTCTATCTGTTTCTTTTCCTCTTCATCACACCTGAAGGTCACAGTATTTACCTCAAGATTCCTAAGAGCATAAGTTGAGAAGCATTGCTTTAAGCTATAGAAAACTTCTGAAGGATTTAAGCAGTTACATGATGAGATCTGCATTTTTTAGACTGGGGCAACAATATGAAGGATGAAGCAGAGGCTTGCAAAACTGAAAGCAGAAAGGCAGCAGGTTGGAAATAATAATCATCCAGAAGAGCTCTGACAAGGACCTGAATCAAGAAAATAACGGTGGAGAACATCACCAACAAGTGAGAAATTGTGTCACTATGACTTGATTAATTCGTTAATATGTAGAATGAGGGGAAAAGAAGAGGGGGACTTCTAGTTTTCTACATTGGATGCCTAGGTGAAAGATGGTACCATTTATTAATACAGAGAATATACTAAAGGCATTCAGCCTACAAAGATCTCGATTCCACAAATTCCACACAATTAGCTTCCACAAATACCACAAAAAAAAGAAACTGTGGCATTTCTACCTCCTACTTGGCCTCAGGGAATCCTGGATGAATAATGCCTAGGTGCTACTAACCCGGTCACTCATTTGCCAGCCTCATACCCCTACGTTGCCTATCAGAATACGTGCCAAAACCTGTGGAGATTAAAAACACAAAGCAACAATACAAGCACCCTAGAAATCAATGGTAAATTGCCCATCTGACTGTGGCCATCTGCTTCCCAGCTGGCATATCCTTGGAGATGCCTTAGTATGGCTGTTTATGATTGCTTCAGTTTCTGTAATCATAAACTATTGGAGGCCCCCTATGGAGTCCAACAACATGACAGTCATACTCCATAACAGAAGAGAGCTGGGTAAATGAATTCCTAGGAAAAAGATAGACAGAAGATGTCTGAAATGCAGATCCTCCTTTTTATCATCCCTGTTGAGTAGCACCTTTTTTTAAGGAGATGAGTTTCTTGAAACTCACCAACATTTGCCCATCACAGGTACTAGTATTCATATTCCTGAATTCAAGAGCTGAAATTTGTTTGATCTTGCTTTGAGTCTGGCAGCATTCTAAACTTTTTAAAATTTGAACTTATTTTCATTCAATAATTATGACCACAATTTTTGAATTAAAGAAATAAAGAAATAGAGGGTTTCTAATTTGTTTTCAAAAATTTAAAGGTCATAACTGGAATTCAAATTCAGTTGCCCAGCAAGAATATGCATAATGCTAAGATATCTCACATCTGAGCAAAAGTATTAGTCTCCATATAGTTTTAAGTATAACACTTCAAAAAATTTGTTTTAGTGAATAATTTATATAGAAGATATTCAGATAATATTATAATGGCTAGAAAAAATTAAATATAATTGGTATTTCCTCAACAGAACCAGGGATATATTTCCGTGTTTTGAACACTATTTTTGTTGTTGTTAAGGAAAATTATCTTCTTGCTAAACAGATCACTAATGGAAAACTTTGGGTTCGTTCTTGGCTGAGACTGACTCTTCATTTACTTAGTAAAATTTGCATCTAATAAAAGATTACACAAAATACATATAAAATATTTGGAGATGTATAGAATAACTTCATTATCAATTTTTTGTCACTTAAGCAGTTTTAGAATATATACATTTTAGATAATTTAAACAACAAAAGATAATATAGTATTATCATACTAGTTATGTATTATTAATTTAATTGTTCATTTTAAAATAACTAAAATAGTATAATTAGATTGTTTGAAAAACAAAGGATAAATGCTTGAGGTGATGGATACCCCATTTACCCTGATGTGATTATTATATAACACATGCCTGTCTCAAAATATCTCATGTAACACATTTAAATGAATAAATGAATGAAGCAATCAGTTCAGTCAATATTTAACAAGTATTTCTGACTCACTCATGATGGGAAGGTGACCATATATTGTATAGCCCAAATGAAATGTTGATATTGAAGATATGTGCTATGCTGGGGCAATATGCTTAAAATAGGAAAAGCCTGGGAAAACTGAGATGTGGTCGCTGTAATTAGGAGCGAGTAGCTGTACCGGACACATAGTAGCTGAATATTACCACCTATGCTGATTACAGTGGTGAAACAGCAGATATGATCTTTATTTTCATCAAATAGCAATCTAGTAGGGGAGACGCATTAAACACACACTCGTTTTAGTTAATTCATAATTACAAATTGCATGTGTTTTAGATCAAAAGGAAAATCATTCCTCAAGAGTGAATATATCTTAAACTGAGATCTAGAGGAGGAATGGACCATTATAAACAAGAAAACACTATGTGTGAAGTCTGATTAGTGGGTAGGACTAGAGTGATCATTAAGCGAACCGAAAGGTCACTATGAGAGAGCCTTTAAAGTAAGTAGTAGAATGGTTTAGATAAGTCTAAAAGGATAGCTGACATTTTGATCAGGCAGGCCTTTTATGTATAATAATGGTTTTTGTCTGATTTTAAGGGAAATGAAATTTATTGAACTCAGAGAGATAGCAATAATAAAAACTGACAGACAATATGAAGAAGATTAGCTAATTGGCTAAATTAAAGGAAGTGACTGATCATATAAGAAATGTAGGAAAAGGAAGAAAAAAACTGATTAAACAAGCTTCTTAAGAGTTTATGAGAATTCCAGATTTTACTTACAAGCAACATCACATAATATTTCTTGTATTTTGGAATACTTCATGCATGTTTTATTTTTATTTAAATGTTAATAAAACTTGAGATTCCTTACTAATGACTAATTATTCATGAGGAGAAACTTTTCAGAATATTCAAACATTTTGTGTCTTTCCTCCCTCCAATAGTATTTACTTTATTTATCAATTTGGATCTTTTTGCAGATGATTTGTCACATCAAAACTATAAGAGAAATTGAAATTATATTTCAAAACATTTTCCTTGTGTAAAAAATAAAATATTTTAGAATATCAACCCAACTGTTAAAATAATTTTATATCCATTATAATTTTAACTTAAAGTTACAATAAGAAGTGCTTTCTTTACTATTATCTCAGCAAAGACCACCACAATGGCCTAAATTGTAGCAGTAGCTTAATTGGTGGTATCTTTAAATCTTCTTGCTTAAAAAATGTGCTTGATCGAAGGTTGTCATTTCTTATCTGTATTTTAGATGAGCTTTTTTTTTTTGAAAACCAAAAATACCAACTGAATACAACCACCAGATATCATACAGATATCAGCAAAAGCTCTTTGTAAAGATGAATATTCAGGTTTTATTAAAAAGGACTATGAATCAGAGGTTTCCAATCTCAACTGATTTGTGCAAATATTTTTATCTATTGACTATTTGTTCATAAAATGCTTTTATGAGTATTAGTTTGTCATTCTTACCAGGTTCCCCTTCCCAAATTAAGCAGGAAAACCACAACTTAAACTTTTATAGAGTTTCAAGCCAGAATGACAAAGAGATATTTTGGGATAGGCAAGACTGTGACTTAATTTCCTATATGAATGTAGCCCTGAATACATGAAGCAGAGATGATGAATTTTCCACCATAAGTTTTGTTCCTCTTTCCATAGTACAGTGATATAATTGAGAAATAGCTGCCCTGCCAGGGACCACATGTTCAGATGCCTTGAATCTATGGAACTATTTGTGTATATTATCTATCCTCTATTCCCCATCTGCCAGCTAACTCCAATAGACTCAAAACCCTACAGGATGGGAAAAGTACAGAATGGAAGGAGCCTGAGTCTCTAATCAGTCATGAAGAGTAAAGCTAGTGATCAACTAAGAGCTTCCATATTGACTGTTACATGATCAATAAATTTATATTAACTAAAGTCACTGAAATTTTAGGATATATTTACATCAGCAATTAGAACTCTAATATAGTACCCAATTGTGGTAAAAGGGTATTGCAGCAAAGGAAAAAATAGGAAAACACTATGCCTTCCTTTAACAAAGTAATTTTTTGCCTTTCTAATTTTGTTAGATATTCATATAAATGTCTGTTTTAAAAAGTCTTTGAAATGGTTAATATTATTTTAATCTACAAACCTTTTCGTATTCTCAAGACATTTCCTTTTTCTTGAAGAATGCAATCATTTTGACTTGAAAAGTAAAGCTTATGATATGCTGAACAAGTTGCCCTTTTCAAATAAAACTTCTAATTGTCTTCATGACCAAAGGAAAATAAAATCACTAGTATTTAATTTATACTTACCTGTTATGTGTGAAATTTATATTGTATTAATAGTACAAACTCAGTCTCTTGAATTTTAGAAATATATTTATGCAGGATCTATTTTTAAAGTCACTTTTCTGCAATAATTTAGACTCCAGTTTTGTAACATAGTACCATCTGGAAATAAAATATAATGCAGATAATTTCTCTTTTATCACCATAGCACTTTTGTGCTAGGCAAACAACTTTGTATCTTCTGCTTTTAAATGAGCTTGTGCAGGTGTGCTTAAAATCTTTGCTCAATAATTTATCCGACAACCTTCATAAAAATATTATATTTCCCTAATCACTTCTTATGCATTTTGAAATGTTTTAGGAGAAAATAAGTGCAATTCAATAATTAAAGTAAGGCATGATGTAATTATTGCATTAAATCACTATAATGTGTTTTATAAACAATAAGAATGTAGCCTTGAAGTCTATAGGTTATTTATTCAACAAATATTTATCTAGTGTCTGAATGTATCAACTGGGTACTGTAAATAAAATGACACGTTATAGTTTTTGTCATCTATTAGAAAAATCACAACTACATATAACGAGGATAGTGCTAAAAGTAAGAAAATTAAAGAACTTGCTCAAATAGAACAATAATGGTGAGTAAACACTAAGACCTACAGAATTAATTTTCATTCCAGAAATGCTTATTTGGAATATCAAACATTGTACTCACCATTCTGTTGGGGACAGAGATAAATCTATGTGAAATCGTGTCTCATTGACTCAAAATTAGGTTGCAGCAGTTCATGAGTGGGAAGCAGTGTCTCAGTCTGGGTACACCACACTGAAGTTACAGTGGGAAGGATTGTCATCTGTTGTGCTGCTTTATCACTCATCTTGATGCAGCATAAGTCTACTGCTTTTGTCAAGATTTCAAAGATGAAGACATGTAGAGAAGATATTTTAGGGCAAGGGATAAGACCTACAGAGTATACATAGGTTAATAAAAGTAATCAGATTAATCTGAGACAAATAAAACTTAGGTTCGTGAGTTTATAGTTACCCATGCTATGTAACTCCTTTTAACATAGAATTTATATATAGTTATAGTTTTAGTGATTGTAGTCCCATTTTGGGGGCATTTAATTATCCTAAATTTCATTAGGTCATATTTTATCTCTGTTAATTTAACATCGTTTTCTGTAACTGATAATCACTGATACAGAAGTTTAAAAGACATTTAGATAAGTAGAATGAATAAATGAACATGACATAGTGCTAAATGCTGTGCTAAATACATTATCTCATTTAATTTTCATAAAGATCTGGTAAGGTGGACATTATTCTTTTTCAAAGGAAAAAATTGAGGCTTAGGGTAAGTAGCTTGTTAGATTACATAGATATTAGGAGCTGGAGTTATATGAAAATAGAGAAAACTCTTATTTTCTCTATTTACACCATCATATATTTACTCTAGCAGAACAAACAAACATCTTGAAATATAAAACATAACAAACTATATTGGAAGGAATCAGAATGAACAGATATCAGAAATTTGAACTCCATATTTGAGTTTAGGATTTCTAGAAGATAAGAAAAGGTAAGGTAAATCTGCATACTTGTTTTTATTCTCCACAATAATAAATCATAGAAAGCCACTTACAGAAGCATACCATTTGTAGTTGCTGCTGTGCTTGTTTGATATATTCCTGGGAAAAAAGAAAACCAGATTTTTATTAAAACAAACATTAAATGATAGGGTAAACCAATTTTCAATCATGAAAGTCACTTTAAATAGTTAGTTCTTAAATCTATTAGATATACAGAAGTAGAGACTGTATCTTTATATTATGCTTAGAAAAGGTAGTTTTTAAGTAGCTGCTGTAGTAAATATTCAATACATTTCACTCCGATTTTTAAAATAAATATTATATTTGAAGAATTCTTATTCAGAAGATAAAAATGGTACAAATTTTTGACAGATGCAAATCTTAACCAATACCAATCAAATTTGTCATATTTTTAATGCATATAAACTGTATCATTTGTTGAAATAAAATATATATTTGAGTTACACAATTTTATAGAAGCAAAAGATATTTTAGCAAGCATCTGTTTTGCTCATTTAATTTTTTTGTTTTTATGCACAAATTTTCTTTCTTCTCTTCCTTTTTATGGATCTGTAACTGTCAATCACATGGTCTTATTCCTCCACTAAAAGAAGAGAAGATACAGGTTGGACAAATTATTCACACTTGAAACAATAAAATAGTGGGAATCTCCACTGAGTTGAATAGCACCTCCCCAAAATCCGTGTTCACCCAGAACCTCAGAATGCGACTTTATTTGGAAAGAAGGTCTTTGCAGATGGAATAGTTAAATCAAGATAAGGTTATACTGGTTTAGAGTTGGCCTTAAATCCAACGAGTAGTGCCATTATAAGAAGAAAGAGAGACAGAATCAGACACAAAAATTTTCAGAGGCAAGAAAACAAAGAAGCTAAGGAGTGTCCGTGGCCACCAGAAGCTAGACGGCATGGAGGAATCTTCCCCAGATCCTTCAGAGGGAGAATAGTCCTGTGGACATCTCAATTTCAGACATTTGCCTCCAAAACTGCAAGATAATACATTTCTGTTATTTTAAATCACCTAGTTTGTGGTAGTTAATTATGGCAGACTAGCAAACTAATAGAGGACCCTTTGTTGGGGTGTGATTTGTTCTTTTGGGCTTTAGAGTAGAATAATCAGGTGGGAACTACGTCATTGTTTGGGTCTTATTCTCACCAATATTTTGCTGGTTTGATGGATCTTAAGAGAGAGAGAGAGAGAGAGAGAGTGTGTGTGTGTGTGTGTGTGTGTGTGTGTGTGTGTGTGTTTATGGGGAATGGGACTGCAGTTGTAATAACTTTGGCTGTCAGAATTCTCATAACACTTAAGGTAAAGAAGGCAGGAGACTTATTCTTAGATGAACTCTTATTCTTCCGGTTCTTGGTTTTGGGCAGAACAAGTCCCGTCTTTCTATAGTGTCTAAGGGGCAGAAGAACAGAGACTGTTTTGTTAAAGTTCTTCCACCAATATGCCTCCCTTCTCCTGCCAGAGTAAAAGTGATACTTACCCAGTTTAGTGAATTTGGAGTGACAGTCTGCCTGATTACTTCTTAATCAAACTATCTCCAACCTATTTTCATAGTTACCTAGTGCCTCTGACTGTTTTCTTTTGGGCATTTTGAGATACAAATTAATTTGTTTAGTAGTGGTCTTTTTTATACTGCATGGTTGTAAGTTTTCATCTTTCTATATTTAGCTAATTCATATATGATTCATCAGTCTATTTTTTGCAAAATTGTGTTGATTTCTATTCTTTGGTGTTACCTCATCTTTCACAATCACACTCATAGGTTTATAATATTTTTATGTATTCAGTATAATTCAGTGTAATTTCAGGAAGTACTGGTATGAGCTCATGTGTTAAAGCTACCACATTTAACTATATTATTGTAGGTTATTGTTTCCTGGGTTATTTATCCATTATTTTCTGTCAGACCCTAAGTTTCTTGTCCAAGAGACAAGTCAAAGGAAAAATAAATGAAATAACGCTTCAACTTATTTGGCATGCCTCAAACTCAAACTCTAAATTTTTTCTGGGTAATTGTTGTTTAGCATATTTAGCATCCATTTTTTCAAATAGTTTTATTAAATACTTCCTACATAAGATATCAGGCTTCCACAAACTTGTCCAAAATCTAAATAATTTTTGAAAAGATGAGCCATAATTTTCAATAACAGATGTTGCCTAACACACATAGCATTAATATATGCTCCACTTAAGAATGACAGGATATAAAGTAAATGCAGCACTTTGTCTATGAATAAATTATAATGTAAGTAAGAATATATGTGGTTTCTACTAACACAGGTTGAATGAAGTATAAAAATTATTTTCCTAATTGAAAAAGTCCTCAATATTTAAGTTGTCTAGACAGAAGCAGATTGAACTAGCATGGTGGATAAATGTACTCACAGTACTACAGTAACCTTTCTGAAATTTTTCATCATTTTCATTTATCTGTGCAGCATTTAGCCATCTGTCTCTTCAGGTTTATGGATCTTAAATATGGAAATACTCCAATGTATAATTTTAATAAAATACTGCAAGGGACAAGATTAGCACATTGAATACTCAGTTATTACTTACATAACATTGTGAAACAGAATTTATTTTAAAATATATCTCTACTACTTCCAAATTAGTAGACATATAATTTATCAATATTTAGATGGTATATGATCATGATAACTTAAGATACTTAAAAGCAACTACGGACCTCAATAAAACTCCATTTTTATGATCCTTTAAATATAGATTCTTTCCCCTTCACTTTTGTAATTTGCTTCATTTTATGTATAGAGACATTAAAATACTCCACCATAAAAGTAATGCTTTTTAAGAAAAACAAAAATGCACCATAAAAGAAACTGAGATGAAGATGTTTTCACAGAACTTGGTCTTTTAAGAATCGTTTGTGAAAATGCTACTCTCTTGTCAGATATTTATTCCTTGTCGGGGAGCAAAATGACGAGAAATTGTTCCCTGGTCAATAAACTGTAGAAAAGTCCTTTCTCTTGATCTTCTCTGATAATCACCCATGTCTCAGACTGTCGCTTAATGATATTTAAGCACAAACTTTTAAGAAGAAAATTTATATGTAGAAAAGAAGGATAATTATTATTTCAATAAAAATACCTTGGAGTTTCCTGTTCCTAAATAATCTCTTGGTGTTAAGCAGCATTTATGAAGTAATTTAATAAATTCAGTTTCTAATCACAGCTTAATTATTACTTAAAGGTCTTTCAAGTGTGCAGTGTACCTGTCCTCTCATTTGCCACAGGGAATTGGGTTTTTGAAACAAATGAGTTCTGAGATTGTGATGTATTTTACAGGAAAATAATATTGTGGTCATATTCAGAATTTCCTTCCTTCATTAGCTCAACGCTAAGGACGTGACAGATAAAATGAGTCAGATAAAATGTGAAAAGCAGAGAGGGAAAAGAAATTTGATCCTCTTTAGTGTGTTAACCCAGAAAAATGCCACAGGTGAATTATAAAAAGTCCCTGCAGCACTCGGCCTTTGTATCTCGTCATCATTTCTCAAGCTCAAGCAAGTTTTCTAAGCTCAATGTTTCTCTCCAGACTGGGTTGAATAGAAAGTACAGGTTCCATATCAGCTGTTGCTCTCTTCTCAGTATTGGAAAAACTGTCAGCTTCTCATTTGAATGGATGCTTTGTTTTGGCTGTCTGCTTGAGTTGACTTGGTATACACCCTGAAACCTGTTCTTTGGCTCTCATGCAGCTCCATACAATGCACCTGTGAGCTTCTCTCACCCAGATCATCAGAAATCCAGTCCTGGGTCTATTCTTCCCTGAGAAATGAATACACATGTGCTCCATTTTTGTTAAAATAAAGGACCTTAGCTTCTTTCAAATATTCTTGGAGGCCTGAACAAAACATGTTTTGTTCATATGGTCGTAGAACCTGAAAGTGTGAACTGATGACATATCAGGTGTGTACATATGTAATCGGCAGCTGTGAATGGTGATGAGTTTCCTCCATACTCTCATATTGTACACTGCTGTTCATTTCCAAACTATGAGAAGTGAGGTAGACAAAACGTTTCTTTCTTAGAGGGAATGAAGAAATCATGTAGCCCAGTTTCCTCTGTTTAAATGTAAGGAAACAGAAATAAGATATTTAATTAGCAATAATCGTGCCTTGGATAAGCCTCATTGGTTACAATGCTGCCACTGCACAAAGCTTAAAATATTTAAACAACTTGTTCACATCATCATCAGAGATGTCCTTAATGGCCACTGCAGCATATGGTTTAAAAATCACAGGTTCTGGAGTCAAGCTGCCTGTGAAAGAATTTCAGCTATGCAATTAGCTAACTGTGCAACCAAAGCGATGCTGCTTAACCTCCATTTTTTTGCTTTTAAATTGGGAAAGACAACTGTAGCACTTGTTCCTTGAAACCTGTGGTTCCCACATACTAGTCCGTAAATTCTTTGCATCTGAGTTGCAGGGGAGTTTTTTTTTAAATACTGAATTCTGATGACCAGCTTTGGAACATGTGGATTTGGTACCTCTCAAGTGTGGCTTGTGAACTCATATCTATATTTTTAAGACAATCCTCCCTCTCTGCCAAAAGGGCAAATACAAAAGGATTCCCACTCACCATAATATAACCCTCTTGATAGTGATAGATCATTTTGTATATAACAAAAAATTAAGGGTGGAAAGGATGTGCTTTGTACATAAATTAGTTCTCTGACATGGCCTACAAGACTCTGCCTAATCTGTCCCTAATCAAACTCATCTTGTCCTTCTCTCCCTTAACTCTCAGTGCTACAGCCTTGGTAGTTACTTTTGAACACCTTACATAACTTCTTCCTACTAAAGAAACTTTGCACAGGCTGTCTCTCCTGCGGAAAATATGTTTCCCACTGTCGCTTTACCTTGTTAATATGCCTACCTATCCTTCTTATTTCAATTCAAATTTACTTCCTCAGGAGCCTCCAGGACTATGTTGACCTCAGATTTCTCTGCAGCATTTCACAATTTGCCTTTACAGCACTTTGTCGTAAGCATTTGACTTTATGTCTGTAATCTGCCAGGTTCTGCTTCCATGTGGGCAAGAATTTTTACCATTGTATCCTCAATTCCATACCTGGCACATTATGGAAAGTTAATAAGTTTTATTTTAATGAATAAAACCTCCATAAGCCATTTTGATATAGTTGTGTTCATCGTTTATCACTTCTTAACACAATACCCCAAACTGAATGGCTTGAAACAGCAACCACTGTACTTATCTCTCATGATTCTGTGGGTTGACCGGGCTCGGCGAGGCAGTTCTGCTCTTCCCATTTTGATTCTCTGTGTGGGTGCACACAGATGGTTGTTGGGGCTAGAGTGATCAGGAGCCTCCAATTAGCATTGACATGTTCGGGCTCTCTCCCTTTTATATATTGTCAGACATTCATTCCCCCATGTGCCCCTCCATTTCGTCTTTCCAGTAAAATAACTGGAATTTTTTTTGTTTTGTTTTTTTGTGTGTGTGTGTGGTGGCTCAGGAATTCCAAAACAGCAACAGCAGAAACTGCCAGTCTTTCTTATAGATGCTTAACCTCTTCAATCCTGGAGCATTATTTCTGTCACTCTCAGTTGGCTAATTTGTCACCAGCCAGTTCAGATTTAATGTGGGGGATGGGGGAAAGTTGACACCAATGAATATGTTTTACTAATATGCACCAGCACAGCCCTAAATGCTTTACATAGGATTCAAATAAAACTGTAAAGTAGGAAATAGTAACCTCATTTTTTAAATGAGGTTACAGAAATAAGCAAATACAAGCAATTTATGTAAGATGTTATTGTTAGGTAGTGAAGCCAGAATTCAATCTCTGCTCTTTTTAAATCTGAAAACTATATTGCTTGTTCTTATTATTTCCATGTTCTTCAGAAAGTCAAAAGCTTCTTTCCTGTCTTAGAAGTGTTTTCCTTTAGCTTTAACATTTATAGTCACACATTAAAATTAACAAATATTGTAACATGTCCATTAATTTCATGTAAAAAGATATAAAATGGAATTTTCAAATGTATTAAAAATTAATTTATTGTAAATGAGAAAATTGCAAGCAACATAAACACTTAAACTTTGTTATCACTAAATTCATCTGTTGGCATTTTTAACCGAAATACTGAAGACTTTAAAGTGGTATTGAGTAAGACTTACCTGAAGGTTGCCACATGCTTTTGTGAGGCCTCATACGAGTTAACACAACTAATTAGTATTGTTGAAATGTCTGATCTATTTGATCTCTTAGTTCCTTTTGATTGAAACCTGATATATATATTTTTAAAATTCTAGTTTAGCTTCTTGAAAATGATTTCACGTAGTCTATTATCTCATCATATAGCTGCGGGGGACTTTAATACTCTGTACATCTATTCACTGATGTTAGAATCATCACATGTATCTGAAATTTTTATCTTGAAACAAGAAATTGAGTATTAAAAAATGAGAACCACAGGATATCACATGTGAAGAGATTATGCTCCATAACATGTAACCTAAATCAGAAAAGTGGTTGGTGGTTTTCTATTTATAATTCCGTGTTCACTTAAGAACATTGCATATTTTCTCTGATTCACGAAGTGTTATAATTTCAGGAAGATATACCTTTACTTTAAAATACGTAAGACTGAACATTTTCTCAATTAAAAAATTAGAGCTTTGCTTTTGAACATGTTTTTTAAGTCAGAGAATGACATTCACATATTTTATGAAAAGTTGTGAAACTACTTCTATGGTTTGAATAACGATATATCCTCCAAAATTTGTTTGAAAATTCATTCCAACGCAACTGTATTAAAAGGTGTGAACTTTGGAATTATTATCCTTATAAAAGAATTGAAGATTGAAGAAGGCTCTCTTGCCCTTTTGTCTCTTCTATCATGTGACGACACAGTGTTCCTTTCCTCTGGAGGATGAAGCAACAAGGTGCCATCTTGGGAAGCAGAGAGCAGTCCTCTGCCAATTCTGTTGGCACCTTGATTTTTGAACTTCTCAGCCTCTGGAACCATGAAAAATAATTTTTATTGTGTATACATTATGCTGTCTGAGGTATTTTGTTATAGTGTCACAAATAAACTAACACAACTACGTAGATGGGGTTTTTTGTATATCCTGAGGCATTCTTGAAATATCATCTCTTAGGAAGAAGCCACTTGACGAACTGGCAATGTTGAAGTACTGAATTTACATTTCTACTTCCCTTCAACCTCACCAGCATTTATTATTAATACTGTCATATTGTGTCAATCTGTTGAAAGTAAAATGCTGGGTCATTATTTATATTCAGCTTTATGCATATTAACAAGACTGCCACATTTATTTTTTGCTATTGCTATTTCCTCTTCTGTGAATTGTATGTTCGTATCATTGCAATTTTTGAAATGGGCCATGTGGCTTTTTCTTATTGATTACTAGGGTTCTGACTTCATTTTCCTTCAAAAATGTACCACAAATATCAATATGCAAATATTCTACCAATCTATAACTTGTTTTCATGTTTTTGTTGTTGCTTTGTGTATATGTGTGGTTTTGGTACATATTATTACTGTTGTCTTTGTGATACACAAGTTTTAACTTTAAATAGGACTAATTTCTTTTGCAATTAATGCATTCTATGTTTAGTACAAGACTATTTCACAGAAGTACTTCTTGTATTCTCAGTCTGGAATTTGAAGTAATTCTTAATCTGGAATTTGTCTTTGTGTATAGCATGAAGTGGAACACTAGATTTGTTGTACTTCTAGGAAGATAGCTAATTATTTCAACATGATTTATTAAATAAATTATTTCATTCTTTCCTCCTCCCAAATGATTTGTATATATCAATGACATATTTATGTGTGACTGCCTCAGTTCCCAGTTCTCTTTCATTGATTTATTTGTTTAATCTTGTATAAAAACTTCTCTATTTTAAAAATGCAGAAGTATTACATATCCTGATATCTGGTAGAGTAAACATTCACATTCTTCTACCTCAAAATTGCCTTAGTTCTTTTTGACTTTGTAACATTTATATATACATGTCCAAACCAGCTTTTTTAAGTTACGTACATGCAAACACACACATAGATAATTATAATTTTAAATATAGTAAATTATTTTAAAAGAGGGGAATGACTCAACAAATTAAGTCATTATATCCATAAACGCGGTACATCACTACAAATATCTAGTTTTCATTTATCTCTTTCTGTTGAATTTCATAATATTTAAAATGTTTGGAACATAATTTGTTATACGTATTTCTAGATACTGTATGTATTTTATACACATTGAATAAAAACTCCTCATTTTCTCTCCTCATATTTCCTAGTAACCACCATTCTACTCCCTATTTCTGATACCTAATATAATTGGGATCATGCTCTATTTGTCTGGTTAAAGAATGATTTCAATTTGCATAATGTCTTCTAGGAGGCTCTGCCACATTCCTAGATACAGTATCTAGGAATACATATAACAAATTATGTATGCAAAAGTATGCACTATCTATGATGTTATGGTGAATGTGAGTTTTTCTGGTAAATTACAATTTTCTACAGATGCCCTTGAATTTTCTATCATAATGACACAGTTTTTTTTTTCAATACTTATTTCTTTAACTTTTGTTTCTTATTGAACTGAGCAGAACTTCCAAAATAATGCTGAATACAAAGAAAGATAATAATGAAGGATAACATTTGTTAATATGTTATGTGTAAGTTTCCATTCAAAGTACATGTGATAATTTATTTAAAACTGACAGCATGCCAGATGAGGTAGACAGTATAATTATTTCCTTTTTTTCAGGTGAGAAAAATGAGGTGGAAAGATGAGTAACTGGCTCAACATTTTACAGCTAATCATAACAGAGTCAGGATTCCTCCTAGCAGCCTGCTGTATAAGTCATTCCCTTAGCACTCTCAAGTACAAATAACAGTGGCAGGCCAGTTTGTATGTATCTGATTTTAAAGGACTACCTCTGATTATATACTACTACTATTTGCTATCATTTGTAATAGTACTCCTTTTGTCTTAACAGCTTTATTGAACTATAATTAATATACACAAAATTGCATATATTTAATACACATAGATGTGTTCTGTTGTATGCTTACACCATAAAACAATCACCACAATCAAAGTAATAGATATATCTATCATCTCCAAAAGTTTCCTCATGTGCCTTTGTGTGTGTGTGGTGGGAGAGAATAAAAACACTTAACAAAAGATCTACTCACTTAAAAAAATGTGGCTGGGTGTGGTGGCTCATGCCTGTAATCCCAAAACTTTGGGAGGCTGAGGCCGGTGGATCACCTGAGGTCAGGGGTTCGAGGTCAGCCAGGCCAACATGGTGAAACCTCCTGTCTACTAAAGATACAAAAAAATAGCCAGGCGCAGTAGCGGGTGCCTGTAATCCCAGCTACTTGGGAGGCTGAGGCAGGAGAATTGCTTGAACCCAGGAGGTGGAGGTTGCAGTGAGCCCAGATCGTGCCACTACACTCCAGCCTGGGTGACAGAGTGAGACACCATCTCAAAAAAAAAAAAAAAAAAATTTAAGCAGCCAAGGCTGTGGCTCATCCCTGTAATCCCAGCACTTTGGGAGGCTGAGGCGGGAGAATGACTTGAGGTCAGGAATTCAAGATAAGCCTGGCCAACATGGTGAAACCCCATGTCTAATAAAAATACAAAAATTAGCAGGGCCTGGTGGTGCACACCTGCAGTCCCAGTTACTAGGGAGGCTGAGGCAGGAGAATAGCTTGAGCCCGGGAGGTGGAGGTTGCAGTGAACCCAGATCGTGTCACTGCACTCCAGCCTGGGTGACAGAGCAAGACTCTGTCTCAAAAAAAGAAAAAAAAAATTAAGTGCACAATACAGTATTGCTTAACATAGACGTTGATAGCAGATCTCTAGAAATGATTCAATTTGCATAACTTGAATTATACCTACTGAATAAAAACTACTCATTTCCCTCTTCCCACATCCCCTCACAACCACTGCTCTACTCCCTATTTTAGATACCTAATATAAGTGGAATCGTGCAGTATTTGTCTTGTTACATAATTGTTTAAATTTGCATAATATCCTCTAGGTTCTGCCACATTGTTGCATATGGCAGGATTTTGCTCCTTTTTAAGGCTGAACAATATTCCATTGCATGTATATAACAAATTTTCTTTAACCATTCATCAGTTGATAGACATTTAAATTGTTTTCATATCTTGTCTACTGTGAATAATGCTTCAATAAACATGTAAGTACAGATATCTCTTCAACATCCTAATTTCAGTTCTTTCAGACAAATACTCAGAAGTGAGATTGTTGGATCCTATGCTAGTTTCATTATTAATTTTTGAAGGAAACTCTACACTGTTTTCTATATTGGTTGTATCATTTCAGATTCCCACCAACAGAATACAAAGGTTTCAGTTTCTCCATAAGCTTACCAATATCTATCGTTTTATTGATAATAGACATGCAAACAGGTGTGAAATAATGTCTCATTATGATCTATATTTGTATTGCCCTCAGCTTAGTGATGTTAAGCACTGTTCTTATCCCTGCTGGCCATTTATATGTCTTCTTTGGAAATACGTCTATTCAACTCCTTAGTTCATTTTTTCAATCAGAATATTTGTATTTTTGCTGTTGAGTTCTAGGAGTTCCTTATACATCTTAGATATTAACCCCTTATCAAACATATGGTTCACAAATATTTTCTTCTATTCCATAAGTTGCCTTTATATTCTATTGTTTCCTTTGCTGTGCAAAATAATTCTACTTTGGTATAATTTATTTGTCTATTTTTGCTCTTGTTGCCTGTTCTTTTGGTGTAATATCCAAAAAATCATTCCCAAGACTAATATCAAGAAGAATTCTCTATGTGCTTTCTTCTGAGTTTTACATTTTCAGGTCTTAGGTTTAAGTTTTTAATCCATTTAGAGTTGATTTTTGTGCATGATGTAAGAATAGGATCAAATTTCATTCTTTTGCGGGTAGATGTTGAATTACAAGATTACATTAGTAATTTATTTAAAAAAAAAAAACAACTCTCAAAAAAATACAGCCCAGGACCAAATGGCTTCACTGGTAAATTCCACCAAAAATTCAAATAATTAATGCCAATCCTTCTCAAGCTCATTCAAAAAGTTAAATAGGAGGGAATACTTTTGAACTCATTTTATGAGTCTAGCCCACTCTGACACCAATGCCAGACAAATACACAAGAAAAGGAAACTATAGGGCAATATCCCTGAGAAACATTGATGGAAAAATCCTCAATAAAATATTATCACCAAAGAAAGTTCAACAGCACATTAAAGATAAATTACCATGATCAAGTGGGATTTATCCCTGTGTTGCAAGGATGGTTCAACATTTGCATCCTGAGGCATACGAAAGAATGTAGATGGGTTGCGAGTAGACCTGGAGAGACAACAGCTTTTATTAAAACATTGAAAAATAACATGCTAGCAAGGTTGTGGAGAAAAGTGAATGCTTATCAACTGTTGATGGGAGTGTAATTTAGTTCAACCCTATGGAAAGAAGTGTGATGATTTCTCAAAGACAAAAAAAGAATTACCTTTTGACCTAGCAATCCCATCACTCATAATATACCCAAAAGAATATAAATTGTTCTATCATAAAGACACTTGCATGTGTGTATTCATTACAGCACTATTCATTAGAGCAAAAAATGGAATCAACCTAAATGTCCATTAATGGTAGATTGCATAAAGAATATGTAGTACATATATAGCATGGAATACTATGAAGCCATAAAAAAGAATGAGATTATGTCCTTTGCAGGAACATGAGGGGAGCTGGTGGCTATTATCTTTAGCAAACCAACGCAGGACAGAAGACCAAATACTTCATGTCCTGTCTTGTAAGTGGGAGCTAAATGATGAGAACACATGGACAGAAAGGGGAAAAACAGACTCTGGCACCTACTTGAGGGTGGAGGGTGGGAGCAAGGAAAGGATCAGAAAAAATATGTATCTAATTCTAGTCCTAGTACCTGGGTGACAGAATAATCTGTACAAGAAATACTTGTGACACAAGTTTACCTATATAACAACATGCACATGTAGCCCTGAACGTAAAATAAAAGTTTTAAGAAAACATTCGTTAAAAACTGTAAAATTCTGATAATTTAAGATTAAATAATTCAAGAGATAATCTGTAAATGAAATTTTTAAAACAAACTAAATTTCTTCTCTCCACCAATGAATTTCTAACTTTCTGTCCATCAGTATGGGGAGCTTATTGTCTAAGTTCCAAAACTAGGCAACATGTCATAACATTTGTAGATGTGTTTGTGGGGAAAATACAAACACAACATCTTCGTAATTTGAACAATTCCATTAAATACAAAATAGAAACTAAATCTTTAAGACATAAAATTATCTTGGATCTATAAGAACCATTTGTTGATATCACAGGTATAATATTTGCCATATAATGTATTTTCACTAAGCTATTAATAATGTTGCTCCATCAGATGTGTCTAACAGACCAAGTTAATTTACCACCTTGAATTAGGGATGGGGTAGAAACTATGAATAACAGACTGTGAACTACGAACCTAGAACGTTGAATCCATTTTCCATTTAGTCTCAAAAACAAACATTTTAGATAGGTAAAACTACTTCAGTTAATAATAAGTAAGACCAAGATTAAGAGGTATAAGTTGATGAAGATCATATGGCTGTGCAATAGGATGTAAATGAATCTTTTATTTTTATTTCAAACTTGTATTCTTTCCATTATGTTAGACCTACTTGTTTTTAGTTAATAATGATCTTACATACGATAATATTATATTTTATATATATGCACATATATGTCTGTGCGTGTATATATATATGTAGGAACTTATGCATGTATATATATGTGTTTTCTGTTCCTGCATTTATATATAAGCATATATATACATATATGCATACATGTACATGTATGCATGCATATATGTATATGTGTATATACATATATTTATAGATATGTGCATATGTGTGTATATATACACATATGTACAAATATGTGTATATTTATATATAGAGAGAGTCAATTTACTGGAAGAAACATGACTAAAATATAACACAAATATTTTAGCAATTAATTTAATGATAAATTTAATAACAAATGTCTTTTTAGAGATAAGTAGTCAAAAATGTAACAAATTATTAGGCAGTACAGTTCAATGGTTGCAATCACAGTCTCTGGAATCAGATAATCCTAAATTTCTACTATGCCACCTTTCAGCTGTGTGACCTTGGAACAGCCGATAATTTCCCCGTACATTATCTTAAAATAGTAATATTTGTATCTACTACTTTAATAGAATTAATTTCTCTTCTCCAAATCTTCTCTTTCCTGTAATATATCCACATTCTTGCTGTGGCTTCGGGTTGATTTTAGACTCATCCTCAGGTTTGCTTTGGCCAATGGAATGTGGTAGACATGACTTAAGAAGGATGATACATGTGTTTTATACTCAAAATGAGAACATGGCCCTGGGGTACTGATACCTCTTCAGTTTGGGAACAAAAACAAAAACACATGGAAAGACCTGAGCCCAAATCACACAAGACCGATGTCCTGTCGATCCATAACATGAATCAGAGACACCCAAAAGACCAACCCACATTATCATATTCACAACTGGTTTGCAAACCTATGATCTTAAAAATGTTTATTGTTTTAAGCTATGGAGTTTTAGAATGGTTTGTTACTCAGTATTTTGTGAAAAATGGTAACATACACATTAGCTGAGTGTGTCACAATGTGAAAAAATGAATTGATTTGAAATCTGATGTATGCCCACATCCCAAAGCAATGTTCAAGCCACAGTAGGTATTCAAGAAACATTTGTTGACTTTTGAATAAGTAAATACGAACTTTCACATAGTAGGCGCCATAAACAAGCAGTTGTTTTTATGCACTACTGTATATAGTCTCTTGTCTGCTCTTAGTGAAAATGATGTGAACTTTCGTGATATCAGATGATATAATATTCACTGAACTTTCTATTACATTTATTTATAATGAGTATAACTGAATTAAGGAGTTGAAGACTAATTCTTTAACAAACAAATATTTTATTCTGTTTGTGACTCAAGTTTGGCTCCCTGCGTGTAGGCATAAATTTATCAATATGTTCAATGATCACAGAGGAGTTTTTGGAAAGAACAGGGATAATTAACTCTGACAAAGAACATTCTTAAATACAAATGACTTCATGTAGTTTCCAAATGTGAATTAACAAGTTGTGAATAACTTAAACAATAGAAAAATTAGCTATATTTTTACATTGACATATCTAAAATGAAAAAGCAAAGGGTCAGCATTTCTTGGTTTGGAATGTTTTCCACTAATTAAGCAATAAACTATTCAACTGTTTCTCAAATACCTCTCAACTTATTGTTATTATATCTGTTTTACTTTAGTTGTATTCAAATTCTCTCCTCCAGAAGAAAGGATAGGAATATAGACTTATAAAGCAGAGGGCTTAGAGTATTCAAATTGCCAGGAGTAATGCAGGATTCGATTTGGTGGAAAGAAGGTATCTTATCTGATCCTGCAAGACATGCAGATATGAAAGAAATACTGAAAGCCCAAAAACAAATGTGAAGGAAGTGTACATTAGTCTTATAAAGCGATTATACAGAAATATCACATATGTGCTGATTACCAAAATTTCTATCTCTAGTTCTGCCCGTATCTGACCAGACACATTATCCCACAGCCTATTTAACACTTCGTTTTGGACTACTGTTTTGTACTTAACATGTCCAAAACAGAATTCTTGTTTCTACTGCTAATTTTCTTCCCCTGGCTTCTTCCAAATTCAGAAAATGGCAGCAATGTTTAAACTCTGCTCAGTCCCCAAATCACAGGTGTTATCTTTATCTTCTCTTCTTTTCACCCTAAATCATCCAACATTTTTTGTCTTTGAATACATCCTAAACTTAAGCCTTTCTCAATATCCCACTAGTCCCACACTAATTCTCACCAGTACCTCTTTCCCACAGACAATTATCTGTTGTCTTTTTAGGATTCCCTGATTCCATTCATATCTTCCTAGTGCAAATTTTATGTAAATTCTATGTAATATATAACCAGAGAGGGTTTTTTATAGATGCAGATCAGATTATGACACTACCATCTTCAATGCTCTGTGGTAGTTCCCATCTTAACTAGAATAAAATCCAAACATTACCCTGGCCTGCTAACTACTACAGAATCTGGCCCTGCCCTCTCTTCCTCTGTCCTCATTCATCACATTCTTGGCATTTTGGTTTCTTTGCTCTTCTTCAAATTAGCCAGATTCCTTCCTGACTCAGCTTTTCTGTACTTGCTCTTTCCTTTGAAGCAAATGTTAGACTCCAAAGTCTTTTTGTAAAGTTTGTTTTAATTTCTTAATTGACAAATAACATTGTATGTATTTACGGTGTATAACATGATGTTTTGAAATATGTACTTTGTGGAATGACTAAATCTAGCTAATTAACATATGCATTAACTGGCATAGTTATCATTTTTGTGGTGACAACACAATATTCATCCTCTTAGAATTTTCCAATAATATGTCATTATTAAATACAGGCACCATGTTTTGCCATAGATCTCTTGAACTTCTTCCTCCTATTCGAAGTCTATACATGGTACATTCTCATTTAATTCTTTTTTCTGCTAAATGTAATCGCCTGAAAAGGCCTAACTAGCCACTTAAGCTTAAATAACTTCCACTATTACATCATTCTCTCTTTACTTGCTTTTTTCTTCTAAAGAGCATGTAACATCATATTACATACTGATTTCTTGTCTATCTTTCCTACTATAATGTAAGTTGCATGAGGACAGGAACTTGTTTCTTTGTGTTTATTTTTCAGCACATAAATAACGCCTGGAATATTGCAGATCTCCAATAAATATTGATGGAATAGATGGATAATGGAGTGGTTACAGGAAGTGGTCTTACATTTAAAAATTTGGGATAAGTAGGCAATTTCGAGCAGTTTTATTTCCAGTATTCCACTCCTTTCCCAACTCTACAATACTCATTACATCCAAATAAAGATTCCAATTTCTAAATAAAATATATTACAAAAACACCAAATATGGAAATGATTTTCTAACCTGGTCTAATTACTAGGAAGACTCATCTAAGTTAAAATAAATGTCTCATTTAGGAAATTTTTCTTTTTTAAGAAATATTTTTATCACTTTGAAGTTTATGTGTGACTTTACATGTATTGCTGAAAGAAGAAATTGTAAAATTTTTTGAAACAACTTGTGTTCTTAAAATACTTGCACATTATGTTATTAAGTTGCTGAATAATAATTATTTAATATGAAAACAAATGCCTGACATCATTTTTACAAAATCTTTACTGGAGATGGCTGATTCAAAGAAGTTTTTGTTTTATTTATCTTTTTTATAATTAGTTGTTTACATTTTTCTTAATTTGGTAAATTAAATTCCATTTGTTTATTATACAGTGCACTGATAATTTTATAAGTTTCACGGAACTGATAAGATTTCCCCAATTTACCTGCAGAAATTATGTAACAATTTTTAAGCTGTTGAGTTTTTATTTATACCTTAGATATAATTAAAATTTTTGCTTTTACGTCAATATTTACAGTTGCTTTTCATATTTATGATGATTTATCAAAAGAGAAGTAATCAACCTGTTCACACATGGTATCTTGTTTGGTCAAATAGTTTGACTTGAATGGAGGGACAGAAGGTTATTGCAGACCTTAATTGTAAAGCATTTTGGGCATTTGTGAAACAAAATATTTGGTTGAGCCATATATACTGAGGCATTTAAGGGTTTCATTGAGCAAAATAAAAATTGTCTTTGCCCTAATGTTATATCAGATGTGACTCTGAATGTAGTATATATTTAAGCCTGCTTTCACCAACATAAAGGTTACTGACTACTGACATAACACATATCCCACAGGATTTTTATGCCGTTTTCCTTTTATTCTATACATTTTGAAGAAATAATCTTGGCACAATTTTTGTTCCTTATGCCTTCAAACCCCATTACAGGAAAATTAATAAATATTGTCTTTTATACAGAGTATATAATAATAATATTATAAATAATCATTAAAAATATTTATCACTTATAAAATGAAAATGCTTATAATTTCTCTTTCTTGCTCAGTAAGTTTGCATAAAATGACCAACAGAAATTACAATCCTACAGAAATAAGATGCAGCATTGTATATTAATGTGGAAGACTTAGTTATTAATAAGTATTTGTTTTGTGTTAGCAGGGCTAAAATCTAGACACCCACATCTAGACTTAGGCCTAGTCATAAAAATAAAAGCAAGCTCTTCTATTACAGGGATATATGTGTTTATTTTATATAACTAGAGAGAAAATTCATCATTTAATTCACTTGTCACCTACACATATCACATAAATGTAGGCTTTTAAGGCAAAGCAGAGAGTGATTTGACAGGTAGGTATGAAGTAATTAATTTGCAATCCAAAGAAAATGAAAATTAGGATTTATTCCTGGATTGGATAAAAATCACATACGGTTTTTAGAACATTTGGATAAAGTTAAATTACCTAGTGTAGTATGGAAAATACTTAATGCCAAGACTATTTTTGTTTTCTTGATATTCTATTTTAAATCCTTCTTTTATGTGTAGTTTCCTGCCTTCTTCTGTTCATTTCTCCCTGACGGCCTTTCCATTCTATCAACATCAATAAAGAAGTCTGTGGCCGAGTGCAATCGCTCACACCTGTAATCCCAGCACTTTGGGAGACAGAGAAAGGAGGCGCTCTTGGCCCCAGGAGTTAGAGATTAGCCTGGGCAACACAGCAATATCCTGTTTCTATTAAAAAAAAAAATGTGAGATTCTTATTTCAGAAGGATACTAGAGATGAATGAATTAAAATTCATTGGCTAGAACAGAAATTTAGATATCCTTTTAATTGAGTAACATAGAGCATACCCAGATATAAATAAATCAATTTAACTGGTTAAGTAAGCTAATTTAACCTAAGCCTCATCAGCCTATTCAGTCAGAAAGGCAGTAGAAACGGAATAGTGAGACTTGCAATATGTTCACCTCACCTGCTTATCCACACCCACATTCACTGTAAAGTGCAAGCATATCTGTAGACTCTAGAAAGCATCCCACCTGTGCTTACAAGCAAGGTGGGTGTTGAGGGTTCTTCCGCTCTGCACTTCTCTTGTGGGGCCGGTCTCCTGCTGCATCTGATAAGGATCTGCAGGTGACCTGAGAAGCCCTCCCCATTCACCCAGTGTCACTGTCTCCCCCCAGATTCCTGGTTGGCTCTTCCAAGGACTCTCCCACCAAACCATGGTGGTCACTTGCAGAGGCAATGAGTGTTAGCTGGGCTTTTAGGAAAGTCCAGGCTTATAGAGGCTGAGCATGAAGGTGATCACCCACCTGCCAACAGCCAGCTGAGTGCCTCTGAGAGAAGATATTTCAGTTTTTATATCAGTAAAATGGAGTAATAGATGCTTCTCCCTCAAGGTTTTTGTGAGCTTTGAATTAGATTGTTTCTGACATCGAGTATAAGCAATGCTTTATTTAGAGCACTTGGTGAGGTAGAAAAGGGACTAGGCAGCTTGCTTAAAGAGGGGATTTATTTCTAACAATACAAATTTTATCCAGTTTAGGCCAGCTTATCTGATGCTTTCAGATAACATCTCATGTGGTCATGGATAGACATATTTACATAAAAACCTCAGGTCATATTTTAGAGTATGCAAAAGTATGTCTTAGAATATATTCAAAACCATAGTTATTTTGGTATGACAGAATTCATGAATTAATATAACTGATATAGGATTGGTGGAAAGAAGTAAACAAGAGAGTATTTTGATATGCAGATAAGAGCAGTTAGTGCTTTGCTTATACTCCAAAACACATAAAATTAAGAAAACTGCATTTTTAGACAATTTTATAAAAACTGAATATATCACAGACCATTAATTCCAGTTTTAAAGAAAAGCCAATATGTGATTACAAGTATTAAAAGTGTCAAGCAAACGAAATTCATCAAGTTGTAAATTGATGAATGTGTTTAAATGACCCACCGGAACACCTTGTAGCTTTCACTAAATATTATTCAATTCCATTTTTGACTGTAGTAAATGTCGCTGAATTTCTCAAGGAACTCAAACATTTTTAGAAGAGCATATGAATTTATTATTACAAAGGATACTCACCATGACAGCTATTTAAATATCATTCATTTGAATTACCTTGTTTATTTACTCTTAATCTAACAAGTATTCATTGAGTGCCAGGACCAACTAATTCAC
This sequence comes from Theropithecus gelada, assembly GCF_003255815.1. Lineage (NCBI taxonomy): Eukaryota > Metazoa > Chordata > Mammalia > Primates > Cercopithecidae > Theropithecus > Theropithecus gelada. Next base: position 114,338,255 of record NC_037676.1, read on the forward strand.
TTGAAAATACATCACTGGATACCACTGTCTGGTACTTACATGCTAGATGCTAAGTATACAAAGACGAGTAAGGCTTCATTTCCACTCACATATAATCTTATAGAGGAAATAGATGCAGGTGTGGCAAAAGACAAGTCAAATAAGTAATATTCTCTATTGACAAAAGGAATACAGAAGGACACAGAGGAAATGGTCAAACCCATGGTGTTGTGTGGTTGGAAGAATGTAGTCATTGGAGACAGATCTCAATTTGAACCATGAGTTAGATCCTTACCAATTCAGAGTGTTTTTTACATTCCAGAATTCACTTACCTTTCCTCAGGTAACGGTATCTTCAAGCTCCTTTTGCTCTTACTCTTTTTTTTCTCTTTTCTTTAAGTTCTGTAATACATGTGTAGAACATGCAGGTTTGTTACACAGGTACACATATACTGTGGTGGTTTGTTGCACCTATCAAATCATCTAGGTTTTAAGCCCCACATGCATTAGGTATTTGTCCTAATGCTCTGCCTCTCCTTGCCCCCCACCCCCTGACAGGCCCCAGTATGTGATGTTCCCCTCCCTGTGTCCATGTGTTCTCATTGTTCAACTCCCACTTATAAGTGAGAACATGCGGTGTTTGGCTTTCTCTTGGTTCATGTCTTTGAGTTGGGCTGACTGCCTACTTCTACACTCAGGTGTAAATCAGTAACGTGAAAGCAAAATTCAGGCCTGGATGGTCTTTCAATCTTCCTAGTCAAATGCCCCCCAAAACCACCCCTCCTTGAGTGAACAATTAGTAACATTTTGCCACATTTGCTAAATTTTGGCTGAAATATTTTTAAATATATTAAATACTCTTTCGCATTTTGTCCCTAAATATCTTACTATGTATCTCTAGAAAACAAGCTTGCTTCATTTTCACTACATGCACTTAAAGCATTATCATACCTAAAAATTAGCAACAATTGCTTAATGGCATCTAGTGTATTAAATTTTCCTTAATTGGTCAAAATTGGTTTAAAGAATTCAATTAAAGACTACAAATTGCATTTAAATACTATATCTCCTAGAGCTCTTTACATCTAGAATAATTCACCCTCTCCTAACTTGTTTTCGTATGACATGTATTTGTGGAGGCTGGGTTAGTTATCCTGTAGAATATCTCATCTTTTGAAGTGATCTGAATAGATTTATCACATATTTCATTTTCCTTTAACTCTTACCTCTATTATCTGAATGTCATATAAACAGCAAATAAAAAGTTATAAGACACAGGCTAAACAAATTTGTCTAGAATAACTCACAGGTGACACTGTTTAATGAAGACTCATAATCTTTTTTTTTTCCTACTGTTCGTCATAAGATTAGTCATACTAAATTTTCCTCTGCTGATTTTAGCAACCGTTGACCTTCCTTGCTTCAGTCAATCATTTTGTTTGGGTTGCAAACTCTCAATTGCTTAATGATATTTCTTCTATAATTGTTAGTTGGTATTAGTCTTTCTTTATCAACTCTGGCCTTTTTGATTCCACAATATAGTTCTCATTGAACTGTTAAATGTGGTTAATATTCCCCTTTAATTACTAATTTTCAGAAGAAGTTATTTGTGTAACAGTCACTTCCATGGGTGGTCGATGAGATTTTTCTTATGCTGTTTTATTTCTTTGGATCTTAATATATTTACTTAAAATATTACTTTCAGTATTGGGTACAGGTAAATAAACAGAGTAAATGTTGCAGCTACTCACCAACATTTCTGCCAAAACCTCTTCTTCTGAGACTATGAGAGGATTGCATTTCCCCACTTCTTTTATTTATTTATTTATTTTAGCGAGGAACAGAGTCTCGCTATGTTGCCCAGGCTGGAGTGCAATGGTGCGATCTCAGCTCACTGCAACCTCCGCCTCCTGGGTTCAAGCAATTCTCCTGCCTCAGCCTCCTCAGTAGCTGGGATTACAGGTGCATGCCACCACTCCCAGCTAATTTTTATATTTTTAGTAGAGACGGGGTTTCACCATGACGGCCAGGCTGGTCTTGAACTCCTGACCTCATGATCCACCCACCTCGGCCTCCCAAAATGTTGGGATTACAGGTATGAGACACTGCATCCAGATTTTCCCCACTTCTTTGATATAAGAGATGATCTAATCATACGAGATGTTTAGATCAATAAAATACAGCTAAGAAGTGCTGTCAAATCAATTCTTCCTGCTTTCTTTTTCCATAGCCATAAAAAATATTATTGTTCTAGCTGGTGGAGCTTCAGTTCCTGGTCCCTAGATGGGGACTTCAAGGAGTAGACCCCAAGTGACCTTTGAGTGCTATGTAGTGAGAGTGAGAAATCTTTTCTTGTTGTTGTTGCTTTAAGACATTAATATATTTGAGTTTCATTACAACATAGCCTTCCACATCCTGACATATACAGTGAGATATTGTATAATATCTTACAGAAGAGTTTTAAAATTATGACTTTGGAATTTGCCCATCACTAAAATATCTGCATGCAATATGGGAGTGTTTTCAAATATTAAGATATTCCGTGTTAAGTAGAGACAACTCAGATAACTCTATGATTTCTACTTTTCTTTCAAATGTTCTCACATTAGGTATATGCTTGTGGTTAGAATGTGCCAACTTGGTGGCAGAAGATTTGAGGATCCTTTAGATGCATTTTACTTAAATAGATCATTGTGGTTTATCACCAGATTGAAGGAAATGGCAGAGAACTGGAAATAAGAGTCATAACAATTGTTTAACTGAGAAATGATTACCCATATGTGGCTACAGGGCTTGTGAGAAATTGAAAAGGCTAAATTGCTACCAGTGCCTCCATTCAGCTCCTAATCCTTTCTCAGCATGTTCATGTTTTTCAGCTTCCCAACTTTTTCTCAGACTCAATCTCTGTATCACACCTAGTGCTATCACACCATATGCTGCTTTCTGCCCTTTTACACTTTCCAAGAACACTTGAAAAGCTAAAAATCTATAATCTAGTCTGGAAAGTAAGAAATGCTCAAAAATAACTGTACCGCAAAGGAAAGAGTGATAAATGCCATTGAAGACAAACAGATAAAGTGCTAAAAACGTAGGTAAAAAGATTGTTTCCAGCTGTGAGAAATGAGAGAGGCTTTTTTAATACAGACCTTGAAAAGTAGATAAACTATGGATATGGGGCTCTGAGAGGGGAAAGAGGCACGCTGATCAGACTGTGGAAAAAACCCTGGTTAGTGGAGAATCGTAGTGAAGGCTCATCAAGGAGGTATGTTAGGGAACACAGCTCCTTTCACATCTCTGTACTGAAATATGTACCCTCTTTCCCACGCGAGGGAATAGACACAGCTGTTCTTGATCCCTAGAATTCTGTAACTTAGCCACTACTCGCTTTGCTTTGCATTCTATTCCCTCATCAAATTTTGAACTCCGTGAAACAAGGAACCATTAGTTCTTCATCACTGTGTTCCTAGTGACCAGTTTGGTTTCTGGATCATAGCACATGCCCCAGACATAGTTGTTGATTAAAGCAAAGCTAGAATTCTTAACCAGCTAGGCCTATAATTTTTACATAAGTTGGGAGCCAAGATAAGTTAACAAAAATATACTTCAAGACCCTAGATAAGAGAAAGTTATTGAAGATAGCTGTACTAGTTTTGATGCCTGCTATAACAAATTATTTCACATTTAGAGGCTTAAAACAAAATGCATGTATTACCTTACAATTATGTAAATCATAAATCTGGGCTTCACTGGCCTAAAATTATGGTTCAAGGAAGCCTGCATTCCTTTCTGGAGGCTCTAGAGGAGAATTCATTTTCTTGTTTATTCTGGCTTCTAGAGGCTGGTTGCTTTTCTTGGCTCATGGTTTCTTCCTCCATCTTCAATGCTGGCAACATTGGGCAGAGTCCTTCTCATGCTACCATTTCTCTAACTTTCTTCTGATTTCTTTTTCTACTCTTGAAGACTCTTTAATTACTTTGGATTCACCTGAGTAATCCAGATTACTCTCTTCAATATAAAGTCAACTGATTAACAATGTTAATTTCACCTACAACTTTTATTCCCCTTCGTAACATCAACTAACGTATTCACAGGTTTCAGGGATTCGGATGTAGACATCTTGAGAGGGTTGCTATTTCATCACTTTATCTTACCTAAATACTGGAGAAAAGTCACAAATCAGAGCCATTTAGTCTGATGAAATTACTGATGGGATTCTCCTTGTGACAATAACTAAATAATAATCCAAATTACTCCTTAGCATCAGAGCAAATAAAACCATGTGACCAGAATAGAAAAAGGGAGGACATCAGAAAGGCACTGTAGATTAAAACCCATATAAGTTTGCACTATTAACAAGAAAATAAGGTCCAAGTGGAATTTTTACCTGTATGCCCCTACAGGGTATCATCTCTGGTTTAACTCTGCCTCTAGTTTTGGTTTTACCACATATCCCCTTTTCTTTTTTTAATAAAACTAATAGTTTCTCCTCTTTTTGCTTGATCACAATAGAATCTAAATGTATATATTTTAAATGCAATAAAATTTTCCTCCTAATTGTGTCCAGCCTTTCTTTTCTTCTTAGATTGCAGGCATGTTCAGAGATTAATTTTTTTAATTGTCATAAACCCTGAATTTAGCTCTGTGATTGTCACATGTCAATCAGCTCTTCAGTAAATTTCTGCTGACTGAATAAAGTGAATGAATGTGGACAGGGAGCAAATTAACCAACCAGTTGAATCACATTATTTAGATATAAATTGGAAAGAAAGTATTCTGTGATCCAATTGTATTTGAAAACCACTTAGAATAAGATCAAATCAGTGAGTAAACTGTCACTATCAATTTTAATTTTAGCAGAATTATAGGGACATAGACTACATAAAAAGGATTATTAGCATATTTATATTACCACTGCATAGTTGAGTTCACAAATATATATGTGCATTCTAAAAGGTTGTTAAATTTGCTGCCATGATCATATTATGTTGCTTTTAAGTAATATTTAATATATAAAACAACAAGATTTAAGAGTTATCTCTATATTTATTTAGGGAGCTAGGGATTGATGGCTTTCCATTATAATCCAGCACTGGGCTAGGCACCAGGGGAAGCCATAAATAAATTGTTCAGCACTGAGCTAGGCACTGGGGGAAACCATAAATAAATTGTAAGTCCCATCTTAAAAAGAAAATGAGACAGTTGAAGAGGTAAAAACCAAATAGTTTCAAACACAGCCTGTAACAATACTTACTAGTTATGAAACTTACATAAGAACTGACATAAAGTAACCTCATGCATAATTCACCAGTGTATATAAAGCTTATTATTTCCTGTGGGGGAAATAAAGTACAAAAAGGAATGCTATGTAAACAACATGAAATAGTCTTTATAAGTTAGAAAATCTGAGAAACATTAAGCTATAATCAGAAGGCAGTTTTGTAATTACTGGAAACAGAACAGGTGAGATCCATTCTCTTACTGTAACTATCTTCATAACAGACAGACCTGCAAAATGACCATGTAGTCATTTATACAACCATGGAGGGAACCAAGTACTCAGACTAAGGAATGAGAACTGAATTAAGAAGTGTGGTGGCTCATGCCTGTAATCCCAAAGCTCTGGGACGTTCAGATAGGATGATTGCTTGAGCCCAGGAGTTCAAGACCAGCCTGAGCCACATTGTGAGACTCTGTCTTTATATATTAGAAATTAAAAATTTATCCATGTCTGGTAGTACACACCTGTAGTCTCAGCTACTTGGAAGGCTAGGGTGGGAGGATTGCTTGAGACCAGAAATTTGAGGCTGCAGTGACCTATGATCATGGCTGGGCAACTCCAACCTGAGTGATAGAATGAGACTCTATCTCAAAAAGAAAACAAAATGAAAAAAGTGAATAATCCGTGATCAAATCAAATTGAGCCCTGATATTACCCCATGGCCTGATCCAGTCAAATCACACCTCCTAGCATTGTCTCATGCAACATGCAATTAGATGACACTTCATCATCCTCTGCCTATCCTAGCCCCAGCTTAGAGACAGATTGAGTGTTACCTTCTTTCTCCTTGCCAGTCGACTCACAATAAAGCCTTTCTTTTCTCAAAATCCAGTGCTGTGGTATTGGCTTCTATGTGCATCAGTCAGTGAGCCCACTGCTTGCTCAGTAACAGTACTTCCAGTGTTCTGTGACCCTTCCTCATTAAGATCTTTTGCCATCTATTCCCAAGGAAAAGGCAATGTTTCAGCTATAGCTAAGGCCATGCCTGAAATAAGACTGTGTAGTAAATATAATAATATTTTTCCAATTCTTAACCCATCTTACCCCTAAAAAAACTCACATGTAAAGACTACACCATATTTTCATATTTTTTTTTTGTGGGAGTACAAAGTAATGCTACTATTTTTAAAAGTGTTCTAGCAGTTTCTTATGTAACTAAACATGCACATACACTAAAACCTGCAATGCCACTCTTAGATATTTATCTAAGAGAAATAACAGCATATATTCACAAGAAGAGTCATACTAGAATGTTCATAGCAGTTTTATTCACAATAGTTAAAACCTGGTAATAAGTTAGGTGTTTATTAGTAGGATACATAAACTATAGCATATTTACAGAAAGGGATACTATTCAACAATAAGAAGGAGCAAACTGCAGGTGTGTGCAAGATGGATGAATATCAAAACCTTCCTGACAGTGAAACAAGCCTTACAAAAAAATGATAAATACTATATAATTCCATTTATAGGCAGTTTCAGAACAGATAAACTAATATGTGGTTAAAAAAATAATGATGCCAGTTGCCACTGGGACAGAAATTTACTAGGATGGACCATGAGGAAAATTTATTTGATTATAGTAATGCTGTATGCCTCGATAAGGATTTCTTTACACAAATTCATGCTTTCATCAATATTTAGTGAGTGCATACTTAATATTTAAACATCTCATTTAAGTTTATGATGAAAGATGTAAGTACTGAATTCCAATTAATGGTACGCATGTTGAAGTATTTAGAAAGATATGTATCCTGATGCCTACAATTTATTTTGAAAAGCATCAAAAAAGATGTGATTGATGGATGGATATAGGATTGGGTAGTTGGATAGAGGGGAGATAAAACTAATATAGTGTAGTGTTAATGTTAGATTCAGAGGCAGATATATGAGTATTCATTGTATAATTGTTGCAACTTTTCTATATGTTAGAAATTTTTCATAATTAAATGTTAGGAAGTCTAACAGTTGAGGAAAATACGGAAGATGTTAATAAATAAAGGTGGAGCCCACTGAATGAGACGTGCACTCAATTCGTTCTCAAAGAAAATCTTGGAGCAAATTCCAGAGTGGAGTCAGAAACACAAAACACTCTTAGGTCAATTTTGGGGTCTTAAAGAGAACGTACCTTTTACATCAGGACTGCCTAAGACACAGAGAAGTGGCCAGTTCCATGGGTACAGAAAAGCTACTGCAAGATGGCAGGCTACATAGGTCTGAGAGGTTCCCAGAGGTTCTCAAAGTTTAAATTGTTTCAGACGTTGATCCTGAGAAAAGCAGAGCATCGTGAAACAAATGTTACAGCTCCACTAAGTTTTCCATGGCTTCCATTCTTGCTGCTGTGTGTGAGGAATAATGTAGCAACATTCTTTGCATATCAAGAATCAAAGGTGTTTCTGGTTGTCCTGTTTCTGTAATGAACACCAGTGTGGGAGGAAGATAGTCAGGCAGCAGGTGAACTACCCCAATTCCCTGTCCTGTCAGTATTTGAGTCCTGCAGAATAGGGCTCCAGGAGCAAAGGTGAGAATCCCCAAAGTGTTAAAAATTACAAAGAATTGACTGAGATTTAGTTTCTACTATGAAGTGGAACTGTGGTACCAAATAGTAATTGAGTTATTTAAAACTAATGAAAGTTATATTTCTTGCACACTTACTTACGTGGCTTGAGATTTGAACCTACTAAACAAAGACTTAGAAATCAATCAAGATACTGCAAATAAATAGGAGTATATTGAAAAGAGTATATGTGGGTATAAAGACAAGGGAATCTCACAGGATCCCAGGACCTGCAATATGCCAAGGCCTTTCAGAGACCAAAATGTAATTTAGAAGCCGAAGGATACACAAAACTCTGGGGATCAGGTTATCTCCATGTGCCCTCAATAGCAAGAATTTATTACTCTTCTTTGTGGTAACTCAGCCACTCTCTGTCTCTTTTTCTATTGTGTTGACATCTAACAACCACTGTACACTCCACTCTTTCATCATCTGTATTTTTATCATTTTTACTTATAGCTTCAATTAATAGCCATAAGCTTCTGCTTTTCATAAATTCATCTTTGTATTTTCGACTTCTTCTCCAATTTCAAATACACTGATTCAACTGCTATCTTTTCCATTTCAAATTCCTTATAGAATCTGCCTGGCCCAGTTAGTCATCTTCATGTCCACTTGGACCAACTTTATGGTGCCAATCGCCCCATAGATCATGGATTTCCTAGATTTCTCAAATGCAGCACCCATGTGAGAGATTTTTGGTTTTTTGTTTTTGTTTTTGTTTTTTTGGTAGTGTTTTTGTATTTGTGCCTCTTCCATAGAATTTATTATAATACTTAAAATGTGTTGGCCAGGTGTAATTGGTCACGCCTGTAATTTCAGTACTTTGCGAGGTCAACACAGGCAGATTGTTTGAGCCCAGGAGTTTGAGACTACCCTGAGCAACATGGTAAGATCCCGTGTCTATGAAAAATAGAAGAATTAGCGGGTGTGGTGGTACACACCTGTACTCCCACTAACTTAGGAGGCTGAGGTTAGGGGATCATCTGCACCCAGGGAGTTTGATGGTGCAGTGAATTGTGATGGCACCACTGCACTCCAGCCTGAGTGACAGGGTGAGACTCTGACTTAAAAACAACAACCACCACCACAACAAAAAGGTTTAATGTGTTACTTATTTGCTTGTATCCTTTTAATGTATTTCTTCAGACATAATAAACATGCGGTATTGTGCTAATATGGTGTGTACCTTATAGAACATACTAACCCAATAGAATTTAAAATGTTAAAGAAATTAAATACAAAAATAACCTTTATTTCTTTCCCTTAACTTCAAAATAATTTTTTCTAGGGTAGAGGCAACCCTCTTTGGATACCACAATAGTACAATAAGGGCCAACTGGATGGACTGATTCTCTATTTTTTATTCTCTATTTATTTTTATTATGATTCTCATAATAGTAGTATTGATAGTAAAAATAAGGGTAGTAATGGTAATTATAGTAAAAGAAATAATGGTAATAGTAATAGTACAATGGTTGTAGTAGTAAGAGTCGCCACAGAAAACTGACTGAGTGCTTGTCAGTTAAGCACTACTAAGTGTTTTACATATGTTAAGTGTTTTAGATACCTCATCTATTTTCATCTTCATAATTATTTGCTGATATACTATATTTATGTTTTACAGATAGGTAAGCTAAGATTACTGGAACTATATGAAGTGATCACTTAAAGTCAAATAGCTAGGAAAAGGCTTCTCAGGTTTCAAATCTGTTATAGTTTATTTTTAGTCAGATGCCTTAAACATCACCTATTCTGTGTTGTACATTGATGCCTTGGAGCTTATGTCATATACTGACTAGTAAAAGAGAAAACAAACAAAAAACACTAAACCCCACTTGATGATAGGGAAGAGTTTTTGTAGTAAACAGGGCTTGAATATTAGTTATTGCTTCAAAGATTGAACTGGCCTAATTGTAAACAACAAATCTGAAAAATCTGCAATTGGACTAGGCAATGGAAAGCAGGGGCTAATATTTCTAGTCAATTGTTTCTTTAAACAGTTTTTATTCCCCTTTCAAAGTAAGAATATTGTCCTAATTTGTTTGATCATTATTTCATAGATACACAGTAAGTTTTACTCTACTAATAAAATACTAATAATTAACATTTATCTAAGTTGTAGCTGTCTCAAACAATACTGCTATTAAGATTCCTTGAATTATACAGATAAAGATACGTCTTCACAGAGGTATTCATTTGTCTATACTTGGAAAGATACCCTCTTTAAAATTCAATTGTGTAGTGTCAAATGCTTATTTAAAAATCTTCTTAGTTTGAGGAAATGTCACTTCCTCTGAAATGCCTTTCCTGACCACTGTTCAACTGTTACTTGGTTACTTGTCCCTTAATACACTCTCTCCCAGCACCTAGTGCTTCTTCAAGTGTAGAGTCCATTAAACGAAAATTACTTTTCTCCTTGCTCTAATTCCTAAGGACAGAAACGTGGTTCATATTTCTCCCATGATCTAGCGTTGTGCCTGGCTCAAGCAGGCATTATCTAGATTCAGTATTGTCAAATGAATGAGTAAAGCGACAACATGTCAAATGAATTCAAAGAGAGCAAAAAATAATAATATGAGCATAATTATAAAGTTTTCTTAAACCTGAAATTATAAACATCTGAGCTAACATATTGGCAATAAGAGAGGGAGAAATGACATCATATGGTCATTTCTTGTATTAATTAACTAGACTTAGTGATCAAACAGGTTTAACAAACCAGGAAAGGATAGAATATAACAAAATTTTGTTTATAGATTCTAGCTGGTGCAACTGGAATGCCAATAAGAGAAAGAGAAAAGTTAAAAATCTCTCCTTTTAAGAAAATAATGACTTCATTTTCACACATGTTCCTATAGATCCAATGGACAATGGCTTAGTGAGTTAAAAGACTACATGTACAGGTCTCAAAGTCGTTGGAACTACAAAACTGTGTACAGTGCTCAAGAGTTATCTTACTAGAAAAAGGATTTAAATTTTAATTACTTGTATTTTGGTGTTTAATGATATTAAAAATTTTCTGATGGTTTGAAGTAGTCTCAACTCCCAGTAAAGGTGTCCTGGCACGGTAAGAGTTCTTTGAGAAACATGGCTGAACACGGGAATGCAAAGCAAAGAGCTGGAATATTGGGAACCCAAGTATATGTCACCATTGATTAGGATTAGGGTCAGGGTTAGGATTTGGTGGTCTGTATCAATAAATGTATACTCACAACGATAACCAGAGATTTATTTGAAACGTAGGGCCAATTTAAAGAGTTGCGAAGATAGTAAAAGTCAAAAAACCAGAGTCTACTCAAGGAGTGACTGCATTTTTCAGTTTTCTCTCCAGAAACTGTGTGTTTGGAAAACTAAAGGTGGAAGTAGGTATTTGTGAGTTCAAGTTTACTTCTGACAATACTTGTGTAGTTCTAGATAAATTAAGAAAAAAGTAAAGACCCCTACAGATTCCAGTTACAATCTGGCATATGGTTGTTCAAGACAGTATCAGTATGAAAAATAAAATAAATATGATGGTATTTTTACCCAAGTAGATGAAAATTATCATCTGGAACAATGAGTAAGTTTGTGTGGTGGAGAAAGAAGTGTAGAATAATGAGCAACAATTTCACTTCAATGCAAAAATCAGATAAATGTGTAATGGCAGCAATTATTTTTTATTTAATATTAAAAAATTCTACTGAGTGTACTATAAAAAACATATATTTGTATAATTTTAATTGTGTACTTTGTTGAAAAAATAATGTTAATAAAAAAGTTGGTATAATTCTTTAGCCATTTAAATTTTACTTTCTGGATATATTCATGAAATAATAGATCAAAGAAGTTCTTTGTAGCACTATATGAATGTGAGGAACAAAAGCATAGAGTTCCCAAAGATATTTCATTCATATAACAAATATTTAATAATCTCCTACCATGTGCCAGGCAGAGTGACAGTTCTGTGAGTTTTCTACTGTGCAAAGCAGAGCTGATTGTTCATTTTTTATAGCTTCAGCCTATTCAAAGTGAATATAAGCTTTCTCATGTGTTATCTGACTCTATCCTCAAATCAGCTCCATGAGGTAAGAAATCATATAATCCGTAATTTATTTTTCAGTAAACTTAAGAGTAGTAAATGTCGAATTGTTATTCTGCAGGAAAGGCAGGACTAGAATTAGTTATTAAACTGAATATAGTATTTGTTGGGGATTCATTCTATGATGCTATGATTGCAGAGTGAGAGAGAGAAAATGTCCCGAATTTCTTTCATTCTGGATTCTCGTACTATCTCTAGTCCAGCAGTTCTAAGAAGTTGGCTAAAATGACTTTAAGAATCCTGGTTGGAAGTTTCCATCTTCATCAGAGTGATACATCTGCTAGTCCCCAGTCTTCTTGAGATAGGCCCTGCCTCCTTGGAACCCTTAATTCTAGGTTCTAGCACTGCAAAGAGGTTCCTTTTCCCACCAGTGGGGATGGAGGAGGCATCACTGAAGAGATAAGAAGACAACATAGTGCATAAAGTGATCAAGAGTAAGAAAGAGACCAGCAACGTTTCAAGAGAATATTCCTGTTGAAGAAAGCAGAATGGAAGATTATAAACATACGTTTTAGGAAATAATGACATATAAAAATCTTGAAATCCAAAACCGACATGAGGCCAAGTCCTTAACTTCAAGTTCATTCTATGAAGACATATAGAAAGATGTATGTTTATTGAAAAGAACATGCTGAATTACTATTACATTGTTACTTTTTAGTAAAAAGCTAATTTAAATCAAGGTTGTTTTGGTTGGGGATCAGTTAAGCAGAATCACTGAAGAGTTAAAGGACTGCTTCTCTATACTAATGACTCAGTGAGCTGTCATTCTTATTATTTCCAGCACATACAATAGCGCCTGACACATAGAAGCCACTCAATAAATATTAGTTTAGCAAATGAACAGAGTTGACTTCAGCACACATATAGAGCTAACAGCTAGTACTGATTGTGTGTGGAAATTCAATTGAAAGCATAAACTTGATGCCCAAGAAGTAATAGAGGACGCCAATTTAATCCTTTCAATTGGATTTCTATACAGAAACTGTTTTTTGCTTTGCTTTGTTTTGTTTTGTATTTTTTTTTTTTACTGGTATAAGTTGTGGTGTCTTTCTCATATGTGCTCAATACTTACTGGTTCGACTGAATTAAAATTTAAATATAAGATGCTATCCACCATATTTATGTGTAGGAGTTTAATAAACTTTACGTATTTTCTCTGGCTTTTGAAAATAAGTGTTCATGTGGAAATGCCCTCATAAACACATCAGTTATTTTTCCATTTTTAGTAAATGATATGTAAAGCAAAAGAGATTCCTATTGCTCTCCCAGGACAGTTGTAGATACCAGCCCATACATATATCCTCACCTGGTTGTAACAGTGGGGAAAAGGAAGGATCTTTCCAAAGGCAAGAAAATGGACTGTGGCTGTGCTTGCACACTGCAACACAGTTTGATGTGCTAGGGAGAAAACATAGTCAAATTCTTTTCACAACCGTATAATCTATGTAGACAAGTCAGACAGTTTGTAAGAAATACTGTTTTTCAAAGCTTTCTTTTGAAACAGTGTAGACACAGTCTAAATTGCCTGGGTGGCAGGCTTCCAGTTCCCTGTTTTATGATATGATCCATGTCAATGAGATGAAAAGGCACTCTCTCAGTAGCATGTTTGTCAACAGAAGCAAGCTGACATTCAACTCCAAAGGATTTAAGGAAAAAAGACTTACTTTCTTCTATTATTAAGCAGGTTATCAGAGAAGAAATGAACCACAACTTTATGGATTACCACATTCACAAAACCTTAAATGGCAGCCAATTTAGCCAATTTGGGAATCAGGGGAGAAGATTGAAAGTATTTAATTTTTTTTCTTTTTACAGTTCACTTTTAATCTGAATCATATAAGAATTATTTTTAAAATGTTTTCACTAGAAGGGTCTGTAATCTAATGGGAACACAAATGTAATATAAAACACAAATAAAGACATAAAATGTATGACTACAAACATAACTCACCATATTTTTATTTATACTTGAATTTTATTCATACTTGAATTGACTATTTTACTTGAATTTTTCATTAGGTAGGCAAAAATTTTATAGCATATAGGAGATACAGAGTGGTGTGAAAATAACTGTGGTTTTTCACAATTAAAAGTAATTGCACCAACCTAATATAGTAACCATGTGGAAAAAAATCTAATTCATTCCTTTGGCATATTTTATGTGGGATATTTTCCCTACAAATATCTTCACTTCTTCTGAAGGGTTTATGTATTTACTTTTTTTTTTTTCTTCAGGAGGTCAGCACAAGATGAGAGGTATCAGGGGAGGGGTTTCCCAGGCTGTCTCTCTACTGGATCATGAATTGCTGGATCCTTCGCCAAAGTCCAAAGCCCTTGCAAGTGGCTTTCTCGTGTCTCTGATGGGCACTCCCCTATTTTGCCCTTCCAGGCTTAAACAGTGCTCTTGCTAGCCTTTGGTACCACATTAATCTTTTATTTGTTTCCCTAAATCCTGCTTACAGCTTTGTAAATAGCCCCTTTGTAAATAGTTATAAAATTGTATTTAAATTGCTCGGTTTAAATTTGCCATCCTATCCTGCTAAGACCCCATCTGATACTTGAGGCAGCATTAACCCTCTTCTGTGTGAAAACCATGTGAACCACTGAGCGTCTCACACTGGAGATGATGTGTTTTAATGAATCCAGAATAAAGGATAAAGGAAGCTTTTTCATGAGTAGATTTAGCTTCTCTCAATTCAACAGACATAATTGATGTTCCCTAAATGTTCCCTAAATGAGAGCAGAGACACAATTATTGAATGAAAGAAATAGTATGAGCTTTTATAAATTACATATGAATTAAAATATATCCTGTCAAAAGGAACCCGAAAAAACTTGAAAAAAAATGATATTTATTTTTCATCCACTGTAAATAGTCATTTTGCCAAAGATCAGAGAAGCATAAACGACTCACTCATGCAATTGTATCAATGTTTGTGTTCCTTCCTGAACACATGTCAAAACTTATGTTAAAAAAGTATTAAAAGGTGGTGCCTTTAGGAGATAATTAGGCCATGAGGGTTCTGCCCTCATAGATGGTCTTAGTGGTCTTATAAAAGGGCTTGAGGTCCAGGCACAGTGGCCCACACCTGTAATCCCAGAACTTTAGGAGGCCAATGCAGGCAGATCTCTTCAGGCCAGGAGTTTGAGACCAGTCTGTACAACATGAGAAAACCCCGTCTCTACCGAAAAGACTAAATAAATAAATGGGCATTTTGGCAACACACCTGTAATCCCATCTACTCAGGATACTGAGGCATGAGAATCATTTGAACCTGGGAGGCAGAAGTTGCAGTGAGCCAAGATCACACAATTGCACTCTAGACTGGGCAAACAAACAAACAAACCAAAAAAACACAAAAGGGTTTCAGTGAGTTTGGTCCTTTTTGCCTTTCCACCTTCTACCATGTAAAGATAGTGCATTCAAGGTGCCATCTCGGAAGCAGTGTCCCGGCCCTCACCAGACACCAAACCAGTCAGGACCTTAATTTTGGACTTCCCAGTCTCCAGAACTGTGAGAAATACATTTTTATTCTTTATAACTGCCCAGTCTCATGCACTGTATTATAGCAGCACAAATAGACTAAGACAGTTCATATCATTCTTTGAAGTATGTTCAGTAAAGCACATCTGCGTAACACTTAGATTTGATTTTTCTTTGAAAAGATCAACTTGCAAGAATTCCATATACTCTTTTGGGAAAAAAAAAGGAAATATGGAAAAAATAAGAATAGGAAAACAATAATAAAATAATATATTATGTTTTTTTCTCCTCATTTAGCTAATATAGTTGACCATCGAACAATATGTATTTCAACTGCACTTTTATGTGGATTTTTGTCACCCCCCATCTTCCTCCTCCTCCTCAGCCTACCCAACATAAGGATGATATAAACTCAACATGAAGATGAAGACCTTTATGATGCCCCATTTCCACTTAGCGAATAGTAAATATGTTTTCTCTTCCTTATGATTTTCTTAACAACATTCTTTTCTGTAGAATACTTTATTGTAAGAATATAGCTTATAATATATGTAACACTCAAGATAGATGTTAATCAATTGTTTATATTATCAGTAAGGCTTCTGGTCAACATTAGGCTGTTAGTAACTAAGTTTGGGGGTGAGTCAAAAATTACATGTGACTTTTCAACTGTTCAAGGAGAAAGCGACCCCAACTCCCTCAGAAGATCGTGTTCAAGCTGACAAAGTATAAAAATTAGAAGATAGAGGTTTGGGGTGAGGTGTGAAAAGGTAACGGGTTTCAACCAGAGGGAAGAGTGGATAAGAAATGAGAGGCTTTGGATAAAGAAACAGAGAATCATTTAATATAGCTTGAGATTAGAATGTTTCAGGAAAGTATACATTAAGAGAAAAAGAAATGTAAAGTCATGACTAGCAGAAAATGTAAATATTATCCTGAAAACAATAACAAAAAAGGTACCAAAAATATTTTTTTTTTGTCTTGGAGTGATGCAATCATTATTTTAGTGACACAATCTGCAATTCAATATATCCTCAGTTTAGAGAAAAACAAACAAAGAAAAATAGAGTGAAAGCATACGAAAGCCCCAGGAAGATTGTGTGATAATCTCAGTGACAGAAGATTGTGGCATGCAGTAATGTAATATGGTGTATATGGAGAAAATTTTCATATTGAAGAAATAGTAAGATGAAGTAATCCAACAAGAAAATGTGATTTGCTGAGTTGGAGTAGTAAGAAAGGAGTCAAAATGGCACTCAGGTTTCTGCATGTGGCAAGTAAGTGACTATGTCATTTAACTGAAATCAGAAACATAGAATGAATAGGTTTGGTGATAATAGTTCACTTATAGACACATACAGACTGAAAACTTTGTGAAATGTTCAATAGGGCAATGTGATAAATGAACTCAGAATTCAGAAGAGAGATGTCAGCTATTTGTTTTATCACAAATAGACAACAATGGACAGATAGGACTGCATAAAATTGCCCAGGTGGAATCATTTAAAAGGATAGGACACATGCACATGTATGTTTATTGCAGCACTATTGACAATAGCAAAGACTTGGAATCAACCCAAATGTCCATCAGTGACAGACTGGATTAAGAAAATGTGGCACATATACACCATGGAATACTATGCAGCCATAAAAAAGGATGAGTTTGTGTCCTTTGTAGGGACATGGATGCAGCTGGAAACCATCATTCTCAGCAAACTATTGCAAGAACAGAAAACCAAACACTGCATGTTCTCACTCATAGGTGGGAACTGAACAATGAGATCACCTGGACTCAGGAAGGGGAACATCACACACCGGGGCCTATCACGGGGAGGGTGGGGGGGAGGGATTGCATTGGGAGTTATACCTGATGTAAATGACGAGTTGATGGGTGCTGATGAGTTGATGGGTGCAGCACACCAACATGGCACAAGTATACATATGTAACAAACCTGCACGTTATGCACATGTACCCTAGAACTTAAAGTACAATAAAAAAAAAAAAAGATAGGAAAAGAGGTTTCTATAGAACCTAAGAATATTAATTTGAGTGCACTTCTATGTAAAAATATTAAAAAAGAGAAAAATCCAGAAGATTGAATAAACTGTGGAAGATCCAGGAGAAAGTCAGAAGAAGGATATCACAGAAGTCTCGGGGCGGGGCGGGAAGTGGGGGAGAAGAAAAGTGTCAATAATCACAAACATTATCTGACAGATTAACTATGTTAAGAACTACACATTTTCTACTAAATGTAGTTCCAGGTGGTCATTTCAGCAAATTTAAACAGGTATTTCAGTGGAATGTTGAATGTGACACTCAGATTTGAATGGTCAGTAGAAGTGAGGAATAGAATCTGAATGCGTAGAAAATTCTGTCACGTTCGTCCATATAATCAGAGGATACAAATGGTAATATTTGAGGTTGATGGAGGGTTTTTTTTTTGTTTTCTACGCTTTTATTATTGTTTGTAGTTGACAGAGACTTGGACTAGTTGAGTGCTAATAGGAAAGGACTCAAAACAATGGAAGAAGTTGAACAGAGAAGACAGAGTTATCTAACAGAACTCTAGAGCACAAGTGGAAGACAGTGATTTTATATGCCAATAACAAGTCAGAGCTGGTGGTAAAGCCACAGGTGGAAGTATCTGAATATCGCATTTGTTCATATGAGATAAGAAGAGTGGTATCCTTAAAGTGACTTTGGGATAGAAGAGAAGATATAGTTAATAGCTCATTCTCTATACTAAAATGTGCAGCCTGTAATCAAACAGAAATTTCTACTTGAGAAGGATGCTGATGTCCTACTGTCTTTAACCCACATACAGGTTATGACTGATAGATTATCTGGCCATAATTGATTCAAGAAGATGGAAAATAACTTTGGTGAAGAGTTGAAAGAAAGTAAGTGGGTTAGCCCATGTTTTTTGTGTTGCTATCAAGGAATACCTGAGACTGGATAAATTATAAAGAAGAGAGGTATCATTGGCTCACAATTCTGCAGGCTGTACAGGAAGCATGGCACCAGCATCTGCTTGGCTACTCTGAGGCCTTAGGGAGCTTCCGGTCATGGTGGAAGGCAAAGGAGGAGCTGGCATAGGACACAGTGAGAACAGGAGTAAGAGAGTGGGAGAGGCCCAACGTATTAAACCACCAGATCGCACACGAATGAGAACTCGCTTACCATCAAGGGAATAATGCCAAACCATTCAGGAGGGATCAGTCCTCTATGATCCAATCACCTGCCACCTCCAACACCAGGAATCACATTTCAACATCTCATGAGACTTGAAGCGGACAAACATCCAAACCATTTTAGTAAGGCAGTTTCTTCACGCCACATTTCTTATGAGCATATTTTAAAGATTTTAGAGGTTGGACTAGGGAAGAGGAAGCACCAAAGTACTAAGAATCTGGTGGCGGGCGCCTGTAGTCCCAGCTACTCGGGAGGCTGAGGCAGGAGAATGGCGTGAACCCGGGAGGCGGAGCTTGCAGTGAGCTGAGATCCGGCCACTGCACTCCAGCCTGAGCCACAGAGCGAGACTCCGTCTCAAAAAAAAAAAAAAATAATAATCTGGAGGAGGAAAAACTAATGTACAGATTAATAACAGAAGTAACATTATGTGTTTGCTAATAGTTTTGGCTGGTCATATTTTTATTTATGTTTTTAATTTTGTTAAAGAGTTAGCCTTAGGACTCCCTCTGAGAATTGAAGCACTCAGACCTTTATTCTGAGGGACCGCTAATTCTAGCCAACAGCTAGCAACAGCTTATCTTATTTCATCCACGCCTAGACACATACGTGGTTTCACATTATAATATCTCCAAAACTGTAATGCACCGTGTCATCAGTAATAACATAAAATCAGCCACATGGCAATTATCATTTAGTGATCATTGCTTATGCATGCAGAAATTTCATCATGGCTATTGATGTTGTCAACATTTTGAATTATGCTCAAATAGTATTAAAATACATTCCCAAATTATATATTGTATTTTGGTATTGATATAAAAATTACTGAAGCAAATATTTGTCATTAGAGAAGCAATCAACCACAGTGTACACATTTTGTTAAATCACCACCAGATATCAGGACCTAAGATGAGAAGATTGAAGAATAGGATGCTGTATTACATTTGTCATTGAGATTTTATACATACGCATCTGTGTATAAAATTCTATTTGTTTCCTGGTCTCTTATCACCTTTGGTGATTTGTGTGAATTTAACTTTTCCAAAATCGGTCAATTTTCCAAAATTGGTCAACTGCATCTTGGATTGATATTACCTCTGAAAAATATTTCACTGAAAACTCTGGACTTGTCTGGATAGGCACAGCCTACGCCATGCCAAACAATTCAACTGAAGGCAGAAAAAATTACAAAATATCTTAGAATAGATGAAAACAAATGTCAAAGCATGAGAGGCTGGTGTGATCAATGCATTCACTGCCCAGAGCTATCAATAAAGCATTGTGTCACAGCTTAACTTGTCTTTCTAAGAGGTGCACAGAATAATGGTGCCATCTTACAATCAATGCGGTCCTCATCCATAAAATACTTGTATTTGTTTCCTGATCTCTCATCACCTTTGGTGATCTGTGTGAACTCAACTTTCCCAAAATTGGTCAATTGCATCTTGGATTGCCATTACCTCTGAAAAAATACTTGTCTCTTTCACTGAAAATTCTGGATTTCTGGAAAAAACAAAAAAAGTTAAGTCTAAGTCTTGATTGATGTTACTCCAGATGAAGAGGCATGGGGAGTACTAGCTTGCAGACTCCTGTAAGAATAAAAGGCTTTCCTGTCACTAAGAGTAGCACAGGAGACCAGTCCCTGAACAATTGTGTGTGTGTGTGTTCAATAAGAAATTTAATGTAAAAGCCCCATCTAGAAAAGGAAATAAATATTACCCTCTAGCCAGTAAATACAAAGGAGTGGTCATAACCTAAATGTACTAGCTAAGAAGTGCATCACAAAATACTCCATCTTAAAATACAGGGGTCTTTGAGGATTTTATAATTGAACCAAGAAAATGTAAGAAACTATTAAAAATTACTAAGTTCTAGTAAAGCTTTTCACTCTGTCTCTCCTTATAGAAACCTGAGAAACAAAATACCATCTTTCTTAGTAGATATATTTAGGAATAGTGGTATACAAGGCAAAATCTTTTTTAAAAAAAATCCCTCCTTGTTTTATTTAATTAATGGGCCTTTCATTAGCAAAAACATGTAGTTTGGAATGACACAATTGACTTTCCATTCATCTTTTCTGGCAGCATACTGTGAGCAAGGCAAAATTAATCTGCTATCTTGAGCTATTTTTCACTCTTCAAGAGCAAAGTTAGAACATGTTTCATTTACATACATGGCCCTGTCAGTTCTCTAGGTGAGTTACGTAGACTGGCCACTCACCAAAAGAATTAAAATAAATTTTGCTAGTTTGACCTCTACTAAATATATCAGAGATTAGGGCAGCTACTGGACTCTTTAAAGCTTTATTAGAACTGAACTAACTTAAAATGAGGTAAAAGTATTATTTGAGACTTGGGTTATCCATCCAAAATTTGAATTACCCTAATCTCATTGCTCTAAAAGATAAAGAGGTGTCACAGTTCCACATTTCACACAAAAATAACTTTAACATAAATATTATTTATATTCTGATATATGGTTGAGTGCAGCGTTTAATATTAAATCTAGATATTCTTTCTTTAAGGCTCTTTGAAAAGTCTTGTGTTGGAGTCTAGAACAGTCTAAGGACAAACTGCTCTGGAATGCCTACTTAAATAATGATTTGTCCCAGGATCTACTAAATAAGAATATCTGATTGAGTCTTCCAAATTTTAAGTAAGGTCTTCAGGAAAGTTTAAGGACAATAAAATTGTCTCTGGCATGACAGTTCTACAGAAAATTCTCACTGATATGACCACTTAATTAGTATCAATAATTGAAACATACTAATATTTATACTTTTCATAATAAAGGGAGAGATTAAATAAGATTATCTGTATTCTTTTCCTGTAAAATAGTATTATTCCTGCTGAGCATGGTTGTTCACGTCTGTAATCCCAGTACTTTGGAAGGCCAAGGCGGGCTGATGGCTTGAGCTGGAGACCAGCCTGGGTAGCATGCCAAAACCACGTCTCTACTAAAAATACAAAAAATTTGCCAGGTGTGGTGGTTTGAGCCTGTAGTCCTGGCTCCTAGGGTGGCTGAAATGGAAAGATCACCTGAGCCTGGGAAGTCAAGGCTGTAGTGAGCCATGATCACACCACTGCACTCCAGCCTGGGCGACAGGAGTGAGATCCAGCCTCAAACTTTAAAAAAGTGTTATTCCTCCATTAAGAGCACGAACATACAGCTTAGTAATTACTGATCAATTACACCTCCTTTTACGCATTACTGCCCCATACTTTTCAACTACCTGGATCATTGCTTTGGCACAATGCAAGATGTTTTCCCAGATAACTACCAGTTCACTCTTCAGCAAACAGGCTGCCATCTGGTTCCAGAGATAATTCACATGCCACATACTATTTGAGCTGTTAGTTTGCTTGCTAAGTATGAGGAAACCATATATATATGTATATTTGTATTGAGTCTCACACTGTCACCTGGACAAGTGTTGTGATCTCAGTTCACTGCAAGCTCTGCCTCCCGGGTTCATGCCGTTCTCCTGCCTCAGCCTCCCAAGTAGCTGAGACTACAGGCACCCACCACCATGCCTGGCTAATTTTTTTGTATTTTTAGTAGAGACAGGGTTTCACCGTGTTAGCCAGGATGGTCTCGATCTCCTGACCTTGGAGGCAACCACATTTTAAAAATTGTCTTTGTGGACTAGTCCAGGTATCAACTGTGACCATTCAAGTCCACAAACAAACAGTAAAATACAAAAATGAACAAACAAACAAAAAAAAACATGCCTTTGAATAATAAAAGAAAGATGGAGTAAAAGAAAGCAGGGAGTACTCATGTATGATACTCATGAAAAGAGAAGGGGATGGAGGGATGATTGAGTAGTACTGAAATATTGCCATAAAAAAATTAGATTGATGGGAAGCCCCATCGGAAAGAAAACCTACTGTTTAGAAGAGTCTCACACTGGCCCAGAAGGACCTGACCTAGTAATCGCATAGTGCTTGGTCATATGCTGTGAACAGTCTGGTGAAAATGTGGCTTCAGAAGGAATGCTCTGGCAGATGCAGCAGCAGGAACCTCTTAGCTTACTACATTTCTCACAGCTGTGTCTCTCTTGAAGGGAGATCTCATCACCCTAAGATGAGCTCCTAACCCACAATCTATGTATGAAAGAAGGAATACAAGACAGAGGCTTTGGATTAGCTTGGATTCGCTATCATCTACAATGTCCTACAAGGTGCTGTTAGTCTGGCTCTTTCTATCTCTCCAGCTTATCTTGTTCGTCTCTTTCCTTTGCTCTCTGTGCCAGCCCCAAGATTTAGTTTTGAGTTATTTGAATGTGTGTTTTTTCTCTGGCACTAAAATATCATTTGCATGTTTGAAGTAGGTTGAATAATGGCCAACCAAAGATATCAAGTCCTCAGCCCTGCAAATCTAAAATATTACCTTATTTGGAGGAAAAAAAAAAAATCTTTGCAGTTGAGATTAAGCTAAAGATCTTGAGGGGATGCAATTACTCTGTATTTTCCAGCCCTAAATGCAATTCCAACTGTCTCTATAAGCAAGGCAAAGAGAAATAACAGACAAACAGAGAAGAAGACAATGTGAAAACAGAAGCAGGGATCAGAGTGATGCAATCACAAATTCCACAATCCCAGGGCAGCCAACAGCAGCCAGGATAGGCAAAAATAAGAACCCTGATTCTTCATTATAGCCCCTGGCAGGAGTGTGGTCCTGCTGGGATTTGGACTTCTAGCCTCTAGAATTGTAAAAGAATAAATTTCTGTTGCATTAAGTCTTCAAGTTTGTGGTAATTTGTTACCTCAGGAAGCAATACAATATTCTACCAAGGGTGTGTTTGTGTGGGATGGGAGAGAAGGAGACAGTTAACTTAGACATCTGGTGTGATGGAGAAACTACTGTAAATTAAATGTGGACCCTGGAATTTAAACTGGATAAAGCCTGGAAGGGACTTTGAGGCGTGTCTCTCAGAAAAGGTTCGAATTCGTTTAATCTGTGGAAAGAGGCAGCAAAGCATAAAAGTAAACTGTGGCAAAGGCAGTATTCATCAAATATTTCCTGTCCTATGCTCCACATCTCAGCTACCCTTAAAGTTAAGTTGGGTCCCCATACTAGTTTTGACAAGGAATTATAAAAGGAAGGAATGTACAATTTCCTCACCAACAGTGAGAAGTCATTGTCCTTTGTCCATTCCTTTCTTCCCTTGACTCAGAAACAGGAAGTCTCCTGTTAAACAAAAGCATGTGATAAAGATTCCTTCCCTACAACATGGAGCTGGGCTGTCTAACCAGCCTTGGAATTTGCATGTGTTAGAGAGCTTTGTTAAGCCATTGAGCTATTGAATTTTACTTGTGACTACAGGAAAACCTGACTATGAAAATAGCTTAATATCTTTAATGGGAAAATGAGTTTCATGAATATCTGTAACAAAAGATGTAATAAAGTATGTGCAAAGAGAGGTGTTAACAGTGTACTGTAGGAGTTTGGAGAAAATAAATGTTTACTTATGTAACATTTTTTACTCTTGTCTGTAGAATCAAGGTAGCATTTAAACAGAATTTGTAAAAGGGCCAGAATTTCTTTGGATAGAGATGTTAGGAAAGAAGCATTTCAGGTGTATAGTATGACGTGAGCATATATGGCAGAGTTTGTGGCATATGGGGTGAATGTAAGTAAAAACAAAACCACAATAATATAATTATACCTAGTGTTTATTGAGCATTTTCACTGGTCATGCAATATTTTAAAGGCATCACTAGTATTTACCTATTTAAACTTCACAAGGAGCCGAAGAGTTAATTTGTTACCCCAATTTCCAAGTCAAAGCTGAAACTTGCAGACTTAAACAACGTGCAAAGGTTGAATGCCTATAAATGGTACGGACTGAATGTGAACTCAAGCATCTGCATTTTTGTATAAAACCATAATATAGGACAAGTCTCTGTCAGTAAACTTTCATGTACACATAATAGAAAACTCAACTGTTTCAAAAATACGTTATTACTTTATATGACAGGAAGTTTGAGTGGGGCATCTCCAGGAGTGGTACTCCATTGGCTTAACATTCCAAATATTTTTGATTTTTGAGATTATTTTCCAACTTTCAGAGTATTTAATTTTCTCAGGCAAGCTCCCTCCCTACCCCACCCAGTTGTAAAAGGTCTGCCATATATTAGATGTCATAATTAGACATAAAAATGTCCAGCAGACATAAGATTGTTTCTGGGTTTTTCATTGTTGTTATTTGTTGGTATGTTTTTCTGTGTGACTTTTTTGATTAGCTAGGAAAACTTTCCCAATAATGATAGCAGGCTTTCCCTCTTGGGATAGGACTGGTTTACAAGCAAATCATTGGTAAAGGGGATAGTGGAAACTTATAAACTTTCTGGATTAAATTAATCAGCATTTTCCCAGTGTCTTGGGGATAGAATTGACATAGGGGATCTGTTAGCAAGGAAGAATGGGGAAATGGCTGTAGGTAGTGTACGGTCCTCTGAACAGGCTACACCATGGTCGAGCCATTGTGACCCTGTAACCCACACATACAGGTCTCCTGGAGTCACAAAGCCTGGAGCAACAGGAGAATCACTAAAAAAGAAGAAACAGCTAGTTCCTGCCTTAACAGATTAACCGACCTTGCAACATTCCACCACTGTGATATGTTCCTGCCCTACCCTAACTCATCAATCGACCTTGTGTTATCATGCCTTGTGACCTCCCCTCACCTTGTGACTATGCACCTTGTGACATTCTTCCCCTGCCCGAAAAGCTGCCCCTAACTGTAACTTTCCACTACCTACCCCAAACCTATAAAACCAGTTCCACTCCCACAACCCTTTGCTGACTCCCTTTTCAGACTCAGCCTGCTCGCACCTGAGTGAATAAACAGCCTTGTTGCTCACACTTAGCCTGTTTGGGTATTCTCTTCAACTAGGCGCACACATAACAGGTAGGTAAACAACAGTGTACACTAAAGAGTGGGAATGTTTGAAAAAGATTTCAGAATAATTTGAATTCCATCAGAGAAAGTGGGAATTTAATTGACACAGAAAGGCAAAAAATGTATTTAGACTAGGGGGTGATTTTAACAAGGTTGTGTCTTAAAAAATTAATCTTACCTTTCTGCATGAAATATATTTGAGGATGGCAAATTTGTGTCAAGTCCATTGCAATAGTCCAATAATAGTCCAAAAAAATTAATATGTTGAGCATGAGAATATCAGAGAAAATTTATGTAAGAAGTTAGGGATTAAAGAGATTGATTCAATATGATAATATTGTTGAAAGAAGTAATTAGACCAGCTAGATCTCAACTTTCTAGCTTGGGTTGATCTGGTGATGCTATTAACATAATCAGAATAACTAAGAGTTTCATCATAATGTATGATAAATTTCAGTTTAAAAATACTGAATTTGAAAAGCTAGAACACCTATAGTTAGAAATATGCAGAAGATAGTTTTCAAGACATTTCTCAAAATGGTGAGAGTTGATGAGATGAAAGCTGTTGACTGATAAGAGCTTGAGCAACCGGGTGTGCTGGCTCACGCCTGTAATCCCAGCACTTCGGGAGGCCAAGGCGGGTGGATCACTAGGTCAGGAGTTCGAGACCAGCCCGGCCAACATGGTGTAACCTCATCTCTACTAAAAATACAAAAAATAGCTGGACGTGGTAGCAGGCACCTGTAATCCCAGCTACTCGAGAGGCTGAGGCAGGAGAATCGCTTGAACTTGGGAGGTGGAGGTTGTGGTGAGCCGAGATATCATGCCACTGCACTCTAGCCTGGGCAACAAGAGCAAAACCCCCGCCACCAATAAAAAAGAATTAAGAATTTTGTCAGTGGCACATGAAACAAAAAGAACAAAATCTAACAAAAATGATAGTACAGTTTTGCACATGTTAAATACTTAAGGAGTGCATAAATACCACAATGATTATGGAACTTTATCTTAAGAAAGACTTGAAGTGTGCTTTTGGAAGTGTATATCAGAAGGGTTGCAGCTTGTGAGTTATTGTGCAGTGGAGGAACAAGGAGGATCTGAAATCTCATGGACAGTTGTCACAGTAGATGTCAATGGGTCTGTCCCCAACACGCATGATGAACTGAGGTAGCTGGTAGGATATTTGCATGTGAGTATTTTTTGCATACTCCTATTCAACTAGATTCAACAGGGTACAGTTGTCTGAGTTCACAGTTGTTTGTGGTTGGGGGAGTCAGGTATAAACAAATGCAAAATTCCACTACACTCAAATTGTTGCCTTGAAATGTCAATCACAATGGAACAAATTCAAGTTTTCAAAACAAGTGTTATTGAAGAGCTATTAATTTTTCCCATGTAAAGTTTTTTCACCTATTAAACTTGTGAAAAAAATTATTCTGCTGATTCATAAAGCTTCTTAAAACTAACATTTCACAGTTTAAACTCATTACACATAAATTTGACTTTCACTTTTTAAATATTTGTGTCTATCATTGTTACTTACACAGTGTCAATCATGTTCTGAGAGTTGGAAATGAAATTGCAATTTAAACAATAAGGTATGGTTGAATTCCATTACTAGAATAGTGTGCCAAATCCTTTATATATGTAATTTGAGGTATATTTCCCCAAAACAATTGCTGCTAGAATTTGCCATTACCTACATCGAACAGTGGATAGGGATGGAGGGACATATGAACACCAAAAAGGACTTTAAATAAATAAACCACTTATTAAGTTACTATGTTACTTGGTAAATTTTATGGTTTCTACTTTTTTATAGTTCTAAGAAATATTTAAAACTGTCACTTAATAATGATGCCTGTAATTAGTTACATGGCACTATTCAAGGTAAAAGTATTTGAACTACATCTTAATAAGAGAAAATGAAATGTAAAAAAAAAAAAATAGATTGGATAATGTAATTGCTTTGAGGAAAAAGAAATTGATTAACTCAATAAGCTCAAAGCAATAATAATAATAAAGCAAACTTCTGGTCGGATTTTTTTAAGGTTTTAAAACATATTTTATAAAGTAAAACATCTACCATTATAGTTATTTTGAAAGAAAATTATTTTCTAAGCCATATAGAAAAAACATAAAAATATTGACTAAGATTCTACTTGGTACTTTAGTTACATTTTTAGAGGAAGCTTCATTTGCAAGGGAAAATTGTCTGTTTGGCCAATATTCTTATCCGGGCAATTTTGATGTAATGCACACAATAAAACTAAAATGAAACTATACTGACATTTGACAAAAATCATTGATTAGTCCATGAATTCATCAATTTTTCTCAAGTTTTTAATTGTTTAGACAATTTACTGTATAGAGATATTACCTCTTTTAATCTTAGGGGTTTTTCTGTGTAAAAGTTTTGAAACTTTTAAAAACTATTTTGATTGTTATCATATTGATTATCTACAAAGATACAGTTCATATAGGTGTCTCCTGAACTCGGACTCTTTATCATGTGCAGGGCTGTATCTTCTTCCAAGCAGAGTTATCATCATAGTAACATCTAATTTTTAAATTTAACACTATTTGATTTTTTAAACTATTGTTTTTATAATGAAATTAACATATATACATTCTGAGGGGGGAAATGAAAAATTAAAATCATACTTCTGATAATATCTAACTACTACTTACACTTCATTTTTTGATTCAAGATATTTATGTTTGTATACATGTGTATTTGGGAGATACAAAAAAGAGAGACAGAGACAGAGAGACGTATAGATACACTGTGGTTTTGGTTTGAATGTTGAAGTCTCCACATTGATAAACTTTGAACCTAATTTCCAGTAATTAGTTACTCATGCATGGTGATTTCTACTGCAATCCGAGATCAGTGAATATTTATGTTGCTCACACATTGGTGACCAGTGATATATTTTTCACCATATGCAAACAATGCATAATTTGAAAAGCCAAGTTAAATACTCATCTGTGATTATTTAATGAGTATTTGGGCAGTATGTTAAGTAGAATTACAAAGCCAAAAGGAATACTGATCTCCCTTATTCAGTAGATAGCACATCACTAAATATAAATTTGGCCTTTGTCTCACTGTCTTCATTGATTTTTATTGAAATTGTAGGTTCATTTTTTTTTCAGTTTAAGTGCAAGTGATGTTCTATAGATAAGGCATTGGCTAATAAAGGTTCCTAAGGAAATATATACATATGAAATAAAAGGATAAAGTAAACATTTCCCATTAAAATTGTGAACAGTCTATGATTATTTTGTCAAGAAATACTCAAGTTTTTTATGCTATTGAAGTCATCTAACACGCAGTTTTCATAGCAATTCATTCCATCAAATTCTGAATATTCTGAAAATATGTATGAAAATATGTATCGATACCACATAGCCCAAACCATTTTTATACCCCTTAATTATTAGAATAAAATAAGATAGTGTCTCATTCAACAGAGCAAAATGTGTCAAGTTTCTCTGTAATTCATAGAAGTTAATTTAATTAATAGAAAGTAGTGAAAGAACACATAGACATACACAGACATCGCATAGATATTGTGTGGCACCTTAATATACTTTAATAATTTTTGTAGCTTAAAAAGATATCAAGTTACATGTTGAAGGATAAGATCTATGTGTTTTATGTTTATTTCTATTTATTTTTTGAGATGGAGTCTTGCTCTGCTGCCCAGGCTGCAGTGCAATGGCATGATCTTGGTTCACTGCAGCCTCCAACTCCCAGGTTTAAGTGATTCTCCTGCCTCAGCCTCTGGAGTTGCTGGGACTACAGGTATATGCCACAACATCTGGCTAATTATTATATTTTCAGTAGATATGGGGTTTCACTATGTTGGCCAGGCTGATCTCAAACTCCTGACCTCAGGTGATCCTCCCGCCTTGGCCTCCCAAAGTGCTGGGATTACAGATGTGAGCCACCGAGCCTGGTCATGTTTTTTTATTTTTATTTTTTCAATATCCGTCACAACTCATAGTACACATTTAAAATTAGAAGATATTTGTTATTGTCAACAAATTAATTGACTAATGACATTTTGCTATTTATACGCACTCCTTCCTATTTGGAATTTAATTTTAGAGTTCATTGCCTTTATGCTAGTATTTGGTAACTGATATAGTTCCCCATACAAATTTCATGTTGAAATGTAATCCCCAGTGTTGGACTTGGGGCCCTGGGAGGAGAAATTAAATCATGGGGGCGGATTTCTCATGAATGATTTAGCACCATCCTCTTCGTATTGTCCTTGCAATAATGAGTGAGTTCTCAAGAGATCTGGTTGTTTAAAAATGTGTGGCACCTCACTCTTCCTTTCTCTCTCTCGTGCTCCTGCTCTGGCCATGTAACATGCCTACTTCCTGTTCACCTCCTGCCAAGATTGAAGTTTCCTCAGGCCTCCCCAGAAGCCAAGCAGATGCCAGCATCAAGCTTCCTGTACATCCTGAAGAACGATGAGCCAATTAAGCCTCTTTTCTTAAAAATTACCCAGTCTCAGGTATTTCTTGATAGCAATGCAGGAATGGCCTAATACAATAACCAAGCTTCAAATTAAGCCCTACATTTTGCTGTCCAGTGGCATAAGAGAGCAGACTACATCTTCTTCCCTGCCTGTTTGCTATGTACTTGTAAATTTCAACCTATAAGTCAGGGTTCCTAATTTGGTACACAGATATAATTCAGAGTTTGTGATCTTGAAATGAAAAAGGAAATTATACCTTTATCTTCACTTATCTTCTAAATAAAATATAGTACTTTCTTCAACGATAAAGATAGGCATAAATAATTTCTGATTTTGTCATTAAGAAAAATCACATATATTTTAAGGTCATGTTTAAATGTTATGAATATCTCATAATATTGCTTATAATCACCCCTTTTCAAAATTACCAAAATTAATAGCCCCTGCTTACTTAATTCTTCAGTAGAGAAATGTGTATATATGTATTAGTATGTATTAATGTACATATATGCATGTTAATATATAAAATATTTTTAAAATATTTTGTAATTATTTTATTAAAATTAAGTTTCTGTGTGCTTTATTTTATACATTTAAAAGCATCTCTGAAAAGGAGGACACAGACTTTAAAAAAGTCCTGGATTTCTCTACTGACTTTCTCTTTAATTAGCTTAGTGTTAATTTGCTAATTGGAATTACAAAGTTGTTATATTCCCCAGATAACATATCTCATTCTAATAAATTCATTCTGGAGATACAAAATCTTAACTCAAGGTGGTGAGGAAGACACTTGTACAACTGAAAAACTTTAGGGTTCCCTTTAATTTATACCATATAATTCTATGTAATTGTTTTTATATATTTATCTACATATATCTCACTGGTCTTGCCAGAGCACAGAGGTTCATTGCTGTTATGACAGGTATGCTAATAGTGACAACCAAGGTTTGGATCTGATAAGTGTTTAAACACAGATTTCTTGTTTTGTATTTTACAATACAATTTGTAGCTATGAATTTGAATGTAGAGGATATATACTTTTTTTCAAGACTAATACAATTATTACACATGGGGACTTATTAAAAGTTGGAAAAGTATCCAGCAAGTGTTCACTAGTTCCATTGTTCTGTATACTGAAGAATCAAATCTAATGTCCAGTGGCTATTTCTATGCCCAAGTAACTTCTAAATCTGTTCTGAAATTACTTTAGAACACTGAGTTCATGCAAGTGATGACAGAAAGATATTTCTTAGATTTTACAACATGTATATCTTCTCAGATCAATATTCCCTTATCTCCAAAGTCTTCCTATAAAAAAGAAGAAAGTCAATATTTCTTTCAGCCAAAATTCAAACTACACATTATAAATTATTTCTTAGCCTCATGTGCTTCTATAATTCTATAGAAGAGCTTTTTAAACCTCATTTCAACTATGCCCATTTTTAATTTATAGATATTCACAGATTAATACTTTGACAGGCAATACATTCTCATTTTAAGAGAGAGTATTATCTGGTTACTTTACTAGCTCTTTTAGACAATGTTTTGCCCCTTCCCCTCCCCCCACTTGTAAGTGAAACGGACAAATAAGATAAATCTTGCCTATTGTTCTATTTCCACAATCACTCATCAGGCTCCAGTATCAAGAGACTGTGGGTGGAAGCTACATCTTCTCTTTAACATTCTTAAACATATGGGACGTGCAATAAGCCTCTTAAGGTTCTTTAAAATTACTTTCACTAAAATTGCTGCTCACTTTTGAGAAGACTAAGGGTAAAAGGAAAAATAGCAAAGTAAAAAATAAGAACAAAAGGCTAAAAAGCAGACAACATATTAAAAAAAGACTATTAAGAAAAGCAGTGATGAGAGGGTTACAGAGAAGAGAACACAGTAAGATGTGTGAAAGAGCTTAAAATACAACATGACTATCTGCAGCAAACTACAACTCTCAAACGTTAAGTATTGAAAAGTTAGATCATCTCCAAGGGACAGGGTGGAAGATGTATCCAAAAGCTTTAAGTTCAAAGAAATTATTTAATTAATTCCCAGGCAAGATGGCTGAATAGGAACAGCTCAGGTCTACAGCTCCCAGCGAGACCTGCAGAAGGCAGGTGATTTCTGCATTTTCAACTGAGGTACCTGGTTCATCTCATTAGGACTAGTTAGACAATGGGTGCAGCCCATGGAGAGTGAACAGAACCAGGGTGGGGCATTGCCTTACCCAGAAAGCACTAGGGGTCAGGGAACTCCCTCCCCTAGCCAAGGAAAACTGTGAAGGACTGTGCCTTGAGGGACGGTGCTATCCAGCCCACATACCAAGCTTTTCCCATGGTCTTCGCAACCCGCAGACCAGGAGATTCCCTCGGGTGCCTACACCACAAGGGTCCTGGATTTCAAGCAAAAAAAGGGGCGGCTGTTTGGGCAGACATGGAACTACCTGCAGGAGTTTTTGTTCATACCCCAGTGGCACCTGGAACTCCAGTGAGACAGACCATTTAGTCCCCTGGAAAGGGGGCTGAAGCCATAGAGCCAAGTGGTCTTGCTCAGCAGGAGGAGCCCAGCAAGCTAATATCCAATGGCTTCAAATTCTCAATGCCAGCACAGCAGTCTGAAGTCGACTTGGAACTCTCCAGCTTGGTGCAGGGAGGGGCATCTGCCATTACTGACGCTTGAGTAGGCGGTTTTCCCTTCACAGTGTAAACAAAGCTGCCAGGAAGTTCAGACTGGGCAAGGTCCACTGCAGCGCAGTAAGCCGCTGTTGGCCAGACTGCCTCTCTAGATTCCTCCTCTTCTGGCAGGGCGTCTCTGAAAGAAAGGCAGCAGCCCCAGTCAGGGGCTTATAGATAAAACTCCCATCTCGCTGGAACAGAGCACCTGGGGGAAGGGGCGGCTATGGATGCGGATTCAGCAGACTTAAATGTTCCTGCCTGCTGGCTCTGAATAGAGCAGCGGTTCTCCCAGCACAGTGCTCGAGCTCTGCTAGGGGACAGACTGCCTCCTCAAGTGAGTCCCTGACCCCCAAGCCTCCTGACAAGGAGACACCTCCCAACAAGTGTTGACAGACACCTCACACAGGAGAGCTCTGGCTGGCATCAGGTGGGTCCTCCTCTGGGCCAAAGCTTCCAGAGGAAGGAGAAATCTTTGCTGTTCTGAAGCCTCTGCTGATAATACCCAGGGAAACAGGGTCTGGAGTGGACCCCCAGCAAATTCTAGCAGAGCTGCAGAAGAGGGGCCTGGCTGTTAGAAGGAAAACTAACCAACAGAAAACAATAGCATCAACATCAAGAAAAAAGATGACCATGCAAAAATTCCATCAGAAGGTCACCAACGGCTAAGATCAAAGGTAGAAAAATCCATGAAGATGAGGGAAAACCAGCACAAAAAGGCTGAAAATTATTTCAAAAGACAGAATGCCTCTTCTCCTCTAAAAGATCACAACTCCTTGCCAGCAAGGGAACAAAAGTGGATGGAGAATGAGTTTGACAAATTGACAGAAGTAGGCTTCAGAAGCTGGGTAATAACAAACTCTTTCAAGCTAAAGGAGCGTGTTCTAAACCAATACAAGGAAGCTAAGAACCTTGAAAAGAGGTTAGACAAATTACTAACTAGAATAACCAGTTTAGAGAAGAACATAAATGACCGGATGGAGCTGAAAAACACAGCATGAGAACTTTGTGAAGCATACACAAGTATCAATAGCGGAACTGATCAAAAGGAAGAAAGGGTATCAGAGATTGAAGATCACCTTAATGAAATAAAGCATGAAGACAAGATTAGAGAAAAAAGAGTGAAAAGGAACGAGGAAAGCCTCCAAGAAATATAGGACTATGTGAAAAGACAAAACCTACATTTGATTGGTGTACCTGAAAATGATGGAGAGAATGGAAACAAGTTGGAAAACACACTTCAGGATATCATCCAGGAGAACTTCCCCAACCTAGCAAGAAAGGCTAACATTCAAATTTAGGAAATACAAAGAACACTGCAAAGATACTCCTCGAGAAGAGCAACCCCAAGACACATAATTGTCAGATTCACCAAGGTTGAAATGAAAGAAAAAATGTTAAGGGCAGTCAGAGAGGAAGGTCAGATTACCCACAAAGGAAAGCCCATCAGACTAACAGTGGATATCTCTGCAGAAACCCTATAAGCCAGAAGAGAGTGGGGACCAATATTCAACATTCTTAAAGAAAAGAATTTTCAACCTAGAATTTCATTTCCAGCGAAACTAAGCTTCATAAGTGAAGGAGAAATAAAATCTTTTCCAGACAAGCAAATGCTGAGGGATTTTGTCACCACCAGGGCTGCCTTACAAGAGCTCCTGAAGGAAGCGCTAAATATGGAAAGGAAAAACTGGTACCAGCCACTACAAAAACAGACTAAAATGTAAAGACCAAAGACAACATGAAGAAACTGCATCAACTAATGGGCAAAATAACCAGGTAGCATCATGATGACAGGATCAAATTCACAAATAACAATATTCACCTTACGTGTAAATGGGCTAAACGCCCCAATTAAAACACACAGACTGGCAAATTGGATAAAGAGCAAAGACCCATCAGTGTGCTACATTCAGGAGACCCATCTCATGTGCAAAGACACACACAGGCTCAAAATAAAGGCATGGAGGAAGATTTACCAAGCAAATGGAAAGGAAAAAAAAAAAAAAAGCAAGGGTTTCAATCCTAGTCTCTGATAAGAGAGTCTTTGAACCAACAAAGCTCAAAAAGACAAAGAAGGGCATTACCTAATGGTAAAGACAATGTAGCAAGAAGAGCTAACTATCTTAAATATATATGCACCCAATACAGGAGCACCCAGATTCATAAAGCAAGTTCTTAGAGATCTACAAAGAGACTCAGACTCCCAGACAATAATAGTGGGAGACTTTAACACCCCAGTGTCAATATTTGACAAATCAACAGGACAGTAAATTAACAAGTGTATTCAGGACTTGAACTCAGCTCTGGACCAAGTGGACCAAATAGACATCTACAGAACTCTCCACCACAAACCAACAGAATATACATTCTTCTCAGCACCATGGAGCACTTATTCTGAAATCAACCACAGAACTGGAAGTAAAACACTCCTCAGCAAATGCAAAAAACAGAAAATCTAATAAACAGTCTCTCAGACCACAGTACAATCAAATTAGAACTCAGGATTAAGAAAGTAACTCAAAACTACACAACTACATGAAAACTGAACACCCTGCTCCTGAATGACTACTGAGTACATAACGAAATGAAGGCACAAATAAATAAGTTATTTGAAATCAATGAGAACAAAGACACAACGTACAAGAACCTCTGGGACACAGCTAAACCAATGTTTAGAGGGAAATTTATAGCATTAAATGCCCACAGGAGAAAGTGGGAAATATCTAAAATCAACACCCTAACATCACAATTAAAAGAAGTAGAGAAGCAAGAACAAACAAATTCAAAAGCTAGCAGAAGACAAGAAATAATTAAGATCAGAGCAGAACTGAAGGAGAAAGAGACCCAAAAATCCCTTCAAAAAAATCAATGAATCCAGGAGTTGGTTTTTTGAAAGATTAACAAAATAGATAGTCTGCTAGTCAGACTAATAAAGAAGAAAATAGAGAAGAATCAGATAGAAACATTAAAAAATCATAAAGGGGAGATCACCACTCATCCCACAGAGATACAAAATACCATCAGATAATACTATAAACACCTCTACACAAATAAACTAGAAAATCTAGAAGAAATGGACACATTCCTGGACACATACATCCTCCCAAGACTAAACCAGGAAGAGGTCGAATCCCTGAATAGACCAATAACAAGTTCTGAAATTGAGGCAGTAATTAATAGTCTGCCAACCAAAAAAAGCCCAGGACCAGTTGGATTCACAGCTAAATTATACCAGAGTTACAAAGAGGAGCTGGTACCATTCCTTCTGAAACTATTTCAAACAATAGAAAAAGAGGGACCTCCCTAACTCATTTTATGAGGCCAGCATCATTCTGATACCAAAACCTGGCAGAAAGAGACACAACAAAAAAAGAGAAAATTTCAGGTCAATATCCGTGATGAACATCCATGTGAAAATCCTCAGTAAAATACTGGCAAACTGCATTCAGCAGCACGTCAAAAAGCTTATCCACCACGATCAAGTTGGCTTCATCCCTGAGATGCAAGGCAGGTTCAACATATACAAATCAATAAATGTAATTCATCACATAAACAGAACCAATGACAAAAACCACATAATTCTCTGAATAGATGCAGGAAAGGCCCTAGATAAAATCCAACACCCCTTCATGCTAAAAACACTCAATAAACTAGGTATTGATGGAACATATCTCAAAATAATAAGAACAATTTATGACGAACCCACAGCCAATATCATACTGAATGGGAAAAAGCTGCAAGTATTCTCTTTGAAAACTGGAATGTGACAAGGTTGCCCTCTTGCACCACTCCTATTCAACACAGTATTGGAAGTTCTAGCCAGGGCAATCAGGCAAAAGAAAGAAATAAAGGGTATTCAAATAGGAAGAGAGGAAGTCAACTTATCTCCATTTGCAGATGATATGATTGTATATTTAGAAAACCCCATTGTCTCAGCCCAAAAACTCCTTAAGCTGATAAGCAACTTCAACAAAGTCTCAGGATACAAAATCAACGTGCAAAAATCACAAGCATTCTTATTCACCAATAATAGACAGAGAGCCAAATCATGAGCAAGCTCCCATTAACAACTGCCACAAAGAGAATAAAACACGTAGAAATACAACTTACAAGGAAAGTGAAGGGCCTCTTCAAGGAGAACTACAAACCACTGCTCAAGGAATAAAAGAGGACACAAAGAAATGGGAAAACATTCCATGCTGAGGAATAGGAAGAATCAATATCGTGAAAATGGACATACTACCCAAAGTAATTTATAGATTCAATGCTATCCCCATCAAGCTACCATTGACTGTCTTCAAACAATTAGAAAAAACTACTTGAAATTTCATATGGAAAGAAAAAAGAGCCTGTATACCCAAGACAATCCTAAGCAAAAAGAACATAGCTGGAGGCATCATGCTACCTGACTTCAAACTGTACTACAAGTCTAGAGCAGCCCAAACAGCATGGTATTGGTACCAAAACAGAGATATAGGCCAATGGAACAGAACAGAGGCCTCAGAAATAATACCACACATATACAACCATTGGATCTTTGACAAACCTGACAAAAACAAGCAATGGGGAAAGGATCCCCTATTTAAAAAATGGTGTTGATAAAACTGGCTAGCCATATTCAGGAAACTGAAACTGGACCCCTTCCTTACACCTTAGACAAAAATTAACTCAAGATGGATGAAAGATTTAAACTTAAGACCTAAAACCATAAAAACCCTAGAAGAAAACCTAAACAATACCCTCAG
Organism: Theropithecus gelada; assembly: GCF_003255815.1. Classification (NCBI taxonomy): domain Eukaryota; kingdom Metazoa; phylum Chordata; class Mammalia; order Primates; family Cercopithecidae; genus Theropithecus; species Theropithecus gelada. Next base: position 114,375,644 of record NC_037676.1, read on the forward strand.
GACATAGGCATGGGCAAAGACTTCATGACTAAAACACCAAAAGCAATAGCAACAAAAGCCACAATTGACAAATGAGATCTAATTAATCTAATGAACCTCTGCATAGTAAAAGAAACTATCATCAGAGTGAACAGGCAACCTAGAGAATGGGAGAAAATTTTTGCAATCTATCCATCTGACAAACGGCTAATATCCAGAATCTACAAGGAACTTAAACAAATTTACAAGAAAAAACAAAAACAACCCCATCAAAAAGTGGACAAAGGACATGAAAAGGGAGTTTCAAAAGAAGACATTTATGTGGCCAACACACATATGAAAAGAAGCTCATCGTCACTGGTCATTAGAGAAACGCAAATCAAAACCACAATGAGATACCATCTCACTCCAGTTATAATGGCAATTATTAAAAAGTCAGGAAGCACGGTGGCTCATGCCTGTAGTCCCAGCACTTTGGGAGGCCGAGGCAGGCAGATCACAAGTTCAGGAGATCAAGACCATCCTGGCTAACATGGTGAAACCTCATCTCTACTAAAAATACAAAAAAATTAGCCGGGTGTGGTGGTGGGCACATGTAGTCCCAGTTACTCAGGAGGCTGAGGCAGGAGAACGGCGTGAACATGGAAGGGGGAGCTTGCAGTATGCAGAGAGCTCCCCACTGCACTCCAGCCTGGGTGACACAGTGAGACTCCGTCTCAGAGAAAAAAAAAAAAAAAAAAAGTCAGGAAACAACAAATGCTGGAGAGGATGTAGAGAAACAGGAACGGTTTTACACTGTTGGTGGGAGTGTAAATTAGTTCAACCATTGTGGAAAACAGTGTGGTGATTCCTTAAGGATCTAGAACTAGAAATACCATTTGACTCAACAATCCCATTACTGGGTATATACCCAAAAGGTTATAAATCATTCCACTATAAAGACAACATGCACTCTTATGTTTATTGCAGCAGTATTCACAAAAGCAAAGACTTAGAACTAACCTAAATGCCCATCAATGATAGACTGGATAAAGAAAATGTGGCACATATACACCATGGAATACTATGCAGCCATAAAAAGAATGAGTTCATGTCCTTTGCAGGGACATGGATGAAGTTGGAAACCATCATTCTCAGCAAACTTACACACAGGAACAGAAAACCGAACACCACATGTTCTCACTCATAAGTGGGTGTTGAACAATGAGAACATATGGGCATAGGGAGGGGAACATCACACACTGGGACCTGTCAAGGGCTGAGGGGTTAGGAGAGGGATAGCATTAGGAGAAATACCTAATGTGGATGACAGGTTGATGGGTGCAGCAAACCACCATGGCACATGTATACCTATGTAACAAACCTGCACATACATCCCAGAATTTAAAGTATAATAATAAAAAAGAAAGAAAAACAGCAGAAGAGAGAAAATAAAAAGTGGAAGAAAAAGGAAAAGTAAAAACACAAAGTAGAATAAAAAAAAGATGAAGAACAACAAGTGAAATTATAGATGTGAAATGAGTGGAAGATGGAGGTAACAAAGTTAAAAAAGAAACTACAATTCTATCAAGAACCATACTTTTCTAAAGCTAAAGTGTAATAAACAGAGATAGACTATACAGTCTGGAGTTTGAGGTTCTGAAAATATAAAGACACTGTGTTTTGTAAAAAAAAGAGTTATCTAATAAAATTTAACTTAGTAACTTGTAATTTGAATTTATAGAAACTTAATAAGTTTCTTGAATACAGATTTTTACACGGTCCATTTATTTGTGGAAATCCTCCATCCTGACAAAAATGTATTTGTTTTTGAGTATCAGTTTAATCTATTCAAAAAGTTTTGAGTTCATTTCTAAAGAGTATAACATATCTATATGAAAATATACTACAGACATATTAGAAATCATCAGATGTAACTAAATTTAGACCGTACTGTTAAATATTAGCATTTAAGGAAACTTCTAAGATGGGATTCTTGTTCTTTTTCTAGCAAACCACTCATTCAACATAAGATGAAGTTCTTATGTTACTACTGTATTTACTTAGAATCAATTTTCCCAAAAGTGTCATAATTGAGGAAGTATGGAATTTAAAGAAGAAAAACGCTCATATTTCATTATGTTGCTAACTAAATGTATAGAATATGCAGTTTGGGAACTTTTAAAAACAACAAATGAATGTGCGCTCTTCATTTCTTTTACTAACCTGAACAGTTGCAGTTTATTTTGGGGAAGAAAAAACACATTTTACAAAAGCAATTATCCATTTTTATTTTGTTTACATTGCACTGAAAATTTACATCATACTTTTACAAAGTTTCTTTTCATAAAAATATACTTCTTTACAAAAGTGTATGCATTAATATAAGAGGAGTAGCCAGTTGCAGAAGAAACATTGTTTAAACAAGATCTTAAATGTATTAGCCTTAACATTAATGAATGAATCATTGTTATTGCAGTCATTTGAATAAACAAGAATAAATAACTGATGGCATAAAATTTAAAACTGCATCCTGCCAGTAGAGTACAATGTTGAGAAAATTGTATGAATTTCCAAAACAATGTATCTCAAAGTGGTTTACAAGAAATTCACTAAATGTTGTAGAGATAGATCCAAGCAGCGCTCCCAGGTGCAAGGGTTTCTCTTAGGCACTCTGTCTCATGATACAAAAAGTCGAGACTGTTCACAGAGTTATCCATATTTGAAAGGGACAACAACAAAGAATTAACACTGGGTACATGATTTCATTCAATGAAGTAAAACATGCTATAAAAGGAAGACAATGACCTATTAAATAAAAATGCTGGCATTGCTGTATGATACAGTTTAAATGAGCCACCAATAACTTACAAATACATATCTTAATTTGACATTGAAAGAAACCTGTTGTATCGGAAACTTGGTGTTTAAGAATAAAGGTATGGAAATTTAAAAATATATAAAAATATGATAAGTCCACAATTTTAGGCAATAAATTTATATTGGTGATTTATAATAACAATTTTTTTCAGTCATTATGTTTAATGGCTAGACCAAAATGTTTTTCTAATCCATTGTTAAATGAAAGTTAAAAGTGTCAAAATAACAGTAAATTTGAAGACTCAACTGGAAGGAAATGTAGATATAAATAGAGTAGATTATTAGGACATTTTATTTGGTCTTTCAAAAATATTGTAAAATGAAGGCTGGTAAGTTTGGTGTCTCAGATAACTGCAAAATAATAATCTTTCTAGACAATTTTTGCCAGCCAAATGGTTTTTGGGTGACAAAACATCTTGAAGCTACTATCACATTTGGGATTAAAAAATAATAAAAATAAATAGGAAAAAAACATATTGAAGCATGGAGTTAAACACTACCCCATAGCTCACTGAATAATACTGGTTACTCCATAATGGGGAAATCAGGAGAGTAGCACAATGAACTTGCCATTTGCAGAAACTATGACAACCAGTCTAAAAGAAGAAGAGCAATACGATACTAAAGAATAAAAAACAGAAAGATTCAAATTGGAATGGGCAACCTTATTTCTTCTGAGACATAAATTAGCTCGTAAACATTTAAAGTCATAACTCAATCTTAAATAAGGAAAACAATGCCTCAATTAACAAGAACGAATGGCAGATAGAGTGGTATGAAAGACAGATTTGTGGGCATGATGTAGCTCAGGACAGTTAAAGAGAAGTCAGTGATCTATTGACTCTTGTAAGTATAGCTCTTATTTCTACCCTATATCTTTTTTTTTTTTTTAAACCCAGTCCCTCTAATATAGTTTATAAAGCACAGAAATACTGATAGTGGATGCTCCTCCAATATATGCAAATAAGTTTATGTTTTAGAATAATCTCCTTTTTAAAAAAAGCAAATAAACTGTGAGTAAGCACTCTCAGAGTGCAGCCAAATTTCTGTAAAACTCTCCATGGTAAACATGAAGAATTATGGTCCAGTTTATGAAAAAACACTCTTCTGTATCATTCCTCAGGAAAAGGTGACCCAGCAAGTCCTGAAAAGTGTGCTTTAATTTTTTTTTAGCAGTGAACTAAATGTGCACTGTTTTGTGTGTCGATTTCCAAGCTTCTGAAGAAGGCAAAGGTTGCCTCGTTATACCATTGTGCAAACCGTGTTCAAGTTGGGATCAAATCGTACTGCCTTCCCTTCCACTGACTTCGTGTTGGTGTCATACATGGGATTTTCAAAAGCTGCTTGGCCATTGTTATTTTCATGAACTGAACATCCTGTATACTGTGTTTTAGGTGCAGTCCTGTTGATGAGAACATTGATTAGCTATGTGTTAACTTTCTTACAGAAATACCAGACTACAGCTCAAACGTAATGTACAGCATTAGCAAATAATGTAACTTAAAAAAATATTGAGACATCATAAACACAGTAAGTCAATCTTGAACAATTTCCTTGTTACTTTAAAAACTTGAGTGACTTTTAATTTTACATATAATACATATTTATATACAGCATCAATATTATTAACATAAATATAAATAAATGATATGATGGCTATAATAAATTTTTTTACTACAAAATTAGGAATTATCATGACTTATCATTTATGGTATAAATAATGATGATGGATTTAAGTCTCATTGCTACTTATTTGTTCATCAAATATTTACTGAACATCTATTACACACCAGTCATGATTCTAGGCATTGGGTATATAATTTTTTTTTAAAAGACTAGTCTTTACTTTCAGGGAGTTCACACTGTAGTGATAGAAAACAAGAATAAATTAAAATAAATAAAACCAAAAATAGTAGCTACTGAGAATTATGATGATGAAAAGGAAAATGGTTAATATGAAAAGTAACTGGAAGCCACTTTAGGAAAGGTAATAGAAAAAAGTATGTTTTAGGAGGTAAAATTTAATCTGAAACTTGAATTAAAAGTCGCTTCCACACTAAAAAGAGAAGGAGATTCCCTGAAAAGTACACAATTAATGCTGAGGCTTAATTTGGAAAGGTACTTTGGAGTATCCCAAAACATGAACACTCAATTTTATTTTTTAAATGGTACACATTAAAGTATGCAAATTCAAAAAGTCAAAGAAGAAATGGCTACACTCATACTCAAGTAGTGAAAATAGTTTCTAAAAGATTACTGACACTAAGTTAACCAGACACATGAATTCTGGGTTAGTTGGTTGAGGATGCTGGTCTTGAAATTCTGATTCATTTCTTTATTTCTTCCACCTTTGACTAATGCTAATCTTGTTTATCTTTCCCACAAAGCATATATAACTTGCTCACTTTTGCAATGGAAGACAGACAGACTTGCTGCTATTTGCTTCTGGGGCCTAATTCCTAAAACGGATATATCTTAAAATAAATTCGTTTCTCAACTCTGGTGTTGTTTATACTGAACAATCAAATTTCAACTATTAATTTTATTGTAATTTGTAATGCCGTTATATTATTTTACTGTCACTAATGCATTTTCTGAATTTATCTATATTTCCAAAATATTAGGTGATTTCTATGACAATAATTATAAAAGAAACTACCTTAGGTTATTGGGAGAAAGCTAATAACTTGCTCTTACTAGGTGTGTCTAATACTATAATTCTACTGGATCACATTTTTTTTCAAAACTAGATCTAAAATAAAAACCAAAAGCAACATCATTGCCTTCTTATTAGGTAATAATCATGAAGATACAAAATAATTGCCCTTTCTTAATAGTCAACAACAACTTGAAGGAAAATATCATCAAGATTTAAAACTTCACACCATGAATAAAATTTAACTCAAAATGAATCAAAGCCCTAAACACAAGAGCTAAATCAATAAAACTCTTAGGAAAAACACATGGCCTTGAATTTGGCAATGGTTTCTTGGATTTAACATCAAAAGTACAGGTAAGAGAAAAAAAAATAAATTTAACTTCATCAAATGGAAAACTTTTGTACATCAAAGAACACTCTTAAGACAGTGAAAATACAACCCATGGGAAGGGAGAAAATGTTTGCAAAACATATATCTGATAAGGGTCTAGTGTCTAAAATATATAGAGAATTCTTACAATCAAATAAGACGAACAACCCAAGTTATATATGAACAAACTGCTTGAATAGGCATTTCAACAAAGATAAACAAAGGGCCAACAAGCACATAAAAAGATGCTCAACATCACTTATAATTATGAAAATGGAAATCAAAACCACAATGAGATAAAGCTTCACATACACTGGGATGGCTATAATGAAAAACAAAAGACAAACAAAAGCCCCCCAAACCCAGAAAATAACAAGTGTTGGTTAGGCTCTGGACAAAGCAAAACCTTTATCCATTGTCGACAGTAGTGGAAAATCGTGCCACTGCTGTGTAGAACAGCTTGACGGTTACTCAGTAAATTAAACATTGAATTGCCACATATTCCCGTAATTTCATTCCTGGGTATATACCAAAAAGAACTGAAAATAAGTGTTCAAACAAAAACTTATACACAAATGTGTACAGCAGCACTATTCACAGTAGTCAAAAGGTAGAAACAACTCAAATGTCCATCAACTGATGAATGGACACATTCATCCATACAATGGAATATGATTTAGCCATATAAGAGAATGAATTACTGATGCATGCTATAACATGGATAAAATTGGAAAACATTTTGCTAAGTTTAAGAAGCCAGATACAAAATGTCACATATTGTATGATTCCATTTATGTAAAATATATGCAGAACAAGTAAACAGATTTGTAGTTACCTGCAACTGGGTGAGAGGAGTGAGGAGTGACAACTTAATGAGTACAGTTTCCCTTTGGCATTTTGGGGGTTCCAAAATATTTTGGAAATATACAGTAACGACGGTTGTATGGGACTGCAAATGCACTAAATGCCACTGAATCGTGGTCTTTAAAATGGTTAAAATGGTGAAGTTTATGTCATATCTATTTTACCACAATTTTTTAAAAGTTGACATAGGTTGTCCTATAAATAAATTTAGTGATTATTCTTTATCTATCAATAAAATCTGATATTGGCTAGACCTAAGTAGCTGGTAATTCACTTTCAGTACGCATTTATATAATACTAAATAAATCATTCTTAGATGTTGCAGAATGACCCCAAATGAAAATATCAATTTTGCGGTGGCTCACACCTGTAATCCCAGCACTTTGGGAGGCTGAGGCAGGCGGATCACGAGGTCAGGAGATTGAGACCATCCTGGCTAACAAGATGAAACCCTATCTCTACTAAAAATACAAAAAATTAGCCGAGCGTGGTGGCAGGTGCCTGTAGTCCCAGCTGCTGCTCGGGAGGCTGAGGCAGGAGAATGGTGTGCACCTGGGAGGTGGAGCTTGCAGTGAGCTGAGATTGTGCTACTGCACTCCATCCTGGGCGACAGAGCGAGACTCCGTCTCAAAAAAAAAAAAAAAAAAAAAAAATCAATTTTGGAGGAAAGGCATTTAGGTTATAGTCATTTAATTATCTGGCTACCCACATATTTTCTCTTAATAAGGGAGTGTCCCAAATAGTGGGACATAGTAAAGCACTCACCAGGATTTGTAATGGACTGAGAGAACAGGATCTACTAATAGTATGTACAGCTATGTATTAGATCTATCACAAATATATTAATTACAATTCACCAAAAAGCAACAGAAGATGAATGAGTACATTAGAGGATTTTGCCATCTGTCTGCCTGGGTAAAATCAGTTAGTGTTTTTATGTGAACTAAGAGGTTTGAACACAAGCTTCTTCCTAGTTTTCTAAATGTATCTGGCAGTAGATATTACCTCTTCAATTTAAACTTTAACCTAGATTTTCTATCTCTAAAGTCTCATTATAGATAATGTAGAAATAACTTCTATAATTAGGTCCACGTCAGGAAATTGACAGGCAAAAGAAAGGTTACACTGAACACTTGTGCAATTTAAAAGAGCACTTTTGTTACCTTGTATGTAGTGTTGCAGGGGTGGTTAGGGGAAATGTTTTTCAATGACTATAGCAATAGTTAGCACACAGAGATTTCAACAACACAGAAAAAAATCTGAAATTAAGATTTGAGCTACAGCAGCAGAAATAATATGAAAAATAGATTTGGGAAACATTTTGTAGCTAAAAATCAATGAGCTTACCTTTGTTTATAAAGATAAAATCCAAATCCTGCAAATATAAGTGCAAAAAAAGGCACAAGAATAGCAATGGCCACAGAACTACTATTTGTACCATGAGGTTGATTTGAAGAATTTAAACCTTCTGACATATTCAGTCCTACAAAATAAAAAATAAATTATAAATACAAAATCAACTCTTTTATCATAATTAATTTCTACTCCCATGAGTCAATTAATTTCTTCCATTCTCAAGATATCTACCTGGAAATCACATAGTAAACAAAAATAATTCATGAAACTCCTTCAACTCATTTTCACATATGTTTGGACAATGCCTTCTATGTAGAAGATATGTTTTTCCAGGAAAGGGTAGAGACTGAAAAATAAGCAGAGTCCCTGAACTAAGGAGTTTATACAACAGTGGGAAGATGTATGGAGATACTAATAAGTGTATATATCAAGCATGAATTAACGGTCAATGTGTTTTAGAAAGGAAAGAAGTAATTCTGGAGGATATACAACATTGACTTGAAAAATCATCATAAGCCTAGAAGTGGGAAGGTAAGTGACTTAGGTAGTGGATGTGACAAGCACTGACATGAGATAGGAGTGGGAGATTAAAACAATAAACTATGGCTAGACTATAAAAGGGAATAAATATCATTCTGACGAACCCAAACTTTTTTTTCTTTTTTTCTTTTTTTTTTTTCTTGAGAAACCGTCTCACTTTGTCACCCAGGCTGCAGTGCATTGGAGTGGTCATGGCTGACTGCAGTCTCCACCTCCCTCGCTCAAGCGATCTTCCTGTCTCAGCCTCCCAAGTAGCTGGGACTGCAGGCACGTGAAATCACACCTGGCTAACTTTTGTATTTTTTGTAGACATGGGGTTTCACCATGTTGCCCACGCTGATCTTGAACTCCTGAACTCAAGTTAGCTTCTTGAGTTCCACTTGCCTTAGCTTCCCAAAGTGTTGGGATTACAGGCATGAGCGATGGCGCCTGGCCCGAGTTACTATCCACCTCCGTGAGGAACAACTGAAGGTGTTTAGAAACAAAAGACCCAGTGATATGACATGAGGTTTAGAACATGACTGTAGTAGGATGGACTTCAGGGAATACAAACTGGAATCAGGTGTAGTTAGAAAATTGTAGTGACAATCGAGATTAAAAAAAAAAAAGGAATTAAAATTTAAACTAGAGCACTAGGAAGCTAGGAAGTGCATGGGACAATAGATTTGAGGAAGATTTCTTAATGAAAATTAACAGAACTTGTTTAGGTGGATGTAAGAGGCAAAAAGACACAGGATTACAAGTATTCTACTTGAAGCTCAGTAAATGCTGATGGCATCCGCAGAGTTAGGAAATGAGAAAAGCTGTGTTTATCGACACATTTGCACAGGAATGAGGAAAAAGGAAATAGCTAGCAGTTCTTTCTCAAAAGGAAGTAGTTCCTTTGTTATGGGTTCTGCTTCAGACTTGTAGTGTTTGAGACACTTTGGAGAATATTACATGAAAATATTCAGCACTAAATTACACAACTGTGTAAATGCACTATGTTAATGAGTGTTTCATCCTGTTTTTAAGAGGAACACAGGCAGGATGTGATGTAAATGGCACCTTATTATTTTTCATGTAGAGAAAGCTAATTTATCTTTTTGATAAACAGTTACATTTAACTAAACCTCACCTTTGTCGAGGTTAAGGAAAATTAATATCTTAGTTTTCACCTTATTTTTCCTGTGACATAGTACAGCTATGTAAAAGTTCAAAATTTTAAAAAAGTTCATTTTTGGCCAGGCGTGGTAGCTCATGCCTGTAATTCCAGCACTTTGAGAGGCCAGAGGGCAGATCACCTGACGTCCGGAGTTTGAGACCCACCTGGCCAACCAACATGGTGAAACCCTGTGTCTACTAAAAATACATAGCCAGTCATGGTGGCTAATTTCAGCTGCCATGGTGGTGTGCATGGTGACCTGTAATCCCAGCAACTTGGGAGGCTGAAACAGGAGATCCCCTTGAATCAGGGAGGCAGAGGTTGCAGTGAGCCAAGACTGCGTCATTGCACTCCAGCCTGGGTGATAAGAGCATGACTCTGTATCAAAAAGAAAGTTAATTTCTTAAAAGATAAATGTCAAATAATAATTTTTAGAGCCTGAATTTATTCTTAGTGTATCCCAGTCACAGTATAAATAATGGGAGACAGTAGACCTTAGGATAATTATACACCAAAAGCTATGTGTATAAACACATTCTTGCAAGACCATTAAAGGTTTACATATATATAGAAGAGTTGGAAATAAAAATGACAAAGTTATTTGCTTCCCATTGCAGAAAATTTACATATTTGAAGAGCACCAAGTCCCCAAAAGGGGCCCATTCCTCAAAGTTATCTTCTCGTTCCAGACCGTATGAGTTTCTGAAAGTGTCACTGCATTTTCAGAGGAGTGAAAACTGTGACAATATTCAAACTGAAGAAAAGTAGCACAGTTCTCATGAGATATGATAACATAATTTACAGTTTAATATTTTCTTTTTTATCTACATCACTTTTTCTCCTTTTTATGTGCTTAAAGGCAAGTCAGTTTGTCATATTTATTAGAAATATCATGAAAATCTAAACACTGTACAGAGTTGGTACATAAAGATCCGATATTTTGAAGAATGTCATTATTTAAAAGGGTTTTCAAAGAAACAATGCATAGTCCTGGCAGTGCAGAATTTACAATGTAGTAAGTGTGCCTAATGTACAGAATCCAGTCTTTTTTTTTTTATGATGTCTGGAATAATAACAGAAGTTCATGAAAATCAAAATGAATAAATTACCCAGTCTTTGTAGGCCAAATTGTCCATAATCTTTGCCTTGAATAAATCCTTGAAATACGTAAGTAGCTCCATCAGGCTCCGCAGAAACCTAAAAATATTTAAAGAACCAAATATATTTGAATACTGGTCATAGCTATGTTTTCCCAGCCTTAATAAATACACAATTTTTTTCTGAAATGAATATTATCACAAGTTCCTTTCTTCTATATTTTCCTCCTTTGCAAAACATAGCACGTTGTGCAAATTTTCCATCATTAAAAGCAAAAGTAAATTTTCTAGTTTGAAATAATTATGATATACAAAAAAGAGATTGGTTATTAATGTATGATATAGTTATAGATTTTTTAGAGGTTAAGACATCTGCTGTCAATAAAAAGCAATGACACGATGAAATACAATGATCATTTAAAAATTAAAACATAAAAATACTGTACTTTGTAAATTCTATTACAGTTCCACACCCTGATCCCCCAATCTTCATGAGAAGAGTTTACTCCCTATCTCATTGAATTGGGGCTTGGTCCTGTGACTTGCTTGGGCCTCTGGAGCGTGGGGTTGGGATTGACAATAGTTCAGTTGCAAGCCTAGGCCTTAAGAGCCATACTTTCCATCACACCAAGTGGAAGAAGCCAGCCACAAAAGGCCACATATTATATGATTCCATTCATATGAAAGTCAGAACAGGGAAATCTATACAGACAGAAAATAGATTAGTGGTTACTTAGAGCTGGTTTGAGAATGTAAGGCAGGGATTGATAGCTAAAGGCTGTGGAGTTTCTTTATAACATGAAGAAAGTATTCTAGTCTGGGAGAGGTGGCTCATGCCTGTAATTCCAACACTTTGGGAGGCCAAGGCGGGCGAATCACTTGAGGTCAGTAGTTTGAGAGCAGCCTAGCCAACATGGTGAAACCCCCATCTCTACTAAAATTACAAAAATTAGCCAGAGGTGGTGGTGTGTGCCTGTAATCCCAGCTACTCAGGAGGCTGAGGCAGGAGAATCGTTTGAACCTGGGAGGTGGAGGTTGTAGTGAGCCGAGATCATGCCAGTGCACTCCAGCCTGGGAAACAGAGTTAGACTCATCCCCCCCCCGCAAAAAAGAAAGTATTTTAAAATCAGCTATGATGAGGGTTACATATATGTGTGCATATACTAAACACCACTGAATTGCACATTTTTAAGTGGGTGAATTGTAGGATAAGTGACTTATGTCTACATTGAGCTGCAAGAAAAAGGCATAAGTCAATGGATTTGAGCTTATTTCAGAATTCCAGCTTATTTCAGAACCACTTGCTCCTCTAAGAGTTTTGGACTTCTGACAAGAGAAGTACACGCTCTAGGCAGCAAGTGCCCTTTCAGACACTGCGCCAAAATGAGATGATGAGACATGAAGACCTGGACTTAATACCACAGCCTCAAGTAGTGCCTCCACAGCTAACCCGTTACAAATGACAAATAACTACATACTTATTATTGTTTGACCCAGAGGCTTCATGGCTATGTCTAATGTTGCCAATGCTAAATACTACATGCGCCTTGCATTTGTATAAAATATTATATTTAAAAAGTACTTTCTATGCATAATGTAATTTGATCTCATAAGTAAAATAGGAAATGTTACATTTCAGCAATTCCTACTACTAAGTAGTAAAGTGATGTATCCTGAAGTTTGTGTTAATTAATGGCAATTAGTTACCTAAGTCATGAATGTTATTATAAAAGTTGTAAAAATCTTGAATCCTCACTCTAAAAAGCAAAGGATACCAAACCACCCCTGGAAGTCTGACATTTCACAACAAGTGATTTATTCTTTATTATCAGACATTATACTCTGGGTGTGGCCACCTTAAAAAATAAAGTACTTCTAAGGAGAAGCTCAAACTCTAATATCTTAATGAATCAATTCACTTTGTTTCCTACATAAAATAATACAATTAAACAATCTGAGTGCATTGAAGATTTGAGTTAGTTCCCAACTCCATGAATACAGAATGCAGAAATAGGATGAACCCTTTTTTTCCTCAGGAACCAAACTTATTGAAGCCTACTAGATAGTAGGTTTCTTGAACTTATTGAAGGCTTATTGAAACTTATCGAAGGCTACTACATAGTAGCCTATGACCCACTACAGTATCTTCTTTACCATTAAGTTTTCCTTACAAAAAAAAGGCTTGGCACTTGAGAGGATACAGTCAGATCTCTCATGCTGACTCTTCAGCAAAGACTCCTGGCCCTTGTGTTTTCCACTGTCAATCTTAAAACTCCACTCACATAAATCACTTAATAGAAGAAGTGACTCCATAGTGAAGCTACAGTAACTCTCTCCCCACAGGAAGCAGCTCACATAAGTTCCTTTTCATGGACTTTATAAAATAGCCTAAATTCATGCTTCAATATAACAGGAATATTTAATTTTCTGATGTACTTTCTAAATATGTTGCATATTCCTTAAGTAGTAGTATTCCAAAGATTGAATTATATTTTATCCAGATTCATTTATCATAGTGCTGACTGTAGATGGAATATATTTGATGAAATCAGTGAAAAACTAAATGCAGATCAGCACACACACACATACACACACCCACATCCACCCATACCCCTCCCACACACACATACACCCCCCCCACACACACACGCATACACCCACTCCCCACACCATACACACACGAAAAAAGTAAGCAAAGCACATCAGAATCCAGTATTCCTAGGCTCGTACTTTAGAATACTAAATATTTATATTTACTAATATATATGTATGTGTATGTATTCATAATTAGCTAAATTTAGAAAACTCTCGTTTCCTGAACAAGCTATAAATTTATCATTAAAATCAGCAGATGTTGAAATAACTATACTTACAAAGCCATCCATTGCCCAATTTTCTTCCTTCATTTTTTTCACAGAAGCATGAGCAGGTACTTTAATAAGATATATGCGTAACATTAGGCGAGCTTCCTGGCTTTTATATACCCCTGTAAAATGCAAGGACACTTTAGTCTACTTAACTTTGTAAATAGTTATACTTCATTTTATTATCTATCATTCCTTAAATAGATTATGTAAAGATATGTAATAAAAGAAGAAATAAAACAAGGGCAAGTCAAAGATGGCTTAACCTATAATGCTCTTTGCAAATCGTGTAATATACATTGATTTATCTGTCTTCTGAAATCCTCAACTTATTTCTTAATTGTGGGGCTTAAATTACCTATACTATCACAATTAAGCACTAGTGTTCTTAATAACATCATCCCATGATATTCAAAACAAAATGATTTCTTCCCACAATCAGATTCTGAAATTTTCAAGCATACAAATCCAGTGCTAAAATTCCTGATATTTTCCTTAATAATAAATTAGGTGACAACTCTGTGAAAAAAGAGTATTCTAGGTGCTGCTTGAGTTACAGCAGCATATAGGAATATATGTTGTTCCTATTTTTAATAATTTCCAACAAAGTAGGAGGTATAAGGAGGTATAAGTAAGGTAAACAGCTAAATAAAACACATGAGAGAATGTGATAAATTAAAAGCCAGAGAGAGATCATTTCACACTGGAAGGATCAAGGAATAGTTATTAAGGAAAAGCACTGGAGGGTCAAGCACGGTGGCTCATACCTGTAATGCCAGCACTTTTGGAAGCCAAAGCGGACGGATCGCTTAAGTCCAAAAGTATGAGCTTAGGAGTTCCAGACCAGCCTAAGCAACACGGCAAAACCCCATCTTTAAAAAAAAAAAAAAAAAAAAAAATTTTAATTAGCCAGCCATGGTGGCACGCACCTGTAGTCCCAGCTACTCAGGAGGCTGAGGTGGGAGGATGGCTTGAGCCCAGGAGCCAGAGGTTGCAGTGAGCCGAGATGGCACCACTGCACTCCAGACTGGGTGACAGAGCAAGATCCCATCTCAAAAAAAAAAAAAAAAAAAAAGTATTTGAACTGGTTCTTAAAAATAAAGTAGGATTTTTAATTTGGGAAGATAAATACAAGCAATGGCATAAGAAAGAGAAGCAAAAATATATACAATGATTTTTACACAGTAAGTGTTCTAAGGGTAGCAATAAGCTGGAGTGCAAACATGTTTAGGGAAATAATAGAAAATAGGATCTCAGAAAAATATCTGATTAACCGTTGTTTAAAACTTGACTGTATTCGTTGATTCTAACTTAATTGTTCACCTATGTAATAGGGCACCATAATATGGAGGGTATGAAAAGACAATGAGACATAGATTGTGGCCTAAGGTAAATTATAATCAATAGGCGGAAGACATAAAAGTAATCGATAATAATATTGCTGAAAAATCGCTACAATTGGTTTATATGGAGACAGTAAGTGAAAGCAAATTAATCTAATTATTTGTCTTTCCATATATATAGAAAACTCATCCATCTAGATTAGAATAAGTATACATTTATTTTGGGCTCTTTTATAGAAAATAAAGAAAAATTTTGTTAACACATCAAAGTTAAATAAAGCATGAGCCACAATTGAAATGTATTTAAATGAATGTTTCATTCATTTAAAGTTTCTTTCGATTAATATAATGTAATTATATGTATTTTAAAAATTATACTACATATTAAATTCTAATATTTTTACTTTGTGTTTAATGGATGAATATAATTTTATTTTCCATTTCTTACAGCACAAATTATATCATTATTAATATTTATATGGATTATATATATATGGACTATATTATATATTATATATATAGACAAGAATTTTACAGTATATATTTCATATTTGCAATATCAAATATCATAGTGCCTCATTTTGAAAAATGAGAGCAATTATAATTCAAACGCATTAATTTGAAAATATTTATTGAGGCCTATTTTGTCTCAGATGTTCTGCTAGCCTCTGGGAATACAATATTAAGTTGGAAGGCAAAGAACTTTCTTAGAATTTATTTTATATTGTTAGAATATAGACGCATAATAAATAATAAACATAACAAATATAATTTCAAATATTGAAAAGAAAAAAACAAGGTAAGGCTGCCTAAAACTAAGAATATGTCTGACAGCATTTTTAATACAAAGGTTCCTTTAGGTCAGCTCACTGGGAGTATTGCTTGAGGAGGTGACTTTTGAGAGAATATCTGAGTGTTAGGAAAACCAGTGCAATCAAAGATAATGAGAGATGTGTGTACTGGACAGAGAAAACAGAAACTTAAGGAGATTGACCAGGCTTTGGTTCCCTTATGCCTATTTAAACAAGTATAGCTCTATCTTTATTTGTCTTAAATACTGGATATCCATCTAAACATGGTCATTTGAAGAAATAGTTTTGTGGCCACAGAATAGTTGAGAAATCACTGATTTGTTCTCTGTGGTTTTATGAGAATAGAGAAAGATGTAGTTGTATTCATACCTAAACTAAAAGTTATGATCTAATATATGACATCTAATTCTAGCTACCAAAAATTATTGAAGGAACTTATTTTAAAACTAGTTTTATATTTTTGTAGTAATATTCATTCAACAATCCAAAAACCAGAAAACCTTGGTTCTGAGTGAATATGAATGTCATCAAAAGCAAATGTATCAAAATAAACATTTCACCATATAAAAAGTGTTAATAAAAATGATGAAATCATAATAGAAATAAAGGCATGAAGGTATATTTCATTGCTGTTTGTATTGCGATACCTGAAAGTAGCAGCTCCATGTTGCTATTGCTCAGTGTTGCGTTAACTCTCCCAGTGGAAGCATTGAAACTAGTAACCGTCAAGGTCATGGGTTGTTTCCTTCCTTTGAAATTGTAAGAGCCTTTCCATATATAATTTTGGGCAAAGACATCATCGGGAACTGTGAATAGATTAAATATACTACACATTAATTGTACAATGCCATATAAATATAAGCATTAGAGTATTAGTTTATTGAATAATGATGTATTGCTAAATATACAATAATGTTGAATGTGTTACAAAATTAATTCTTCATATAAAAGTGTTTCAATTTTTTAGAATAAATCAACATTGTAATAATCTAGATTTGTTCATATGTTATCGATAAGAGAGAAATAGAAAACACCAGTTAAAGACATTAGGTTTATTTTTAGAACCCAGGTATATATAAACTTCACTTATATTTGGTCTTTTATACAATATATTTCTTTCTGAAGGAAAATAAAATAATTACACAGCACCATGGCAGTAAAACTATACACAAGTCCCAAGAGGCCTGCTTTTTTTCTAGCAGTGGGAATAGATTTTTAAGAGGAATAGCAAAGAGTTAAACTCCGCCTTTGCAGAAAGGTCCTGCAAAATTATCACCAGACAGTGCTTCTGTGTTCCCCCTTATAGAATACTGAGTTTAGTTCTTCTAATAACAGATGCTCCTGAAGAAGAACAGGGCTCTATCATATTGACAGCTTTGAAGTATATAGGTATTTTTAGAAATTGTCACTAGTATTATTGGACTCTCCAGGGTGAGAGATATAGTGTGGTAGAATCAAAGAACATTCTAAAGCTCATAAAATTTTCATCTAAAGAAAAAACACTATTTTAGATACTAGCCAAAAAGACTTATTGTATTTATATAAATTATTTATGTAATTTAGAGTTATATAAATTAGTTATGTCAAAGTCTACACAGCTTCTGGGCAGCAGCTAAGAGAAGCTGCATTAATCCTATACCTCACGGCATAGCGCATCCCTAGAAATCAGGTATTCAAGGGGCCCAGGCTTCTTTAGATGAATGAGTGAATGAAGTGGATTTAGGAAAAAAGTCTTTTTTTTAATTTGTCTAACAAGTTATCGATGATTTTTCATCTGATATATGCATGTATCATGCTTCTTACCAGTCAGATCATAGGGATTTCTGTTACAAGCTGTGTATTCCCTGAATTCTATTAAATCAAGAAAGCAAAACCACTGTGACGGATCAGCATAAAAATACCCTAAGAGTTGAGTTTCTACTGAATATTTCAGTAACAACTTTTTATTTCCATGATAATTTATAAGCAATATAGCTCCTTACTTTGATACCATTGCCAGCTTCCATTCTTATTACTTTGGAGTAATGTAATCACTGTGTCTTATTCATGATTTTAAATGAAATACTGCTGAAGGTTTTCTCACATAACATGCTATTTGCCATATAATTTTTATAAATAATTTTACTAAGATTTAGAATTTATTAAGAATTTTTAAAAATTATAAATAGGTGTCAAATTTTATCAAATACTTTCTTTGCAAATATTGCAATTATAATTTTTTGCACTAATCTCTTAATGTGATACATTACTTTTAAGGATTATTTAAAACTAAAATATCCCTGCATAGCTATGATGAATCCAAATTGGTTCTTGTGGGTGTTAAAGTAAACTAAATATGGCCTGAGAAGGACTCCATAGTTCTATATCTGAGTCCTTGTAGATGAACTGCAACCTAACTTAATAGGCACACAAGATTGAAAACCTAATTTAGGAATATGCACCTGAAACAATAGCTGAGCCTTGGCCAATCCCAGCAGCTGTACTTCCACTATTCATACACTGATGAGTGTTCAAAATGTGTTCAAATAAGGCAAACACAGAACTGTAAGCAATCCAGTTGTTTCTGTCCCTCCCTTCTGATTTCTGTACACTTCCTTTTCTTTGTCTAAAAATTTGTTCTGACCATGAGGCACCCTGGAGTCTCTCTGAATCTGCTGTGATTCTGGGGTCTGCTTGATTCACAAATTGTTCATTGCTCAATTAAACTCCTTTAAATTTAATTTAGCTGAAGTTTTCCTTTTCACGTGGATTATCATTACTACAATGTTGAATTTGATTTGCTAAGATTTTATGTAAGATTTTCTCATCTATAATCCTGAGTCAAATGGACCGGAATTTTTTCGCCTTTATAATATCTTTATCCGAGTTATTAGAGATATGTTGAGCCTAGAGAATGAATTTTATTGCCTAGAAGAGATTTTATAAAACTTGAAAGATCCATTCTGCTCCTTTAAAATGTGGTGAAACTTACCAGTAGAGCCACATAGACCTCATTTTCTCTGTGGAAATAATTTTAACCAGTTCTTTATTTGTTATAAAATTATTCACATATTCTTTTATTAGTTAGTTCTAGTAAGATGTAGTGTTCTAGTAATTTGTCTGTTTTGTGTAAATGTTTTTAAATGTTGATAGTTATTGACAGTTTTCCCTTAATATGTTTTGAATTTCATTAATCTATGTAGTTATGCTCACATTTTCTTTATTATATTATTTTTACCAGAAATTTTTCTACTTTGTTTCTAAAAAGAAGGGCATTTGGTTCTGTTGAGATTCTTCTATTGTTTTGGGTGGTTTCTTGTTTTTTATTATTATATGATTTCTGCCCTGTTACTGTTATAGTCTTAATGTTCTCTTAAAGGGACACAACTAATTAATTATGAGGCTTTTTTCTTCAATAATGTAAGGAATTTTTTTTTTTTTTTTTTTTTTTTTTTTTTTTTTTTTTTTTGTATTTTTAGTAGAGACAGGTTTCACCATATTAGCCAGGATGGTCTCGATCTCCTGACCTCGTGATCCGCCCGCCTCAGCCTCCCAAAGTGTTGGGATTACAGGCATGAGCCACCGCGCCCGGCCAATAATGTAAGGATTTAAGGCACAAATTTCCCTCTTAACTTTCCTTTTCTAATAGCCCTCAAGCTTTGATACTTAAATTTTTCAAAATAATTAAATTCTAATATATTTTCTGTGTTAATGTCTTCTTTAATTCACAAATTATTAGTACTAATTGTGCTCTGAATTTCCAAACATACATGAATTTTTTTAAATTACATATTTTCTTATTGAACTTTAATTGCATCCTGGTCAGATATGAGCTATGAAGACTAACTTTGTTTTAAAATTTGTTTAATTTTATTTATTATTTAATATATGAGCAGTTCTTTACAGATTTGATGTGCTGGAGCTACTATTCAGAGCTTCCAGCTGGTCCCAAATCAAGCTTGCCCTTAGAAAATTGGGGGCATTGATGAACAATTATGGTTTTCTGACTCCGTTGCAAACAAACTCTGCCTTACTTTTATGTATTCTTTGATTTCCTCAATGGCATTCTGCATGTTTTCAATAAGTGTTGAATGTATCAGTGTAAATCGCAGAACTTTATGGTCCCTCCAGTTGTATAGTATGTACATGGAGCACTTCTAAACCCAACTAAAATTAGATCCTAATGTAGTTCTTGGCCCAATACAACTGAGAGAAATCTGTTTCCAAGGTTAAGATAAGATATTAAGCTCTTATTTTACTGGCAGCTTTTTAATAGTATCACATAAAAAATACAAATACTGAATAAGAATGATACGGTCCGGCTCTGTGTTGGACCCAAATCTCAACTTGAATTGTACTCTCATAATTCCCACATGTTGTGGGAGGAATCTGGTGGGAGATAATTGAATCATGGATACTGTTCTCGTGGTAGTAGATAAGTCTCACAAGATCTGGTGGTTTTATCAGGGGTTGCTGCTTTCGCATCTTCCTCATTATCTCTTTGCCTGCCCCCATCCACGTAAGACAGGACTTGCTCCTACTTGCCTTCCTCCATGATTGTGAGGCTTCCCCAGTCACGTGGAACTGAGTCCACTTAAACCTCTTTCTTTTTAAATTGCCTAATCTTGGGTATGTCTTTATCTGGAGTGTGAAAACAGACTAATACAAAGCAACTCATATATTGAGCCCTTTCTATGGGCTAAGCACTTTGCACTTCATTTGCATGAAGCTTATTATATAATTATTTAATTATTATTTATTTTGTATAGAAAATATATGGAGACTCAGATATATAAAATAATTTTTTCCAAGGTCACATGTAAGAGAGTGTATAAGATGGGAATTACATCAAGATTGTAGGGCTTTAAAGTTTATGTTTGTACTGATTGTACTAGGTTTTCTAGTTGGCTTTTTAAATCAAATAAGTGAAAATAAACTGGTCAAGTCCTAGAAGTTACTGATCTTTATTCTCATACCAAGTGTATTTGAATCCTTTTTAAAACATATACATTTAAAAATTTTAAATAAGACCTTATTTTTATTTTTATATTTTAAATGAAAGTATTGTCATTATGCTATAGTCATTTACAGATACTCTTCAAGGAAAATTTCAATATTTTTAGCAGACAGAACTATGAACAATACTTTTGTAATACTAACATGTCACTGTATTACATTGCTTTAAATTCAACATCTTGTGAATTATCAAATTCAAGACAGTCATAGTTTTTATACTTAAATATGTTTTTTAAATACACAGCTACTATGCCAAGAAAACAGTAGACCATTTTTAGAAATAATGAATTCTAGAAAAACAAATGACATTACTAACCACTTAGCTTTGGGCTGGGTGTTCCCAGTGCAGGTCTGGGATCTTTCACCAATATTTTAGAACCAGCTATGAAAAGAAATAAAGGTGTTTACAAAAGTTGATGTAATTAATTACATACACATGTGCACACACACACACACACACACAATGTGATGCACTGTCCATTTTATTATCTGACATTTCACGTAGATAGTTTTCTCTAAAATATCCCATTCATCACATCTCAGTACCCTACTCAATACTCATTATGTAACTGTTGATTTCAGTAATTATTCCCATTACAGTCTATTGGCACAAGGGGCAGGTTTGTGTTGCTTTATCATCTTGGGTTGTTATTTCTTCTTTTAAAGGCATAAGCCAAAGTGGAGACAGTTGCCTCCAACATGGAAGCTGAGAGTTGAGGGTCGTTCTTGTTGACAGAAGGCAAAAACTATTTGGGTAGGGTTTACATTTAAAAATCAAAGTTTTTTGAGATAATTAAAGATGTCATTAGAAATTGGATAGACTCAAAGGTGAAATCTTCAAGGTTTTAAACCAAAACCAAAAGTAGTCCAAAACTAAATAAATCATGTAGGATGTAGAAGTGACTGGAATATTATAGGAGCTATGACATGAATGCCTTGTAAACAAGGTATCCTAAGAACAATGTAATGTCTTAAAAGACTGTAAAAGGATGTGATTTGGGCAAACATTGCTCTGGTTGCGAAATAAAGAAAACTTTGGAAAGGAGCAAGTACAGATATGGCTAGAGAAGTTAAGAGATACTGCAGTAGTCCCAGTAGAGATAATGCTGAGAGTATGGTAGTAGTGACAATAAACCAAAAAGGGTAATAGATGTTAAAGCTATTGAAATTGTGGTGATTCAGAAGGATAGGAAAATATCAAAGGAATTTACTAGATCTCATGTGTAACTATAGGATGGTAATATCACTGAGGTAGGGAATACCAAAGGGAAACTATAGGGAGAAAAGAAATTGATGAGTTTAGTTTTGCATGTATTGAGTATTGAAATGCCACTGAAGAATTCCAGTAGAGATATCAAGCAAACAACTGAATATGTAAGAGTGAAGCTAAAATAAGATAAATAAGCTAGAAATATTAATTTGTAAGTAATCTACATAAGGACTGCTATTGAAGCCATTGGCTTGAATGACATCACCTAAAAGTGAATACAAGATGAAAACAAGAGATGGCTGAGCACTGCATCTTTAGAAAATCACAAGTAGAAAACAATCAGTTTATAAAGGAAATAGAGAATGGATACCCAGAATTAGGAGGAAGTAAAACATTTACTCATTCAACAAATATTTATTGAATGCTTTTCACATGTAAGGTACTGATTTGTGTTAAAATTACAGTTGTAAAAACTTTGAGTAAAGTCTCTTATGAGATTATATTCTAGTTGAAGAGGGGTAGATAGGAGGACAGGAGAGTGGAAGCAGATAATGACAAGCAAACAAACCAAAGAATAAGGTCTTCTCCTACTACAGGGATTTCAATCATTAAAAAAAAAAAAAAAAGAAAAGAAAAAGAAAAATAGAAAGAATAATAGCAGAGGAATGTTCTGGTAAAGAGAATGAAAACACTTCAAATAAAAGAAAGTAATCGTCATTTACGACAGCTGCATTAGATAAAAAATTAGAAGACTTTACAAATAGGATTTTTTTGGATATAAGGAAATGGATTTTGTTGATGACCTTACCAAAAACACTGGAAAAACTTCCTTTATTCCTTCTTCTGGCAATATAACCCTTTTCTAAATGGAAATTGTCCTGACCAAGCAGCAATAGGGTGGACACTTCACCCACATCTGGTCCAAATATTAGTACCATAGAATCCAGGCTGAGTAATGGATTTGGTGATGGGCTTCATTCAAAATTGTGGCAAACAGAATCCCAGATAGTGCTTTCCTGACCAAACTTTGGGAAGGACTCTTTCTACTAGGGTTACTCTGGCAGAGTAACCTAGGCATTATGGTAGCAATTTTCCCTACTCTAATGAAGAGTGTACCCACATAATTTATGTTCACCTGGTATCTCTATGACCTTATTTGGAATGAAGGCCTTTGCAAATGTAATTAACTAGAGATCTTGGGATAAAATAATCCTGAATTTAGGATGGGCCCTAAATACAAGAACTGGTATCCTTATAAGAAGAGGAGAGGCCACACAAAGATACACAGAAAAGAAGGCCATGTTGAAATGGGGTAGAAATTGGAGTAAGGTGAGGAGTCAATGAAAACCCAGGATTGTCAGAAGCTATAAGAAAATCGGAAGAGGCAAAGAATGGTTTCTGCTTAGAGCTCACAGAGGGCACAAGGCCCTGCTGACACCTTAATTTTGGACTTCTGGACTTTAGAATTGCAAAAGAAGAAATTCCTGTCGTGTTAAGCTAGCCAGCTTATGGTACTTTGTTATGAAAGCCCTAGAAAAATAATATACCTACCTTGAAGAGAAAACTTGAAGATAGAATAAAGGCAAGAAGTAACATTTGCATGGGAAAAAAGCTTTGAATAGATTCATAAAATTTATATATCTCTGGATCCAGAAGTGCTTACATTACTCCTAGACTTGGAGTTAATCAACAAATTTCCCTTGTTCCTATGCTAATTTGAGTTGAGTTTTTGTCTAGAGCCAAGGAAGGCAATAGTACAATCTCTTGTGTTAAAAAGATTCTATAGAGAAAACTTACCTTCACAAACAGGAACTTTTCCAGTCCAGGTGTTATCGGATCTACACACTCTATGTTCTGTTCCACCTGCTAGGAAGAAGCCAGGCTGACAGGTATAAATCAGTGTATATCCATGAGATGGAAGGTCCATCCCTACTACATTTGCATGAGCAGGAGTTTCTGGCTGTTTACAGCTGTGGGCTATATTTAAAAAAGACAACAATGTAAATTTTCTATAGATATGTTAAAAAAATTTTGAGACAGGAGTCACAATACATTTTAGACATACTTCAATATCTTTATATACATATATCTTTGAATAATTATTCTAATAAATCACAAAAATGTTTCAATGCAAATATACTTATTGATTTCATACTTTAGCATTTCCTAATCCACCATTTGTGGAATACTAGTAGATGTTAAATAAAATGAGAAAAAAAAACACATTGTCAATAATTAAACTCACAAATGTATGCTTTACCATTTTAGATAGTCACACATTCTAGAGAGTCACAACAAACTTCAGCATTTCAAAGGATCTATGAAGGTAAGATACCTTTTAATGTTTGTCAAGCTCAGGTTTTCTATATGAGTTCAGAAAATATTATTTTATGAATTTTAAATTTATTATATTTATTTTAAATTAAAAATCTATTTTCTATGGTTAAATAAAACCACAGCTAATTATATTGCTTTGGTATTAATACTTCCTAATAAAAGTACATTTTAATAATTGTTTTACATATGGAATTTTCAGGACATATTTGGATCCGTACGCTACAAGTATCATTTTATTCACCTAATTATCTCCTTTTCTCCATGTTTCCTTCCACTCCTTATTCTCTACCTTGATTACACCATATCTTCCCCTTATTTCATCGCTTTTATGTCTTCTAAAGACCATTACTTTCTCAGTCAGAGATAAATGCTACAAGAAACTTTTCCCCTAAAACAGATAGCATTTTTAAGGCCGGGCGCGGTGGCTCAAGCCTGTAATCCCAGCACTTTGGGAGGCCGAGATGGGCGGATCACAAGGTCAGGAGATCAAGACCATCCTGGCTAACACGGTGAAACCCCGTCTCTACTAAAAAATACAAAAATCTAGCCGGGCGAGGTGGCAGGCGCCTGTAGTCCCAGCTACTCGGGAGGCTGAGGCTGGAGAATGGCGTAAACCCGGGAGGCGGAGCTTGCAGTGAGCTGAGATCCGGCCACTGCACTCCAGCCTGGGCGACAGAGGGAGACTCCGCCTCAAAAAAAAAAAAAAAAAAAAAAAAAAAAAAAAAAAACCAGATAGCATTTTTAAATAAATTCCTATTGTGTTAAGCTAGCCAGCATAACTTCGTTATGAAAGTACCATAAAGAAGAGATCTATAAAAGTGATCCCTGAAAAAAGTGTTCTGTGGATAAATTTTAGAAAGCAATACTTTTCATTTGTTTCTTAATGGCAGTCCATAACGGTATAAATAATAGCTGACATTTTTTTACTCCATGGGCTAAACATTGTGTTAAATGACTTTTTGTTTTTGTTTTTGTTGTTTCTGAGATGGAGTTTCACTCTGCTGCCCAGGCTGGAGTACAGTGTCACAATCTCAGTTCAATGCAGCCTCCACCTCCTGGGTTCAAACGATTCTCCTGCCTCAGGCTCCTGAGTAGCTGGGACTACAGGCACCTGCCACCACACTCAGCTAATTTTTTGTGTTTTTAATAGAGATGGGGGTTCACTATGCTGACCCAGCTGGTCTCGAACTCCTGACCTCAAGTGATCTGCCCACCTCGGCATCCCAAAGTGCTGGGATTATAGGCCTGAGACACCGTGCCTGGCCTAAATGGTTTATATTTACTATAATTCAGTTAGTGAAATGTAATCCTCCTGCAGTAAGTATTGATTAGGAAAACTACAGTCTGTCTCTACTGCCTTCTTAAGCCCTATGTTGTGGACATGTTAGAAACTTTGAGATGCTTTGCAGTAACAGACGCTGTTTAACTTTATTTAAACTATCATATCCCAACTGGAGGACATCAAAGAACCATAGTTTACTATGAAACTCCTAGTTACAGCCCACACAGCTGTTTTAAGGTACACATTCTGAGGAATTCTCTTTTAAGGAATTTTCCACATTTAAATATAAGCCAACAAGGCACATAACATGGAATCTCTGTGGAGTGTTCTCCTGCTTTAAAGTAAGCCGCTGGTCCCTAGGTGCCCCCACAATCATTTGGATGGTTCTGAACAGGGATAGAGTAAATTCACTGGGCTTGTGTAGGCTTCAGCAAATCCTAAAAGCTAGACACCATCCTAATAAATGTTTCCACCCCAGCTTACTTTTTTTCCATTTTTCACCAAGAAACACAATTCAAAAGATAAGGGAGTAGATTTTTTAAAAAGACAACTGGAGAGAAAGAAAAGCCAAATAGCTGACCAGCTGGAATTCATTTCTAATTGTATGTCAGCAAAAGTTATTTAGTGACCCTGGGCTTTGTTCTTATTTAATCTGTATAGGAAGTGCTCTCCACTTAGGATCAGAGAACATATAAAGGAAATTCGAAAATTGTTTTCAAATTTGTGGCCAAGTGCCCATGAATATTTCCTTTCATATATGTTTCTAGTTTCCCCAGATTCTCAGATAATATTTTCACAAGGGATTTTTGAAAATTAGAAACTGTGGCCGGGCGCGGTGGCTCAAACCTGTAATCCCAGCACTTTGGGAGGCCGAGACGGGTGGATCACGAGGTCAGGAGATCGAGACCATCCTGGCTAACACGGTGAAACCCCGTCTCTACTAAAAAATACAAAAAACTAGCCAGGCGAGGTGGCCGGCGCCTGTAGCCCCAGCTACTCAGGAGGCTGAGGCAGCAGAATGGCGTGAACCCGGGAGGCGGAGCTTGCAGTGAGCTGAGATCCGGCCACCCACCCCAGCCTGCGACAGAGCCAGAGCGAGACTCCGCCTCAAAAAAAAAAAAAAAGAAAAAGAAAATTAGAAGCTGTTAGATTGGCATCTTGGGTATTTTAGATTACTTCAGACTGATAGGTGCAGATCTATAAACTAAAACCTAAACTAATCATCACCTAAAATTACCAGTTGGCTAAATATATAAATAAACATAAGGTCTTTACAAAAAGAACAAAATTGTGCCTTGTGCTTTCTGACTTACTTAGAGAGTGCTTCCCAATGGCCATGGGTTTATGATACAGTAATAAAATTACATACATAAAATATGATTTTTAATCTAAAAGTCAATTTGATACACCTATAGATGTAAATTTATTTGTATACTTGGGAGAAAACAATGCATATAAATTCTTACCCATGATAGTATTATTTCTTATCCATAATACTTACGTATGCATTCAGGCTGAATTCCACTCCATGTAAGATCAGGGAGGCAGGTGCGTGTTGTAGAGCCTTGGAGAAGGTGTCCTTTTTTGCAATGGAACTGTACAACACTTCCTACCTATAGCAGATAAAAGAGAGAAAAAAAATGTTCAACTACAACTTCAAATATGGCAACAAATACAGCTTGAGTGAGAAAATGCTATCAAGTGAAATTCTGTATGGTGGAGTTGGAAGAAAAAAAGAATTGAAATCTGATTTAAAATAAAATGGGAAAAAAATATCAAAGCTAAAAAAATAAAATCCTGACTTTGTTTACATATCATCATCAAATAGTTGGGTCCTTAGTACATACACAGATACCAAGTTTTTTTGCCATCGGAATTTGAAGAAAATATTTAAGACACCAAAAAATCCAACAAGCTACACATGAATACAAGATAGAGAGATGATTAAAGATAAATAAACGAAGCTTGATAAAAATAGATATGGAAATAAATATAGCTAACCACATAAGAAACAAACAAATATTGAAGTGAAAAATGCAATATGAGATTAGAGACAAAGGTGGTTACTGAAGGTGGTGGTGACAGCAGAAATATACAATGGAATATATACTGTTTGCACTAGCTTTTAAGGGTATAGAAATTAGGAGAATATCTAGGATAATGGCTTTCAAAGTGTAGTCTCTAGGCCGGTAATATCAACATCTCCTAGAAATTTGTTAAAAATGTCAATTCTGAGGCCTTACCCCAGACACATAGAATCAGAAACTCTTAGGGTAGAAAAACCAGCAATCTGTTTTAACAAGCCCATTGGGTGGTGGTAATAAACACTAAAGTTTGAAAATGCCTTATAGAAAAGCAGAAAAGATAATAACATGATGAAAAATGTATGTTGGTTAAAATATATATCATTTGCTTTAGGGGAAAAGATAGTATATTAGATTGATTGGCATTTATTGTTTACAAAGTGAGCAGGGCAGGTAGAGGTTTGGGTAAGTGGGAAGCAGGGGTATATAGTAAATAAGAAAACAAATCACCACAGTAATGTACATGTAGTTTTAATTCTGGATCTCACTTTACTTGAATAAGTCATATCTCCTATCTCCTCTTTGAGACCTAATGTCTCATTTATAAATAACAATGATAATATTATTTGTATTGAAATCTGTTTCAAGGATTAAATTAAATAGAATATATACTCCACTCCACCCTAGGATGACACTCAAGTTTTAAATAAATTACAGGCATGATGACTCAATTGGAGAGATAAGTAAGAATTAGTTTCTGAAGGGTCTCAAATAGCAGGCTATGGTATTTAGAAGAATTAATAGTAGTAATTCTAATTATGAGGCTGGCACTGCCATTTTACATTTGAGTGGATAAAAACTGTACAAACTTGTGGCAGTAAGCCTAGGAAAAAAAGACATTTCCTCAAAATAATTACAAGAAAAAAATCAACATGATTTATTGAATGATTAACAGTGGAGGATGAGATAAGGGATATTTAGGGTCTGCCACTTTGGACTTCTCCAGCAATTGTAGTCTGAGAAGGCGCAATCACAGTTTTAGGACTTATCACTCAGATCCTGTTTTCTGCCTTCCCCTTAATTCCTACTGCCACTTGACAGGACAGTAAGAAGCTAAGCTTAAGATGATATAATTTGATACTAAGATTCCATTTGAAACTTCAGACTCTGAATTCCACCATTTTTCATATTGTTATTATTGCCCAGAACTATACTAGGCCAGAAATATTAAATTCCAAAATTCTTTCTCTGGCAACAACCTTTTTTCTTCATGTTAGCTCATGCTGTGTCTTCCATGGACCCTCACCTTCACCTCTAGAAGATCTCTTATCCCTGGATGCCCCATTTTCTCTAGGCTGTTACACTGATTGACTCCAAGAAGCACCATTTGCATTTTATTCCGTATAACCAGAGTCCCCTGACTTGTGCTCCAGAGCATGCCATTCACATTCTTTCTGAAGTTGTGCAAAATGGTGGTACAGGTTTTCATTTTTCAGTGTGGACTAGATTATGTAATATACAGTTTGCAGTTCTATTTTTCAGTCAAACCAGTTCTACAAAACCCATCATCTCTATCAATCCAGTAATTCTTCTTAAGGTTAGATCCCAGTTAATAGTGTCACTTGTCACTAATAAATTTTCCCTTCATTCACTTCACCCCACAACTGGAAATTTTACCTTCTAAATCCTTTTCAAAGTATCATCTTCCTTTTTTCCCCACTTTACATCCAGTTTTTCTCCACAATATCTTTTCCATAGGCTTTGGCTCTCACTTTAGCAGACATCACAGTCACCAAAAGGACTTTATGAAAACACCAATAGCTGAGTGCCCCCCACCAGAGTTTCATACTCAGTGGATCTGGGGTAGGTCCATGAATCTATATTTCCAACAGGTTCCCAGGTGAAACTGCTGCTATCAGTTAGGCGCTACACTTTGAGAGCTACAGCCATAGACAATTAGAATAATCTTCTAACTTGTCTCCATTTCTCAATTCATGACCCACTATATTTGTTTTCTACACTGAAGTCAGATTGATCTATGCAACACGAAAGTTTGACCTTATTATTCACCCATTAGGATAAAGTTACATTGTGCTAACATTACAAAGGCCTCCATAACCTGGCCACTGACCATCTCTCTAGCATCATCATTCATAGCTTACTTTACTCAAATTCTGTTTAATTAACATTGAACTTTTGTATCCTGAAATGTATGCCTATTTTCATGCTGTTCCTACTGCATGGAATGCCTCTCCCAACTTTCCTCTCCTAGCTCTTACACTAAAAGAATTAGCTCAGCCACCATCTGTAGAAAGCCTTCTCTGCAGCAAGAAATTAGAAAAACCATCTCTTTTGTGTGCTTCCTTAATGCTTTTCATTGTTATCGGTGTTATTGCCTAGCCTAAGAAATCACTTATTCCAGCTGACCAACATATCAAAATGTTAGCCTTTCTAGGCCAGAGACTGTGTGTACTCATCCTTGTGCACCTTGAGCTTACAAATGTGACTTGAAAATGTTGGAGCAATGGAAGGAATGGGGACTAAATAATATAAAATTACTTGATTATTTAACTTTAGAATATTTAACATCTATTGGTTCTTAAAGTGCAATGATATCACCTCTATACTTTAGATAAGGTTAAATCATTCTGTTTGTTTGTTCTTTGAAGGGTATATTTGGTTTATTTCATTAAACCTTTATATTGGTCAGGTGTAAGAAAAAAGGTTGGACTATATACATTTTGTTTTTACTTGTAAGACATTTTTCCTCAACGCTGTAAGCTTTTTGAAGTCATTATAACAACTGCTTTAAATATTAACCAAATGTTATAGAATTAAAATAAAATCTGTTTTAAGATTTTTCTGTGTATCACCAACACATCTAATTAAGATTTTTGTCAAATTCACAAATACTTATACCTAATACCTAACAAAGATTTATACAGATTTAATAATTGATTAAATTGCTTATCCAGAATTTGTTATAGTCAAATCAACAAAATTTTCTCTAAATATCAGTGCATTAATAAATAATTTTTTCAGTGATGAACCCACTTAATAGTGTATTTTACATAGTTCTCTATCCTTTTCCAATTTGATATATCCTTCTGACTGAATGACTTCCAATATGCATAGTATAATTTGCTATTTGTAGAAAAATAGGTAACAAAATTCTAAAAATTTATATTATCAAATTCAAAAAAATTCTTCGAAAAATAACTTATGTATAATTTTTCACCATTATTTACTAATAAAAAGTGTTATTTGCATATACAACATTGTAAAAATTAATATTGAAAGTTTTTATAACAAGAATTTTAAAAAATCTGTATCAAGTTTTAATTGCAACCAATGTTTAAATAAAAATCACTTTAAATTGATTTAAAGTACCATGCTGTGTATAAATGCATTATAGACTTTTAAGATATGTCTAATTAGTAAATATCACTTATGTTATTTAACACCTTATTCTCCTATTTTAAATGTTATATCTTAGTCCCTAAATCATAAAATTTATATAGCAAATAATAGGATTAATAGACATTTTGCATACATTTGGAACATTCTCAATAAGCTCTATTTTTCCCTTCCATGAGATTTCATGGCAAATGACACTTGGCATGCTAGAATTTTTATCAATGCATTTATTTGAATCTGACTTCTTATATCACATGTTTGTTTAACTG
The DNA here is from genome assembly GCF_003255815.1 of Theropithecus gelada. Classification (NCBI taxonomy): domain Eukaryota; kingdom Metazoa; phylum Chordata; class Mammalia; order Primates; family Cercopithecidae; genus Theropithecus; species Theropithecus gelada. Next base: position 114,407,065 of record NC_037676.1, read on the forward strand.
GAGTATCCAGCATGGTTCTTAGGAACTTTCAAAATTTATATATAATTAAGGTCTCAAAAACGTATATGCTTCCTCTGCAATATATACATTTTTAAAAAATAAATTTATGTTTTTCATTATGTATTTATACAAAACATTTTACTCAAGAAAAATTGAGGTAGCTTTTAATAAAAGATATTTGTAAATTAAAATAAATAAAATTGTCACAGAAAGGCAACATCATAAAAATGAAGGTATAACAGATGTGCTTAAGATGCAAGTAATTTTTGCTGACTGAGCATCAACTTTGGTTCTGGGCTTCCTGGTTTAAGAAAAGTTTAATTATTATTCTTTATATTCAAAACAAGAAGATTTTAATTGAAAATAATTTTTTTACTTTCAGAATTAATGTCACTGTGTTTATCATTTAAGGTAATAAAACACTATGAAACATATATTTACCTCATTCAATATACTAGGATACTAATTTCAATTACAAACTTAAATTAGTACATATATCATATATAATCACTACGGTTAGCTTGGCAGGGTTAAATATTTTATGGTTAAATACCTTGAGGCTAAATATCTAAAGAACCAGATTAAAAACATTTCATATTTATAATAACTTTACATAACAAGCCCTAAATCCAAATAAAGTAGTTTCCATTGCCCAGAGCACAGTTTAACGAGCGATACAGCAGTGTGCATGTGTGCTTGTCATTTACTTCATAATAAGCCCTGATGTTGCATCAATTATTTTGACAGCTATTCTCTTCACCACCAATCTGTTTTTAGCCAAAATTATTCCAATTTACAATATTTTAATAAAAAGACAAATTATGTTGAATACTTTTTTCAATAATAGAGTTTTCATCATTTCTAGCAATGAGTGATATATTTTTGTATGTTAATAATTATTGATGTCCCAAAATCTACTATATAAATCTATATAGAAAAAGAGAGTGAACAAATGAATTCATTAAAGATAAAATTGAGAAAATGATCTAAGTGCCTCTGTAGTTCATAACTTTCTCTTGCTCTTCCCCAAAATGGGCTTCCTAACAGCTGTGATCTTGCATCATAACTCACTACTGGTCATCTAATCCAACCAACATGAATACAAAAGTTGGGACATTCTGATTATCCTTGGAAATTTGTAATTGAGATTGAGATGATCACTTTCTGTATGTGGCTGAGATGTAAATAGAAATGATTCACTCTTGGCCATATGGCCAATCTGCAGAGAGAAACTATGAGGTGGATAAACAGAAAGTAGTATAAAAACTGAGTACTTGCAGCCAGTGCCTACATTCTGGGCTTGATGAGTCTCACCTGGATGCTTTCTTTGGGAGCCTGGACATACCTGCACAGTAATGCCTTCAGGCTTTAAGTAGCTCCAAACAGCTTTTTTTGGTCACTTGTAAGCAATCGTTTTTCTCAATGGCTCGAGATGCCTTTTGCATATAAAACCATATTCATTTGGAATTCACCAATAAATTAGTACTAATTAGAATTATATAACTATTTATTGTGTTAGATCTATACAGATTAAGTTAACAGATTCAGTATGTATGTGTATATATATACATTCATATCTGCCATATGCATGTAAAAAAGCAAATCTCCCTAATGTAAGACACAAAATATATTTAATTTTAATAGAGTTATATAATTGTATATAATTAGACTTTACCATATTTGAAATCTAGTCTATTCATATTTATTCATGTAGAATATAATGATTTAATACCTGTCTATTAGCCCAAATAACATAAATTCAGGGTTAGGTTAACTTTGTTACAGCATTTTTCAATGATTATAATACAATCCTTAGAATGCAGAGTTAGTGATTCTCTTCATTTTGTTGGATGACTGTTTTAAACTCCATGTTAATCATTCTCATCTCCATTATCTCAAATAATATTTACTAAAACAAAAAAACTAATATTCTTTAGAAAATCAGCCTGATTTAGTACACAGACACTAACATCACAATTTTGTATTCTGTTAGAATATGTCACCAACTTGCTCTGCGAACAAAGCAAGTCACATTCTGTTTCAATTTCTTTGTACATATGATGAGGACTAGTGCTGTGCAGCTTGGTGCCCATTTTTCAGGATTTGGATCAACTGATAAAAACTTTTATGGAGATATTAATCTAAAGTTCTCTAAAAACACCAATATAATGGAGACAGACTCATTTTTACACTTTTGTATTAACCGAACAGGACTGAAGGAAATCAGAAGAATTGGAAATGCTATCAAATCAATGTTCATACTGTGCCTGAACTGTAGATAAATGGAAACTATTTTTAGCAACAAAATATGGCCCTTCAGATGAGCCCTTCCTTTAGAAATGGATGGTCTTCAGGTTCACACTGAATTTCACACAGAATAGCACAATTTACAAAACCCGGCAACACAGGGCAATTGGGTAATGTGTAAATTGGCTATTTCTGTTTGGAATCAGTATGCACTTTGGCTCCCCTTGGATCCTTTGTAACTGAAAAGTTGCTGAATCTCTACCTAAAATCGAAACTGGAAAAAGACAGAATAAGAAAGTCAGCCACATAAGACTGGGCATGCTAAAGAATTCTAATATAACAATTCAGCTATGTGTTGTATAGTAAAGGGTTATGGTTATTTTTCAGTAATTTCCCACCATTTTAAACACTGACACCAATGTCATATACACAATTAATGCTTTATTGAATAACCTACATTTTTATATATTTTCTGTTTATCTCAGAAGTCTCTCCTTTAAACTCTTCAATCTTTACTTTTCTTCACTGTCCCCATATCTTCCTGTAGAGTTTACTCATTTACTCCCTCACTCTTACTGTTTCATATATAACTCTCTAATGCTTACGGATTTTTCCTATGCTAACTGCTATTTTTCTCTTTTTGTTTTAATTTATCTTTATGTTCCAGTTAAGCTATTTTATTAAAACTTTTTTTTCTAATTTACTTCTACTCTTTTGTTGTCTGTTACCTTTCTTATGTGTTTATAAATGCAGATAGAACATGACTTTTTGTTATGTCAACAAGATTATATACATATGAACCAAAGATGCATTTTGACCTAGTATGATGCTAAATGGATATAGCTAAAGCACCCACTTGAAATCCAAATGTATTGTTCTGAGATCCATGCCGAGGCACACCTGGGTTTTCACAAGAGGTACGAGTGGGCTCTAAAATGAAGATTAAAAAGATATTAGTCCTTTAAAATTTACAATAGATATATTTCTCTCATAGAAAACAATTTTAAATAATCTGGGGTTTGGTGCAAATTATCTAGGAAATAATAAATAATGTAAATGTAATAACATCTTTCCATGGACAGAAGTCTGTTAATCTTGAAGCAAGAAATTCAGGTAGACTTCATTTGATATCGATTATGAAATTCTTGAACTTTGAACCCTTCTAATATAAAAGCACTTGACATTCAACTAGCTCTGTGGATGCAAGATTAAAGAAAGATAAAGGATATGAAAGCAGTATACATGCATGTAACATTTGTCCAAAGACCTTGCTAAACTATGATTTGGGGTAGGGGAATATTTCTCTGAAGAAGTAACAGTTTTTTCCCAGAAACAGGACTTGATAGTTTGGATTTTATTGACACCCATTGGATATTCAGGCATAAGAATGGTAGATAGATGAGTCGGTTTATTTGAATGACAGATTATTTAGTTAGTTTACCAGATATGGTATTAATTTTAGGATTACAGAAATGTAGTTGCAATCATTTTGAAATCAATATATCTTTTAGATATTTTTGGAACAAATCTAATTTCATATGAAGATTCTTTATTAACTATAAAGATCTACGTAAAATGTCAGTAGTTAATAATGTCATTACCTGAAAGTATTTTTATTTTTCATTTTACTGATATATGACAAAATTATTTCAAGTGTTTCTTCTGGAAGTTTAAAGTGCTAAAATTAATGTTGTGTTTTCTACCAATGTTCATTTCCAGTGCCTTCTAATTGCTTCTGTATTTTATACTTGTTTTTATATTTAGCCAACTATAGTTTATAGGATAAAGAAAACCATTAAATGTCACCCCTATTAATTACACAGTTACTGTGCATAATCAGCCTTTAATTAATATTACCTATGCAGTGAGGTGACGAACCACTCCAAGTGCCATCTGCTTGACATATTCTGGTGCTTGATCCCACTAATAGGAAAGGAGAATTGCAGCTGAATGAAACTTCTGACTGGTATATAAAACTTTTGCCTTCTCTTTTTCCTTGGGCAGGTATACCAGGGTCACCACAAAACTTTGCTGGAAATGAAAAGAAAGATGCTTATATCAAAGATTTAGTATTCAGCAGAGCACATAGTTTGGAAAAATGGTGACAATTAATTTGCATATTGAACTAAAGAGATACATTATTCATGATAAAGCTATCCCCATGAAAAATTTTATTTTTTAGCTTATGTGTAGATAAACAAATACTGAATTGAAAACTCAGTATGATATTTAAAAATCAGTTTGATTCAGATGTTTTCCACTTAGTAAGCTACCTTAAGACAGAATTTTTGTACTTTTGTTGTTTTGTATTGACCAAAATCGAACCACATATTTGGACTTGTTGGCTGCCGAGTTGGAATATACTCTTGAAAAAGTAGGTGACTCATAGGTATCCCTGTCAAAAAGAACCAACCCATAATGCTCCAGACTGCACGCTACAGACTGCAGTGCCCTTTTACAAGTACATAAAAAGCTCTGGTAATTTGTTTTATTGTACTCTGAATACTCTGAACACTCGAAGCACATATCCCAGAATCTTATTGCCTTCCTCTTCAAAATATTGTCGGTATTTTTTAGCATTTTTTTAAAAGAAAACAAGGCCATCAGAATCTAAATCTATGCCAAACTATGGAATGTCAATGTTCTACAACAAGCTCTGAAAAGACCAACTTGATAGACTTTCTAAAAATTTTGATTAGATTATTCCATTCAATATACATTTATCAATTACTAAAGAAAAACATTATTCTACGTGGTTTGGGGCACTTGAATATGTCAGTAAACAAATATGTAGGAAATCTGCTTTTGTAGGGTTTATGCATTTGTGAGGGAAGCAAACAAACAAACATAATTAGCAAGTTTTAAGGAAAGGTAGTATGTGAAAAAGTGGTAAGTACTATGGGAAAAAAAATCATTCAGATGAAAGAGATCAAGAATGTATGTACATGTAGTGGTGTGTGTTAGGAGGTGGGGGAAGATCTTAAATAAAGTGACGAAGGTGTCTCTCACTAAGAAAAGATTTAAGGAAACAAAATACTTAGCCACGCTGAAGTCCTAAGGGACTGCATTCTAGATAGAGTAAACAGCACTGCCAAAGTCCTCTGTTGGGGCATGGCTAGCTTTTTAGAGGAATATAAGGAGGCCTGTGTGGCTAGAGCAGAGTGAGCATGCAGAAGTGTAATGGAGAATGAGAGCAAATGGTTTCAAATGTATCAGACAACCCAGGCAAATGTACCTTTATCAAATGCTTTCAAGGTTTTTATTGTGGCAAAAATAATACATAACATATAAGTTCCTAGAGGAAAACCTAGGTAGTACCATTCAGGACATAGGCATGGGCAAAGACTTCATGTCTAAAACACCAAAAGCAACGGCAGCAAAAGCCAAAATTGACAAATGGGATCTCATTAAACTAAAGAGCTTCTGCACAGCAAAAGAAACTACCATCAGAGTGAACAGGCAACCTACAGAATGGGAGAAAATTTTTGCAATCTACTCATCTGACAAAGGGCTAATATCCAGAACCTACAAAGAACTCAAACAAATTTACAAGAAAAAAACAAACAACCCCATCAAAAAGTGGGCAAAGGATATGAACAGACATTTCTCAAAAGAAGACATTCATACAGCCAACAGACACATGAAAAAATGCTCATCATCACTGGCCATCAGAGAAATGCAAATCAAAACCACAATGAGATACCATCTCACACCAGTTAGAATGGCAATCATTAAAAAGTCAGGAAACAACAGGTGCTGGAGAGGATGTGGAGAAATAGGAACACTTTTACACTGTTGGTGGGATTGTAAACTAGTTCAACCATTATGGAAAACAGTATGGCGATTCCTCAAGGATCTAGAACTAGATGTACCATATGACCCAGCCATCCCATTACTGGGGATATACCCAAAGGATTATAAATCATGCTGCTATAAAGACACATGCACACGTATGTTTATTGCGGCACTATTCACAATAGCAAAGACTTGGAATCAACCCAAATGTCCATCAGTGACAGATTGGATTAAGAAAATGTGGCACATATACACCATGGAATACTATGCAGCCATAAAAAAGGATGAGTTTGTGTCCTTTGTAGGGATATGGATGCAGCTGGAAACCATCATTCTTAGCAAACTATCACAAGAACAGAAAACCAAACACCGCATGTTCTCACTCATAGGTGGGAACTGAACAATGAGATCACTTGGACTCAGGAAGGGGAACATCACACACTGGGGCCTAAAATGGGGAGGGGGAAGTGGGGAGGGATTGCATTGGGAGTTATACCTGATGTAAATGACGAGTTGATGGGTGCAGCACACCCACATGGCACAAGTATACATATGTAACAAACCTGCACGTTATACGCATGTACCCTACAACTTAAAGTATAATAATAATAAAAAAATGTTTAAAAAAACCATATAAGTTATAAATTTAACCATTTTCAAATGTACTCGGTTTTCAAATGTTCAGATTAAGCACCTGAAAGCTTGTGTCCCTCTGAAGAAAACAAACGGCAACAACCAAATGCTTTTAAGTATAAATGTTGCCTTAAGAGGATTATAGGTTGGGTGCCCATAAAATGCATCATCCAAATCGAGAAACTTTTGAGAGTGAAAGGGAATTCTAAACGTACAAGAGATCGGCCATGACAATGAGAATAAACTTGGCATGCCCGAGCCATCTAGAACACATGTATACCTTAATTATAGACTACCATAATCTTGGCCTTAAGGTCCAAATAAAACCTTCCCTGAAATTCAAGACTATAGAATAAACTTGGATTTTTAAACCTCCTTTTAGTAGCATTTAAGAGACTACTAGGAGTCTTTTTTTAAACAATTACTTTTTTAAATTACTTTTTTAAAACAATTAAAATGAAAAGTAATCATTAACAACTATTTATGACAAGCCCACAGCCAATATCATACTGAATGGGCAAAAACTGGAAGCATTCCCTTTGAAAACCGGCACAAGACAAGGATGCCATCTCTCGCCACTCCTATTCAACACAGTATTGGAAGTTCTGTCCAGGGCAATCAGGCTAGAGAAATAAATAAGGGTATTCAAATAGGAAGACAGGAAGTCAAATTGTCTCCATTTGCAGATGACATGATTGTATATTTATAAAACCCCACCATCTCAGCCCAAAATTTCCTTAAGCTGATAAGCAACTTCAGCAAAGTCTCAGGATACAAAATCAATGTGTAAGAATCACAAGCATTCCTATACACCAATGACAGACAAACAGAGAGTGAAATAATGAGTGACCTCCCATTCACAGTTGCTACAAAGAGAATAAAATACCTAAGAATAGAACTTACAAGGGATGTGAAGGACCTCTTCAAGGAGAACTGCAAACCACTGCTTAAGGAAATCACAGAGGACACAAATAAATGGAAAAACATTTCATGCTCAGGGATAAGAAGAATCGATATTGTAAAAATGGCCATACTGCCCAGTGTAATTTATAGATTCAATGCTATCCCCATCAAGCTACCACTGACTTTCTTCACAGAATTGGAAAAACTACTTTAAACTTCATATGAAATTTAAAAAGAGCCTGCATAGTCAAGAGAATCCAAAGCAAAAAGAACAAAGCTGGAGGCATCACGTTACCTCACTTCAAACTATACTACAAGGCTACAGTAACCAAAACAGCATGGTACTGGTACCAAAACAGATATATAGACCAATGCCACAGAACAGAGGCCTCAGAAATAACACCACACATCTACAACCATCTTATCTTTGACAAAACTGACAAAAACAAGCAGTAGGGAAAAGATTCCCTATTTAACAAATGGTGTAGGGAAAACTGGTGAGCCATATGCAGGAAACTGAAACTGGACCCCTTCCTTAAACCTTATACAAAAATTAATTTAGGATATATTAAAGACTTAAATGTAAGACCTAAAACCATAAAAATCCTACAAGAAAACCTAGGCAATACGATTCAGGACAGAGGCATGGTGCAAAGACTTCATGTCTAAAACACCAAAAGCAATGGAAACAAAAGCCAAATTTGACAAATGGAATCTAATTAAACTACAGAGCTTCTGAACAACAAAAGAAACTGTCATCAGAGTGAACAGACAATGTAGAGAATGGGAGAAAATGTTTGCAATCTATTCGTATGACAAAGGGTTAATATCCAGAATCTACAAAGAACTTAAACAAATTAACAAGAAGAAAAAAAAAAAAAAACCCTTAAAAAAGTAGACAAAGGATATGAACAGCTACTTTTCAAAATAAGACATTTATGCAGCCAACAAACATACAGAAAAAAGCTCATTATCACTGGTCATTAGAGAAATGCAAATCAAAACCACAATGAGGTATCATCTCACACCAGTTAGAATGGCGATCATTAAAAAGTCAGGAAACGACAGATGCTGGAGAGGATGTGGAGAAACAGGAATGCTTTTACACTGTTGGTGGGAATGTAAATTCGTTCAACCACTGTGGAAGACAGTGTGGTGATTCCTCAAGCATCTAGAACTAGAAATACCATTTGACGGCTGGGTGCGGTGGCTCACACCTGTAATCCCAGCACTTTGGGAGGACAAGGTGGGCAGATCACAAGGTCAGGAGATTGAGACCATCCTGGCTAACACAGTGAAACCCTATCTCTACTAAAAATACAAAAATTTTAGCCTGGCATGGTGGTGGGTGCCTGTAATCCCAGCTACTTGGCAGGCTGAGTCAGGAGAATGGCCTGAACCTGGGAGGCAGAGCTTGAAGTGAGCCGAGATCGTGCCACTGTACTCCAGCCTGGGGTACAGAGTGAGACTTCGTCTCAAAAAAAAGACTTGACTTAGCAATCCCATTACTGGGTATATAGCCAAACATTATAAAGCATTCTACTATAAAGACACAGGCACACGTATGTTTATTATGGCACTATTCACAACAGCAAAGACTTGGAACCAACCTAGATGTCTATCAGTGATAGACTGGATAAAGAAAATGTGGCAAATATACACCATGGAATACTATGCAGTCATAAAAAAGGATGCATTCATGTCCTTTGCAGGGACATGGATAAAGTTGGAAACCATCATTCTCAGCAAATTAACACAAGAACACAAAACCAAACAACGCATGTTCTCATTCATAAGTGGGAGTTGAAGAATGAGAACACATAGACCCAGGGAAGTAAACATCACACACCGGGGCCTGTTGGAGGTTCAGGGTCTGGGAAGGCACAGCATTAGGAGAAATACCTAATGTATGTGATGGGTTGATGGGTGCAGCAAACCGCCATGGCACATGTATACCTAGGTAACAAAACTGCACATTCTGCACATGTAACCCAGAACTTAAAGTATAAAAAAAAGAAAAAAATCTTTGTAGGCACCACACAGAAAGCATCCCTTTTCCTAGGCCCAGGATAGCATAGTTTCTCTCATCCTGAATTCTAGGTTTCTCATTTATATACATTTATTGGTAATTTACATTCATGTGTGTGCATGTGTGTATTTGTGTGTATGGCATATATGTATGTGTGTATATGTATATATAGGCACTATTATTTTTATTTTATTGCTAAAAAGAATGCTGATAACAATATTCTTGAACATATTTCCTCATGCACATGTATGAACATTCCAGTAGGGCATACATTTAAAAACAAAATTTCTTGGCAATAGACTCTGCAAGTCTTTAACTTTACTAAATAATAGCAACTAGTTTTGCAAATGGCTGTGTCAATTTACATACCCATCATGAGTCTATAGAGGTTTATGAATTGTTCCATATCCTCACTAATATTTGATATTGTGTAATATTTTTTTCAGTCTCCTGAGAGGAAATAGCTGTCCAGGTATTTTGACCATTTTTGTTGTATTGCCTTGATATACATTCTAAATATTGTCATTGTTTTCACACATATTGATTACATTGTACAAGTCTGTGATTGGTCTCTGATAATGAGAAATTTTCATATTTTAACATACCTGATTTTTTTCACTTTTTCATTTGTGGGTTATACCATTTGCATCTTGCTTAAGAAATTCCTTCTAAACCTGAGGTCATTTAGACAGATTCTAAATGTTTAAAACTTTTGTATTTAAATCTCTGATAAATCTGGCACTGATTTATTTGTTGTGGGTGTGTGTATGTGTGTGAACTAATTGCCTTACAGAATTAATTAAAATGTCTATTCTTTCCCTACTGACTTGTTCTATAATATATCACACATGTATAAATGGTTCTGTGTTCTCTACTCTATAACATTGTTTTACTTTCTATACCCACATCAATACCATACTGTTTTAATTACTATAGCAATATAGTTTTTATATCTGCCAAGGACTATGCTATATTCCAGGGCCACAGCAGCGAATAAAACAACAACAACAAAAAAATTCTCTGCTTTCAGGGAGTATAAATTTGAGTAGAGGACATAGTTCAAATAAACAAGGTAAATAAAATGTATAGTATGTCTTAAGAAAAAATAAGAAGTGAAAGGAGTGTGTTAAGGAGAATAAATAAAGCCTGGAAGGGAAGTGTTATATGTCAGTGATGAAATTCAAATAAGGGCACCAGAGAAGGCAATACTGAAAAGAGAAATTTTTAGTAAAAAGCTGAAGGAATAAAAGGAAATTTTCAGGTAAAGTGAATAGTGAACATAAAAGCCCCCTTGTAAAAGCACAGCTGAGGGTTCAAAGAAAAGTAAGAAGGCCTGGGTTTCTGGAGCAGAGTGGATGAGGGGGTGAGTAGTAAGACATGATGAAATCAAAGGAATACAAGAAAAAAGTCCTATGAGCATATAGGGGATTTAGTTTCCAATTTGAATGAGGTGAGAAAACCCTGGAGGGTCCTAAGCAACTTAGACGGTTAGCTCTGCATAATGTCAAAGCCATGAGACAGGTAGAATCTTCCTCTATCCTGTGCTGGGAAAGAAAATAGGACCAGGAACAGGATAATACTAGACAACTCTCTGAATGACTATACTGTCCAGATAATGTTCTACAATCATTTATGTAAAACTGCAAGAGGAGTTTGTTTTGTTTTGTATTCTTCCAAATTAATCTTGAAGTAACACTTGCTAGGTATATAGTATACAGCAACCTCTGTTAAAAAAGAAAAAGAAAAAGGCAAACAAACAAACAAAACCCCTTTTATCTCTATGTTTACCCTGGTAATTTTAGATGTATAATCCCAATCATTATCAGACAAATGCCATCATAAGAACTTTATTTGAACAAATATGTAGAAGTGACATGGATTTATTGCCAAAAAAGATTTGGGAACAAATTTCAGGGTATTCGGCTAAGACAAAAAGGACGTAAATAAAAATAATTTTCAAGCAGTAGAATAAATTTTAGGCTGTCTTTAATTTGAGAAATAATTTTGAAAAATAAGAGAAGTCTATAAACAAAACCTTTTAGTGTAAAATTTTGAATCAGAGAAGGAGAAACAATGGTTTAATTACATGAAAAGTAGCTACATTGGTAGTAAATAGTGATTTTTCTTTGAACCCTGATTAGGCATTGAAGGAAGCTTAACAATCTCATATTTGCGCTAGAAAAATTTGAAAAATTTAAGTAACAGTTGTCACTTGAAATCGTACTTACGTAAGCACTGCGGTACTTCACCACTCCAGGTACCGTTCCCTACACAGGTCAAAACAGCAGGGAAGGAGAGCTCATAGCCTGGAGAACAGATGTAGCTAATACTAAAGCCCCAGTCGAAATTTGTTCCTTCCAGCCTTCCATTAGAGATCTGGGGAGGAGTTGGGCACGTAACAGCTGCAATTACATTAAAAGTAATTAGACACAGCTGTTGAAATATCCTGAGTGTTAAAGATATAAATAAATATCATTAGAAGAAGCATATGTGCTAATTTAACCTTTGTGAGGACAATACGTTGTGACATGTTTTATTCTCCCAGTAGTATTCCTGAGACATCCCTGGAATTAATCCCTGTAGGATGTAACTTTTTCTTGGCAACATAATGGCTATCGGTTGTCGGAGATTCTTACAAAATAGCAAGCTGTTTGACATCTCAGAGAAGGCAAACAGAGACTGACCTTCAATCTAGTATACTGTAAGTGATAAATTATTGGTTTTATATAAAATTATTTTCCAATGACCTTTAGACAGACAAGACTTGGGTTATTTGGCTATATATAGTATCAGCATCTTAACCATGGAATTTGAAGTAGTTCTGTGACATTTTTGAAAATGCAGGTCGTATATCTTATTATAATATTCCAAGTTAGTTCCCTTAATCACTTAGATTCATATGTTACAACTTATTATTATAGGGATTATAAACGCATTTTTAATTTTTTTAAAAATGTATTTTTTTTAAATTGTTTTAAGTTATCTTTAAGCAAAGACAGGTTGGATAAGATAGAGATGCAAGGATAAGGAAGGGTATCAACTTCAAAATCTAAATATTAGGAATGACTGTATTATTATTATTATTATTATTATTATTTTTGAGACGGAGTCTCGCTCTGCCGCCCAGGCTGGAGTGCAGTGGCCAGATCTCAGCTCACTGCAAGCTCCGCCTCCCGGGTTTACGCCATTCTCCTGCCTCAGCCTCCCGAGTAGCTGGAACTACAGGCGCCCGCCACCTCGCCCGGCTAGTTTTCTGTATTTTTTAGTAGAGACGGGGTTTCACCGTGTCGGCCAGGATGGTCTCAATCTCCTGACCTCGTGATCCGCCCGTCTCGGCCTCCCAAAGTGCTGGGATTACAGGCTTGAGCCACCGCGCCCGGCTGGAATGACTGTATTATGAGGACTAAAAACATATATGAATAACTTTTTACAGTTGAGTAATATCTAATTCATATCAGTATGAATTAATAAGTGTATAGAATAACATCTAAAATATAAAATGTCTGTTCATATATTTTCATATACTGTGTATTTATGGTAATCTGATACAGAAACTTAATCAATGAGGAAAGACAAACACATTGAAATTATTAATTTTGTTACATTATAGGTCAGTAAGATATTAAACTATTAATTCACAAACATTTAAATAGAAATCTAAATGAAAAATCTTAATTATTAAAAATCTAATTATTATAAAACAATAAGTTGTCTGACATTGCATGTACAGTATTCTATAAGTAATCATAAAAATTGGCCAAAATATTTATAAAAATATTTCCAGTGGAAAAACAAGCAGCATAACATAGCAAATTTATGCCTGTATTGACTAACAGATTAATTCTAGATTGTATTATATGAAAAAACAAGTTTTCCCATTATTTAAGAAAAAGTACACTTCTATAATTCAGGCTGGCTGTTCTCGAATTATGGAAAGTATTTTTCCCCATCCTTGAATAACTTGACCCAAGTGGATCAGCAAATTACAGTTACAATTCATCAAGGTTATATTCTTTTGAAAATATTCATCAATTAATATAAATAACAGTGGTGAATATGGACATAATATTTTACTTCTTTTGGTCATTAAAGCTTATTGTCATTACTCACAATAAGATATAATGTTTTAGTCAAAATATTTTAAATTCTATATATTAAAATAACGTTTTTAAAAAACAGTCATTTTTAGTACTAGAAAAATAAATGCAACCTTGAACTAAAAAAAATTAAGTATACTTTAAATTTGTATATAAAAATAGGAAAATATGTACTGGTTACCATTTTTAAATGTTGAAGAAATCATTATCATACCTCTGCAAGTTGGCATTACTCCACTCCATGTGCCATTAATTGTACAAGTCCTGATTCTGGAGCCATTCAATTCCATCGTGTAGCCTGGCTGGCACATGTAAGAAACATTTTGTCCAACCACATAATCATCTCCATATCTCAGTCCATTGGCTGGTATACCTGGGTCTCCACAACTGATTACTGTCAGTATTGGATTAGAAGAGCAGATGGTTAATGTGGCATGTATTTAATGGAAAGGAGTAGTAAGCATATGGCATACTTAATATATAAGCAGGAAAATTAGTTATCATGCTCATTTTAAATCGTAAAACATCAGCATATTTAAACCACATACTGGCAACTCCTGATTATGATCAGGTATGCTTATTACAGATTCTACACGTATGGTTCAGAAACTGTCATTTAGCCCCTGAAAAGGCTAGGTTAATATGTCATTATGTTGTAGTGAATTTGATGCAGTAACCTCTTCTAACCTTCACTATAAGACCACACAGAAAATAATCTGCAGAATCAGATTTCTAACATAATACATGAAATCCATATTCCTATATATGGCTACTGAAATATCTAATTTATCAGGCATGCTGGATGGAGAGCATATTTTCTGCAGTGTCACTCAGAAAGACAACCCCCAGGAAATTGCAACCTTCACTCTGGAATGTGCTTGTTATAAGAAATGCAGATGTATGAGGGACCATCCCATCCAAGTCCTTGACCAATACGTGATGGTGCTTCCAGGCCCAAATAGGGACTGTCACTGCTCTGTTCTGCCCCAAGACTCCATTAATATATCCAACTCTGACCATCCCACGTTTGCATTCAATCCCTAAAAGGAGGTAGGACAACAGTGCAATGTGAACTTCTCTTTACTGGTGATACAATGGATGAGCTGGGTGGGGGTGTCACATTTTCCAGAGCAGGGATGGAAATGGGGAGGCCATGCAGGGCCAGGGGCACCACGTTGTTGGAAGTAAAAGGTCTAGACCCATCTCAAGGACACAAGAAAGAAGGCAACAAGGCAGACTGCACATGAACAGAAGCTCCAAGCCCTCAGCATATGCTCCACTGTTCCAGTGGACTTCAATTACAAAACGTTGATTTGAAGATAAAATTATTAAGAATTTTGAGATGGTTATCACAGAGCATTAAACTATAAGCAGAAGACTCTTCTGAGCATGAGGTTCTATGAATTGCGCTGGTCTCATGCCCGTGAGTGTGAGTACATATATAATATTATCATTTCTTTAGAATGCCACCCAAAATGTTTCAGAAAGACTTGAGACAGTTTAGAAACACAAATAACCATTTTATTAAAAATGTGTTTTGTTTAAATACAAACATAAGATTCAAACATAACAAAGATTATATATGTCACACAAGTGCTAACTGTTTTGAGGCACAGGATTTAAGCATAATTTGGGCAGCAAATTGGCTAAAAACTTTCTGGCAGCTAAGAAAACAAGAAGTACAAGTTACACTTTATTTTCTGGAGATAAAAAACTGTAGTATACTTATATGCCTTTTAGTCTGCTAAATCTTTTGGTTCATAAAAGGGTAATTTCTCTAGGTAAATCTGGGTTATTCTCTCTCTCTCTCTCTCTCTCTCTCTCTCCTCTCTCTCTCTCTCTCTCGCTCTCGCTCTCGCTCTTACTCTCTCTCTCTCTGTCTACTCCTTTTTCTCTCTTTTTAAAATTCACTTTTCCCAATATTTTGGAGATCCAGGATTAAAGACTAAGAATGAATTAAGGCATGGAAAACCTTAATAACGCCTTAGTTACATAGTATTTATTATGTTACCATTAAGAGTTATTAATGTCAAGATTCCTTTTATATTCTATTCTGTTGATTCTGAGAAGTTTTAAGATTATGCAAATGGCATTTAAATTAAAGAACATCGTTCAGAGCATTCAACTTCGTAACTTTTGGAGCCCTTAAGATAGTCTGATGAAATTAAACTCTTTGAGTGTTTCTTTCATCAAATAGAGAAACAATATAATCAAACTCAATCATAATAGAGTTTTATATTCAGGACTGCTTTCTTTGCTATGATTATTGGGGAGTAAAAAGATATTTTTTTTTAATGATACAACTGAGTTGGACAGAAAATCAAATAATCCTACTCATTTACTGACAATATATTATCTCTTTTTACAGTTTAAAAATTTACAACAATGTAAAAATAAGTATAAGCCTTCAATATATTATATTATTTTATATTTATAACCAAGATTTTTAATTAGGAAGAGGAAATTAAAGAGAGCACCTATAAAGTGTTGTTGTTTTCTGGGCAGTGCTTTCCAGATTGCATTAGAATCTTGGCAAGGAGAAACAGCCAGCCTGGTCATAGGACACATGAGCTGAGATGCAGCCACCAAAAGAGAGGACAGACCGTTTATTTTACAGATGCACGAAGAAAGAGTTCTGCACATCATGGCAGCACCATGAATGAAATGCCTGACAACAAAAGCTTTAGAAGGGTTTGTTTGGTGACTTTCTATTGAAGCAAAGGCTAGTCAAAGGGGCAGTTTCCAAGAGCAACAGTCTTTGTAAACAGCACCTGCTCTGCAAGCCAATTCATTCACTACCAGCTTGTTTTCAGCAACAACCAAAAAAAGGCTTTTGGTTTTTTCAGGAAAAAACCTTAGAATAGTAACTCTTTAGGCCTTCACCCTAAAATTCAGAGATATCGTCGCATGACAACAAATTCAGAGATACCATTGCATGATAAGAAGATCATCGACCTTCCTAAACACACATCTCTCTCACACAAACACGCCAATAAACTCCATAAAGGCAGATATTTTGACTCTTGTATGCTGTTTTCTTAAGAGTCTCATCTAGTGTGTGATTCATCATAAGAGATTAAATATCTGTTTGAAGGATAAATAAATGAATGAGTATGTAAAGGAATCGTTAAGTTGTCAGCTCAAATTCTCAAAAACACATAAATTATTTGAAAGGTCTGAATTTGTTTTGTGGGAGGTTTCTCTTTGGCCTATATGTAATTGATGCCCATCTGGCATCATTTATGATAAATCCAAGTAAATAAACTCTATGCTACAAATAAAACATAATTGTGGTAATTCTAGTTAATCTATGCCGCTTTAAAACTACTTTCTCTTTTAACTTCTTATACAAGCATTATAAATGTGCATTTTAAAATCAAATGAAATCACGTTACTTTTTTCACAGAATTCAGTTTTTCATTCAATATCTAATGGATATTTTTGCATGTAACTATTAATATACATAGACAAGCATACTATTTTAATGGCATATTAATCCCATGCAATATAATTTATGCAACCAAATCCCTATGGACTGGAGTTTGAGTTATTCCATTGTTTTTCTATTACAGACAATGGAGCAATGAACATGCTTGCTTGAGCATCATTACACATGTATGAGCTCTGCCAGATTTCTAGCTTCAAGACCAGAACAGTGTTCTACTGTAGCAAAATGAAGTTCCAGAAAGATGGCTAAACCATTCCTCTCATAATGCTTTTGATTTTACATAATCTCCATATTCAAAAGTTGGTTTCTTCTTTGGATCTCAAAAGGTGGGGTTTCTCTACCTTAAGCTTGAACCTATTGACAATTTCAGTCAAATAATTCTTGGTTGTGAGGGGCTGCTCTGTGCATTGTAGAATGTTCTGCGATATATCTCTGGCATCTACCTGCTAGATACAAAAGCACCCCCTCCCCCTGCACTGTGACCATCAAAAAGTATCTTCAAACATTTCCGAATGTCCCCTGGGAAGCAAAATCCTCTCCAGTTGAGAGCCGCTGCACTGAGGAATAGCTCACACTCCTTGAAGAGATTTAGATTACTTTTTATCTTCACTTCACTCAGTTTTATGCTGGAATATCCCCAGCCCTCTCTTGTGTAAGACTAACCCCATCTTCCTGACCTGTCCTCTATTGGAAAAACATCTCTGAGAATTTTCAGATTTGTGACAAAAATTCACTCAGGGGCATTTCTATAGTGGTTATTTGGAAAAAGAAGACTTAGATTCATTTATCACCTGGACCTGATTAAATATGGTGTCTTTAGCCCAAAGGAACAAGACTTCCCAGATGCAGGGTGCTGGGCATCGGTAATTTTGGAAGCAGAAGTCCAGTCAGTTTCTAAAAATATCATCCAAGAAAATGAATAAGAGCATGTCTTTTTAGACCAGAAAGCTAATTCTTACTCTACTTGGCAAGCCCTGCCCCAGCACTGTTTGTGTCTCTTTCCCAAAACACCATATGCACTCTGTATATGATGGGCTTTAGGTAACAGAGGTGGTACTGCCTGTTAGACATTGAAAGTTAAGGATCCTCTTATAATTAATATCCCAAAGCATTTTGTACTGACAAAAAAAAATGTATTTTTGAAAGAGTAATTACATGTACTTACTATATCTTCTATGTCTGAACATCATAGAAAATAACTTCACTACATTTTTAATCAAGGTATTGATTTGAGCTATCTGGTATTATGGCATATATGTTTTCCTTCTAGTTTGGTTTAGTTCTGTGCATGTTTCTTCACATTTATAATTCCTTTGTCAAAGTGTGCATAACATTTGAATGCATGATCTTGATTTCAAGATACAATATTTTACCCACCCAGGAGGCAACTAGTTATTCTGAGGAAACTTCTCCTTCCACCACTGGTAGTGGGCTTAATGAGGGCATGTCTGGAATTACAAACAATGAGTGTTGAGAAAAGGGAAAAGATTTTGCTTGTGAGGCATACTTTTAGAGATAGATTAATTAGACTTGCAATTTCCCAACTCACGTATAGTCTGAAGCCAGTTGAATAACAGCAGGTAGAATTTAGATGAGTAAAAGTTTATGCTTTTAACAACAACATCTCTACTATGGCCAAGCATAGGGGATTGGAGACTTTATCATTATTATTAAATCATATATATTCCAAAAATGTTTATGAAATCATTGAAATGAACAAGGAAAATCACAGCTGACATATTACCACATTTAATTGAACTCGAATTTCTAAAAAACAGAGGGGTGTGTGTGTGTGTGTGTGTGTGTGTGTGTGTGTGTGTGTGTGTGTGTTACTGCTGGACAGTCAAGCAAATGAAAAGGTACAGTTGCAAATAACTCCAGTGGGAAATTCTCAAAGGTCAAAAATGCTTGGAATGCCAACGTTATCTCACTGGTCTGTGAAATATTAGGGAACAGATACCTTACCGACTGAACTATGTCTTCTCAGTTCCTGGCAAAGTGACCAATGATAGTAAGTTTTGTTTAAATTATTTTTTATTAACTGAATCTATAAAAAATCCAATTCCATTATATACTAACAATTATCTTTCTACTTTATTTTTAAAGGTATTTTAGAAAAGCAATTGCTCTAATATAAGTTAAAGATTTTTGAAAAGCTAAAAATTGGATTATTCCTCTGATTTTTCATTACTCAGGAGGAACTAATTGCCCAAGGATAACTAGCCAAGGTAAAAACAATCAAAAACCTCTTAAAGTGACCAAAATCTTATGATCAAAAAGTAAAAAGAAATCCAAATAAAATTGAAGTCTTTATATTTTGTTTTCACCACATAGTTTAACTATATTTTAAAGGCATTATTAATTTTCTCAAGGGCCTCTATTTATTCTTTTATGCTCAAATCACCCTACATTGAAACATTTATCATATAATCAGTCTTGCTGATTTTCTCTCTTTGAACCGATTTTGTCATAAAGCTAGTAGATCCTCTTTGTCAGTGATTATGTATGAGATTCAACGAGCACTCTTGCTCACTTGCTTTGACTCATCACATTAAAATATCTCATCTCTTGTGAGATCTGCAGACTTGTTTATTGACTTACATTACATTTGCTTTGTATATTTGACAAAAATAACATTGATAATAAAGAAGAAACTGTAATGTTAAACTGGAAGTATTGTTTAACAAAAACAAATTTTATGAATGGTCGTTTCATTAAGAAATGATGTAATTTTGCAAAATCCAAATTGGTAAATGCAGAGAAAACAGAAATTAGAAATTTTTTAGAGAAATTGGTCATAAATTAATGAGACATTTTCACATGCCTTATTACCAATGTTCTATTTATTACAGTATGTCATATATATTTGACCATTGTAGTAAAGACAGAGAATAAAGTAAGAAAACTAAGTGGAGAAAAATACAGAAGAAGAGATAAAAGTATACTCAAGAACATGGATTCTTGAGTGAAACAGACTTGGGTTTAAATCTTAGATTCTACAGTTACTAGCTGTGTTCCCATGGAAACACATGGGAGGAAAGTAGTTTCCTCTCTAAGGAACCATTTATTTGAATGTGAAATAAAAAGGTAATAGTATATATCTTATAGATTTGTTGTAATAATGCAGATAATTATGTAAATCAGCAGAAATATGAACAAATGGTAAGCACTCAATAACAGATATTATTATTTATGAGAAGAAATAAAACAATTAGCATAAAAGGAATAAAGGCTTTGCTTCTTTAGTGCTATGGTTTTAATGTGTCCTCAAAATTCATGTGCTAATTTAACCCCCAATTCAATAGTATTAAAAGGTAGGGACTTTAGGAAGTTATTAAGTCATGAGGGCCCTCTCCTCACAAATAAGGTTAGTGCCTTCTGAAAGTGTGGGAGGGCGTTATTAATAGCTAGGCCCCTTTGTGCTCTTTTACCTTCTGCCAGTCAGGGCATAACATGCACCCCTTTTATCATGTGAGGACACGGCAACAAGGTGCCATCTTAGAAGCAACAAGTAGCCCTCACCAGACACAGGATCTGCTGGCACCTTGATCTTGGACTTCTCAGCCTCCAGAATTTTAAGAAATAAATGTTTGTTCTTTAATATTTAACCCCTCTCAGGAATTTTATTATAGCAGCACAAATAGACTAAGACATTCAGGTTTTCTAAAAATTGCTATTAAGATGTTGGTTTGAAAAGTTCAGCTACTTTAAAGTTTTTGCATACCTCATTAATTTAATTCAAATTCATATAGTAACTGGGATACCTCATATAATTTATTTCAAATTCATATAGTAACTGGCATATAGTAACCATAAAATTTATAAAGTCCTGGCATATAGCAACCATAAAAATTGTGTCTACAAAGGCAATTATAACAAATCAAAATTTATTAAAAACATATTTACACTTGAAATTAGCCTTCTAGTGGGTATAGAGAATAATTAACATGAATGGAAAATTTCATCTATATATGTGAAATATGGATGAAATTATTGTTTAGTGTTGAGCTCTGCCAGTAGTTAGGAAATGCTTTAAATGCTTTAATGCCTGAGTTTCTTGATCTAGGCAATGTGAGTCTAGGACAATCCCCAAAATAATATGATTCTACCAATCATATATTTAAATTTACTTTCATTGCAAATTAATGAGAAGGAATCTGAGGCACTGGTTCTAATTTAATTTGATCACCACATATAAACACTATCACTATGCTAGATTCTTTAATTATAGAAGTTTAGGCTGTTTTAATTTCTACTGAAACCTCTCTCTTTGCTTCACATCTAAAGACAGATGGCTCAGTAGGAACCTTGTAATACCTTTGTTGTTGTTGCTACTGTCTATGTGTCTGTCATCAAAAAGATTCTGGTTCTCAGAGTTATAGATGAAGAACACCCATGTCATCCCATAGCACAGCTGTGGGCTTAATTCAAACCTGACTTAAGCCTGGAGTCCCTACACCCAATAAAGTAACAACTGCCCTGTGGGAGACCCCCAACATTTAAAATAGTGATTTGGAACTCTCTGGAGGAAGATACTTGTAAATATGGACAGAGTAGAGAAGATGGTCCTTCTTCCTGAAGTGTATCTTATAACTCCACCCCCCCCCAACAACAACAACAACAATAAACACGAGGATACAGGGAGAAGAAACAAAAATTGACATAAAGATCTACAACTGGACTCATTGAAAATACAAAATTTTCTAAAATAGTTATTCAACAGAAAGATAAAAGAACATGAATTGGATTTCACATCTCTACAATACGGGTTTTAAATTAACATATTCTGTCTGATATGTAGTACTTAAAAAATCTTTGTGGCCTTAATAGATACCAGGCCTCAAATTACAGCTATATGAGGAGAAAACACTGAATGTACAACATGTCTTCTGTACTTTAGAGGAGTTACCAAACATAAAACAGAAGGCAAACATGTACGTATCACCTTAAACATTGAAACTATTGCTTTGCCTAAATTCCTCATGGTCAGAGTGCCCATTGGCCTAAAGCATCTGATATGGACATTTTGAACCAATTAGTAATAAATTAATATTAATTATCTGGCATTTACAATTAGCTTGGCAAAATGGAGCCGCTTAGACCTGTCCTTCTGATTATAATAGTTAATACAGCCCAACTTAGATTAAAACAAGGTCTACAGTAATTAAGAACCATCAAATAACACCTACTGAAGGAAACAACTATTGTTCCTACTGCCATCACTTTAAATAGTCCAATTTGTTCACTGTTTAAATCTGATAAAAATAAATGGCATGGGAAAGTGGATTACCACAGCCTAAATACCCTGATGCCCCTGATTAAGACTTGCATATCAATATTACTGAAGTTGCTGGTTCCTATCAATAACTGGAAAATATTTTGCTATTATAGGTTTAGTGAATACGTTCTATTCAGTGCTTATTTCAACAGCTTCCCAAGCATAGTTTGTTTTCACTTTTGAAGAGATACAATATACATGGGTATCTCAACAGCCCTTGTGTGACATTGCACACAAACTTTGCATGCAAGATATTAACTACACCTGATTTTCTCCAGGAATGCATATATGCCATTACTTTGAGGGCAACAGATTCATTTGACCCCTTCATCCAGAAAATGCAAACCAAAAGGAGCCCAGAAAAAAAGGAAGATCATCTCACCACACACCATACAAGGCCCTGCCTTCTCAGTTAATTTTCTGGTAATTATTTGGTCAGCAAAAGCATATATACTCTGTCCAAATTGCAATACAAAAGGCCCTCCCACTAGTATCCCCAAGTTTCCTTTGCTGCAGAGGCTTCAGTAACCTCCTCTCATGATACTTAGAATCTGTGAACACACAGTCTAAACAATTTTTCTTTTGAGACAGGATCTCACTCTGTCACCCAGGCTGGAGTGCAGTGGCACTTTCAGAGTTCACTGCATCCTTGACTTTCTGGGCTCAGGTGATCCTCTCATCTCAGCCTCCTGAGTATCAGGGACTCCAGGCATGCACCACCACACCTGACTAATTTTTGTATTTTTTTGTAGAGACAGGGTTTTTGCCATGTTTCCCAGGCTGATCTCAAACTCCTGGGCTCAAGTGATCCACTCGTCTCAGCCTCCAAAAGTGCTAGTTCTTAATAAAAATAAACAACCATAATTTCCAATGGTTGTGTATTATTGTTGGTTAAATACTACTTATTCTACAAATAAGCATTAATGTGTATAATTTTAAGACTTTTAAACACATTTTTCAAAAATTTCTTCAAGTGAATAATTTTATTATAATGGATAATCTCCAAAGTGCCATCTATTTTTTTTTTTTTTTTTGAGACAGAGTCTCGCTCTGTCGCCCAGGCTGGAGTGCAGTGGCGCAATCTCGGCTCACTGCAAGCTCGGCCTCCCGGGTTCATGCCATTCTCCTGCCTCAGCCTCCTGAGTAGCTGGGACTACAGGCGCCCGCCACCGCGCCCGGCTAATTTTTTGTATTTTTAGTAGAGACGGGGTTTCACCGTGGTCTCGATCTCCTGACCTTGTGATCCGCCTGCCTTGGCCTCCCAAAGTGCTGGGATTACAGGCGTAAGCCACCGCGCCCGGCCAAAGTGCCATCTATTTTTAACATATCAAGAGAACAAATCAGCTATTGAGACTCCCTGTAACAGTGCAAGAACCCATAAAGAATCAGTATGCCTTTTGAAAACCAATTTTGCTATTAATATGTGTTATATCAACAAAATAAAATTGCATCCATTCTATTTTTAATTTTAATTACAGCTATAAATCATCATTGTTCTCAAAATTCTGTTAAATTACATTTATTAGTGCTGACTTCCTCTGACCTCTCTTTCCACTGCCAGTTAATGTAGTACCTTGATAAGCCAACTTATCCTAAAGTCATTAGTGTACACTCTAGCCACAATAACTACTATAATCCTTTAATCTGAAAGGCAGTCCAAATGTTTAAAACCTTACATGGTTTTATTAATTACAAAACATACAAAAATACTTATATACTCATAAATACTTTCAGATAACTAATGATTTTTAAATATTGAGAATATACTTACTTGTACAGTTAGGCAAAGTTCCAGACCATGTTCCATTGGCTGTGCACTGTCTAACTGAAGGTCCAGAAAGGATGTATCCCTCCATGCAGGAATAAATGACTGAACTGGGAAATGCTGTGCCATCAATTCGGAAGACTTTCCCATTGGCTGTGGTTCCTGGGTTACCACACTGCACAGCTATAAAACAAAGTGTTTAAGAGTATATATAAAAATAATGCAATTAGAAATTCTTCCCAAAAAAGTTAATGACTAAACTATTATCTCAAATTATTCAAAGAAACAATAAAAACCTCTAAAATAAGCAGTAAAGTATCTAGGTAGTTGAAATTCAAGATGAATGTGTGTTAATTTTATTAGCTTAATTACTGGGATCCAAATTATAACATTTTCTTAAGTTTTTTTAGCAGCTTCAGTAAAAACTCTACGGAGTAAAATAATTATTCAAGGAGTACTGTATTGACTTCAGGTATCACAAAGTCTTTTAGAGAAGGATTATAAGAATCTCTGCCTAAGGAGCAACTCATGTAAAACTGGAAGACATGTAACAATGAGTGATGAGATGCAACAGAGATTTATTACACTGATATTTCAGAAAAGACAGATACACAATTTTAATATTATAAGCATCCATGTATATTTTTGTTTATATAAGTACATAACTGTTTTGAATTAAAACGTATACATTTTATTTCTAGACCAGAGTACCAAAACCAAACTGAGTAAAAACAAAGTAATGAAATTTTAGTAATCGTTTTCATTGTTTCAATATATTATAAATAAAAGGTACAAACACAAATGTCTTTTTATGATTAACTTTTTATATATATGTTTACCTATTTGTCAACAATGATATGTTAATTTTAAACTATCTATCTTTTTTTTTTTTTTTTTTTTTGAGACGGAGTCTCGCTCTGTCACCCAGGCTGGAGTGCAGTGGCTGGATCTCTGCTCACTGCAAGCTCCGCCTCCCGGGTTTTAGGCCATTCTCCTGGCTCAGCCTCCCGAGTAGCGGGGACTACAGGCGCTCGCCACCTCGCCCGGCTAGTTTTTTGTATTTTTTAGTAGAGACGGGGTTTCACCGTATTAGCCAGGATGGTCTCGATCTCCTGACCTCGTGATCCGCCCGTCTCGGCCTCCCAAAGTGCTAGGATTACAGGCTTGAGCCACCGCGCCCGGCCTAAACTATCTATCTTAAAAGCAACAATATATAAATGTAATGCTTAATTTTATTGTAATATCAGAAGGCATTTTAGTACCTTACAGAAGTGAAGGCTTTTATGAATATGAAATACGATTATAATTTCAGAAAATGCCATCTACATTCCTTGCTGCATCTTAAATATTTCTATTTGCCTATCATTTGTATAACTGCTATGTGTGTGTGTATGCATGTGTAGGCAAGAACCTTACTCATTTTACATAAAAATCAAACTCTAGATAATATTTTAAGCAGAACCTATGATAATAGCAGACATTTTTACTTCGTTGTTAAGCATAATTACTTTCTTCTAAATGCATTAGTGCCTGCCTAAAATAAAATTTTGGTCATATTTACTTGTTATATATCATGATCCATATGCAGCTTGACACAATACAAGAAGGATTTGAGATAATATCATCTTTGTTTTAAAATGTCATGTAATTTTTATTTTGAAATAGAGACCTAGGCAGGGTCAAATTTCCACACAATAAAAATCAAGAATTTCTTTAATCAGGGTGGTTTCAATATATGGCCAAATCATACTGTTGTTTCTGTTCTCTTGACTTTAATTTCTCCACACCTAATACATAAATTTCATCTATCCAGATCTGGGTTTTTTTTTTTTTTTTTTTTTTTTTTTTGAGACAGAGTCTCGCTCTGTGGCCCAGGCTGGAGTGCAGTGGTACGATCTTGGCTCACTGCAACCTCCGCCTCCCGGGTTCACGCCATTCTCCTGCCTCAGCCTCCGAGTAGCTGGGACTACAGGCGCCCGCCACCTCGCCCGGCTAGTTTTTTGTATTTTTAGTAGAGACGGGTTTTCACCGTGTTAGCCAGGATGATGTCGATCTCCTGACCTCGTGATCCGCCTGCCTCAGCCTCCCAAAGTGCTGGGATTACAGGCTTGAGCCACCGCCCCAGGCCAGACATTTTATTTGAACTAAGCACAAGTAAAATTAACTTAAAATGAAACAAGGTAAGCGTGTCATCTATGATGAGTGAATGCTTAAAGCCCAGTGGATACAATGAAAAGAAACAACAACTACCTTGCCTCTGCAATATTGACATTTAGGAGAAAAAGGATTTATTGTTGCCTGTGAATAAACCTGCATTTACATTTAGTACTAGTCAACCAAACCATCTCTTCTCACAAGAGTCATTTTTCAGCAGTCAACAGACATAAACTAATACAAAAGAGAGTTACCATTTTTTTTTTTAGATTCATTAAGCACTTAATATGTCACAGCCACAACTTTTCCAAAATTATGTACTTGTCACAAAAATGCTCTGAGTTAGTGTTAACATCACCACGATTTCTTAATAGTAAACTGAGGCACAGAAAGATTAAGTAACTTGCCCAATCTCACAAAGTTAGTTAATAGCAGATTGTTCATCTAGTACAAGTTCCTAAGAATTATGCTGATAGCATATAATAAAAGCATTGAATCATATTCAGGCTAGGAAATAAGCTGAAACATAACACATGTTTGTTAATTGAATATTTTTTGTGATGCATCTTTATAGGAAGTATATATGTTTGCTTTTCTTTTGTTGCTAGAGAGAACTCTTATTTTAAAAATCATGGTACCATTTGTTTTCTTGTATCAAAGTAATAAGTAGTCATTTCTAAAATGATAAAACAAAAAGTATAAGGAAGAAAGTAAAGATTGCTTAAAAGTCCACCACCAAAAAATAGAAACTGATATCTATATATGCATATATGTATATATGATTATGTTTTAATATGAATATAATTATTTCAATATTCTAGGCTTTGTGTTAGGTATAGAATATACAACAGTGAAATATTAATTTCACCACCCTTTTTAAATTCTATTTTTCTTACTTAAAATTACAATTAAGGTATCTTTCTATCATAAAGTTTAGTAACTGTATGGTTTTCCATACAGTTCATAATTTATCTAACCAATTCCCTGTTGAAAAACATTTAGTTTGGCTTGGTTTTATTTTTCTATGATTTTTGGATATAATATACTTGAACTTATATATATCTCTGTATATTAGTTCTATTTTTAAGATAAATATCTACAATAATTTCTGGATCATTTTTGAGTAGCCTAACTGTCATTAACAACAGTGTATTGTACATTTCAAAATAGCTAGAAGTGAGGACCTGAAATATTACCAACACATAGAAATAATAAATGCTTGTGGTGATGGATATCATAAATATTCTGATTTGATCATTACACATTTATGCATGTAACAAAATATCACACATGCCCCATTAATATGTAAAAATATGTATCAATAAAAAACCCTAAAACATTAAAAATTTAAATTGTTTGAAATATATTGCCATAGAATCACTCAAGATATTATCACAATACACACTTGCATTGATAGCATAAGACTTTGCTTGTGTTCACACCTTCTCTGTAACATCATTTGCCATCATTTAAAAGAATCTGTCAAAAATGTTACTTTCTTCAAATTTGCATTTCTCTATTAATTAAATTAAGTCACTTAAACACATCATTTAATATTTTTATTTTTACATGTAGTTTATCCTTCACATTCTGAAAAACTTTCAAGTTTTATTATAAAGTATTAAAGTAATATAACAACAGTAGAAAACATTTGGAATAAAAAGTAAAAATACCAATAATTTCACAAATGTGTCCTAGTATTATTTTTGTGTATTTCCTTTCATACTTTCTCCTCATCATCATTTCTCATGGTTCTAATAGAGTACATAATTTTAAATCTTATTTCTAAGTTTTATATAATGTACATTTTCTCATATTGCTTCATGGCCTATATTGTAATATATTATTGACTATGCACTATTAGATTATGTAAACATAAAATTGCTTAAGCAATACTTTTCCTAGTGTAAGATTGTTCCAAATTATTGCTACTCATAAATATAAATAAAAATTACATTTTCATAATTTTGTGTTTTGTTCCAAATTATTGCTACTCATAAATAGAAATAAAAAATACATTTTCATAATTTTGTGTTCTCTTTAATATTTCTATTTTTGTTAGAAAACATTCCACAAAAGTCAAGTAATAAACTGAAGCTACAGATACATCCCATGAATATTTATCATTCTATTCATTATCATTTTGAGAGCAATTTTTGTCAAATTGCTCTCCAAATACAACAATATAAATAATTTTGAAAGTTTTTAAAGTTCTAGTTTTGCTGGTCCTATACCTGCACACAAGAACTTTATATTAGCATATTTAAAATAGGTAAAAAATTATACTTTAATATTTAATCATATTTTTTATTAGTAGTTCTGTTGAATTTTTTCTGTAGGTTACAGTTTTTTTTGATTTCTGCTTTCTGTTCATATTCTTTGTCCATTTGTCTACTAAAATCTGTTTTTGTAAGTGATTTGTATGAGCTTCATTTGTGAGAAAAATATTAATTCTATCATACTTGCTACAACTCATAGTTCTCCTTTTATCCATAATATGCATGCTAACAAAGCAGTATCAGCACCAGTCTGCATTTTGTCTATAAAATATTTTGTAGGTCAGCTGAACAAAGGACTGACTTAGATGTCACCCACACAATGCTGCATGTATAATGATGCCCACAGCATCATTAAAAAGACTTTGACTTTGGAAAATAAGTTTGAGAAATAAACAGTTTAGTCTGCCTTACTGTATTTTACTCAGCACTGTTTTCCAGCTCGTTTCCCTATATCAACTAAGTTGCAACTCTTTCTTAAGATTATTAAAACTGACCCAGTTAAAAAAAATTAACTATTTTCTAGAGTATAAATATTAAACATAATTTAAAATATTACTATAGCATAGTCAATCAAAAAACCCTCAGGAAAGTTTGATTGAGAATTGTCTTCTGTTTGCAAAACCAGTATGTTTGGTACAAAATCAAGTAAGTTTAAAAATATTTTGCAAGTTTAGTTTTTCCAATAAAATAATCACAAAAAGAACAGTTAAAGTCAATAAGATAATTTTCCACCAACATTTTATTTACTAGTCAATTTTGTAAAATATTTTTCTTTTTCCATTTTATCTTTGTTTCTTTTTTCTTTTTTTTTTTTTCTTTTCTTTTTTTTCTTTTTTTTTTTTTTTTTTGAAACAGAGTCTCGTTCTGTCATCTAGGCTAGAGTGCAGTGGCATAATCATTGTTCACTGCGGCCTCTGACTCCTGGACTCAGTGATCCTCCTGCCTTAGCATCTGGAGTAGCTAGGACTACAGGCATATGCCACCACACCGGGTTAATTTTTAAAATTTTTGTAGAGATGTGGTCTCAGGCTGGGTCCCACCCAGGGTTCAAACTCTTGGCCTTAAGTGATCCTCCTGCCCCAGTGTCCCAAATTGTTGGGATTACAGGCTTGAGCCACAACTGGCTCTCTTATAAAGATTTAATTATGTTAACTCTGAGTCAGAACAATTAAAACGTTACTCAAACACCCTAGATGTTGTGAATTCTAGTAACTAACAATTGTACTCTACAATTAAAAATCTTAATCATATTTCTGTATGTTTCTATAGTTTTCCATTTCTACATACTGGAAGCTAAGACAGACATTGAGATTATTTTAGGGTAAGAACAACTTATTATTTTCTCTTGTCTCTACAACATAGGTACACTAGTCTCCCCTTATCCACTATTCTTTCCAAAGTTTCACTTAGCCATGGTCAATCATGGTTTAAAAATATATGGAAAATTCCAGAAATAATCAATCTATATATTTTAAGTTCTAAGTAGCATGATGAAATCATATCTTCCCACATGGAAAGTGAATCATTCCTTGTCCAAGGTACCCACACTGTATATGATATCCACTTGTCAGTCACCTAATATCTGCCTTGGTTATCAGATCAAAAGATCACAAGAAGGGTGAGCACAGTCCAACAAGATATTTTGAGTGAGAGACCATATTCACGTAACTCTTATTTAGTATATTGCTATAATTGTTTTATTTTAGTATTATAGTTGTTAATCTCCCACTGTGCCTAATTTATAAATAAAACTTTATTACAGGTATGTGTGAAAAATCATAGAAATACAGAATTCGGTAGTATCTGTGGTTTCAGGCACCCACTAAAAGTCTTGGAACGTATTCTCCACGGATGAGGGACTACTGTAAAAAGGAAAGAATAAATCTTTTTAACAAATACATATATTGTTTTTTAAATCTACACATTTGCTATGTTTTGAAAAATGTTTGCATATATATGACCAATGAGGGTTTTCTTTTTAATTATCAGTCATAATTATCTTACGAGATGGTGTCAGTATAACGGGAATACAACAGTTTTATTTCATAGTTGCAGGCAGAAAAAACTAGTAAGAGTAATTTTCCTAGTTGTACTCATTTGGATTTAGATACACACTAAAATCCAGTAGTTCCAAGATATTTAATTTCTGCTTGAGATTACCTTTGCACTCTGGCTGCCTTCCGGTCCAACTGCCATTAGCTAAACATTTTCTTTCTTCTGAGCCATGAAGGATATAACCAGTATCACAAGCGAAACGTACAGTACTTTTAGTTCTGAAATCACTTTCCTGTCTAGAGCCATGGCCGGGAGTGCCTGGATCGCCACATGTCCCAGTAGCATCACCTGCAATGCAGTACGGTTCAAGATAACCAATTTCCATAAACATTTATTAAGTTTATCAGTTAGGCCAAGGGCCTGGGAGGCATTTGTTTTTGTGCATGCTGGGTTTCAGCATACATGGAGTAAAATTATAATTCATATTTCTTATCTGACTCCAGTCATTAAAAAAAGTGTAAGTGAAAAAGAAAATAGTTGCAGAGCATAGTGCTTTTTTTTTTTTAACAGTGAATTTGGAGACGTTAAATAGGTTAAGGATATTTCATAAGTTTTTCCAAAACCCAGTTAATGACCAAGCTAATGGAAAATGTATAACTGACAGTATGATGAACTCAAATGACAACAGATTTATAAAACTAAAATCTAAAAAAAAAAAAAAAAAAAATTCAGCAATTTGCATGTTTCCTTTTCTGAATTTCTTGATTACTGATCATCTTTTGTTGTTTTTGTTAAAGTAGAACTGTGGTGTGCTAGGACATGTAAATATTACAATACAGTTCTAATAGTCTAGGATTTCTCTCTTATTTTCTCTACCAATGACCAATGATCAAAGATGAACGAATGCATATTCCTCGTATATGAAAACATGTAAATAAAATATAAATGACCAAAATTTAGAAACTCTGACTTAAGTTTCTGACAAGATTTTTGCTCATGACTAGGCATTCATCTTTTGATTTTAGTGTTAAAGATTTACTCAGTCTTTACCTAGTCGTTTTATCATTTCTTAAATAATCCTAATCAAAATTGCCATAGTGTCAATATACACTGAGAGAGAGAGAGAGTAAGAGAGGAAAAGAGTGAGAGAGAGAGGAAAAAAAAAAGATAGAGAGAGAAGGGTTGAAATATAAGCATTGAAATTGTTCTTTCCCTTTTCCTTTTTTATTTGCCTTGTGTGGAATCCTTCATTATATGTTCTTATTTTCATGTGATGTAAAATTAGTAACTACACAAAATTTTAAAATTAGTATTTCACTTTCAAATATCTGTGTACAATTTTATTTCTCAATTTAGTAGCAGTTTCCTAATACATGGTGGGGTGGGGACGGGGGATAAGTCTGTGTGTTCACATGTATAAGCAGTTATCTGAGAGTTAATTTTCTATGAGTCACTCCAAGATAAGACATTAATTCTCATAAAATCATTTTTATAGTTACATTAAAAATGATAGTTTTTCTAAATCTGTAGATTACATTTAAAGTCCCAGGCAGTCACTTCATAGGGATTAATCACTAGTTAAAAGATTTGGGGTTAATTTACCATTTCACTGCTCTTTTAACTCTAAAGTGAAAATAATGTAAAACAACTCCTAATAAGTCACCGGAATGATATCTACAGAGATAAAATAGAGTAAAGACAATAGACAATATGTAAATATAAAGAAGAGGCAGAAAAATAAGCACAATATCTGGTTGATGGGTAAAAATAAGTAGTATCAACTAGGGAGCCATCATAGATCCAAAATGTAAATGATATTTTTGAAAAAAAGTGGTAACTTAAATGTTTATCTCAGAAAAGATTTGTCAAATACTCTGTGAACAAATTATTAATTAAAATATCTTTAATATTTATGCAAAGATAACTATTGAGGTTATAAGGATTCAAAAGATATATGTCACTTATTAATACTAGGATAGATAAATATCTTTAATAAAATGAATTAGATTAATTCAATTTAAAACATTTTGAACTTTATTTTAAAATCATACCATTAAAGTAATCAATTGCTTAGAAAGTTAAACAGAACTGAACTCTGACAGAAAATCACTGATACAATATTGCCTTCTGGGGAAAATTACACGTGGTGTCTGCTAAAATGGGATAGATACTTTAGCTTGAATAGTTTCACCATTTTAAGGAACGAAAACCCTTCATACAGTGTAGCATCCTAAAACCATAAATCCTTGAAATTAGCAACACAGTTCAAAACACATACTTGTAATTTATCATCTACAACATCAGTACCCCGCATTTATATAGCCTTACACATATTACAGTAATGTATAAGCAGTGTTTCAGCTTTTTTTATGAGATTTTTCAGAGAGAAATGTATTTTAAGTCTTTAGATTGTTTTGTGTATACGTTACTACTACTACTAACAATAATGTAATTTCCAACACACATTGTCCAATTTTCCAAGTGGTACCTGAACAATGAGGTTGTGATCCACTCCAATGGCCATTCAATTGGCAGGTTCTTGATGACTGGCCTAGAAGGGAATGCTTTCCTGTGCAGGAATAGTGAACAGTAGACCCAAAAGTATACTTCTCGCCAGACAGGACTGCATTAGGAGGAACGCCAGGGTGTCCACAGTCAATCACTACAATACATAATTATTGAATATAAAATTTTTTTATATCTCCTATCGAACAACCTATACCAGCATGTTTATACAATAAATCAGAAGTAAATGTTCTGCTCAAACATCTAAAGCCTCCCGAAATCAAACATCTATGTTGAAGGCGGCTTTTTAAAAATAAAGTGGGGTTTGCAGCTATAGGAGCCGTTCTGTTAACTTACTCTTTTGCGGATGAGTTTAACAGCAACTTTATAAGCTAAGTAATGATTGAGTGATTATGATAAATCTGTACATGTAAGAGTGATGAGTATGTGTTCACATATATATGTGTATGAATTCTAACTGTATCTGTGCCTGATAAAATATGTACAAGTCAAGGAGAAGATTAATATGAATTTGCTAAGTAAGGACATAGGACACCATGTGGATTCAAAGTGAAGCCATACAGAAATTACATGAAAAAAACTTTGAGGGTTAAAGAGATTCAGTGAAGATTGATCTGTGATTCACTATTTAATATATAGTCTAGAATCATTACAAGTCAGTAATGAATAAATTATGCTGTATAAAGACAATACTCAGTGGCTTATAAACTAAAACACTACTAGGCATAGCAGAATTAAAAGTCAATACATGAAAGAGTATTATTTATGAATGATAGGTAGTTTCAGAATTTAACGTATGTCCCCTGTTAGTTGTACTCAGAAAAATCCTGAGTGTCACATATCTCTAGAGTATCAAACAGCACGTGAGGACATAAAAACTTAATAAAACCTTTCAGTATATAATACTGTACCACTGAGAGCTACAGGAAATGATAAAGCAAAAAGCATATGAGAGCTCAGAACACTTGAAGAACTTCAGGTTTACATGTCCTATGAAAATATTTTTAACTTTAATGTGGTAGCTACATAAGAATAAGTAAGTAAATTATTCAAATAATTAGACCAGTCAACACAAATAAGTCAAATGAATTTTAACCAGCAGGCCAAATTACTGAACTATATGCATAGAATCTGAAATTTTATAGACACAGCAAAAAGTGTTGTTTCTTCTTTAGTACATGAATGCTGTCACAAAATGTTCATGAAAGTCCACCCATGAACATAAAAAATCCTCTAAATGAAACATAATCGTAAAATAATTTTATAATTTAGCAATTTACTAAAACCAAAAATTACTTGCCAAAAATGAATGGTTTCTTCACACGCTATTCATTCAGTCTATGAAATTGTTCTTCTCTTCCCTGTCAAGTCCAAGACTCACCAACCATTTGAGATTTAGTTCAATTTGAGACCTATCAATTGACTGAATTGCTAGAATTTATGTTCACTCCTCTATGCCTTCACAGAAGTTTGATTTATATCTGCTAAATTATTTTTCTCACTACGTGTGTTACTTGTAAGCATTTTGGCTGTAATTAATTATATACATTCTACAACTCCTATTATAACATATAACAAAATGCACTTATTAGATATTCACCGACTAGAAAGATGTTGCATATTAACAATTATTGCATTAACAAGTATATATGTCTCTATAT
This sequence comes from Theropithecus gelada, assembly GCF_003255815.1. Taxonomy (NCBI): domain Eukaryota; kingdom Metazoa; phylum Chordata; class Mammalia; order Primates; family Cercopithecidae; genus Theropithecus; species Theropithecus gelada. The sequence continues at coordinate 114,441,875 of NC_037676.1, forward strand.
GACAAACATTTAAGATCAATAAGTTTTAAGTAACACCTTTGTGTAAATCTTCATGTATTCTGAATCCATGATGGATGTTTAAGACTAATTTTGCCTTAAATGAAATATTAAATATTAGTACAGAATAAAAGCATAGTTGCCTCTTACAGATGATAATATTGTAAAGTAGTAAATACGACTACTTTTCATATTTTATCTGCTCCAAAGTGCAAAATCAAAGAATGATAGATAAATATTTATCACATTAATTTTAAGAAAATTATGCTTGCACACTGAATTTGCAAAATATAGAAAGTATAATTTTGAAACAGCAAAACAATAAAATCAATATGCTTCTCTATGACATATATCTTTAGGTAGTTTTATAAAAACAATAAACATCCATATGGTTTCCATGACATGTTCTCAAGAAACAATTCACATTATCTACTTACTGATACACTCTGGTAAAGGTTTGTCCCATTGTCCATTTGGTTGACATATCAAAACTGAAGATCCAAATAAAAAATATCCAGGATTGCAGTCATAGAATACCACAGTGCCATAAGTAAAATTTCCATGTTCTATTTTACTTTCTCTCTTAGAATTGGCTGGAATTCCAGGATCAGAACAGTTGACCACTAAACAAATGACAAATTTTGAAACGTACGTTTGCAACAATATACATATACCTATATAGATTTATATTAGAAATGTAAATACTTAGTTTCAAAAGTAAATTTATTCAAACAACCAGATTCCCAAAATAAAATTAATCCCATGGATTATCTAGAAAATGGACTGAAATTTATGTAGTAGGAAATACAGAAGAAAGAAAAAAATTTGGCAACAGTTAGGAAAATAGCAACTTTGTAAGTATTGTACTGAGTATGAATTTAAAAAATGATATCTTTTAAGCTATAGTTGAACTGTAAGAAAACAACATGCAGGAAAATGATAATTTGGTTGTATTTTTTCAGAAAATATGAAATATACTTATTTGCAAACTGGAAAAACATCAAAGAGTTCTCCTTAATCTGTTTCTATAGATTAAAAAATGAATAAAGCCTCAATACAGGACTAATGACAATCCAGGCCCATATATAGTTTTCAGAAAAATAAAAAGAAAATAAATGCCAAAGGTAAATTCCACTAATTATGAAGCAAATTGCAAGTAAAAATAATCTCAATTACGTTTTATATGCAGTCACAAAATAGATACAAATAAGAAAGTTAGAAATTAACTCTACCACTTTTAACTTTTAAAAATATGTAATAAATTTAGAAAAAGGAAAGCATTGTTAATGAGATGACATCAGTATTAAAGCTTTTTGTTTTATTAGATAAAAACTTTTTGCTATTCTGCTTAAGCTGTTTTAAGTGTATCACTGATGTTTATGTGAACATTATTACCATGTCCCAAATGGGAATATACTTAGACATTTACCTTTGCACACAGGTGGAGGATGGCTCCACTGTCTGTTGGCCTGGCACTGTGCCTTTGTTGGCCCTTGCATAAGATATCCAATATTGCATGAGAATGTTACCACATCATTAAAGTTGAACCCATTTCCACTTGTTCTTCCATAAATTGGACTACCAGGGTGACCACAGCTAACAGCTAATATGATGTGGTGGGAGGACAGGGAAGGAAACACAGAAAAAAAATAGTTATCAGTTATTGCATTATTGATTATACTTAATCCTTTCAAACAAAGTAGAAAGAAGACTACTTTTATCTGGAAATATATGGAAAGTACATTTACTAACGTAAATGAACAAAGTAGAATGTCAAAATAGTCTAACAGCATTATTATATTAGTAAATAGATAATTATTTAAAATTGTGATAATTTTATGCAAGTGGTACATAGGTATTTTAAGTTTCATGGTACCTATTTCATCCTTTCTCTCTACATTTTTGGGGAGGCAAAGAGCAGAGCATTGAAATGCAAAGAAATCTGGGGAATAATTAAAGTTGATGTCCATAACCAAGAGCAGAAAAGAACAAAACTGGCCAGGTGTGGTGACTCATGCCTATAATCCCAGTGCTTTTGGAGGCTGGGGTGGGAGGATTGCTTGAGGAGAAGAGTTAAGGCTGTAGTCAGCATGATCATAGCTATGTACATATATCATAGTGAGCTATGATCATGCCACTGCACTCCAGACTGGATGACAGAATGAGATCTTGTGCTTTAAAAAACAAAGTTAAAAAATAGAAAAGAACAAAACTGAACTAGTTTTCCTTGTCTAGTTAATAATTGAGGATATTTAAAGGCAGGTTTTTGCATTTAATTTTGAAATAGTTCTTTTAATATTATTTATACAACCAATTTTTATGAATGATATATTGATAAAGCAAATGTGTGCTTGCGAAGTAAATTAATGTGACTACATAATGTAGAAAATAGAAAATGATACACAAAGGCTGCATTAGGATTTTCGTTAATATTTTGAGACATATTCTCAAAATATTCTCTAAAACAATCAATCTTACTGATTTCTTTCCTTCATCATTGATACTTGATAATATAATTTTTCTTGGAAATAATATTCTTAATTAGATAAATTATTTAGGTTCTTTTAATGCTGTGTCCCACTATAAATTTTACATAGTGCTGGCTTTCCCCGAACACTATTTCCATGAACTGTTTTATTGCATTATCTCACTCTATTAATCTGAGCAAATTCAGTAATAGCGCTTCCTAATTGGGCACAGGAAACGACCACAGTCACTTTTAGTACTTAGGAAATGACCCAAGAACGATTATTTTTCAGCTGTATTGTTAATGTCAACCTACTCATTTGGAAATTTAACTGCATCTTATTCTTGTTTAAAATTATCAATAAAGAAACCAGCTTTACCCTAAGGGCCAATTCTCATTTATAGCCTCAATTATTCAACAAGAAAAACAGTGGTATTAATTGACTATGCTTGAATATAAATAAAAAAGAACATATCTAGAGTAGACACAAGCAGGATATTGCTGTCTTTAAATCACCAGACAATCAATCTGTGTGTGGGGGTGTGTCTTAGGAAAGTGACTTTCATTGTTAACTAGATAGTCTATTATCCTATGATCATAACCATGAAACTTGAATTTCTATACATTTCTGTGGATTGGATCAAAACAGTATAATGACTGAATTTATAAGTATAGATGCAATTGGTCACAGATTAAATGAAATATTTCCTGTGAACGCATACTAAAAGTCCTATGTATTGTTTATCTGACACTTCCAAAATCTTTATCCTATGATCCTGTTATAATTACAACATATTTACAGTACTTATTTACTGATAATAATTTTAATATAAATGTCAGTATCTGGAGATGGAAATTATCAGGAGAAAAATATAAGAAAAATGTAGTTGACTTTAAGATCCAAAGTAGGATAGATTGTGATCTGAAACACTAAATACTTCTGGGGATTCTGAGATGTACTACAGTTATCATTATTCAGCTCTATTTTTATTTTCATGATATAGCAGTCATAATAAGTGCACTATGGCCAAATTCACAACGTACATATAGGAAGAGATCCATTAAAACCACAAAGCACAGCAGGTATACTTAAGAAATTATAATAAAAAGATATTATTTCAAAATATACTTTATTCTTCATGTGTGAATTCATATCTAATTACCCTAAAAGATCACATGGATATATGTTGAACTGGTGAGATCTTTTTAAAATAATTCTAAAGTTACATATATTCATATGTTTTGTACAAATTTTAAAATACTGTAAACAGTGCTTTAAAATAATTTTTTTTTTCTTTTCTGCTTTTTAAAAAAATTATTTCAATAGTTTTTGAGGAACGGGTGGTGTTTAGTTGCATGGATAAGTTCTTTAGTGGTGATTTCTGAGATTTTGGTGTACCCATCACCTGAGCAGTGTACACTGTACCCAATGTGTAATCTCTTATCCATCACTCCCCTCCCACTTTCTCCCTAGTCCCCAGAGTTCATTATATCATTCACATGCCTTTGCATCCTCATAATTTTTAATTTTTTTCAGACAAAATATAACTATGTTACATACGTGTAATCTTGATATATTTAAAAATGCAATGCATTTTGAGATTAAAAGATGACATAATGATAAACATCTTCAAGCACACACTCTCTTTATAAGGGAATTAGGACCCAGAGAGATTAAACATTGCATTAGCACACATAATCATCAGAGGACCTGAAATGAGAGCAAAGGTTCTTCATGTCGTGCCTAATGATAATATTTTTCCCACTGTGCTTCATTAGTTTATAATTTTGATGTCATAGCAATAGCATCATAATTATTAGATAATATTTATCCAAAATATTTTCCACTATAAAAAGCTCTGTAGTATCACATCGTAGCAAACCTTGATACTGCTACACAGTGATCTCTAGAAATTTAGATCCTTATAATTACAAATGTGTTGAGAATGTATCTTCCATATAAGAATATTAATTTATCAATATCATACATTTATATTAAATATGAGAAGAGCTAAATTTAATTTATTGTCTTCCTGATAAAATATAACTGAAATTCTCTTGAACACTTTCCACTTTAAAGGTTTTTTGCATAGCAGTATCAAATTGGATTGTGGAAATTTACTTTATATTGATATATATAACAACATAATATATATATTCATCTTGCCTAACCAAAACTAGAATTGTTCCAAAGACCAGAGGTTTCTAATTGCTTTTGCCATGCTTACTTACGCACACAGGATGGGAGTTGACCAGACCAATTGTGATCCTGTTGGCATATCCTCACTGAAGAACCAATCAATCGAAAACCAGGATTACATTGATATACAACTGTGTCTCTATATCCATAATTTTCTCCAATGACTTGACCATTCACAATCAGTTCTGGAGTTCCACAATGACCCGCTGAAATGGGTTATGAAGCAATATTTTTAATACTGTGATTTGTTTTATTTGTATATTTATATACATGTGTAACATTAGTAAACTTTTAAAGATGACTTCAAAGCAAGTCACAAATAATTCAATTATAACTCTATGACATAAAGGTAACTATCGAATACTTAGCAAAACAACAAATATATGGAAATTAAAAGAAGACACATGTCTAGTGACACTTCGGTCTTGAAGAAATTATAAAATATCTCAAGGTGTAAAAATGAAAATATAGGCTGGGCGCCGTGGCTCACGCCTGTAATCCCAGCACTTTGGGAGGCCCACGCGGGCAGATCACGAGGTCAGGAGATGGAGACCATCCTGGCTAATGTGGTGAAACCAAGTCTCTACTAAAAATGCAAAAAAAATAGCCAGGTGTGGTGGCGGGCGCCTGTAGTCCCAGCTACTCGGGAGGCCGAGTCAGGAGAATGGCGTGAACCCAGGAGGCGGAGCTTGCAGTGAGCCGAGATCGTGCCACTGCACTCCAGCCTGGGCGACTGAGCCTCCATTTCAAAATGAAAATTTTTTTCATTTTCTCATTTTTTTGAAATGAGACTCCATTTCAAAAAATAAAAATAAAAATAAAAATAAAAAATATATATACACATATAAATTTGAAGGTACAGATAAAACATTACTTATTAAAGAAATTTATAAGTTTCAGTGATTTTAGTAGAAGGAATAGAGATATATAAGCAATGACGTAAAACATGTTAAGAAGAGGCAGCAAGGAGCAAAATGACGTAAAAATAAAGCCAAAGTAAGTAGACAGAAGTAAATATTTAAGATAATTACAAACAACAGAGAACATTAACTAAGGTAAAATTTCTTTCTCTAAAAATAAGCAACAAAATTATTAAACTCTTAGCTAACCCTATTAACACCAAAATGGAGAGAATAAAATTGTCAATAACAGGAATGAATGAAGTGATATCACTATAAACCCTCAAGAAATTGAAAGAATAAGGGAATGCTAAAAACAGCTTTATGCCAATACATTTTAACACTTCAGAAAAAATGAAAACGTTCTGTGAAAATTATAACTTGCCCCAAAACTAACACAAGATAAAAATAGAAAACTATTAATAGCTTTTATCTATTAAAATACTTGAATAAAACTCTTCCCACAGATTTTTTTTTTTTTTCTGGGAAATTCAAGCTTTTAAGGGGGAAAATAAGTGTTATGTAAATTTTTTTAGAAAACAGAAAAGAAAAAAAAAATCACCTTTTAACTTATTTTATGAAGTAACCATTAACCCCATCAGTAAAGCCTGAAAAAAGAAAACTTAAAAGGACCAAAGTCCTTAAATAATTATAAAGGACCAAAGTACTTCATAAACAGAGATACAAATCTCCTTAACAAAATTTTATAAAATCAGTCTAGTGACATATAAATGATAATACATAATGACTATCTGGGATTTTCCCAGAAATGAAATTTGGCTAAATATGAAAAATTAACCACTGTAATTTTGACGTAATAAAAGAGAAAAAATTCTATGTAATTATTTCAATCGACGTAGAAAAAGCATATAGGAAAATGCATTGCCTATTCATGATATAAAAAAAAAATGGCAACAAATTAGGAATATAGGGAACATTGTTAACCCAATAAAAACACTGTTTAAAAAAACAAACAAACAACAACAACAACAAAAAACCTCCAGTGCAATACTTTAATAAAAAGAAGAAAAACAGCATAATGTTGGGAAACAAAATAGTGAAACTATTCTATACTCAGGTAATATTTAGAAAATTGTATTTTTAAAATAAACTAGTAAGTGAATTTAGAAAGGTTGTAGAATATTAGATAAATATTTTGAATAATTGTATTTTATATGCTAACAGCAAACAATTGGAGAATGTAATTTAGATAAACAACTTTAGTTGGGCACAGTGGCTTATGACTATAATTCCAGCACTTTGGGAGTCTGAAGCAGGAGGGTCATTTGAGGTCACAATTTCAAGACCAGCCTGGGCAACATAGCAAGACCCTATCTAAAAAATAAAAAAAGAAAAATTGTACTTTTTACTTATAATAGTAAAACATTCTGGGGAATAAATTTAGCAATAGCGCATTCTATGCTAAAAATACAAAATGTTGCTATTAAAAAAAAAAAAAAAAAGTAAAGACCCAAACAAATGTACTATGTTCATGGATCAGAAGACTCAATGTTTTTAGATGCCAATTTTCCCCCAACTGATGTATGGATTCAATCCCGCCAGAATTTCTTTGTAGAGTTTGATAAACTAATTCTAAGATTTATATTGAAACTGAAAAGTGTTATGGTATCCAAAGTGATTTTGAAAATTATGAACAAATTTAGAGGATTTACATACATCATTTCAATAATTATTATCAAGTTTTTTCAACAAATAGTGCAAGATACAAGGAGCAAGTAAAAAAGCCCCTCAATGCTACTACATAACACATGCAAATTAAAAATAATATTGGCGATACAAAAGTTAAAGCTAAAACTATAAAGCTTCTAGTATAAAGAGAAAGTAAAACAAACAGACTTTACCAAACTTGAAAATGTGTGTTGTCAAAAGATGCTATTAAAAAATGAATAGGCAAGTCACAGAATAAGATAAATTACTTATAAAACACATAATGATGAAGGGCTTGTAACAAGAATATGTACAGAATTCCAACAATTCATAGTAAAAAGGCAAGTTAATATAAGATACTTTACCACTTCACAAAGGAAAATTTACAAATAGCCAATAAGCCTATGAAAAGCTGTACTTAACATTAGTATTCACTAAGACAAAAAAATACTAAAATACCATAGGATACCTTTATGCATCCCACAGAATGGATAGAATGAAAAAGTTGGCTACATCACATGCTGGAGAGAATGGGAGACAACTAGAACTCTCCCACATGTATTCTATTCCTGAGTATTCAAGAGAAATGAATGCATATGTCCAGAAAAAGACTTTTACATGAGCATTCATAGCAGCTTTAATCATAATAGAAAAAAACTGGACATAGCTCATACATCCACCAAAAACAAAATGGCTGAAGTGTGGCGTATTTGTACAATGGAATCCTATGGAGCAACAAAAGGAACAAATTACAGATATGTACAACAGCATAGAGGAAAGAGAATAAAAGAAGCCTTATACAAAACAGGGCACAATTTGCAATTCAATTTAATTAATGTCTAGAACAGGGAAAACTAATATATGGTGAAAATATCAAAATAGTTACTGCCTCAGGTTAAGGAGGAGGAGAGTTGCACAGTGACCATGAAGGGGCATAAGAAAACTTTCTGAGGTAATGGCAATATTCTATGTCTTTACAGTGGTTTAGTTACATGCATGTATACATTTATCAAAACTAATCTAACTGAATTTAAGGTCTATGTACTTTACTATATATAAATTTTGCCAGAGTTAAAAAAAAAAAAAAAAAAAAAAAAAACTTTGAACAAATATTGAACTCTAGCTAATGGTATGCATGCTTAAATACCTGGCAACAAAGTATACTGATGTTTACAAGTTATTTCAAAATTCATCAAAAAATAAATTAATGGATTGATGGAGGCCTAGAAATATGGATAGATATATGATAAGCAAATAAGAAAAAAATTCATTGTAGAATTAGGTGGTAGGCATATGGGTGTTCACTGTCAATTCCTTTAATTGAAAACTTCATAATAAAATATTAGGGAGGCAGGAATAAATGCACTGTACTTAGAGAAACAATAAGCACATTCTCATGGCCATTCTAAGCTAAAAGTGTCTGGGGTTACACAAACTAGTTGAGAAGAATGGATCCCTACGCTCAATTTACAGTGTACTATTCTAGGATTTACTTGTCTGGTAACTATAGTTTCCTCTTACCAACATCCTTTTGCATTTCATTGTATATCAACACTATATTCTCTACAATGGATGATCTTGTCTTCTTAGACTAAGAGGCAATATTTTCTTATAAATATTCTTGTTATGCCCTGTCTTTCCAGAGAACAGAATCAAGATTCTAAGTAGGAGAATAAAACCACATAGTATATACAATATTAAATAATATATAATACATAGTAACAATTCATGGGAGCATATAGCCATAAAATATAGTATTTTCAAATTTATATGTATATTTTAAATACTTCTAAAATTTAGTTTTATTTTAACTATATTTTAAATATAGTTCATTTTAAATATTTTAATATATCTTTAAATATTTTAAGCATAGTATTTAAATTATATATCATTTAAATATAGTATTTAAAATATATATTTATTTATAAATGTATACTTATTTAAAGATACATGTAATATATAATTTAAATACTGAAGAGTATGTATAAATATATATTTATTTATGTATAACTATATATAAATTTAAAAATTTATATGTAAACTAAGTTTACTTAAAAATGCATAAGTAAACTAAGTAATCTGTAATTAAAATTAGTACAACCAAAATCAGTTTAAAAACTATTAAGATGTTTTAGTTTTTTGAGTTTGTATTTGATTATATAATCACATATTAATACATAATCATTTAACTCATTAACTATTTTCTGTTTTTTTCAATAGTCATTGCAGAAAATAAGTGGCCTCATCCATCTGCCCAATCTTGACCAGTGGGAGACACCATGACTCCTAGCCTCACTGCTCTGCTCTGTCTAGGTGAGACTTAAAGAGGAAGAGGAAAGACCCTAGTCTGAGAGGAACTCCATCTCATAGCCAGGACCTGGTGCATTAACGACCCCAGGGGCTCAGGAGTTCCCTGTGTATATTCAAGTATGCGTGTTCTTATAAAGAAATTGTTTCTGGGCTTCCAAGTACAACTACTAACAAATGTGCCTGAGAAGGGGAAAAAAGACACTTTAACAAAAACTTGTAACTATACCATTTGAAATTTCAAATAATGATTATATTTCTATGAATATTTTCAAGCTTATTAGCCACACAATATGTAAGTATAGACTTTTCTGCCATGTGTCATATTCTTAAACAGTAACATTTTAAAGACAAAAACACTGACAAATTTTGCAGTACTCTATTCATGATAATCAGCAATTTTTAAATTAGTAAACAAAAAGATCTTGCCTTGCTTCCAACAGATAACTGAATAATTATTAGAAAAATTTTCATTATTACCTAATTTAATATTTGCTTTCAGATCTTGAAATAATTTTAGAGAAAATAAAGCATAAATAGCATAAAGCATACTATTCTTAATATTAGATAAATTGTTGAAATCTTTGAAAAAGGAGACAAAGCATTCAAAAGAGGCAAGGTAAGAAGAATGAACTAGTTCAGTTTCTTTAACTGAAGATTTTTTATAATAAATTCAGGGAATTCTAAGGGGAAAACATCCTAATTGTCTAAAATCAGGTTCAAAAAATATATTTTTAAAATTTTAATAGAAATTAGTTTTACGCATGTTGAAATCTTATGAAATAAAAAGGGAGAAAGGTGCTTAAATGTAGACATTACATTGTTTATCTTCTTCAGTCATTACCTTAAGCAAATAGGTGAAAGGAGAATTGACTATGGTTTAGAATGAGTTAATAGCTACAGCGATTAACCCAGCTGAGTAAGCAGGCATACAATTTTCAGCAATTAGTTTTCACCATTATATTTTCACCATGACTGGAAGAAAATGTGTCTCTCCTTAGATTTCACTAGGAATGCTATCTGACTATTCTGTTTAGTAGCTTTTCTATCATGAGCCATTTTTAAAGATAAGTATTTTCTGGTTTTTAACATCCTTACTGAATGAATATAAATTAGTATCTCATATTAGGGAAAAAGAGATGCCTTCTTTCAAGGGTGAGGGGCAGGGGGAAGTTTGGTAAAAACAAATTAAAAATCTGTACCTAGGCATCTGGTTTCAGATCCACTCCAAAGACCTGAGGAAAGGCATTCCCTTACAGCAGAGCCCACAAGCATGAATCCCAAGTCGCAGGTAAAGATAGCTGTTGAGCCATATGAAGTTTGAGTTCCAATCTTATTTCCATTTGGAGGTGTAGGTAGTTCTCCACAGGAAATAACTTTAAAATGATAAATAAATAAAAACCCTTAAAGATATAGTCAAGCTGCACTTATAACAAAACTATGCTTTGAACATTTTGAGCTTCCTATGATTTGATGTATTTACAAAGGAAACTGGCATTTGTAAAACATGTTTGAATCAGTGTGAAAGTATGGAGAAAAGAGATGACATAATGTAAAATTTATCCTCTTTAAGTTTCCATAGAACCTTCTAAGTAACAGAGATATAAAGTTTTTTTTTTTTTTTTTTTTTTTTTTTTGCTTGTTTGTTTTTGTTTTTGCTTTTGTTTTTTGCATTTTTCTTTTAGTCAACCTGGCTATAGTGGACGAAAAACATCACAAGTTTAAAGAGATGATAATTCATTAATCTAAAATCTTTCTCTGACTTATCAAGTAACTTTGGGCAAGCCCTTTGACTTACCTGAGCCAAAGTTTCTTCATATCTAAACCAACATTAAAATAATAATTACAATATAATTTTTGTCAAGAACTCTGTAGTTTGAGTTTTACATGTAAAGTATTTGATTTTCATGACATCCATTAGATATAATTCGTCTTTTTTTGTAAGTTATAAAAAATTGAAGAAAATAAATTTAACAGGCTTGCCAGGTCATATAGCATCTCTTATGACTTCTTCACATTTGAAGACCACAAATTTTTATGTCATTCTAGCATAAAAACAAAACAGATCATGTTCATTGGGCACGTATTATATATTTGGTGCTATTATTAGTGTTTTCATTTGTGTAATGCTCAAAAAAACTGTCTAGGCTTTCAGTATTAAGTTTTAGATAGCTGTCAGGTAGAGAATTAGAAAACTTGCAAACTTTCAAGAGTTGCATATCAAATTTAAAATGTACTAAAGGTGTTGAGCTTATCCCCCCAAAAAATCATTTGAGGTGGATATTAATATGATGATATACTATTATTATTAATTCTAATATTTATATTATTTTCATTTTAAAGATGATTAAATGGAAGACTGGAGAAAAAATACTATTCTTTTATTTTTCTCAACCAATTGCAATTCCTAAATCCCTTGCCATTCCCTCATTCTTACCTGTAGGCAGTAATCCAATCTTACTTATCATTTAAACCATTCTACATAATAAAGAATCTAACACAATAGAACGAGACAAACATTTGTTGAAAGCTGATTAAATTAGTGTTTCTGTTGTAGATAATAATTACCTAGCTCTGAAATATTCCTATCCACGTGCCCTTTAAAAACAAGTTATTCTTTTTAAACAATAATTTGCAAAAACAAGGAGTCTGCAGTCAGAGAAAACTTGGAGGACTAATACAAAAATTTAGAAATACAGCCTGTGTGCAGTGGATCATGCCTATAATCTCAGCACTTTGGAAGGCTGAGGAGGGCAGATCACTTAAGGTCAGGAGTTCCAGACCAGCCTGGCCAACATGGTGAAACCCCGTCTCTACTGAAAATACAGAAAAAAAATAGCCAGGCGTGGTGGTGGGCATCTGTAATCACAGCTACTGCAAAGGCTGACGGAATTGCTTGAACCTGGGAGGCAGAGGTTGCAGTGAGCCAAAATCGCGCCACTGCACTTCAGCCTGGGAAACACAGCAAGACTCTTTCTTGAAAAAAAGAACAAAAAATAGAAACACAGATGATGGCATACTTTTACAATATTAAATATAATTTTGAAATATATTTCAATACTTTAATTCATTAATATGATTATCTTGGAACACAGGGCAACCAAAAAATTCTATACTATAGAGATTCAATTCTATAGAGATTCAAAAAATAAATTTCAAATCAGTGAATATTCATAAAATAATATCAGATACTTGTGTACTTATTACACATAACATAGTTGTCTGCTATGTTAAACTTCTTAATCATAATAACCCTATGTAGACTTTTGACCTCTCTATTAGTTTGTTTATAAATCATGGGTCTCTAAACAACGTACACCATAGAGTTGTGTTAGACACTAATTAAAAGGCTGAATTTTCACCTAGCATATTTCTTGAATCAAAATAGACAATAAATAAAAGTAAGAAAGGGAGTTCAAGGTATTTCACCTGAATATCCTATGTTCTGTTAGCTTATGTATATTAGATATTGGCCATTTATATTATTAAAATGTATGGAAATAAAATGCCTTAACTGCTCAATTTGATTCAATAGTATTTACTGAGGATGTGGTTATAGCTGGTATTTCAATTGTGTCATACCATTAAATGTTTGCAGTAACTCTACACAACAGGTGTCATAATTTTCTAGTTTTAAGATTTTCTAGTTTTAGAATTTGGAATCAGAGAAAATAAACATGATACAACATGATAAAAAGTCAAGGGTTTTAGTCAGACTACTTGGTCAAATATCATTTCTCTATCATTTATAAGCTCCGTGACTTTAATAGAATGATTACCTCTGGGGCAAAGGCGTGTTTTTTTTTTTTTCCAAACCAAATGAGTATAAAACATGTAAAGGACTAAAAGTAGTGTCTGTCAAGTAGTAAGTAAACAGCACTTCATTGTTAAAGTAGGTAATAGATCTACAATTCAAACACTAGATTTCTTAATCGAAAGCCTATGCTTTTCTATTTGCTAGAAAAGCATTTACTAATACATAGAAACATAGCTAGAAAATTTAAAAATGTAATGAGAATAAATGGCCATATTAGTAATGTCATCTAATTATTGATCTAGTGTGTTTGTAAAAGGAACTGATTCAAACAATTTGATAACCAAACATAGCTTATGAAATAAGTTTAGGAAAGTGTATACTTACTTTGGCAATATGGTCTTTCATTTCTCCAACTCCAAGTACCATTAGGAAGACATTCGATGGAAGCAGGACCTAGTCCATGATAACCAGGGTCACAGCTGAAAACTACCTTCGTTTTGTATTCATAATGGGAGCCATTCACAATTCGCCATCTTCCATGTTCCAAGGTAAAGGAATTGATGCTTGGACATGTAACAACTATACAAAAACCAAAGGGTATAAGTGCTAACAAATCACTATATCTTAACATCTATGCCATTCTTTACATCTCCACTGCCTTAATTCGCTTACTATTGCATTATACAAGGTCCTCTAGCATTTGTTCTTTATTTCTTTTGCATGTTGATATTTTCCATTCCCCTAGCTATATGGTATTGCTGGAAGTTCTTGAACACACTCAATGGTTTCACAATTCAGTCTTGTACTTACTATTCTACCTACTTAGAATCCCAATTGTTGGCTTACCTCTACTCCCTTATTTCTTTATAACTTTAGAAAAGACTATATTTTGAGGAAATTTTTTTGATGAGAATGGCCTTTTTATGCAAGAGTCATGATATCAACTTTAGTTAATTCAAAACTTTTTCAAGGTAAGTAGAAGCCTTATTAGAGACCTATTCTGAGAGTGCAAACAATTGAACAATCTTCAATTTAAATGAAATCACAGCTAAGTGGAAATGTTAGTACTAAATGGGAAAAAAATAATTGAAATATAGAGAAAATTCAATAATTTATTTAAATCAACATTTTCTATTTTTTTGCTACCAAATCTTTACCAGAATTAATGTCTTATCATTATGTAAACTTATTTACCTAGTGAAGTAATAGCGACAGCAATAGGAACTCTTCTAAGTGTAAGTAACCGGAAGAATATCAACAAAAGTTTAAAGTTATGGATAATTTCTGCAACATTATTTAACCTTATAAAAATCACAGTGGAATATGTCAAAGTATCATTTTATTAACACAATCTTTAAAAATTTTTCTCAAGGGATCATGTACTGAAAACACATGTTGACTAAAGGATGACTTTTTACAAAATAAAACTTTATTGTATAAAATAAAAGTGCCTTTTTTGACATAAGTATTCTGAGGTTTCCAAAAATGATTGAAAAGTCCTTGTACTGTCTTCTAGTACCTCATGGTACAAGATAGCTTACTTAACTTTTATTTCTGTCTTAGACATCACATTTCAGTTTAGGGATTGGTTTTTACAATTCTACAATACATAAAATTTCAGATCATATAAAATACCAAACGAAGAACAAGTGATGAAATTCCCTTGACACACATACCAACACAGCGAGGGGTCTTGTTATGATTGCTCCATGTTCCATCTGATTGGCATACAGCTGTGGTAAGTTCCTTGGATGACAATCGATATCCATCATTACAAAAATAAGTAACTCGCGTTCCTACCAAGTAGTCTGTTGTTAGTATTCCTCCATTTGCTGGAGCTTTAGGAATCCCACAGGAAATTGCTAGAATAAATACACACATGCAAAATCATATAAACAGAAAAATGTTTAATTTATTAGGTAAGTCTGCTGAACTGTAAAACATGCAAAACTAATGGGGATTTTTTTTTTATTCCTCTGAAACAATCTCAGAATATCTCAAAGAAATACTCTGAACCATAAATTTTGAATAAGTTATTCCAAACTCTTATTTAGTAATGCTTACAAATTGATGAATCCATACATTGTTAATGCTTTATTTCTTGGTTTCTTACTTAGTTTCTGGTTATCATGTGTATGGTTATCAGCATTTGTATGGATTATACGAGAACGCAAGTTAGGTAAAGAGTATCTCTAATGCAAGCCCATGACTGGACCATCATATAGGAAGTTTGATTAATTCAATTTGACAGATAAATATTAAATATTTTAAAGAGAGTGGCAACCAATACGCATCATCATTTTGGCCAGGAATAAAACAAATAGATTTATTTTACCTGAAAGCTGTCTATTTCTGTCTTAGGAACAGCCAAAATGTATGAGCTGGGGCACCATCCACAAAGTATCGTGTATATTGGATATGTTTAATAAATACAAGGCCAGGACTTACTGTCTTAAAAACCTAGTTAGGATCTTCCTGAATTTCACTGATGTGTCTTAGATGTCTTGATTTTTATCTAACATACATTTGATTTAGGTGAAAATTAGTTTTACTATGATGTAATAATAATGTAAAATTTTATATTCGTTTAGTTTGTTGTATATAAGATATTTTATACCTTATAACTTTAAAAGACTACAGAAAAATCCCCTAAAATTGATTTTTTTTTTTTACCATTTTTGCCCTATAAGTACACAATTGGCATTTACAAAAAGAAAAACCACATAATCTTTCAAATAATATATACATATCTTTCAAAGTATATATTTGGTAGCAATACCTCAATTAAAGTCAGATTTTTTTCTTTCTTTTTTTTTTTTGGAGACGGGGTCTCAATCTGTCACCTGGCTGGAGTGCAATACTCATACCTCAGCACCCTAGTAGCTGGGACTACAGGTGTGTGCCACCATACCTGGCCAATTGTTTGTTTGAGACATGGTCCTACTCTTTTTCCCAGGCTGGAGTCGGTGGCGGGATCTTGGCTCACTGCAGCCTCCGCCTCCTGGGCTCAAGCAGTCCTCCTACCTTCAACCTCCTGAGTATCTAGGATCACAGGCACACACCACCAGGTCCAGCTAATATTTGTACTTTTTTGTAGACACATGTTGGCCAGGCTGGTCTCAAACTCCTAGGCTCAAGCAGTCCAGCGCCCTCTACCTTCCAAAGTTCTGGGATTACAGGCATGAACCACTGCACCTGGCCTATCTGTATCTTTATGTATCACACTCAGAGTACATATTTATACGTATCTCCACAGAAAGACTAATGTATTTGAATATGAGTGTCCTCCTAGAACCAACTGGAGTTATGTAATATCTGACATATGTATTGCATTATTGTTATAAAATAAGAAGGCTTCTGTATTATGAAAGATATCTAGCTTACAGGTTTCATACAAAGAATTACAGATTTGTATTTTCTCACATAACAGAAGAAATAAAGTACAGAAAGATATGAGTTTAGTTTAAATATTATAAATGCTGTGTACTGTTCACCCATCTTCCATTTCAACCAAAAATTGTTTCCACTTCTCTTATAAAATCTACCATTTTGCTGCTTAATTTTCATTAACCCATGTGAATTAAATATAAAATGAAAAATCTCAGTGAAATCTATACAAAATTGTCAAAACTGAATGGCAGAATCCCTACTGCTGAATAGCTGATCTTTTGTAATTTAGTAACCTGTAAATTATGAACAGAAAAGCTGTAATGCTGACTTAAATTGTATATGCAATCTCATGTAATTATGTTATTATCCCTGCTTTCTAATTACGGAATCTCTAAAATAGTGTTGAAAAGTAAATGGTTCCCTGATGTCTGTTAAAGCAGTGTTTACATTTTTACTTAGAACTTCTGGGAATTTCAAGTTGTTATACACAATCTCCCTGCCAAAGATCATGTATTTACTGATTTTTAAAAATTAACTATTCATTGTTGGTGTAGTATAGATTGAATCTAGGTCAAAGTAAAAAGAGGTATAGTTAAATAGTATAGATTCCACATATATGTTTAGTAAAACATGGTTTCATTTTAGAACTAAAAAGAGACAACGTACCAAAATAATGGGACAATTCGTGTGCCTGTGGATAGCTTATAATTTAACTTCTCAACTAATTTTTTTTTAAAAGAAGAAAAGAAAGAAAATAAATCCAGTTCAGAAGAAAAGTCATCATAATTGAGTGGTTGTAAAAGAGACTTGTCTATACAACTCTCAGGAAATCACAAATTAAAAGTGAGACAGAGAATACAAAGTGAGTTTCCACATCACACTACATAATACTTAATTGTATGCATGGGGATGGTTTAATCTTTGTGGGGGGGGGGATCAATAAATGGTTGTTTGATGAGAACAAAAATAAATAAAACACCTGACCAAACCCAAATAGATACAGCTGACTAATTTTCTACCTTTATGCTCACATTGTGTAACTTTATAGCTCAAAAGTAAGGATGTATAAGAAGACCTAAGAGGCAAGAAAAAGAAAAAAGACTGAAAAATGCAAAATAAATTTGAAATAAAAGGTGCATTATGCAAATAGCTCTTCCAAATGACATGTAAACATTTCATTTCAATTAGTTATGTCCAAATAGAGGTCATATCCTATGAGTATTTTTTCATAATCTTTTTCTGTTTTAACAATTAGAAAAGATAAATTTTTGGAAATGGCTGCATGATTTACATATATTTTATCATTTTATTTTACCAAATATCTCATTTTTAAACTATATTTCAACTTTCCTATTCAAATTGTAAAATAATTTTAAATTAAGGACATCGAAAAAATGACTCCATATGTAAATTTCAATGAAATTATAGCACTAATTCTACAAAGCAATTTCAAATTTCAGAAAGCATGGAGTATTTTTATTTTACATGATAGTCAATTATTCTCACAAAATCTTTCTTAAGAATTATATATGTGCCACATAGAGGTGTGTATGTTTATGTGTGTATATAAATATAAATAAAAGTAGCCTTTATGTAACTAAAATACAAAAGTTTAAAATTAAAAATAAAATTTGGAGCATTTTAATGGTTATTTAAAATATATATGAAATAAGCTTATTTTATATTTTTTAATTCTATTATGAAATTTGAGATCAAAATTCTTTCCCAAACTAATTCTGGGAAATTGGTTAATACTAAGAAACTATAAATACTCCTGCTATTCATTAGTCGAAGGAAAGCAGTTGTTTTAATACGTTATTAAAATGTTTCTATTCCGCATGAAGTAAATGCCTTCAGTGTTGACAACCCATTAAGGTAATGGTGCTTCCCAGAATCCTAATAAGTGATTAATGTTTCCTTGCATCAACACAAGAAACAATAATTCTTTCATTTTGAATTTCTTTACATATGCCTCAGAAAGCTATCTTTTTATGAATTACAAATTGCACTCTAATAGGTAAAAGAAGCCATTTCAAGTGTCTGGTAATACCTATTCCTTAGTCAATTTTAACTTGCTAATGGTTGATTTTAAATTTTAATTACCTATCTTACTTTTTTTGTTTTTTATAAATGCCCACCAAAAAATTGCTAATAAGACTTCTTATTTATTAACCTAGAATATCCTGCATTTTTTCATGTGAGAGTTCAAAGTTGCTATCTGTATATTTACATGATGAGTAGAGTTAAATAAAATACAAAATTAATTTTCATCTTGATAAAATAATGTAATGAATTAAGAATTTTAAAATTTTCAAAGTCCAATGACATTAACTTTTCTATGTAGCTGATGTTGAACTTGTCTTTATGACTATGGCTACCCTTAGGTAAGAAACTCAACTACTATTTAAAACAAGCCTTTTTTTTTTTTTTTTTTTTTGAGACCTAGTTTCGTTCTTGTTGCCCAAGCTGGAGTGCAATTGCAGTGTTGCAATCTCAGTTCACTGCAACCTCCGCCTCCTGAGTTGAAGTCATTCTCTGGCCTCAGCCTCCCATAAAAACAAGTCTTAATCAAAAACTCTAAAACATGCCATTTTTTAATTAACAAGCTTGTTATTCTTTTTGTGGCATGATATAATGCTCAGTGCCTCGATTTTTGACAAAATACAAAGAAAAATAAAAAACGTATCTCTGATATCTCTGTTGTGCTATCTGTACCACTGAAGAAAAAAATAACCAGGTGGTGGGTTACATTTTTCTTTTAAATTTGTTGCTGTGAGAGCAAATTTTGCATGCTAAGAGTGAAACTCAGTCTTCAGTGTACTTGCCCATTCGTATTCTCTATTACCTCTCTATAGACTTCACACTAACTCAGTCTCCCTCTCTGTTTCAATAATTGTACGACAACAAAGTAACTGGAATGGAGGATGTATGAATACAGTATGCATACACAGGGAAAAAGTCAAGGCATATAAGTTGAATAACAATAATGAAGAATTATAGAACAATATGTATCTTTCCCTTGGAATGTATCATTCTGCGATGTTATGCCTTGTTTTTAGGAAAGGGTTCACAATAGGCTTCCGAATATTTCTATTCTCAGAAATATTAGTGATCCAAATAAAAAAGTTAAATGGTGCTAATCTCATATTAATGTTTTTGTTCATTTTGGCATAATATACTTCACCTTGACAGGCAGGAACCGGTGCATCCCATGCATGATACCCATAGGAAGACTTTCTGCACACAGCACTGCTTTTTCCAACAAGTCGGAATCCTCGATCACAGGCCCAACGGACCACACTGTTAAGCTGCCCACCTGTCTGACTGATAATATATCCATGAGGTGGGGATTCTGGTGTACTACAGTAGAAAGCTTTTCAAAAGAAAAAAAAATGCTGTTTAATTAATGACCCAGAAGTTATTACCCAAAGTGATAAATACCTATACAGTGACTAGTGCTTAAAAGTAGGTCAGTGGTCATCTATATAAATTTTAATTCATATGAACTTCATATTGTGCTCTATCCTCTTTTGAAAATAATCTACTGACATAACTTTTGGGAGACATAATTAACTCTGAGTTTTCTTCCAATTTATATTGTCACCTAAAATGTCTTCTGAATTGAAATGTATTTTCAAAACATCCTGGAGGTTCAAAAGCCCAACAAATATCTAAATGAATTTTGGAAACTGCATTTCCTGTCATTTGGGGGACCTAAATGCCACAGCCTTGGTAGCAATATTTTAGAGCATGTCGTTTACATGTCACTTCGAAGTTATATCCAGACACCTCTATCATGTTAGGTCATATATTTCATTTTGGTTGATGTCTAAAATAATCCCCCACATTCCATAATCCTCTTTCCCAGTCTATTAAAGGGTTTCCAATCTGTCAAGAGCGTTTACATATTATGATAGAAATTGCCAATAAAATAAAAAAGTTTTTCATCTCCTGATGTTTGAAATGCCAACAGATAATGTCAAATAGCTTTTTCATATATATGTACTTTTGAGAATATTCAGCATGGCAGGTTCCATTTACCTTTTGAAACTTTAGTGAATTCATCCGAGAAAAATGGGGCTTTGGGGGTAAATAGTAAGAAACAAATTGGACTTAGGATATATATGTCATAACCTGTCATTTCTAAAGGCAAAAATACATATTCAATATGTCAAGCTGTTCTTGGGGGCTAAAAGTGGTATTTGCATTATATTTATATCCAAGTTTGTCAGAAATAATAAGAACAAGGATTGGTCTATAACACGGTCAATCTAATGCTTATAATTGTTTAATTTGGGTAGTTTTCTTTTATATTATGTATCATGAATTTAATGTGCTGACTTTTAAATGCCCTATTTGGGCAAAACTTTAATAAAAAGACATTTACATTGTTCATATTACAGAAACATAAGCTCAATAATGAAAATTCTTCAAGATGACTGATTATACCCTGTATTTCTTTTCTTTTTCTTTCTTTCTTTTTTTTTTTTTTTTTTTGAGAAGTTTTGCTCTTGTTGCCAAGCTGGAGTCCAATGGCGCGATCTCAGCTCGCTGCAACCCCCACCTCCTGGATTCAAGTGATTCTCCTGCCTCAACCTCCCTAGTAAGTGAGATTACAGGTGCCCACCATCACGCCTAGCTAACTTTTTGTATTTTTAGTAGAGAGGAGGTTTCACTATGTTGGCCAGGCTGGTCTGGAACTCCTGACCTCAGACAATCCACCTGCCTCAGTTTCCCAAAGTGCTGGGATTACAGGCATGAGCCACCGTGCCTGGTCACATTTCAATTTTTTAAAACAATTCTACTTTGATTGCACAATAAATTATTTTCAATGTAATAGAAACTTATTGTAGGATACAATTATGTACGTAGTAATAATATGCTGTCAGTGACAAGTTATTCTAATATGTAAAATACAAATTATTAATAAATTAAAATCAAACTATCATCTCAGAGTTTTAAAATCAAGGGAATTGAACAGAATTATCTGTTCATACATTTTATATGTAGTTGTAAATTTGTATAAATGAGTAAAATTCAAGAGTATACTTTTTAGAACTGAAATTCAGAATTTATCTGTCTATGCCCAGAATCATAGTGTCAGAGTTGTTTATAAAACATTTATAAAAGCAATTTTCAGTTGTACTGATTACCAATGACACATGATTTGGGAGGCACTGTGTGAACACGGTATAGAAAGAGACAGCTGACTGATTCCGAGGGATTCTGCTATTGAGCACATATCCATGGCCTCTGACATGATTTAGAATGGTCTCTGACATGATTTAGAAGGGCATTTAACAGAAGGAACATAACCTTCACATAATGGAGGACTATTTATGTACATTTACTCAACAAGAAATTCCTTATTGGTTCAGTATGAGTAGACCTTATAAACAGGAAGACATAGAAAAATCTATGTCACCTTGGTATTAAAAAGAATTTCCAGCCTACATCTTTCTAAATATTGTGCAAGGAAAAGCAGTAGTGACAAAACATTTCTGTTTTTTAAAAACTGAAGGCTTGTAAATGATATGTTTGTTACCCTCTCTTTCAATATTTAAGATATTTTAACAAGTATCACAAATAGATGGATAAAAATTAAAACAAATATTTTGACCACTGTATGTTTATCCTCTGTTTAAACCTGTAATTTAAAGGAGTTATTAAATAGTTCAGATAACACACAGCTGAGCAACACTATTAATATTTTTTGTCAGTTCAAGGAAAACAAACCTTTTTTTTAAGTATTAAAAATTGCAGTTTAATTTATAACTGACTTATATAAGTTATAAGTATCCTAAATGCTTTTAATATTTTACAAAATCATATGAGGGATGTAGAATTATTATCATTACAATAGGAAATAGAGAGGTTATGTAAATTGTCCAATAACCATCAATGGAGGAGCTGTGATTTGAATTCATGACTGAGTAGTGTCTCTGCTCCTTAATCATAATCATACTGAAGATGCTAGTGAGATCTGTCCTGAAGTTAAAAGTTTTACATACCTATATATCTTATCCGAAATCCTTTTTTGTTATTGCCATGATCTGCTGACCACTGAAGAAATACTTCATGACCGTTGCTTGTTATATTAAAAGCAGATGAATAATCCCCACTGAGGGAAATAAGCACTGGACTTTGAATATTTGGTCCTTTGGGAAAATAATAAAACAATTTAGATAAAACTAATTATATTCTCATTCATCTTTAGTATTTTGTATCTTTAGAATAGTATTAAATATGGTTAAATTGCTTCACCATCAATCTACCTCATTAACAATAACTGAAAGCATAAAATATTTGTTTTAAGCATTTTAATTCTATAGCTAAACAATGTATAATTTGTAAAATAATAATGGAGCTAACTATAATTTTCACATAGTATAGGAGGAAATTTAATGTTGATGCTTCTAAAAATATTTGTAAGATAAACTCACATAAGCAGCTGTTTATACTCAAAGTTTACATGTATAATTAGAATATTTGGACTTAATTGATGAATATCCAAAAAATATAACCCTTAGTTACCATCATACACCTGAAGAACATCAAATTCCTTTTCTGTCTGGAAGAATTCTACAAATATGGTGATATTATAACCCTTTTCCACTGAAATGCTCCATGCACACATTTGAAGATTTGGGTAACTGTCAGGATATCCAGGGCTCAATATGACTCCAGTAGAATCTAGCCGTAATTCATTGGCAGGACAGAGCACTGTCAAAGAAAAATGCCATTAAATAGTGCTAGGTTTTTAGAGCCTCCATGAAAACTGTATTTTAGATACTGAGTATTCTGCTTTCATGTTCAATAGCTATAAGGATGATACGTTGAATTATTTGTTAGAAGAGACAAGCTGTATTAAACTTATGATTCAAAAGCTGGAGGAATGACCTAAAAATTTATAGTATTGATTTATTTTTTTATTACATGGAAGATGTACCGCTTTCTGGACATAAATAAATACATAAATAAAATATAAGCCATTTAATTCCTCATCTTTCTTCACATTTTTCCCAACCTTTCCTAATCTTATGTTCTCCCACCTCTGCCTGTCTTATCTATGTCTTTGCCTTACGTCTTTCTTTCCTTACTTTTTAACTGACTCTCTTCTCTCTTAAAACTTCTACTCACTCAGGTGTGTGGGGTCAGAGAAACTGCCCTCTCTCAAAGTATTCATTTCAGGTAAAGTCATTTCTGATATTAGGGATATATTTACCATGACGATTTAACACAATTCTGGGTCACAGTTGCCTTTCAGCTCTTTACACCATCTCCAGGCCATAAATATAGCCCAAAGCACAAACTCAATTTATATAATAATAATCCCTCTGCTTTAACATCATATACATATATATATACACATATATAAAAACACTTATAAAAACACAGAAAATGTGTTATATATTGACAAAACAACATAATTGTGGTCTAACAGCCTGCAACATATAGCAAATTTTAGTTGTTGGCCTCAATTGCATTATGTATCAGACCAAAATTATGAACATCTACTTAAATTTGGATTTAGAATGAAGAGTATGACTAAGTTGATCCAGCCCTTTTTACTCAAATTATGCCATTTTAACCTCTTACAAATTTTTTTTTGAAGTTCTGTGGTGTGAAAAGAGTATTGGAATTATTTAGTATGGTCCATTGTGCAAAAGTAAACCAATATGCACCAAACAGGATTTACTTCAATATAAGGAAGAACTTTCTACTTGTCAGAATAGCATAATGGCCATAGGAAAATGTCTTATGAACATAATTGCTAACAAGTTTTAAACTTAGACTGCACTATCTGCTGAATGTTCTTACTAAGAACATTTGGACAACTGAACGAATGGGTAAACTAGATAATTTTTGATGATTTGGTTAATAGAAATACATCCCATGCCATTTCCTAATTCAACCACTATACCTTAACTTTCATTTTGGAGTTAAATAGCATTGTTTCTCAAAATAATTAGAGCAACATTTTAAGAAGAATTCCTGCTTTTCCATGTTTATTTGAATGAGTTAGGACCAAAAACTACTAATGTAGTTTCTGGAAAATAGTAAATAGATGAAGAACTTATATATTCATAGTGTTCAGGGTACAAGGACAATTAAATATTTTGAGTTATAAAGTCTCCAACAAATATAGGGGTAGAAAAGAGTAAGTAACATAGTGGATTATGGAAGCTTATGATTGCTCTGTTAACATGTTAATAACTTGAAAAGAAAAGACTACTTGAAAACTGGCCAGAACTAATACATGACTTTTTGAAAACTGACTATATAATAGAGTTTAAAATATAGTATAGATAAAGCTAAGAGTTATTTTCTACTTTTTTTTGGAGAAAAAGTAGAAAATACTACTTCAGTTCCTTCCGCTTCAACCCAGGATTTTCCTTCATGGATATAATTTTGAGATTAAAAATATTGAATAACTGGCATCAGGTCATTTGTTCTCCACCTAAAAAGAGAACTCTGACATTGCTTTTCAAAAAATTTAAAAACACATAAAGAAGAAAAAGATAAACCTGAAGACTGGAAACCATATGGAATATATGAGTCAAAGACAAAAATGTAGTAAATATGTGGCTATGACAGATTGAAAATGAGTGGTATGATCCAATATACTTTACTACAAATACACAAATTAACATATTCTCACATTGTCTAACATATAGCAAGAAGCTTGACAGTCACCTAGAATAACAGTAAATATTTGTTGATTGTAACTATATGCTAGACACTGTTAAACACCATTGGTACATTCTCTCTCTTATCACAACTTTAAAAATCTGTAGACTTTTTATCCCCATTGTAAATACGAGAAAACTGATGGCCAGAAAGTTTAAAGCGCTCAAAGTCTCCCAGATTCAGTTGGAGCCAATGTTTTTAAACCAGAAAATGGAAGCATCCATTAGATTTCATTTACAACAAACTCTACAGAAAATCATATTTGGTATTATTTTCCATGTTTTAAGTGAGACACACAGAGATACAGAGCATCTAAAGAAGAAGAGAGAACAAAAATGATACTGCTATGTTTT
Source organism: Theropithecus gelada (assembly GCF_003255815.1). Taxonomy (NCBI): domain Eukaryota; kingdom Metazoa; phylum Chordata; class Mammalia; order Primates; family Cercopithecidae; genus Theropithecus; species Theropithecus gelada. Next base: position 114,467,604 of record NC_037676.1, read on the forward strand.
TAGGAAAAGACAAAAAAATTTTTTAATGGACTAAAAACGATGTAGATTAATTCTAGACGATTCCAAATGACTGTCTTAGCAAGCTTGTGTAATAAACTCAACGAAGCAAAAATGTAAAGTCAGCTTTTTGGCTTAAATGCCTGGTGAACTAATTAATAGAGAAACTCTACATAAACTCATTCTAAAGGATGATTTATTAACTTAATTGGCTAGTATCTGAAGTGTTATCAGGGACAAAAATTTATTCTGTTTTCTATATTCTCCACAGCAGACAGAGTAAGTTCAATTACTAATTTACAGGAGATTCCGATTTGGGGAATAAGACATTGAAAGTCTGAGAGACAAAAAATTGTAAAATATCTAGCTTATCTGAATGTTATTTTTACTTTAATTTTTATAAAATTTATTGAATTGGGATTCAGATATAAGAACAAGAAGCTTGCCCTCCAAGAGCTCACAATGTAGTTTTTATTGGGGTCAAGACAGAACGCAGTTATATAATTGGCTCATTGACATATCCCATGTCTGCTCAACTTTTTTTCCCATGTATAAGCCCTCAAATGTTGAGCCTCTGTCTTCTCTATTTGTGTATCTAAATATCTGAATATGAAACCTACATAATTCTAAAGGTCTAGAGAGTAGCCTTACATGAAGGAAAAAGCTGAATGAATGACATCTAAATGTCTGGAATATATAAGTGATAGACTTCAGAATTCTCAACCAACTTCAAGATGTTCTAATAGCATTAAGACCATGAGAAATTCTCACACTGGCTCCAATTTATACCCTCAAACCTGCTTTTCTGCTTATCTTTTTGCTACCATCAAAGCCTCCTGTAATCTTTTTATCTTCTTGTAAGGCTTTCAATTATCATATGTTTAGAATAAAAATCAGAAGTTACTTTAGACTTGTGATAGCAGCTAAGATACTGCACAGGAAACAGATTTCCAGTATTCTCAGGAATTAATCCCAAAGAAGGAATTAATCCAAAAAAAAAGCTAGAAAGAATAATAAAATACAACTCAATTGTATTCAACTTAATCAACATTTATGATAATTGTGTGTTAGGCACTGTTCTGGGCCTAGGGGCTACACAAATGAACAGTAAACGTTTTTTGAACATCACAGCTTAGCACATCATTCAAGGTCTATCTTTGCCTTACTCTTTTAACACAGTGAATCCTTGAAGTCCATGCCCTGTTGTTTTTCACTTCTCTACCTTTGCATATGTATCTGCCACTTAGACCACCCTCTCTCTAGCTCTGTTCTACCAGAATAAGTCTCACTGTCATTTGGAACTGTGTCTCATGACTCAGGGAACAATGCTTCCATCAAGCTTTCCCTGCCCCACAGTGGCTAAAAATTATATGAATCTACAGCTTCCTGGTCTCTTTCCCTAAACACTGTACTGCTATCCCCTGTATGAATGCCATAGTACCTTTCCATGACACATCCACAGCAAGGGCCACCTAAAATTTATTTATTTTTTTTTGTTACTTTGCTTGTTTATTTGCTTTTTTTCCTCAGATCCTCATTATATAACAGGTACTCAATAAAGTTTAATGAGTCTAGTGGTTAGAGCGGAAGCTCTTTCTAAGTAAAAGCAATCAACCTTGAAACCTTTATTTTAAGTGATTTCCCTTTCTCTCCACCTCCATTCCCACCCCGAAGAGCAAAATAATTGGAGTAAGTTGAACGGACTTCATGCTAAACCAGAAAAATTTACCCTTGAAAGAATCAAAGATGTTTAGAGTTAAATCTGATGAACAGTGGATTATTTCTAAATGAAATAGCACATATGAGTTACAAAACTTATAGCATTGCTTCCAGTTAAATATTTCTTATTTATATAAACAGATTTTTCTCAGTCTTACCTGTATTAAGTTAAACATAAAGCAAATATTTTAGAAATAGATAACCATAAGAACTACTGAATACCTTGACAAACTGGAGGTGCTCCATCCATCTGCAGTCGTTCTCCTAATCTGCACGTCAGAATTGCATTACCAACTAAAGTAAATCCTGGAAGACACTGATACCTAATAATATCACCTATTAAAAAAAAGAGGGGAGGTTTCATATAAGTAACAAGGTGATGATAAAAATAAACAAATATTTCAATTGTAAGAGAATATTTTCTCCTTTAGTTATTTTCAATCAGTATAAAAATGTTATTAGGTATAAGTAGGAGTTATATTCAAAATATTGAAAAACCAGTATATAATAGTCATTGACCAATGAGGACCGAAGGCAAAAGTGAACTGCCATTCCCTCTGTACTGGTGCATGCTGACTGGATATAAGCAATAGTCATAATGAAATAATTTAGTTGATATAGGTGAGATAGGCAACAAAAATACAGCAAGTAGTTAGAAGGCTTTCTATTTATTGCTTTTGTATCTGAATTAAAGTTACATCGGTCACTGATAGTTTCTTTGTGTGTTTCAACCAAAATCAATATAATAATAATAATGAATAATAAAAGTTTACTATGGCAACATTAAGATGTCTTCGTATATAATTTTTTTTCAAACTGTGTGGCATTAATTATTTGGGTTGAACTTCCAACTCAGTTTTAAACCAACTTTATGATTAAACTGAGTAGAATCGACTAAGCATTTTCCAAGATATGAAAATGAAATATGACTTCTAATATGCCCTACAAACCATTCATTCTGCCAAGTCAGGCATAGGTCTGAATTCAAAGAACTACAGTGTCAGAAGGCAGCAAAATAACAGTTTGGAAAGAACCATCAGAGTAAAGTTAACGGGTTCAAATTTTAATACGTTTTCTAATTGTACATTCCAGAAAAACAAAATTACTTTTTCTTCTCTAATATTCCCTTTCCTCTTTTCACTCCTCTCCCTTCTTAAAAATTCTAAATAATCTCTATCAACACAGGGAATGAGGATCTCAAGTCAGGCTATTACTATTCTTTATTTTGGCTTATTTTTAAGCAAATAGTTCTGCCAGCAGTATGTTTTCCTTGAAAATAATTTAACAGCCTTTACCTATTTCAAATTCATCATCTTCCGTCAACATTTCAGCATTGGGTACAGGTGGTGGAGGTTGGCACACCCTTAGTTGATAGGCTATAAAAATAAACAATGTGTTTATTCCTTTTTTGAGCAGCTACATGTATTCACATATGCAAAAAAACAAGAAAATTATCAAAGGTTGTTCAAAAAGAATAAAAATAAATTACATAATTTATCAAGTTTCAATTATGTCTTTATTTTTAAAAATATACTACAACATTACAAAATATTTTCCCATGGTAACAATGCTTACTTTTTATTCCTTATTTCTTACCCTTATTCTAGTCCTTCTTGTTATGTGGTTCAAAACACTTTGTTTTTTTCCTCCTTTGCATGATCACAATTTGGAATCATGTATTCATGTTTGCTTACTTGCTCAATGCCTATCTTTCCCAATACACATCACTGAATCCCCTGAACTTACCCTTAGCAAAGTGCATGGCATACAGCAATAATTGCAAACAAATACTCAGTGTTTACTTTATTCCAGGCAATATTATAAATACTTAACTCAATCCTAGCAAAAAAAAAAAAAAAAAAAATTCTTATTTATGTTACTATTTCTTAATTGTCCCCATTCTTTAAAAAAGAAAACTGTTAAAGAGAGTTAAAAGTTTTCCCAAATCACGTAGCTATAACGTGACAAAGCTGAGGTTTGAACCTAGGTAGCCTAGCTCCAGAGCCTTGTCTCACCATGCTACTTTAATATAATTAAAAGATGTCTGTTTGTCAAATGTCATGTTTCTAATTATTATATCATTTGAACGGGTCATCCCATTGGATTACATTGGCATTTGTAATCCGATTTGTAATTGAAAGGCCACCACGACAAAGTCTCTATGAATCCAAGCTTCATGCCTACTATCCCCACATGATATCTAAAATCTACAACAAAATCCTTTGCTTGATTGAAGTCTTTTTTTATCTTAAAGTCTTCCGAAAATGTACTATACTCATATTCATTCAGGAAACATGTCTTATACTATTATAACATCTGAGGCAAATTGTTTTATATGCCTATTTTTACTACTTAAACTTAGAAGTTCTTTATGTACTCAATGTGCCGATAAAGAGAATGAGATTCAAAAGACACAGTAGCTTATACAAGACCACACAAATAGTATAGGACATAGACAAAAATTGAAGTGTATATCGTCTAATTTTAAAGTGCATTCAACACTACTCCTATTGCAAAAAAAAAAAAAAAAAAGTATTATGTGAGCATTGAAGAGTATCAACTAGACCAGGTGAGGAAGATTCCTACAGTAGGAAAAGAATGAGATATACTTGAAAGAAGGAGTAAAATTTTTCCGGTTCTAAAGAGTAATCCTGAGGAGAAGAGCATTTCAGGTGGAGGATAAAACTTGAACAAAAACTTGGGCAAAGCATAAAATCATTAATTCATCATCATCCAACAAAAAGCTACTTATAAGAGATTAATTGGCTAATACATGTTCAGGTTACTAAGTATAAATAAAAGAAAAACTTTTCAAAATGTAGATCTAGAGAGATGAAACAAAAAATAAATGTGTTTTAATTTTCTTCTGCAAATTTTTATCTGTCCCTTCAAACACCTTCCTTCCAGTAGTTTAGCCTGTTTATAAAAGCACTTGTTGTGCATGGATGTTAATTTGCAAGTAAAACACCACTGTACAGAAGAGTTACTGCTAGAGAAGAAAGACTTGCTGGGAAAGAACTCCATAGCATAAAGTATAACCCAGATTTTTGATAAAATGTTTGGTGGATAGTAATTAGGAATTTTGAAAATTGTTTTCCTGAACTTATTACTTAAAGGGGGTACAGTGATAAAGGTAAAAGGTAATTGTAAGAAATGCCAAAAATGTAAGAGAAAAGGGAGAAGACATGGGGAGCCCTACACAGAGAAATCTTTCTGAGACTATGCTTTAGAGAAGATTTTGACTGGTCTTATCATAGAATAGAGATCAACTCAGAAATTACAGAAATGTAGAGATGCTCATGTCTGTATTATTTTGCTTGTGCTTTCCTGTGAAGTTATTTTAATCTTCATGCTAATCCCAAATTGTTTTATTATTTTAAATAAGAAACATTTTTTTATGTGGAATCCATGACTATTATCATCTGTGGAATATGCTGAGAATGACCTAGATAACTCAGTTGCAGGATTTAAAAGATCAAAGGTTGTAATTTTTTACTAAAGAAGACTATGATGCTCAGAGTTATTATGTTACTTTTCCAAGACCATGTGGGTGCTGTAAGCTAATGTCTTATTCTCTGTTCTTTCCTATCACTGTCAGTTTTATAAAATGTATCCCTAAAAGCTAAGGGATCACTGTCAGCCCATGGAGGGTCTGAGGTATAATTTCCTTACCTCCCAACTCTATTTCAACAAGAACAATTCTATTCTTATCAACTATAAATTTGAATTCTGAACAAACTTTCCTTTAAATAAACTTTCTACATTGTTACCTAAGTGATTCCCTTGATTCCTTTGGCTAAAATCCTGACTTTGTGTCTCAATTCCCAATTCTATATTGCCAGGCTAAAAATCTTTTGTGATCTCTTCACGCCTCCCTTTCCCACCCCTCACTGTTATTTTCTAATCACAGAACCCTTTTCGTGGCACATGTAAACACGATTTGTTCAAAGTGTGTTATTTTCCATTTATTTGCATACTTGTTCATTGGGTCCCTATGTAGACTTTCAGAGGCTATTTGTTTATCTACCTTTTTCACTATCCAGGAATTAGTTCTTGTCACTATACTTACAATTCAACTAATATTTGCTAATAACTGACAGAATGTAGGTTTCTTCAGGAGGGAAACAACCTCTCAACAGTCTTCCCTAAGATGACTCCCAACTTTAAAATTGCCAGTGGGGATGAAATAGAAACAACTGAGTGTCAGAGAATGCTACACATTGAAATATAGGCAAGATCTGGCTAAAATACTTTTCAAGGTTGAACTATGTAATTTTGAATAAATAGTAAAAGAGAAAGGAATAATGAAAAACAAACAAACAAACAAACCTCTTTTCATCTGTTTCTCTTTTGACATTTGAAGGCCAAGCACTACAAAAGTTTCAATCGTAAGCAGCTCACAGAAATTCTGTTTTCAATCTTCATCAATCTCTACTAGTATGTTCTTTAACATAACTTTATGATTTGTCCTATGTCTTTCCAATCTTGCTACCAACATCTCAGTCTAGATTCCTGCCATTTCATTCCTGCTGTACTGGGTTGAATAGTTTCACCTAAAATTCATGCCTTTCCTGGAACCTAAAAATGTTATTTGAAATAGGATTGTTGCAGACGTAATTGGTTAACTTAAAGTTGTATAGAATTATGGGGGCAACCTTAATTCAATATGACTAGTGTCCTTATAAAATGAAAAGCGACACAGAGATGTTCACACAGGGAAGATGGCACATGATGATAAAGGCTCAAACTGTGGTGATTCATCTATAAGCTAAGGAATGCCAAAGATTGCTTTGAAGCCATCAGTTTGTGGTACTTTGTTTCAGCAGCCCAAGTAAACTAATACGCCTGTGTTATTAAATTGGCCTATAGTGTGTTCCTTACCTTCAGTGTCTCCCTGATACTACCCTTCTTACATTCACTTCACTAGAGTAAGGCAGTATTTATCTGGAATCCACTGTGTACAAAGGACTCTGAAAATTCCTTTACATGCCTCTTTCATTAATCAATAAAATGCCACATCAAAATATGTGTAAATTACTCATGTTACCAAAAGAGATACTAAATTTCATAATGGCTGAATTATTTGCCCAATTCACACAGCCAGAATTTGAACCAAGTTCCACTATAAAATTAAGACACATTGTCTCCCAGATTTATAGATAAATAAGCCTCATTTGGAATATCACTTTGTCACTGCTATTTCCCTGTTATCAATTTGCAGCGTTTTTTTTAATGGCCTACAGATTGATTTATCATCTTAGATAAAGCAAGATCGTTACCCTAATTCTCACCAATCCCTCACATGAGATGTCTGCTATATCCGGCTGAACTTTCCTGGGTCCTTTGTATTTGCCACGTTCATTTCCTATCCCACACCTTCATTTTTGGCAATCTTGCCAGCCTAGAAATTGGCACAACAATATTTAGCATTTAGTGTTTTATTGTGTTGAATTGTTTTATGTATTGGTTCATGTTCTATGTATAGCTTAAGTATTTTGTATTGTATTTGCATTTCCTACAATACCTAACACATTTAATTAAGTTGTTTATTAAATAAGTTATTATTGAGCTCCTATGATGTGCCAGATGTCAGAAACCATAATAGGTGCTGGGAATGCAAAGCCTGCTCTATACATGCTAATAGTTGATGAGAAAGATATTAATTAATTAGAATTTAACTAGTTGACGCAAGGGCTGTGTGTGTGTGTGTGTGTGTGTGTGTGTTTTCTGGAGAGGAATGATAGCCCTGGTGAGAGAGAGGAGGGAGCGAAAAGAGCAAAAATCAGGGGCTAAATCAGACAGGATTGTACAAGTTATACTCAGGATTTCATTTATTTTAAGCTGGACCAATGGGAGGCCTTTAAAGAGATTTAAGTTGGAGAGGAATGTGGTCAGATTTATCCTTTAAAAGATCACTGTGGCTGTAGTCAGAAATTTTTAAAAAGCACACACACAATTGGAAGAGGACAAGAGTGGATAGCAAGAGACTCCTAGAATCTATGTTGCAGTGGGTGTTAAATAAACAATTGCTGATAGAGTCTACAAAACTTCATAGTGTCCCCAAATGACTTATGCATTAAATTAAAAGTCTTGATTATGACCTCCAAGGATTTCTAACTTTGTCTAATTAACTTCATCCCCACCTATTAACCAGTTTATATTTTTAGCTACAAATAAACAAAATAAGTTTATCTCCTCTACTTAAAATTCAAGTACCACTGATAGGCATGTGGCCTATCATCCTCACTTCTTAAAAAATGTTAAACCACAACTCTTCATTTTTAATACTAAATTTCAAAAAATCAAACCTGTCTACAACCTCTTACTGTAGTCTTTTTCATTACTCCATCAACAAAGTTCTCAAATGCTCGAGAGTTTAGTATTTGATGATATAGCTAAAACTTTATGTTCTATATGATTTTCTTTTGTCTCTCATTTTCTTGAAATCTGTCTTCCTAGCTCTTTTATAACTTTGAACATGACTAAAACAAGAGATGTCTTCACTGATAATGCTACGTAAAGTTGATCCTTTGCAGTTAACTTTGTTTCACAGTCTGGTAATTTTCACAATCTGTAAGAATTATGTATTTGTTTACTCTCTATTTTCTTATATTTGTTTATGTATTTGTTTACTATTTTCTTATACCAGAATGTAAGCTCCATGAAAGCAGGAACTTTTGCTTTTCTTATTAACTACTAACTCTTTAGGGCATAATCCAGTGTTTGGCACATGGCAGCATTCAGTAAATATGTGCTGAATGACTGAATGCTAGAGAAATGAAAGAATGAATGCTGAATTAGTGTGTATACATACATATATATATATAATGTATAAGTATGTATATGAATGAGTATATATGTATAATATATAACACATTCTTATGGTCTTGAGTATGGACATAGTCTAGACTCTTTGGTTCTTTGAGTTCAAATCCTGTTTTGAACACTCAAAAATTGGGAACACTTGGGCAAGTTATTTATCTTTCCACCTTGCTTTCCTCATTTATAAAATAGTAATAATTTTATGCCATCCCAAAGGGCAGTTATGAGAATCAAATGGGTTTACACATGCAAAGCACTTGGAATACTGTCTGGCACATTTTAAGCATTTTAAGCTTATCTTTTAATAAGAATAAACCACTATGATATCAAATTGGGATTCTATTTCTTCAAGATATTTGATATTCACAAATAAATAACATAAATATTAATACTTCCTGCTTTTCTTAACTTTCACTTCTTATTTCTAAAGGACATTTTGATTTGGCAATTATTTACAGAATTATGAATAAAATTGAGACATCTCATCTTTCTTGGTCAAAGAAAAGGGTGTAATGACTGTGAGATGTGATGCATCAGACGTTTTGTAATTGAAGGCAACAAAGGGGAATTAAACGTTGTGCGGCTCTGCTTCTCTTTCTGAATGTGTTTCTATCAAACCAATCAACATCATAAAAAATATACATAATCCAGTTTGTATTGATAACTACATTTGTGCACAAAGCAGGCTGATCAAATATTTACTCTAGAACCAGACCAATGGTTCAAATCTCGGTCTGCTGTTTGCTAGTTCCATCACCGTAGGCAAACTGCTAAGAATCTGCTTCAGTTATCTCATCTGTAAAATAGACATAAAGCCAAGATTGAGTTAAAATATTATAAAGTGCTTAGAATAAGGCCTCAGTGTATTACCAGTTAAGAGGGAGGGTACATCCCCTGTTTGACAAATATTGGCATCAGCATTTCTGCTGTGATGATGTTTGTACCCGATACACATATAACTTCAATCTGACGTGACCTTCCTCAGAATGGGTCATTCGAAGCACCCATGTGACTTCGCAGAACGTATCTAACCACTTGTTTGTTTCTATTCTGATTTAAATTGGATATTATTGGCCAGGCACAGTAGCTCACGCCTGTAATCCTAGCACTGTGGGATGCTGAGGAGAGCAGATCACTTGAGGTCAGGAGTTTGAGACCAGCACAGCCACCTGCAGGGAGAGGTGAAAAGCTGTCTCTACCAAAAACACAAAAATTAGCCAGGTGTGGTGTTGCACACCTGTAATCCCAACTACTTGCGAAGCTGAGGCAGAAGAATCACTTGAACCCGAGAGGCAGAGGTTGCAGTCAGTTGAGATTGTGCCATTGCACTCCAGCCTGGGCGGCAGAGCGAGACTCTGTCTCAAAAATAAAATAAAATAAAATAAAATAAAATAAAATAAAATAAAATAAATAAGATATCCTTGTTTTACATTGATGTACATTATGTCGTAGTATAAAATTCATGAGTTTAGCAACACATTTCATCATCCTATATAATATATGTGTCTGTGGTTTCAAAACTCTTAGCACAGTGCTCTGGAAATCACTTAAGAAATACTAATTAATAAATCAAATTAACACAATACCTCATTCTCTATAAAATATATGCTTTGGTTACTCAGGAAGAAGGTAAATAGGTCTGGCACAAATAGATCCAATATTGTATAGGTTAGAATCATAGACAAACCGGAAATAATCTTAGAAATCATTTCTCCTAGACTCCTTAAGGGGTGGTAGGAAGATGACCTAAATAAGTGAAATGAGGTGGACAAGGTCACACATTCAGTTACTGGTGGAACTGAAATGATTAAGTCATATAAATTATGTCATCTAAATTTTAAATCGCATGTGCATATATTTTAGTCCATGTTTTTCATGGATTGTTCCATTTAGAAACAGTTTGCAGCCATGACCATTAACAGAAAAGCTGCACAAAATAGGTATTCACACTTTAAAAACACGTATTGGAACTAAGTATGTGTTCTCTTTAGAAGAATCATTTTGCCGGGCGCGGTGGCTCACGCCTGTAATCCCAGCACTTTGGGAGGCCGAGGCGGGCGGATCATGAGGTCAGGAGATCCAGACCATCCTGGCTAACACGGTGAAACCCTGTCTCTACTAAAAATACAAAAAACTAGCCGGGTGCGGTGGCGGGCGCCTGTAGTCCCAGCTACTCGGGAGGCTGAGGCAGGAGAACCAACGGCGTGAATCCAGGAGGCGGAGCTTGCAGTGAGCCGAGATTGCGCCACTGTACTCCAGCCTGGCCGACAGAACGAGACTCCGTCTCAAAAAAATAATAATAATAAAATTAAATTAAAAAATAAAAAAATAAAAAAGAAGAATCATTTTATCTGACATGCCCCACCAACTTTTAAACACCATTTACTATCTAACAACTACATGAGGGCATCATATTCCACATGTCTGTATCTTCTGAGGATGATTATTATTTAAATAGTTCTCTGTTTTTGTTCCAACGTGCATAGATATCTGGTTCCTCATCCAACAAATACGTTTTTCGAAGCTGGTTTAAGATTTGATTCTGGCAACATTTTTTCGTTATTTTTAATTTTCTATTTTCTTTGCAATGAAACATCCAACCCAATTCCAGAAAAGAATGCTGCATGTATCTACTTCTATTCAATGCGCTATTAAAGACTTCTTCAAAAAAGACACACAGAACACTGGCAAATTGCCATTCCTTCTCCAAACCAAAAAAAGGACAAGCACATAACCTTTCTGCCAAGTAAGGACACAGTATTCCTCACAGAGGACAGAAATAATGTTGCATCTTCCCTTATAAACTCTAAGCTCTATATAAGCCCCAGTGTACTTCAGTGCTCTTCCAAGTATGATAATCTCATGATTTGGGGAAGATTTTGGAGATAACAAACGTTGACAATTTTATGTTCTGTTATGCAGTTTTGGCAGTGTTATTTTTAAAGTTATCTGAAACAAGCTTAAACTATTTCACTTGAAAGCACAGCTAAGTGTATTGAAATTAATGCTATCTTAATTTTAATGAAGAGAAGAAAACAATAAATTTGTTTTCCATTTTGCAGAAAATCTGCCAGTGGGTTGACATGAACATAGAAGTGTGTTCCAGCAGGGTTTAAATTACTTTACAATATCCCTTTTACACCACTAATATTTTATATTCAGTTTGTTTCTCTGACTCTATAAGGGAGAATATTAGAAATCAAGAGAAAATGCTTATTTGGATTTAGAGATGAGAGACAGAAAGTTTCTATCATGAAGAATGAAAATGAATCAACGATATGGTTTGGTTCTACGTCCCCACCCAAATCTTATCTCAAATTGTAATCCCCATAAGCCCCATGTGTTGAGGGAGGGACCTAGTGGGTGTGGTTGGATCATGGTGGTGGTTTCCCCCATACTGTTCTCATGAGAGTGAGTGAGTTCTCATGAAATCTGATGGCGTTTGACAGTTCCTCCTTTACACACTCTCTGTCTCCCCTGCCAACATTTAAAACGTGCCTGCTTCCCCTTCCGCCATGACTGTAAGTTTCCTGAGGCCTCCCAAGCCATGTGGAACTGTGCATCAATTAAACTTCTTTCCTTTATAAATTACCAAGTCTTGGGCAGTTCTTTATAGCAGTGTGAGAATGGACTAATACAGTCAACAAGAAGTCACTCTTATTATTTTCCTAGAAAAGAAATAACAGAAACTATTGTGAAACAAAACTATTCGGATATCTCCTGGATTATTTTAAGAACATTTCAGTATCTGTTGCGTGAATTGTCTTCTTCACATGCAGACAGCTAATTTAAGGTATCCTGTCTAGTGCTGAGCCCATTGAAATCTGAAAAACAATGTGCCAAAGGCCTCTTCTCTACATTGTTGAGTTCCCTGGCATATAGACCTGGCTCTAATTGATAGGCCATCGTCTCCTGTTAAACATAAACAATTTCCCTAAAAACTAACAGCAGGCAAGGTAATTCTTTGACCTCGTTGAAATAAGACAGAAATAAGACCTTTCCATAGTCATAATCAGAAAACAAGAACACTGTTCAAATCATCAAAATGACAGAGTCTTCCACCTCAGCCAACCTTAGTGAATAGTATTTCCACACTAATTATATAGGTATATTCCATTCCCTCCACCTTCTAGAAAACAAAGTTAAGATACCCAATCATAAAACTGCTCCAATTTTCTGACAGCACCCAATCCAGAAGAAAGTTATGTTTCCTTGAACTCCTCCCCAAACCATCTCATACAGTCGAATTCCTATATCAAGACTCTACTGACACACTTTTGCTGAGATCACAGAGTCCCTCATCATATGCTGTCTCACTCATTATCACAAGTTAATAAATCTAACTTTTTTTTTTTAACAGAAATTGTGTTCCTGAAAATCTTTGGCTGGAGGCAACAGAAAGTAAGATATTTAAGAAAATAAATACCATACTTTATCAACTGGGCATATACATACAGTGAAGTGTCAAAAGATAGTAATTTTGACATGACTTTTAGTCTTTTGAGTTATAATTAAGTAGTCATTTAAGTCATTTAACTAATAGTAAGTGGTATTTTCCTTTCCTCCTAACAGTTCTTGCAGTTTGGTTTTTAGCTCTATCGCTTCATTTTATACACACATGCACACACACACACACACACACACATTATTACCTGATGTCCATATCCCCCATACTCTCTGGACATCAAATAATAAAACCCTTTATGGGTTCTGTGCTCTAGTTATTACAATACAAAAGGAGGTCAGGTCTTCAGGTTATGTGAGGCAAAGGGGTCACACAGTTAAAGGCAATCGTGATTTATGCTTTATATAAAGCATGTCCTTACATCTGCAGCAGTCTCTTTTAGGATGAGACTTTGTGAAGTTAAATATACTTGTTTCCAAATACAGCATTTATTGTAAAAGTAGCATAACCATAAAAGATGACCTGAAACACATTACAGGCCTTTTAAATACATTTCTTAAAAATAATGAGTCATTATGTAATCAACTCATTCTTCAATATAAAATGTGCTAATAACAGAAAATAATGAATAACATAATTATTAAATCATATTATGTTAAGAAAATCTTCCACATAGAAAGTGAATTTCCCTAATACATTGATATTAGAAAAATCGAGTATCCTGGATAATTGGCTTAAACACCATAACATAACTTCTGTATTAAATTAGCAAATACATATTGTGGTTATACTCTAGTTGCCGATTATTTTGAGTGACACAAGTCAGATCTCAACAAAACTTTTACTTTCTCTTGGCCCAGTGACCACAGCACATTTTAGAAACTATAAAGAATACACTGAGCTGTGATAAATCTATCAAGGTACTATTACTACTTTGTAGATCTTTGGGAAATGAAGCAATAAGAAGCTTAAAGCTCCAAGTTATAATTAGGAGGCATATTGAGAAAATGAGATGACCCATCATATTGCTAAAACTGAAAATCACTTTGACTAAATGTTTAAAGAACAATTGGGTTTATATACCATTAAATATAATCTATTCATAAGATAATATCAGCTTAGAACATTGCCTGGCACTTAATAAGAATACAATGGATTTTAGCTGTTGTTATTGTTGTTTTGATTTTTCAAAAACGGATCATTCTTTGAAGTCAGGCAGACCTATTTTGAATTTCAACTAGCCTTTCTTCTTATTGGTTCTCTGGTTTTATGTAGGTTGTGTGGTTTTTCACTCAGTTTGTTCATTATTAAAATGAAGATAATAATACTTACCTCATAGGGTTATTATGAAAATTAGCAATAATACATGGAAAGCACCTAGCACAGTGCTCAGCATATTAAATTTTCAATAAATGGTTGTTACCACTAATATAGTGATGGTTATACAAAGTCACTGCAAAAAGAACACTCAGTTAAATTTATTTTGAGTAATTTATCTTTTAGGGGGTCATTAATTAGGACTGAATATTATTATTAATTATAAACCAACCTCATCTTGACTCTACAGCAGATATGAAAAAAAAAATGTGGTTCTTACTTTAGGAAACCATAGTTATAGCAACACAAAGAGAGACAAAAACATTTCCTCAAATGAGAAAAATATATGATATCTGAGGTAAAGTGCCTCAGCATTTACGCCTGTCCTATTTTTTCATTGCAGAGAGCTTTCATTTTGCAAAGCTTTTTTATGAATGTTATTTTTGATCATAAAAGACTTTATGAAGGTGATGTTTTATAAAAGACAGATGGCTGCCTGGATCTCATAAAGGAAGTTAGGTTAGAGAGAAAAACACACATTTTTTTCTTCTCTTTTCAAGTATATTAAAAATATATTAATAAATAAAACTTAAATAATCAACGTGACCTTAAGAAAATACACAAAAATATTGAACTGTCAACTTTATAAAATAAATATATAATTCTTGAGAAAATCACTTCTGAATTATTAAGCAAGGGATATCAGAAGTAACTATCAAGTCTAAGAGGATATAAAGAAAACTGGGTGGGTGAGTAAATCATTCAAAGATTAGGTATACTCAACCAGCTTAAAATAAGTGTTAAGCTTATAATGAATTATATACTCAGTTTATTTATCAAAAATTCCAAATAATTTGACCAAGTTTTTACTATTATGAGACTTCATTTTGACATTGAGCCTATAGCTCAAATTAGTATTAACAGGCATATCTTCTTGTTTTTGTTAAGGAGGATGTGATTTAGAATTACACATTTAGAAATTCTAAAATGATATTTTTAAAAGTTATTACTAACACAGCTCAAATAAATACCAACAACTTTTTAAAGAGACTGAACACACACTTCCCACTGTAACACTAAAATACAGTCAATAAGAAAATATAAAAAGGATAAGAACAAGAAATTTGTATCCTCAAAAAACACTCACTTAATAAACTCATAAGGCTTATAAAATAATACACCATATTGTAATTAAGTTTTCAAAAGTTTGGTAAGAAGAGTGAGTGTAATCACAGAGGTGATGGCAGTGATCACCATGAGTTTAAATTATTAAGAAGTGGAGGATATGGGACTTAACATAAAAAGACTTAAATAACTGAAGATGAGTTAAGAACCCAAGAGTAGTTATGATGGAGACAAAGATGTGATTTAAGAATGGAAGTTCAGGAGGCAGTGAGGAAGCCAACCTGACTGAAGTTGTGTAGGGACTGGAGAGTAAGAATCAGTGAACTGGATTATAGGGTAGCTTTAAATTAGATTTACTGTAGGCCTCATGCATTCTTGAAAAGGCAGGTAAGGATGAAAGCAGTGCTTTAGAAAAGTTATCCTATTAGGGCTAGACAAATTGAAAGTATCAGTCAATTTTTAACATGAACTCTGGCTATGCTCCCAAACTTCAAGTTTATTTTAAAATTTGAGTGGAATCTCCATAGCTGTTGATTCAAACATTAGCCTTCATTAGGCTCTGGCATTTTTTTTTTTTTTTTTTTTGCACCTTATTATAAAATCTAATGAATGAATGTCTTATTTGAAAAATCTAAAATGTGAGATAAGATATGGTATGGAAACAGATATTTACTGAACATCTGCTCTGCCAGGCATTATGCTAACTGTATATTATCAATTATCTCCAGTTCTCAAAATGTCTCCTCAATGTAAAGCTGACAATATTAACAATTACAATATTTCTACAGTTGAGCTATATAAAATTGCCCATAGGACTTTTTGACGAAAATTGGTTCAACCTAATACATGCCAGTAATTGGAGTAAATTATACATATATAATATGACATTTAATCCTCTCAGCAATTCTATTATATTGTTTTATAGCTGAGGAAAGTAGAGATCAAAGTGTAACTTGTCCAAGGTCAAATAGAAAATAAAGGGCTAAATGAATATTTGATCTGTTGTTTGTTTGTTTGTTTGTTTGTTTAGAGATAGAGTTTCACTCTTGTTTTCCAGGCTGGAGTGCAATGGCACCATCTTGGCTCACTGCAACCTCCGCCTCCTGGGTTCAAGAGATTCTCCTGCCTCAGCCACCTGAGTAGCTGGGATTACAGGGATGAGCCACATGCCTGGCTAATTTTGTATTTTTAGTAGAGATGGGATTTCACCATGTGGAACAGGCTGGTCTCGAACTCCAGACCTCAGGTAATCCTCCTGCCTTGGTCTCCCAAAGTGCTGGGATTATAGGCATGAGCCACTGCACCTGACCTTGACCTGCTTTATTCTTAAGCAATTCCATTTCTATCACATATGTCTCAAAATCCACTTGCAAAAGTCAAGTGAAACATTTTGAAATGAGGATATATGTTTATATATTCATATATGTGTATGTTTAAATCCACATTAAGATTTTGTGTTTATGTGTAGATATCTATTATCCACATATTTTTATATGAATGTGCACATTCTATCTCCTATACACACACACACACACAGACATACAACACTGACATCCTTTCCTTTAATAATATTTTCCCCTTGAAATGTCTCCTAAATTTTATAAAAATTTTATACTTCCTGTAGGGTTATCTTGAGGATATTTATAGTTCTTCAGTGAATAGTCCTTTCTTTATGATTGCAAGCAGTACATAAAAAGATTTAAAAAAATTAAGTAGAAATCCTTGTGGAGATAAAATGTACATAATATAGTTTGGCAACTAATTCTTTTTTTTATCTTAATGATAATGTATTAGTTCCTGAGTTGTGATTATCAAAGTAATAATTCTATTGTTTCAGCTTTAGGCTATATCTACAAACTGCCAGCATTAATGATCAACTCAGTAGGAAAGGCAAAAAAAATTTTTTTTTTAAAAAACACCCCAAATAAAAGTTGTCTGACTGAATACCCAACTTTCCAGATGAGATCAGCATATTCAGGGTGGTATGGCCATAGACTGAACCCCTGACTTTGCAATTGGTTATGTTGGATTGCATATCAGTCTGGATGACAGTGGATCACTACAGAGAAACTAATTAGATACCATCTAATTGACTGATAAGTGCTCAAATTAAGCAACTCAAACATTTTATGATCAACTTTTGACTAGATACAATGTGCTTTAAATGTCTTTGAACACAATCCCAGTTGATTTACAATATTTTTCACGGAATATAAGCTTTAAGTATCAAATATTTAGCTACTTTATATTAAAAAGGTGAAACGCTAAGTCATACATTATGTAATGGGTAAAGCACCTATCCATCCTCACATTTTCATATAATTTTTGCAAACTTAATTTAGTAGATTATTGGTCTTGTGAAATGCCCATGGAATTAGTCTGACTAAGTTATATGAGGCAGAATGTGTTTTAATGAGACTATGGTCATAGCAGATAAAAGGATGTATCATTATAGATAAATAACCATTTTCTTATTGATAATGGAACACAATTGATTAAGGATTAAAAAAAAAAATAAAGAAGAGAAACACCTCTGTGAAATCTTCTCAATGTCCTTTCAAAAAGTTAAGCTTATGAATACAGAGCCCAGAACAAAGGACCCTATACAATGAAATAAAATTGAGACTATACATAAATTATTCCACAGCAGTAAAAGCTATGAACTTAATGATCTGGAATAGTCACTTAAAACTGTAAGATTCTAGAATAGACACAGTTTTGAAACAAGAGTATAAATGAATGAGTAATGTGATCCAAAGCATAAAGATACTGAATGCTAATTTTAGAAAGATTCACAGCAGGTTGAATAGATTAAACATTTTGTATAGGAAAAAAAATCTATTGATGTCTCAAAATTACATGCAATAAAGTATGAACAGCTGGTTCTCTTTTATTGGTTTTCATGCAAAAATGATTATTTTCCACTGGGTAATTACTGACTGATTTATCTCCTATATCCATTTGCTCACATTTTAATGTCCCTGAATACTTAGAAGAGGTCATCTTTTGCAAGGAAATGTGTTTGAAATGCTAAAGTTACTGTGATTATAAAATTTCCAAATTTAATACCTTTTCAATCATTGGTTAAATATATATTACATTCAATTTTTTCCAGAACAAATTAAACAGTACCAAATGAAATAGGAACTCTCAGATAATACCAACCATGATAACTGAGCACAAAAAAGCCACTTGTTGTGAAATCACTGTGGAATTTGATTAGAATCTGATTTGAAGTACTGTAGACTGATTCCAAAGCGGTATTGCCACTGAACTGACCGATCTGAGGTGAGTTTTGGTCTGGTCCATCCCTATGAGACAAAGATTGGGAAAGGAGGAAAGATCGAGATTGATTTTGGAAGTAGTTTTGAACGAAGTTCAATAAAGGTATTGCATATATTTATATTCTAACATATCAATAATAAAGATGCAGGAAGCTAACCAATGAGTGCAAATAATATATTTTATATCTATGTAGGTGACCACATATTTTTAAATGTAAAGTATAAAAACAGATTACATTTTTGACCTAAATGAAATGCACTCATAATAGTTATAATTAATACATTGTCTTTGTTTTTTTAGCAAAACTCTAGTGCTTTTAAATGCTTGAGGTTTTCCCCCTTTTATTTTCTTCAGCAACAGTCTTGAGAATCACAGACTGTTAAAGTTACAACTCTTAGAACTCAGATGAACAAATTACCAGTTGTTAATTATTAATTCAGACACTTTCTTTAATATATTTGTATTTATTTATTTATTTGTTTAGAGACAGGTTCTCACTCCATTGCCCACGCTGGAGTGCAGTAGGATGATCACAGCTCACTGAACTCTTGAACTCCCAGGCTCAAGGGATCCTCTCACCTCAGCCTCCTGAATAGCTGGGACCACAGGCGCATGCCACCATGTCTGGCTAATTTTTTATTTTTTCTAGAGACAGGGTCTCACTACGTTGCCCAGGCTGGTATTGAACTCTTGGGATGAAGAGATGCTCCCGCTGTGGTCTCCCAGAGTGCTGGGATTGCAGATGTGAACCACTGCACCCAGCCTTAATATATTTTTAAATAAAGATGTTTCAATTGACAAGACTGTAATACAATTAATTTTTATGACAGGAATCCACTAGTTATATTAAATAATTATAATTTCTTAAATTCCACTGACTTTTATAAATAGAGAACTTCCATACTGTAAACTTAGTCTGTTAACTCCCTGTTTTAGCACATTAATTTAATAATATCTTTAAATCTTGTTTTCACCTATGAAGTCTTTATTCCACAATATTTACCTAGTTCGTGGGGCAAATAAGCCACAACCTATTTCTCTTGTGTGTGAAATTCTACAAGACACATACTGTCAGTCTCAGTTACTCACTTCAATTCAAATATCAGATGACAATTTATAACAGAGTATTGTGATATATTTTTATTCCAACCTTGTTTTACTGTATACTTAGTTGAATAAATCAATAGCAATAGTCCTGACTTACCATACAGTAATGAAATCATATATTGGTTCTGTTTGAAGGACAGTAAAATTGATGTAGATGCCATTCCCAGGGGGTACTCTTACAAGCCAAAAACAATCTTGAAAATTTGGATATTCATCGGGATACCCAGGAGAATAAATGGTGCCATTCATTGCAGTTATATTCCCACCACAAAGAGCTATGGAAAACATAACAAAACAAAATAATATTTAAAAATAACAATAAACTGACTATGGAGAAAAAGGCAAACATTTCAAGTATCTTAAGCATTATGAAACACATTTATGCTTTGTTTTTACTTCAGTTGAGGTATATATAATGAAGTTGGCAACAGTGCACAAAATACAGTCAACTTTTCTTTATTTTGCCACATGAGTTATGCTAAATAATTATTAATGATCACTAGATTAGCATTGTCTTCTCTATTTTCAATTACATTGTCTTCTCTATTATTTAAATATTTTATATCAATGCAAAGACTTTAAGTTTCATTTGCCTCTTACTATGTGTACATATAAGGCCTTACAAGAGGTTTGAAGCCTTTTATTTCAAAGGTTTTTCTAGAGGAAAGGAACTCAGTAGCAGTATCTGGGTTAGTGGTTTATATAAGAATGACTTAAATACATACAAACCCACATGCACCCCCTTCCCTTCCCCACACACATAAGAAAAGCTCTAAAGTGTGAATCAACTGTTTTTTTCACTCCCAGTAGGAAAGGTTAGGACTCCTGCCAATAATGATAAAATTGTTATTCATTATGGAGCCTCAGGGGTTTAAAAAATATCTTCAGCTGAGAGACTATATATTTAGCATGCTATTGGAAGAGGAAGACAAGTGAAAAGTGCCAAAACAATATTAAAAACAGATGATATCACCTAAAAGATAGTTTCAAGGTAGAAGCATACCTTCACACCTTGGAAGTGGATGATTCCAGTTACGACTGACACCATGAAGGCACGTGAGAGCTGAATTTCCAATTAATGTGTATCCTGGGAAACATTCAAATGAAATGGTTTGACCCACAGTAAAATCATTACCAATTACAAAACCATTTCGAAACGGGCGTGGATCAGGACAGCTTTGCAACTGATAGGCTGGAAAGAGGAAAAAGAAAGACATTTTTTCTTTCCAAATTTCAGAGGCCATAGATAGGGTACTAGAGCAATTTTGCAACTTACAAATAGATGTGATGCTACTTGTAGTTGATTATAAATAGCAATTCAGGTTTATGATAAATGCCGTCAATGACCTGTGACAAAAATTTCTTCTCATGTCTACAATTTTCATATTTAAAATGTTAGCACGATTCATAAAAATGCATGCTTTCTTCACCTACTTGTGCAACCCAATTAAATTATGTTTTAATGAAAATGTATACTCTTCTTAAAGCTACAATTTTAATCGAATATATTCTGATTCTCTTCCATAGAATGCAATTGCTTCTGATTATAAGTACACAGAATGCAGTAAGAATATGTATAAGCCTAATTCTGAGCCTTTTTACAGTTTGTTTTACTAATTGCTTTTCTGCAGATCACAATATACTTCTGTTGAGTTAATTTAAAAGAAGTTAGCTTGTAAAATAAAGCACTGGAAAAACATTTCATTTTAATATAAAATAAACTTTGTACTTCAGTTATGGGATAATTTTGGCAATGCAGTATAATTGCTTGTTTATTTGTTCATACTTCTCTTGCTCTACATTTTGTATGAGATCTTGTTTGTACTATCATCATATCTCAAAGCCTTGGCTATTGCCTTTCACAGAGTAGGTGTTAAATAAACATTACTAAATAAATGTTAGAACTATGAGCAGGGCCTATACTCATATAATATCAATATTTGAAACTTTTTTATTAAGAATTCAAAATTGTATTCTAATTAGTAAAATTTAAATTGCTGAAAATCAAAGACTACTTCCCTACCTAACCATTAAAATTTTATATTCCTCAAATAAAAAATTACATTTGAGTTGAATAGATTATCCTGTTGTTTATTAAAATATAGCTCACATTTTTAGGACTAAAGGTTTCAGAATTAATGAACAAATTCTTTAAAACGTTAAGTGCTTTTATTCTTAATGTGTCCTTTTCATTTTAATTAATATTCAACACAAAAAATATTCTACACAAAAATATATTAGAAAGCGTTATCATTCCAACTTAAGACAAATGTGTATTAGGAATGGATCATTAGGAGTTGGAATATATTATTCTATTAAACATACCCTTTCAGTTTCTACTCCATGCTTTTTAGTTTAATAAGTATAGAAAATAGATTTTAAGCATTCAGGAGAAAGTTCCCATTCTAATATTATATACAATACAATGAGGCAGGAGAATAGGGCTGAAGGCAGGGAACCTAAGGCTTTCCAACTCGGACTTCCTCAAACTAAATTGAAAGGAAAACCCTAACTTTACTCGCCTAAGTAGCAAAAGCACCAGAGGCAACTCCATCTGCAAAACCCTCACCTTTTCAGCCCGGCAGATGAGAAATTGGCTGTTTGCAACCAATCAGACTGAGTCTTCGTTTGCATAGAAGTATAACTTTGTAACTTCACGTTAGCCTCTGATTGGCTGCAAAAAGCATTAGGTTGTTTTTTGGAACCAATCAGATATTTGCACAGCAGTGTGACCTTTGTAACTTCACTTCAGCTTCTGGAATGGCTGCTTTCAGATCAGACTCATTTCAGGCTACCACTTCATTTACATGAGGTGAGCATGAAGTGGCCAATGGGAAACTTCTGGGGGTATTTGGACCCAAAAAGATTCTGTATCTGGGCCCTTGAGCCACTGGTCGGCCTGCTCCCACACTGGGAGTGAACTTTCATTTTCAATAAATCCCTGCTTTCGTTCTTTTGTTGCTTCATTCTTTCTTTGCTTTGCTGGGCGTTTTGTACAATTCTTTATTCAAAAAGTGAAGAACCTGGACAACTTGCAGTCACAACCTTGTACCGGTGACAAACAGGACTTACCAAACTTAATAATCTTGTCAGTAATAACATTAATTTTCAAACTGATTCCTTCAGTAGAATGGTACACTTAATTGTACAGTATAATTTTTCCAAATTCAGAAAGTTCTTAAAATTTAACCACAAGATCAATCCAAAAATAATATTGACTCTGTGAATATATATGTTAACTATTTCTTTAAAATGCACTAGGTTAGCTACATAAATGTAGCACAAAACGAAACCATTTTAAAACTCAGTGTGATTCACAAATAACATCTCCTCATCATTGTAATACATTATGGCTCATGTTAATAATATGCCAGTAACAGTGAAAAAAAAATATATCTTTAACACTTGTATTATGTCAATAATGAATTATTTTTCAAGAATATATTAACTGAAAAAAATCAGAATTAATAAAGTTTGAATTCTAGTTTTACATCATTCAAATAAGAATATTATTTTGAGAGGTAGAGGGAAAATGAGAATAGGAAAACAGCAGGTGTAGTCAGGTTTAAGGTGCATGGCAAAGAACTTGGCATAAGGCCATGTACACTTGCTAAAGTGTATCACAAATATGGTTCTGAGTCTTCTAGCAGCAAAGAAGAGAAACTCAATCAATTACCTGATTGTTATAAAAATAATTACTTTCCTTGTAAGCATGGTAAATTCAATGTGCTGGCAGGTGATTGAAATGACTCCTATTTTATAAGAGTGATAATGTGAAATGTAGTGTTCTTACATTATGCATACAAGTATAATACAAATTATAATTATTTCAGATCCATGTAATTTGATATTTAAGACCTATCTCTATCTTAACTACTTTCAAATTTCCTTTCTGGTACATACTTTAGCAAATATTTATTGTGCTTACTGTTCTAGGTACTTATGATACGCCAATGAACAACCCAATTCCCTGTTCTTAAGGAACTCAGATACAAAAGCATTACATAAAGTCCTTCAATAATTAGGGCAGAGATGTAATAAAATTTTAGGTTATTTCGATTAAAAATTTCAGCTTTTAGAAATACACTTTACTATGTAAGATATCATCATAATTTTAATATTTAATTTTAACAGAATATATACATATAAGACATGAAATAATAGCTAAAATGTACTGAGTACTTACAAATGATGTACATCATGGAATATACCTTACATACATTTTATAATAAAAAGTTCAATACAACTTATCTGAAAGTTAGTATAATTAACTCCATTATGCACATGAGCAAATGGAGAGCAAGGCCGAGTCCACATTAGATAGAATAGGAAGAATCAACATTTGAGCCTAGCTCTACTTATGCCCAAACCCTTCACTCAAAAGAGATAAAAATTTTGCTCAAGGTTATGCAGCAGTTCTGTTTGAGAGATAGGTCTAATATAACATGATTATCAAAGTATTTATATTCTCATGACAATAGAACAAAATGAAGGAATGTCATATTAGTCTATCACTATAAAGTAAAAGAAAATTTTACATAATACATTATATGAATAATACAAAATATATTTTCAATATATTCCTTTTAATATAAAAGCAAAGATAAATCTTTGCTGTCCAGCTGGACTTGTTTATTTGCCATGCCTTGCTTAATTTAATTGTGTATTAACTTAAGACTAATTCAATCCTGTTTCATGGTTAGGATTTTCAAAAGTCTCAGAGAGACATCATTCTCCCTATGTCCCCCATTCTCCAGAGAGTTGCATTGCTCTAAAAATCTTCCTAATTGAAGCTCACCTTGGCATAAGTTTTTTGTTTTTTGTTTTTTTCTTTCTAAAGCAGAATACAGAAAATAGACTCAGTTAAATATTTCTAATAGCTGATTTGGAGTTATATAAACTTTCACTTTTTATTATTTCTCTTACCTTGGTATACAATATGAAACCCTTGTTTGTTTTGTGAATAGTCACTGTGAAAATACAAGCTGGTTTCATGGGTGGTACTGAATAAGGAAGATGGTATTTGAGGACCACTAAGCCGGCCAATAACAGTACTAGTTTCTGAGGATCCACTTCGTACTTCCAAATAATCATGTATGGTTTCTGTAGAAAAATTTACAAACTGGAGATGTACACCTGAAGAAGAAAACAAACATAATGCTACTTTATTTGTTTTACCAAATTAAACATAAATATACACACACACAATCACATCAAGTTACTTAGATATGTTTGCATTTAAGTCAAGAGGCATAATCTCAAGATCTGAGTCATGGATTTGCTGTCTGCCTAGGACAGCTAACTTTGCTAAGGTTCAAAGTAAAAGAATACTGCTCTCACATGTCCATTATTAGTTAAAAGGAAAAATCTTTCATTTCACTATAATGTCACTGTATGGAAAATGATCCAAAAAGGTGGCTTTCTTATTCTTTAATACCCTTTAAATTACATAAACTAATTTTTAGAGGAAAAGGTCACTTTTGGCCTAATTTGTGTTATGTAAAAGGTCAATCTAAGGTTGAAAATAATTGCAAATTTGTAATATACTAACATAGATTTCGCAATTGCATTAGAAGTTATTCATTCATAGGAGAGAAATTAACTTCTCAGAAATATAACTTCTATATAATTTAAAGGGTGCTCTTTATGCAAGCTTTTATATAATAACTTCAGTAAAATCTGGTGACCATTGTTATATGTGGTCATATTGCAATGTAATCTCAATATCTTTATAAGCATAACTAAAATATGAGACAGTGAAATGTCTCTGGGATAAAAAAATCTTAAAGTATGTTTGCTTAATTAATTTAACACTCAATTTCAGTAAATTTGATGTTTTTCTTACTATTACCACTCTCCAAATTATTTATAATAAAATCTGATATGCAGTGAATGTTTTAAGTTATTTATATTTGCTGTGCATTATATATATTACCTGCCGTAAGTGATTTATATATGCTAACTTATTTAATTCTCACCATTTCATGAGAATGAGGAAAGTGCGTCACAGAGAAGTAAAACACATGTAAAGTTTACACAATGACCCAGTAGGCTTGAACTGCAAACCGAGGCATTCAGACTCTTAGGCTTATGATATTAATAATTACACTGGGGCTCCCAGTAAATGCACATCATGTTACTAAACGATTTTTTAAAGAGTCCCTTGGACAAATAAGTTTTGGAAATACTTAAAACAGGGTTTAAAATATTAAACAACTTTCTATAAAATTAGATTAACTTCTTAGAACTTTGAGCATGCTACCTTAATATGTGAAGACCCAAGATGTGCACTTTTTGTTTTTATTTTTAACTGAGCACTTTTATTACACAGCATCTTTCTAAAAATTGTTTCATACATTCTTGAACAAATGTTTCTTTACCACTTGAAATGTATTTTTTATTTAAAAAAATTCATATACCGTTTAAATACATTGGACCTAATATTTGATTTAATCAAAACTCAAAGAAAATGGTGTGCTTATTAAAATGTAATCAAATATGAAAGTCTTATGTTTTCATTTATAGAGATATATATTCAAGTTTTAATAAAGTTGATTTTCAAAAACAAAAATTAGCCAGAAATTGAAGATAATGTTATAATGAGACTATTGAAACTATTTTTAATAATTTGTTTTAAAATAATTAATTTAGCTATATAAGCTACATTGACTAGTGAAAGACATGTGGAAGAGCCATGCTGGTTCAATCTGTTGTTCATTTACATCAGTATTCTATCAATGGACATAGAAGTTCACTATAACTTTGAACTTAGAGTTTCCACATTTTAGCCAAAATGATCCTAAAAAGGATTTCTAAATAGAAAGTCCTCCAGCAACCTTCTCTCAATAACCCCCTGCTCTCCCAAAACCTCAAGTCAGTCACACAGTATTCAGACATGCTTAATTTTTTTTTAGTTTTCTCACCTGCATTTTTCTACTTGTCACCTTGTTTACCTAGAATTCCTTTCACACTCCCTGCAGCAGACTGACATTCTTTGCTGGACTGACTTTTACTTATCTTTCTGTTTTTTTCATTTCATTTAATCATTTATTTATTTTTTAGAGACAGGGTGGCCCAGGCTGCTCAGTGGCATGATCATAGCTCACTGTAAACTCAAACTCTGGGACTCAAGCAGTCATTCTGCCTCAGCCTTCTGATTAGGTGGGACATATAGGTGGGCTCCACCATGTGTGGCTAATTTTTTTTTTTTTTTTTTTTGAGACAGAGTCTTGTTCTATCATGCAGGCTGGAGTGCAGTGGCAAGATCTTGGCTCACTGCAACCTCTGCCTCCCGGGTTCAAGCAATTCTCCTGCCTCAGCCTCTCGAGTAGCTGCAACTACAGGCGCTTGCCACCATGCCTGGCTAACTTTTCATATTTTTAGTAGAGACGAGGTTTCACCGTGTTAGCCAGGATGGTCTCAATCTCCTGTGATCTGCCCGCATCAGCCTCCCAAAGTGCTGGGATTACAGGCTTGAGGCACCGTGCCTGGCCTGTTTACTTATCTTTAAAGCTAATGTTCAAGCATCACTCCCTCTGTCAAGACTTTACTGCATTTCCTGTACTAGACTGATGTCCATTCTAAGTACAATCCTGTGCTCCTTAGTTATACTGTATAAAAATAATACATTTTACTGTCTCCTCATTATGACTGTAACTTATTTAAAGAAAAATGCAGTCTGCATTGGCATACATTTTATCTCCAGCACTTAGCAGTATCTAGAGTATAATATACACTCAGTAAATATTTGTCAAAACTGAGTTATCTGTTAACTTACGTAAAACATTTAAATATGTTTTTATACTCTGAGGTTGTAGATGCTTACTGGGTAGTGAGATACCTAAGTTCAGTCCTCAATAACTGACATAGTACAGAATTTCCTAATTACTCTAAAACCACCTGGTTTGTGCTTCAATGAGTATCTATTCATCCTAGTCTCTGTGATTTAATGAACATGTGTACCCTCAATCAAGCACTTCTTTTAGTGCATTTATAAACTCATAGGATCTGCAAAAGCTGTAAGAGAGTATATTAGTGATGTAAGGGTAAGAATTTATTAAATATGATATATGATGTAATATATCTAAAATATTGGGAATTATTACATTAAAATTAGGAAGGTATTATAGTGATTTGTATTTAAACCTAATATTTTAAAATTTGTACTACTTTTTAAAAATAAAATCTGATTTACTTATAAAGAAAATGGGCTGAATCCAATAGATTACTAGAATATAATAACTGTACTACTTGATTACAGCAATAAGAAAAGAGTTACAAAAACAATGTACATAAAATTTAGGTTGAATTTATCATTATGACACATACCTAATTCAGAGTATATCCATACATAACATAGTGACTGAAAAATAGTATAAGTTTGTCTATCTATCTCAATCTATACATCTCGATATGTAATTATAAAATGCCCTTGCACACTGTTGGTGGGAATATATATTAGTACAGACATTATAGGAAACAATATGGAGGTTTCTCAAAAAAATTAGAAATAGAACTACCATATGCTCCAACAATCCTACCACTGGGTATATGTGCAAAAGAATTGAAGTCAGAATCTTGAAGAGATATCTTCAGTCTTGTGTTTTTGCAGCATTATTCACAATGGACAAGATATGGAGTCAACCTAAGTGTCCATCATCTGATGAATGGATAAAGAAAATATAGTATATATACACAATGAAACACTATTCAACCATAAAAAAAAACAAGGGAATTCTGTCATGTACAACAATATGGATGAATCTGGAGGGCATTATGTTAAGCACAGAAAGACATATCACATGATCTCATTTACATGTGGAATCTGAAAAAACTGAACTCAGAAGTAGAAAGTAGAATGGTAGTTACCAGGGTGTAAGAGAGAGGGATTAAGAAAATGTTGGTTAAAGGGTACAAAATTTCAGTTACACAAAAGAAGTAAATTCATTGTACAACATGGTAACTATAGTTATTAACAACATATTGCACTCTTGAAAATTGCCAAGAGGGTTTTAAGTATTCTCACCCCCCAAAAAATTCAAGGTAATGTGTTAATTAACTTGATTTAGTTCTTCCAAAATGTATACATATTTCAAAACATCATGTTGTACATGATATTTATGTACCATTTTTATTTGTTAATTAAAAAAATAGAGTAAAAAATAGAAAATGCCCATATACCTTCAATTTTCCAAGTACTCCATGTGAAATGTATTTGACTTAAGCAACAATTATTTAAATTTCACTCTTCAATTTACATAGCTGTATGTATTCCTAAACTAAACTGAAATTTCTGAAGATTGTATAAAGTCTTATTCAACATTGACATTTATTTTAAGGCTACATTAATAAATATTGAAAGCTCTTTCATGTGTTTTTAATACACATACCAAAACCTATGGGTAGTTTTATTGTCCATGTGCAATCTAAACTGCTGGGATAGTTTCCAGGAAACCCAGGACTGAGGATCACACCACTGAAGTCTGACATAGCACCACCACACTGAGCTGCAAAATAACAGAAATCCAAAGTAAACCAGAGTAGAGGAATAATTTACTGTCCTAAAAAACATATTAAAATCATTTCACATTTTCAAGGCTCTGAGTTAAAACTGTTTGATATAACTTTGAATATTGTCAATGTTCATTCACTATACACTAGTAATTAAATATAATCAACAACAGATTTTCTAAAACAGCGTAAGAAGACATCATCCTTCCTTCCTCAGAAATAAATGCAAAGTAAATCAATTATTGCATAAAAGTAACAGATCATGCACAGTGAATGTAAACGAACAAAGACATGTCCTTTGCCACAGTGGGTACTTTATTTCTCTTTCTCAAGTAGTCCTAGAAATGTTTTGAATCATCCCAAAGATGATATAATTTAGAGTAAAATCAAGTCAACCACTTTAGCTCTAAGTACTGTATTCAAGAGGAAATCATTTTCACAACCTTCCCTCCTTTTCCTCTTTTTGTGAAAAGGCTCAATAAAGAATTTTAAGCAAAATGTTAAGTTTCCATTCATATGTGAGAATTTCACATTACACATTAGATATGGCCTTATTTTATCCTAAAAGAACCAAGACAAAAAAATAGAGAAGTAAAAATACGTAAAAAGATGCACACAAATTTGAGAATTTAGGGAGTTCGTAAGTGTGCTTGTTTTGGAATCCCTATGATACAGGTTTACTATCAATAAGGTAAGCAAAAGCTATAAGACCAGAAATTTACTCAAGGTTTTAAATATAGTTAGATAGAACTCTTGAGCATATATTTAAGGCAATTGCATTTTAGAAACCTATTCTTCCCTCTAAAGCACATTTTTATCATATTATGTTAGATGAAGAATCGAATTTCATGACTACAAATGAAATTCAAAAGTTACCTATATAGAACACTTATTTGCAATGGCATCCTATTATTTCTTGCCAACAGTAGCAACAGGCAGATACTCAAATCTCAGGTTATATATTTTAAAGGCAAATTCAGTGGGAATTTTAACAATGTTTTATACAATATTCAATAACAAGTTTGACAACTATCTTTTGCTATGTGAACTGAATAAATTATGTGTCAAGCTGATTTTACAAGGGAGAAATATATAATCTTGGAGTTAACCTGCTTATAAACCTTTCATGAAACTTTTGATTATAATCAAGCTCTAAAGATATGCCCATACGCTTTTTCAAGCTTCTGAAATCTCAGTTAATTCACTCTTAAACCAAATCAATTTTCGACGAAGTTAGTATTTACCAGTTCATTTTCCTAAATTCAATTGTTCATACATATTCATCACAAAATCTGATAATTAATGAATTGTAAAAATAATATTTTGGTCAATTAAAATATTTTTAAAAATATTTCTGGCAATACACGTGTAGGTTTGTTTTGCTTTATTCTGAAATTTGAGTAAAAGGCAAGGACTATCTTTTATTTTCTTGCCTTCACAATTTCAAGTCTTTGAGCTGCTCATTGTCCTTCTAATTCTGTTACTTTCTATCACTTTAAATATGAGCTGGAATTCCTGTCCTCTGCATTGATGGTCCCTCCTTTCAGGGTGAAAAATACCAAAACCAAAGGAGAAAAAGAAAAGAGAGTAAAGAGTAAAGAGATAACAACAACAGAAGAAAAACAATGACAAATCATTAGAGACATATGAAGAAGCATACCAAAGAATGCATCTGCCTTCAGCAATTTGTTCATGTCTATTTCCTCAGTATCTCTGCCATCTCAACACTCCTATGCCTTGAATAACAATTTTATGTGTGTCATCAGCGGCTTATGTAGACTCTTTTGTGTCCCATTACACTCTTTTTGTTAGGGACAACCATAGCTTAGTCTTCCAAAATAAAACGAACTTTTGTTTTTTCATCTTAGTTGTCTCTAATATCTAAAATCTCACATGAATTTTCCTTCTTTCAATCAAAATATCTGGGAGATGGTTTATTTTCCAGTTCACAAGGCTGTAGCCTTGTTATCTGATGACTAGTGTTTTAAGACATTCTCTAAATCAGCCTCTTGCTTTCAGCTTCTTGTTACAATATTGCTATTGTATCACTGCTATTACTTTAATACTCTATCACATGTAGTACAAGCTTATTGTTCAGAAGTTATAAAATACAAAAAAAAAAAAATAAAGAGTAGAAAGGAATTTAAAATGTGCCAGGCACGGTGGCTCATGCCTGTAATCCCAACATATTGGTAGGCCGAGGCAGGCGGATCACCTGAGGTCAGGAGTTCAAGAGCAGCATGACCAAAATGGTGAAACCCCATCTTTACTAAGCATACAAAATTATATAATAAAACAATTTTTTAAAATTTAGTTCACAATATAAATGTAAACTTAATCAAGATGATACTTTATTTACTAAAAGAAGTGGTAATTAAAAAAAATATATTTTATATTTTATTTCTCTTTTACTCTGTCTTATGGTACTGAGAAAATTGATTTTTTTAATAATAATAATTGATGCAAGCAATATAACAAAATGGGAACTGTCCTGTAATACTAGAGTGGTATTTAAATTGGTACAACCTTATGGACAAATTTGATAATATTTATGAAAGAATGTAAGCAGTTCTATTCAGAGACATAATTAATCTATTTAGGAAAAATTATAAGCAAACTATTAGAACTGTGCTCTAATTACAATATGAGATGTGTTCATAATAAACATAAAATTATGAAATACATAATGTGAAAAAATAAATATATAATTTATAATATCAAAAGACAAGAAATAAACCTTTAATGAAAAAGAAGTTAACTGCACAAATTAGACAATGCTCTGTGTCAAGAATCAAAATTCAAATTTTGTTTGTTTCAATTGTGGTTTTTGACATTTCAAATTTTATTTCAAAAACACAATATGGTATGAGAAATTCTTACACGTTAATACCAAAAAGAAAACCATTACTCTCTCTCTATACACACACACACACACACACACACACACACAGTATCCCAAGCCTTTACATTAATTTGTTCACTAAACAGTATATATTGGATGCCTATTTAAGATGAGAAACTTTTCAGGTACAAGCAATATAGTAATGGATGAAAGATCTAAACTCTCTGCTTTCATATTAGCAGAAAACATATTTATTTTACTCTTTGTGCTCTTTTATATTCTCAACTTTTATAATCAATTGGATATACACATAAACACAGACACACCACACAATATATTTACAATCACTGTTATCTGTGCATATGTAAGTATTCCAAAATGCATTACATGTATATATGTGAGGTAATTTTAAAATTGGTATATATGCATTTATAAATTATTCATAGTACGTTAAAAGCTTCCCTTAAAAAATCATCCAATTTAAAGTCTGAGTGTTTTCAATGTACTTTGCCAATTAAACACATCATCATTCTTAAACATTTTTCAGTACTCTTCAAAAAGAATTGTGTGCATTGAACGCAGATGTTGTGGAATTAATTGTGTCCCCCCAAAATTTATATTTTGAAGTCCTAACCCCTAATGTGACTGTATTTGGAGATAGGGCCTTAATGAAGATACTTAAGGTTAAATGAGGTCATAGGCAAGGATCTTAATCCAATAGGACTGGTGTCCTTTAAGAAGAGGAAGAGACACCAGGAGTGCGGGTGCACAAACCAAAGATCATGCAAGAGATACCATCTATAAGGCAACAAGAGAGGCCCTTAGAAGATACCAACCTGCTAGCACCTTGTTTTTGAACTTCTAGCTTCCAGAACTGTGAGAAAATAAATTTATAAATTTCTGTTGTTTAAACTACCTAATCTGGAGTATTCTGCTATAGCAGCCCAAACAGAGGAATATAGTACAGATACGGTCATGGCGCAGGGTTAAGTCACACAAGTCATGGACTTTTTTTTTTTTTTTTTTGACTTAGGCTCTTTCTCCTATTCAGAAAGAGCCATCTTCTTCCTCCATGTGTCTTAATTACACTTATTATCCAAAACTCTGTGAAAGCCTTACAAGCTGAATATGTTTGCCAATACTTTAATCAACACCAGTCTCACTTTTCTGAAATTCCATCATGTAGTTAATGATACAATTTAACACTAAATTATTTGATAATAAATTCATTTATTTTATTTTTAGTACTCCAAATGGTAATTGAATGTTTTAAAGGTAGGGATCATACCTCACATTACTTTCTCATACTCTTTAGAATCCAGTATATTAATAGTTGCACACAATTACAAAAAAATGAGGAAGAGAAAAGGAAGCATGATTAGAAATAACTTGGAAGCAGCATCAAGTTACAGCAAAAATGTGGGCCTATACTTTCAAAGTACCCAAGTTTCCTTTTAATATATTCCATATCTTGACTGGCGGTCACCACTGAAGACATTTCATGAGGTGTCATACTCCCTTTGTTAGACATTTTAGATTCCTTATCTAAATTCCGTCTAAATAGCAAGCAATCGAATATTTACTTATATTCCTGTTCAATGGATACACTGAGAAAACTCACTAGGAATTTTTTTAAGTCTTTTCTTAATTTCTACAGCTTAAGTCATCCATTGATATTGAAGTTGAGGATAAATAAAAATAAAATTTTCAAATTAAAAAAGGAAGATGTGAAATATCTTCCTCAAAAAGTCATTTCCATAAGATCTGGTAAAAGGCAAACTATATATTTGAAAATCATGATATACAGAATGAAACTTTAAAATCTGATGAAGCTTACAAATACTTTATAGTCTTTTAACCTACCTAAACAAATTGGGATTGGATAATTCCATCTTCTTACAGGTCCTGGCATACATGTAATGTGAGAGTGACCCTACATAAACAAAATGATGTGGTTCAGTAAACATATATAAAAAGTTTAAATTTATTGTAGTGTAGTCAATTATTATTATAAAAACAAGCTTAGGTACATGGTTTTATTTTTATACACATATTTACTTTTATGGAAATCTTAGAATGATTAAAGAAAAGTGATTATATACACCTATGATAAAATGTAAAATATAACTACATGATATTGGTAGAAAAAATAATACTTTATATTATATTAGAATTGTGGTTTTAATATTTCCTATCACAGTATGTTTTACTAAGATACTGCAGTGACTATATAAGTGAAAGGGTCATATACATGGTGGTTTATAATAAATTGCTGTAATACACAAAGTGAAATAGGTTAAATAATAATTTTAAAATTGTTTCATAAAAATATTAAAACAAGTCAAAGTATATTAACTTTTCTATTGAAACATAAAGTCCTGAAAGATTTGATTGTACTTCCGAGATTTATAACTTTGTGATACAACTTTAAAGACTATAAATTACTAATTTTTAATTTTGCTTTCTCTGAAGAATTTATTTATTTGATATGTGAAATAGTGTTTGCCTTAACTTTTTATCTTAATTGGTTTATTCTTTAAGGAAATTTTTATGCTATTATAAACCTGAGAACCTCAACAAAAAAAGTAAAAAAAATCAACATAAATACATAAAATCAGAATATACATTGCAAATCCACTTTGTTAGCAAAATATACTTGTAGTAAATTTTCACTAATTTGAGAAATGTATTGCTATGGAAGTGTCATTCAGTACTTTAAGTAGCATTCCCTTTTATTTTCAAATTCTAAAAAATCCAAGAATTCAGTTGTTCACAATCCTATGTGAATAGAGACAAAAGTAAAGATTAATTTTTACTTTAAAAGTAAAGACTTTAATTTAGTTAATTAAAATCAAGAAGAAAGGACTTCCTAACTTTCCTAATTTTGACTCAAAATCAGTTTTTTTAACTTCCAAACAAAATAAATTTAGTCCATTCCAGCAATACTTCTCATGCGTACATTTTATTAACAAATTGAGCACCCTTTTGATTTAAGATGCAAACCAGGAACAATGTCATAAAACCCATGGCTTATCAATCATTGATTTGTAAAATATTCTGAAAGGGCAATGAAAATCAAAACCACAACTTTAAAATAGACTTACCTGAAGAGAATATCCTTGATCACACTGAAAGGATACCACATCTCCAACCATATATCTGTCTCCAATTTTAATTCCACTGCTAGGAGTTTGTGGTTCAGGACAGGAATCCAAACCAATTGCTAAGAATATTTAATGATAACAATTTAAGTACCTTTCAAGTGATAAATGCTTAAGTTATGCATATTAAGTTGCTAACATTGAATATCAGTGTCTTATCAAACTAGATACTACACTGAGACGTTGAGAACGTTCTGTGAACAAGATTTAACTGTAGATGCTAAGAGCAATGCACATTTGAACACCATTATAAAGTTATACTTTTTAAATTTTTACAGCACCAGTCATTAAACTAGCTGTGTGAATATACCTAAATCGTGTTTTAACTCCAGGCCTAATTGTTTTCTACTGTGAAACAAAAGTAAAAATTTCTGAAAAGAAAATTCCTACATGAAAATTAAAAAAAATTTATTATGATAATAGAATGAAATAATACTTTAAAAACATTCTTAGCAAAAACTAAAAAAATTATTTGTCATTTTATCTTCCTTGCTTAACTCTTTCTTCTTTTATTCTGAATCAGTTTTTAAATTCATGAGGTACATTTTGATGTAATTCTTATTATATTTAAATTTTAAAAAATATAGTTGTAAGTAGAAATTTTCTTTCTCTGAAGGTATTATAATCAAAAAGGAGAGGCCAAGCACAGTGGCTCATGCCTGTAATCCCAGCACTTTGAAGGGCTGAGGCGGGTGGATCACTTGCGGTCAGGAGTTTGAGATCAGCCTGGCCAACATGGTGAAACCCCATCTCTACCAAAAACAGAAAAATTATCCAGGTGTGGTGGCAGGTGCCTGTAATCCCACCTACTCGGGAGGCTAAAGCAGGAGAATTGCTTGAACCCAAGAGGCGGACGTTGCAGTGAGCCAAGATCGTGTCATTGCACTCCAGCCTGGGTGACAGAGCGAGACTTCATCTCAAAAAAAAAAAAAAAAAGAAAAGAAAGAAAGGAGAAAAACGGGAAAAATTGGTGTCTCATTGAGACCTGAAAAGTATTATGTGCTACTTGAATTCAGTATTTTATTTTTCTGATAAGGAGATAAGAATGTAATTTAAAACACTTTCATTATTTTTATTAGGTAAGAACTTATTCTTTATCTAGAGTAAATGAATAAGTTCCTGGAAACACATAACCTCCCAAGATAGAGTTTTGTATCTAGAGTCAATGAATAAATCCCTGCAAACACACAACCTCCCAAGTTAGAATTAGTGAGAAATTGAAACCCTGAACAGACCACTGATTTCTAAAATTAAATCAGTAAGATAAAAACCTACCAAAAATAAAAACAAAGTCCCAGACCAGATGGATTTATGGCTGAATTCTACAAAACATACAAACAAAGCTGATACCAATTTACCAAAACTTACAAAAAATCAAGGAGAAGGGACTTTCCTAACTCATTCTACAAAGGCCACCACCATCCTAATACCAAAACACAGCAAAGACACAACAAAAAAAGAAAAATACAGGACAATATTCCTGATGAACACAGTTTCTAAAATCCTCAGCAAAATACTATCAAACCAACTCCAGTAGCATATCAAAAAGTTAATTCACCATGATCTAACAGGATTCTTCTTGGGATGCAAGGTTGTTTCAACATATGCAAATCAATACATGTGATTCACCATGTAAATAGAATTAAAAATAAAAACCATATGATCATTTCAAGAGATGCAGGAAAAGCTTTCAATAAAATCCAACATCCCTTAATGATAAAAACCCTAAAGAAACTATGCATCAAAGACACACATTTTAAAATAATAAGAGCCATATATGACAAACCCACAGCCAATATAATACTGATTGGACAAAAGCTGGGATAATTCACTTTGAGAAGAGGAACAAGAAAAGGATGTTCACTCTCACCACTTGTACTCAACATACTTCTGGAAGTCCTAGCCAGAGCAATCAGGCCAGAGAAATAAATAAAAGGTATCCAACAAGGAAAACAAGAAGTCAAATTTTCTCTCTTCACTGACAACATGATTTTATACTTGGAAGACCATAAAGAATCTGCCAAAAGGCTCATAGAACAGATAAACAACTTCAGTAAAGTGACAGGATATTTAATCAATGTACAAAAATTAGTAGCATTTATATAGACCAACAACATCCAGGCTGACAGTCAAATTAAGAATGCAATCCCATTCACAATAGCTGCAAAACAAATAAAATACGTGGCAATACATCTTATTAAGGAGGTAAAAGATCTTTACATAGAGAACTACAAAACACTTCTGAAAGAAATCACAGATGACAAAAAACAATGGGAAAACATTCCATGCTCATGAATTGGAACAATTAATATCGTTAAAATGGCCATACTTCCCAAACCAATGTACAGATTCAATGCTATTTCTATCAAACTACCAACATCATTTTTCACAGAACTGGGAAAAAAATTATGCTAAAATTCATATGGAACTGAAACAAAGCCCAAATAGCCAAAATAATCCTAAACCAAAAAAAAAAAACAAAGCTAGAGTCATCACACAGCCTACTTCAAACTATACTACAAGGCTACAGTAACCAAAACAGCATGGTACTGGTACAGACACAGACAACAATGATGGATGGAGTGGAATACAGAACTAAGAAATAAAGCCACAGATCCACATCAATTTGATTTTCATCAAGGTTGACCAAAAAAAAGCCATGGGGAAAGTACTCTATTTAATAAATGGTGCTAGGATAAGTGGCTAGCCATATGCAGAAGAATGAAAATAGACACCTATCTCTCACCAAATACAAAAACTAACTCATGATGGATTAGATATTTAAATGTAAGACATCAAACTTCAGGAATCCTAGAAGAAAATCTAGAAAGTACCACTCTGGACAATGGCCTTAGCAATGAATTTATGACTACATCCTCAAAAGTAATTGCAACAAAAATAAAAATTGACAAGTAAGACCTATTCTGCACAGTGAAATAAACTGTTAGAGGAGTAACAACTAACCTACAGAATGGGAGAAAATGTTCATAAGCTATGCATCTGACAAAGCTCTAATATCCAGAATGTATAAGGAACTTAAACAAGTCAACAAGCAAAACACAAATTCCCCATTAAAAAGTGGGCAAAAGTCACGAATAGACACTTCTCAGAAGACATATGAATGACCAACAAACATGAACAAATGCTCAACATCAGAAATCACCAGAGAAAAGCAAATCAAAACCACAATTAGATACCATCACACACTCGTCACAATGGCTATGATGTAAAAGTCAGAAAAAAACAGATGATGGCAAGGCTGCAGAGAAAAAGGAATGCTTTTACACTGTTTGTGGAAATGTAAATTAGTTCAGCCACTACGGAAAACAGTTTGGAGATTTCTGTAAGAACTTAGAACTACCATTTAACCCAGCAATCTCATTACTCGATATAGAACCAAAGGAAAAAAAAAAAAATTCTACCAAAAGACACATGCACTTGTATGTTTATCACAGCACTGTTCACAGTAGCAAAGACATGAAATCAACCTAGGTGCCCATCACTGATGGACTGGATAAAAAAAATGTGGTATATATATACACCATTAAATAATATGCAGCCATAAAAAAGAGTGAAATCATGTCCTTTGCAGGAATGTGGCTGCAGCTGGAGGCCATTATCCAAGGAGAATTAATGCAGGTATAAAAAACCAAATACCACATGTTGTCACTTATAAGTGGGAGCTAAACACTGGGTAGACATGGGGATAAAGATGGAAACAATAGACACTGGGGGTTACTGGGTGGGGGAAAGAAAGAGGAGGGCAAGGGTTGAAAATCTATGAGTAATGATATGGTTTGGCTGTGTCCTCTCCATATTCCAATTCCCATGTTGTCTCTTCCCACAACACGTAGGAATTCTCATCTTGAATTCCCACATGTTGTGGGAGGGACCTGGTGGGAGGAAATTAAATCATGGGGGAAAGTCTCTCCCATGCTGTTCTCATGACAATGAATAAGTTTCAGGAGTACCAATTTTTATTTTATTTTATTTTATTTTTTTGAGATGCAGTCTCTGCCACCCAGACTGGAGTGCAGTGGCACAATCTGGGCTCACTGCAAGCTCCACCTCCTGGGTTCACACCATTCTCCTGCCTCAACCTCCCGAGTAGCTGGGACTACAGGCACCCGCCACACGCCCGGCTAATTTTTCTGTATTTTTAGTAGAGACAGGGTTTCACCGTGTTAGCCAAGATGGTCTCGATCTCCTGACCTCATGATCTGCCCGCCTCGGCCTCCCAAAGTGCTGGGATTACAGGCGTGAGCCACTGCGCCCGGCCAATGTTTGCTTTTTTACCAAAACATTTTTCAAATATGCAACTATTATTATTAAAAACTTTTCATCTTCATTAAAAGCCATTGTTTATTATTGTAATTTACATTTTCAAGGTAATCTAATGTCTATTTAAATGGGTTAAAAAAAGAGGTCACCATTCCAGCAGCATTATACTGTATACATGCAGATTTCATTTTAAAAAAGCATTGAAAACTAAACCCTAAAGAATGAGAATACTTTATATATATATATTCCTTCATTCCTCTGCCAGATTATTTCTCTCTGATAGATATTCTTGTAGCACCACTCTGTAGTACTTTTTGGACACTTAACACAAACTGACAATAAATAAATAATTGTGCAATTAATTGTTCAATATTTATCTCCCATCTGAGAATGAAAGCTCCAGAAAGGCCACTAAAGCACAACGTCTTGAAGAGGTACTCAATAAACATTACTTATATGAATGAATGAATAATATAAGAAAGAGAGTATATCCCTATATCTAGATTATTTCTTAGTAAATATTAATGCCTAATTAGGCAAATGAAAGCTATCTAATAACACAATGGTTAGAGTAGCTTAAATCATGCCAAACTGGATGACATTTAACAATAGAAAATGCCATAAAAGCAGTGACTTGATAGAGTTTTGATTAGATTACAAAGTCAGGCAGTAAAGAGCAGGAATAAAGTGGTCATTTGGGAATACATTTGAGGCAGTCTGGAATTAGATAAGGAGAGTCTGTACATTGCAATCCCAGTGCCCAGTGCCTTAATTAGTTAGGTCTCCAAGCATGCATCATGTTCCATTCCTTTTTGTAGTGTTGAATTTATGGACCTAGAAAAACTTGGTTACCATTAAATTGTGACCTAATTTTAAATGTTTAAGGGTTTACATCCTTCTTCTCCAACCAGATTTGGGAATCTAAGAAGAGATAGAAATTGCCTTCCGTGTGTATTAATCTTATTTAATACCCGCTGATGAGCCTCACACATCAAATTCATCTGATTTCGTAGAGCCTTTATCAGAAACTACTGAATACAAAAACAGTGAACTATGATACAAACCTGTATGTCTTGTCTATACAATGTCACCTTCCTTTGGTACAATTTTAGTTTCTTGGGAGTCTTGAACAGTAAATTTATTACTCTTCACTAGTAAGGTCATTCTTGCAGTCATTCTCACTGAGAAGGCCAAATTTTGTACACATTCATTTCTCTTCCTTTCTAATCAAACACTCTATTCAGGGACATATATATATAAAACTATCAAAATCCAGTAGTAGTAGTTTCCTTCTCCAAGAGGAGAATAAATAAAACTATGTTAGTGAGGTAGCTGAATATAGCTCATTTTTAAACAAGATTTTACATAATATACATGAACAAAATAAAATGTTTGTGAAGGTGTTTTAACTTTTTAAAAAATGACACAAAACTCTATAAACTAGGTAAAAGCAATTTTGCAAATTAAAACAAATTCTTACATGTATATAATCACAGAGATAAATAATAAAACATAAATATGCCAAATAGTGGTGGTTGTAATTCTTGATTATAAGATTACTGGTGATTTGTATGTCACTCCTTGTATTTTCCTGCACCTCCAAATTTTCTAAAATAACATAAATTATTTTTGTATATAATAAAATAACTTAAAACCTAGATGAATTAGTACTAGCAGAAAATTTAGAAGTGCAAGAACA
This sequence comes from Theropithecus gelada, assembly GCF_003255815.1. Taxonomy (NCBI): domain Eukaryota; kingdom Metazoa; phylum Chordata; class Mammalia; order Primates; family Cercopithecidae; genus Theropithecus; species Theropithecus gelada. The sequence goes on from NC_037676.1 coordinate 114,508,874, forward strand.
TATTCCCTTCTATTTTTCTAGGTGATATTGAATTGGGCTAGCTAAGTTCAGTTGAGGAGATCAATTAGCAACTGATTTATGTCAGGGAAGAAAATAATGATATAATCAGGTAAGTCTTATGTTGCTGGCTTCATTCATTTTTTTTTTTTTTTTTTTTTTGGAGTCGATTTTTTTCATGTGCAATAAAGAAAATAAGAAAATGAAACAAAAATATATGAAAGTCCTACAGTTTGAATTTTGAAGCCATTTTTAAAATTTACACAAATAAATCTCTGAGTGGTTAAATATTAACTCCTAAATATCTTTGGGAATTGTTTTTCACTTCTTTACAAGTGACAAAACCTATCAGTTAATTGTAAGAATCGATAAGGAAATTTTTTTGTAGAAATGTTGAAAAGGCTTCTTTTCTGCTTAACCAAGGCTAGTCTCCTGCTTAACAAAAAGTATCAAAACATTTAATCATTTTAAAGTTCATGAGTATAAATTTTGTAAAATTATGCAATCAAAGCTGCTCTCTGATTAAATATTTTTTAATGGGATTGGATCAATTAATCTGCTGTTGTAGCCCCCAAAAAAAGAAACATCAGAAATGAATCCAGGGACAAATCCATTAAAAAAAAATTGCGACACTGTCGGGGAGCGGAGCAAGATGGCCGAATAGGAACAGCTCCAGTCTCCAACTCCCAGCGCCAGCGACACAGAAGACCGGTGATTTCTGCATTTTCAACTGAGGTACTGGGTTCATCTCACTGGGGAGTGCCGGACGATCGGTGCTGGTCAGCTGCTGCAGCCCGACCAGTGAGAGCTGAAGCAGGGCGAGGCATCACCTCACCTGGGAAGCGCAAGGGGGAAGGGAATCCCTTTTCCTAGCCAGGGGAACTGAGACACACAACACCTGGAAAATCGGGTAACTCCCACCCCAATATTGCGCTTTAAGCAAACAGGCACACCAGGAGATCATATCCCACACCTGGCTGGGAGGGTCCCACGCCCACAGAGCCTCCCTCATTGCTAGCACAGCAGTCTGTGATCTACCGGCAAGCGAGGCTGGGGGAGGGGCGCCCGCCATTGCTGAGGCTTAAGTAGGTAAACAAAGCTGCTGGGAAGCTCCAACTGGGTGGAGCTCACAGCAGCTCAAGGAAACCTGCCTGTCTCTGTAGACTCCACCTCTGGGGACAGGGCACAGCTACACAACAACAACAACAACAACAAAGCAGCAGAAAGCTCTGCAGACGCAAACGACTCTGTCTGACAGCTTTGAAGAGAGCAGTGGATCTCCCAACACGGAGGTTGAGATCTGAGAAGGGACAGACTGCCTGCTCAAGTGGGTCCCTGACCCCTGAGTAGCCTAACTGGGAGACATCCCCCACTAGGGGCAGTCTGACACCCCACACCTCACAGGGTGGAGTACACCCCTGAGAGGAAGCTTCCAAAGCAAGAATCAGACAGCTACACTCGCTGTTCAGAAATATTCTATCTTCTGCAGCCTCTGCTGCTGATACCCAGGCAAACAGGGTCTGGAGTGGACCTCAAGCAATCTCCAACAGACCTACAGCTGAGGGTCCTGACTGTTAGAAGGAAAACTATCAAACAGGAAGGACACCTACACCAAAACCCCATCAGTACATCACCATCATCAAAGACCAGAGGCAGATAAAACCACAAAGATGGGGAAAAAGCAGGGCAGAAAAGCTGGAAATTCAAAAAATAAGAGCACATCTCCCCCGGCAAAGGAGCGCAACTCATCGCCAGCAACGGATCAAAGCTGGACGGAGAATGACTTTGACGAGATGAGAGAAGAAGGCTTCAGTCCGTCAAATTTCTCAGAGCTAAAGGAGGAACTACGTACCCAGCGCAAAGAAACTAAAAATCTTGAAAAAAAAGTGGAAGAATTGACGGCTAGAGTAATTAATGCAGAGAAGGTCATAAACGAAATGAAAGAGATGAAAACCATGACACGAGAAATACGTGACAAATGCACAAGCTTCAGTAACCGACTCGATCAACTGGAAGAAAGAGTATCAGCNACTGTGACAGAAAAAAAAAAAAAAGACAGTGTTGATAGTAATAATAAGAACTGTGAAACGGAAAGGACACAATTGAGAGGGAAATCATTAGGAATGTAGAAAGCAGTATTGTTTTGGTTTCAATTGGATGCTCACTTGGCTTAAGCTGTTAACTGAGCATTCATTGAACTGTGAAGATAGAGAAAAACAATCATCATGTATAAAATCCTGTAAATAGGCTGTCAAAGATTATATCTAAACTGTAAAGTGTAAATAGAGAATTTGCTCTCTCTCAGAATAAAGCTCCCCATATAATATGTAAATCTATTGCTTGCGTTTTACCAACATACATATCTTTCTGCAGATGTCAGAAGAGTTTGAAACCTCAGATTTGTAAAGGTCTAAGCCAGGAAAGTATGCAAGAGTATCACCATGTGGTGGAAACTGAAATGGAAAAAATATGGACCTTGGACTTGGGAAGTTGGTGAGGGTTGTCAGACCCTCTACAGATATTCAGGAAATTGATACAGTAATTTACTAAAATCCATTCACTGAACAAAAGTTTACTGAACACCTGTTGTGTGCCAAGTCCTCTTTCAATTGAGCCCAAAACCAATATAGTGACAATGGAAAGGGGGACAATTAAGACAGATTAAGAAATGTTTTACAACCAAAAATTATACATAATACATTTCGATGGCTGCGGTAAAGGTAATGATATAAAGAGTAAACGGTTGATGGATGGCAGAAAATTATTTTAGATAGGATGGCCAAGAAAGATAGGAGACGTCAATGAAATGATGTAGTGAGACAAAAAGATATCTGTTCCAATCAGAGGAAATGAGAAATTCAAAGACCTTGGGGCAGATGTTTTGTGCAGTTAACAGATGTTGAAAAGGAGCACAAATTAAAGAGAACATTTTGATATCAACATAAGATAGCTCTGTACTTGACTCTCATATTTGAATATTTAAGACACTGAGCTTTTTCTATCTTAAAAATATTTTAAGACATGACCATTTTTATTCAGAACATTTTGAAGCTAAAAATACTTGTAGTTAAAAATAGAAATGCAAACTGTATTTTCATTTATGTAAAGATTAGTAGTTGGACCAAATGGTGAAACCTAAACTGGTCTGTCTTCTGAATGTCATTTAGAATCATCACCTCTCTATTTCTTCTCTACACAGACCCCATATATCCATCTGTCATATTGTCAACTTTCTGGATTTACACCTGTTCCACAAGGAAGAATATTTTTAAAATCGTATAAGGTAATACGTCTTTTTCATGTGATCTTGGCAGAAAATACAAGTCATCTGACACAATTTTCTATCTCTGGATATGTACTTTTAAACTGCTTCATTCTATTCAGGTTGCTATAACGAAATACCACAGAATGGGTGGCTTATAAACAACAGAAATTTATTTCTCACAGTTCTGGAAGCTGGGAAATCAGCACTGGTAGATTTGATGTCTGCTGAGGGCCCCTTTCCTGGATTATATATCACCCTCTTCTGGCTGTGTCCTCACATGGTAAAACAGGCTAGAGATCTCTCTGGGGTCTCTTTCATAAGAGCATTAATCCCATTCATGAGAGCTCTGCCCTCATAACTACCTTCCAATCCCTGCCCCCAATACTACCACCTTATGAGTTAGGATTCTAACATATGAATTTGGGGGATTCAAATATTCAGACTACAGCATTCTGCTGCTGGTCCCCAAAATTAATGTCCTTCTCATATGCAAAATACATTCATTCCATCCCAATAGCCCCACAAGTTGTAATTTGTTCCAGCATCAACGAAAAGTCTAATGTTCAAAGTCTCATCTAAATATCATGTCAATCACATATGGGTGACACTTTAAGATAAGATTCATCCTGAGGCAAACTGCCCTCCAGCTGTGAGTCTGTAAAATCAAACAAATTATCTACTTTCAAAATATAGTGGTGAGACAGGCACAGGACAGATGTTTCCATTCCTAAAAAGAAAAACAGGGCAGAAGAAAGGGGTAACAGATCTTAAGCAGGACCAAAACTTTAAAATTCAAGAAAAATCTTTTTTGGTTCAATGCTCTGTTCTTCAGTCCCACTGGGCCTATGGTCTCACCTCCTAGACTCACAGGTTGGAGGTCTCCTCCCAGACGCATTGCAGGGAAGTTTCCATATTCTGGACCTACTGGAGGTTATAATCTTACTTCTGTGACTTTGCTGGGCATAATACATACCACAGCTCTCACAGATTAGAGTTGCATGCCTGTGGTTCTCCCTGACTACCATCACATCAGTGGCTCTACTGTTTCACGATCATATGGGTGGCCCCACCTCTGTAGCTCCACTGGGCATTTTTCCACAAGGTAATGCTAAAGGTGTGGGGCCATCTACATGACCCCTATGGCAGATCTCTGTCTGGGCAGAGAGGCTTTCCAGGACACTCTTTGAAATCTACATAGAGGCAGCCACATCTCCATAACTTTACTGGGTACAGGGCATGGTGAACCAGACCCACAGGAACTATTCCTGTGTAGCCAAGCAGACTGCATGAATCAGAGCCTGGGGCTTAAGGCCCTTACTTTGAAATCTGACTCCAAGGCCCTTGCACTCTGGGCTTGTGACTGGATGGGCAGCCTTGATCTCTGAAATGCATTCAGGTTCATTCTTCCTTTGTTTTGGACAATAGGTCCTGACTTCTGTTTAGATGGCTGACTAATCTTTGCATTGTATTGATGAATAGCTTCTAGCTTCTATTGAGATGGTCAGTTCATACTAGTCTTCTTATCAAACAGTACTTAGCTAAACTTTTTTTTTTTTTTTTAAGACAGAGTCCCACTGTGTTGCCTGGACTAGAGTGCAGTGGTAGGATCTCGGCTCACTGCAACCTCTGCCTCCCAGGTTCAATCAGTTCTCCTGCCTCAGCCTCCCAAGTAGCTGGGATTACAGGCATGCACTACCACGCCCAGCTAATTTTTGTATTTTTTAGTAGAGACCAGGTTTCACCACGTTGGCCAGGCTGGTCTCAAACTCCTGACTTCAGGTGATCCACTCGCCTTGGCTAAACTCCTAAAGTTCTCTTTTGAATAGGTCTTCTCATTTTTCCAATACAGGTAGGTTGAAAGTTTTTAAAATATAAAAGTTTTGATTCCCTTTTTTTTTTTTTTTTTTTTTTTTTTTTTTTTTAGACAAAGTCTTGCTCTGTCAGCCAGGCTGGAGTTCTGTGGCATGGTCTTGGCTCACTGCAACCTCTGCCTCCTGGGTTCAAGTGATTGTCCTGCTTCAGCCTCCAGAGTAGCTAGGACTACAGGTGTCCACCACCACACCTGATTAATTTTTGTATTTTTAGTAGAGATGGGTTTCCCATTGCCCAGACTGGCCTCGAACTCCTGACCTTGTGATCTGCCCACCTCAGCTTCCCAAAGTGCTGGGATTACTGGTGTGAGCCACTGTGCCTGGCCCTGATTTCCAATAGATTAACAATTCCATGTTTAAATCATTGGCAGTCAAGAGAAGCCAAGCTGAACCATTAACATGTTGCTTATTTTCTTAGCCAAATATCCAATTTCATTGTTTAAAGTTTTACCTTCCAGAAAACTCCATAACATGAACATAATCAGCCACTTTTGTTATAACGTGGCATAATCTTTGCTTCAATATAACAATAATATTCTTTCCTCTATTGTTCAACTACTTGTTCATTTCCATCTAAAGATTCATCAGAATTGGCTTTACTATCCACATTTCTACTAATATTCTATTCATAACCCCTTAGATATTTTAGTAAAAAGATGGTGCCTTTCTCAAGAGCTTTCCTCCTCTTATTCTGATCCCTCATCAGACTTTCCTCTTACAGGCTTTTCACAACAATGTAGGCTTTTTCTAGCATGCATCTCAAACTCTTCCAGCCTACACCTGTTACCCAGTTCCAAAGCTGCTGCCACATATTTAGGTTTTTGTTACAGTAGAACCCCACTCCTGGTACCAATTTTCTGCCTTAGTCTTTTCAGGCTAGTATAACAAAAAAACCATAGACTAGGTGGTGGCTTACAAACAATAGAAATATATTTCTTATAGTTGTAAAGGATGGGAAATCAAAGTTTTCTAAAGCACTGGCAGATTCAGTATCTGATGAGGACCCTTTTCCTGGCTCATAGACAGCCATTTTCTTGCTGTGTCCTCACATGGTAGAGGGACATCCCTCTTGGATGTCCAACTAGTAACATCCTTGGTGTTGCTTTTATGAGGACACTAATCCCATTGGTCATCTCCCAGTGGCCCCACCTCCCAATACAATCACCTTAGGGGTTAGAATTTCTACACAAAAAAATGGGGAAAATGAATATTTAGACCATAGCAAAAATCCATGCAAAATTACAGGTAGTCTGTTCTATATCTAAAGACTCCTGATGAATGCAGTATCAGGGTTCTCAAAAAGCCCAGGAAACTACAGACTGCTGGACCTCTGACAGAGAGATGGTGTGGGTTCCTGGGTAGCTCATCTTTTGCCCTAAAAGTAGGTAGTGAGTTCTGGCTGAATCTAGGTTGAGAACAGCATTCACTGCTAGTGAATCTAGCATTCACTACTGAGGTGGAATATCAGTAATAGAATAGGTAAAAGCCTAAAGTCTTTCATAGACTTTAGTTCCTGCTATGAGCTACTGTACTTGCTGAGATAAATCCTTAGTTGGATAGTATTACCTTACTCTTTTTATATAGGTTTTTATATTTGATGGCTAAAATGCTAGAATTAATCAATTGATACATTTGAAATACAAAAACACTGTGATAATCATGTAGAATAGGAGCTTTCTTGGGTTTCAGACACAAATGGTTAATGGTTTAAAATTTATAGTCTTGGGCCAGGTGCGGTGGCTCACACCTTTTTGTAATCCCAGCACTTTGGGAGACCGAAGCAGATGGATCACCTGAGGTCAGGAGTTCAAGACCAGCCTAGCCAATAAGGTGAAACCCTGTCTCCACTAAAAATACAAAGAAATTAGTCAGGCATGGTGGTGCATGCCTGTAATCTTACCTACTTGGGAGGCTGAGGTGGGAGGATTGTTTGAACTCAGGAGGCAGAGGCTGCAGGAGATCGTGCTACTGCACTCTAGCCTGGGTGACAGTGCAAGACTCGATTTCAAAAAGAATAAAAATAAAAACAAAGTAAAATTTATAGTCTCATATTCTCTATTCTATGTTTCACAAATATTCTCTTCAAATGTTCTCTTTCTTCAGTCACTTCTCTTCATTTGCTATTTTGCTATTTTTTTTAATTTTTCCTTTTCTCTCTCTTTTTAATGCGACAGATCATTTCTCCCATCTATATCTTGCCTCTTTCTAACTCTGTCTCATCTGCATGTCTTCATGGACATAAGAAAATTTATTTCTTTGGATAATGTGATGTTTAAATTTTTAGGGTAAGAAGAAAAGCAGAGCATAAACATTGGTTAAATATATATTTCTAAGGCCTATTAAAATTGTAGTAATCATTATTTTAACTTTGTTTTCATTTTATGTTAAAAAAATTTGCCAACAATGAAAACAAACAAAATGTTTATTTCTTTAAGTATACTCCTCAACCATTTGACCTGGAATGCATTAATTGGTGGAATTTCACTGTCCTCCTAAATGGTATATTTTAATAAAGATTTACTATTATTTTCAATACAATCAACACATTTTCCAGAACTTGCTTATAAATTTTAAATGCAAATAAAAGTCAAACATGCAAGGAACCCTAAATTAAAGTTGGAAAGGATGACAGTACTTAATGCTTTCAGCCTTTTCCAAAATGCAGACATCTTCTGTGGAAGGCACATTTTCCATATAATAACTTTAACTAGCTTTAAAAATAAAATATCAACAAATTAAAATCAATAGTATCAAATACTTGATCAGTACTGCATATTAAGTCCTATATTCTGCATTGAATATTTTAGAATTGGAATCTTCTCTTTTGATTTTGTGGTGGATTATTTGACAAAAACAAAAACAACTTAATTTTTTAGTACTTATTAGGTTCTAAGAACTAAGCCAAGGCTTTTAATCATTTAGTCATAATGAACCTATGAAGAAGTTCTCTTATTTTCTTGTTTTATTGATATGGGATTTGAAGATCAGAGATTATGTAAATTTTCCAGGATCTTATTGTAACTCACCTCAATTCAGTCATGCGGACAAAGCCAAGACATTCAGCCACAACTCTTGTGCTGATAATTTAGTACAATTCCCAGCTCTGATGATTTCACTCAATTTTACATAATTCTTTACAACCTCTCACATTAATTAGCACATTAACATGATAAATATACAAACAGAACCTTTAAGGATTAATTCACACATTTACATTTCAATTCTTGGCATATGTAGGTTCTTTGAACACTCTAAAGGAATAAAAGGGGTTTTGATGATATTTAAAGATTAATGAACTAGTTTACGAATTTCCATTTCATTATATTACTCTGTTTTTACAGTAGATTATATGAAACTAGGTAAAGAGAACTACTTTTCTAAGTTCTTCTATTTTTACCGCAGTGATATCTTCTATCAATATCTACGTAAATATATTAAAAGTGAAAAGAAATTATGTAAATAATTACTGGGGAAAGTGAGGCAGAAATAATGATTCTTAGTATTTATAGAAAAAGATTTAAAAATCTACTATGAGTTTTGAAGAGAGTTATTATTATGTGTCTGTCTTCAATTATTAAACTGATTTCAAGCAATGTAATTTCCAATTTATGCATATTGCATGACTAATTTTGGCATTGACATATAGAAACATTTCTTTTAGCTCATGATTCCTTTAGTTCAGAATGTTATAAATGTTATTTATAATATTTCATGAGTATGAAGTCAATGTATTGTGTTGTATGTATTGTGGTTCAGAAAAGAGGACATTATTTGTTTTGTCTTTATGAGAGTACAAGTGCCTAAGGGGAAGATCTCTCTGCCCTATTAACCCCAGCTCTCTGGTAGGCACAAGATAGGTGGAACATCAAGTCCAGCTGATTTATCTCCTATACTTGTGGACTGTCAAAAATGTACTTTAATAGAGTCAGCAATTCTGCATAATAAATGAGGCAGAAATGTAATTGGAAATAGTTTATAAGTCAGAACATAAACAGAAGCAGTAATCTATCAATTAATTTAGGTATAAAGGTAGGAAAACTTAGTCTTAAATCTTGCCTCCACTCTAACCCTTACTATGGCTCTGCCACTTTAAAGAGAACTATTTTACCTCTTTCAGACTCAGTTTATTCATCTGTACATTCCAAAAGTAACAGTTCCATAGATTTGTCAGAGGATTACATCAAATATGTATTTAAATTACTTAGCATGGAATGGGGCTTTTTTAGACAATCCAGGCTGCTAAAACAAAATACCACAGATTAGGTAAGTTGTCGACAACAGAAATATATTTCTTAGAGTGCTAAAGATTGGGAAGTCTAAGATCAAGGTGCCAGCAGATGTAGTGTTTGGTGAGGGCTTGCTCAGTGCTTCATAGACAGTGCCTTCTGTGTTCTCACATGGCAGAAGGCTGAATATGCTTCCTCAGACTTATTTTATAAAGGCACTAATCTCATTCCTGAGGGTAGAGCCCCCAAGACCTAGTCACCTTCCAAAGGCCCCACCTCTTAATACCCCTACATGGGGGATTAGGTTTCAATATAAGAATTTGTGTGTTGTGGGGGGTGGTGGGGAGAGGGAGAGAATAAATATTCAGACGATAGGATTGGCAAATAGTGGCATTAAGAAAATTATAAATATCAGAAATCAGAAATTGTGGTTATTTAGCTAAAAGATAAGAAAACGGAAGAGTCATTTTCAGTCTTCTAGTGTTTTAAATTATTTTTTGTAAGTGGTCTTTCGACAAATAATAGAATAATACAAGAATAGTTCAGGTTCCATTTATTGTCACGGAAAAAATTAAAATGTTTGTTGTAAGAAAAAAATGCACTGTGAAATATGCTAGGTATATTTTTTGTGGGGGGTGGGAGTGGCAATATCAAATTCCTAGAGAAATCAAATGACCATCCATCTTTCCTAGTTATTTGTGACAGCCCAGTTTATACCATTATCCTAGCACAGTTGTTGACAATGTCCTCATTTAAATGGTAAAAAAAATATATTTTACTTAAAGCAAATATATTCTATAAAAATTACATATCCTGGTCGGGTGCGGTGGCTCGTGCCTAAACCACAGCACTTTGGGAGGCCAAGGCAGGTGGATCACGAGGTCAGGAGTTGAAGACCAGCCTGACCAACATGGTGAAACACCGTCTCTACTAAAAGAAACAAAAAATTAGCAGGGCATAGTGGCAGGTGCCTGTAATCCTAGATACTCGGGAGGCTGAGGCAGGAGAATCGCTTGAACCTGGGAGGCAGAGGTTGCAGTGAGCCAAGATCATGCCATTGCACTTCCAGCCTGAGCGACAGGGCGAGACTCCGTCAAAAAAAAAAAAAAAAAAAAAAAAAATCCTGTGAATTGCATATCAACAGATTTATCTTTGATTTCTTCTCAGTAGAAATAAATGTACCTTCTATGTTATTTCACAATTTAAGATTATTTTTTATTCTAATGACCTATGAACTGACATGTGAACAAATGTATTTTAAAAAGCTAAAAATAAGAATGGCAAATATAATTCATTTTCATATGGCAAAATGTGTTATTGAAAAGTAATTTTTTATATTTATGATTGTCTATTATGTGTCAATATACATACTCATTCTTCCCTATGGAGAGTGGACTATTAAGATTATTAAAATTAAAACAAAAATAAAACAACATTTCTGCTTATCTTTTATTTTAAAAAATATTATTTTCAACTGGGCATGGTAGATCACACCTGTAATCCCAGCATTCTGGGAGGCTGAGGCGGGTGGATTACTTGAGGCCAGGAGTTTGATACCAGCCTAGACAACATGGTGAGACCTGGTCCCTTTTGTATTTTGTAAACATACAAAAATTAGCTGGGCATGGGAGTGCATTCCTGTAATCCCAGCTACTCGGAATGCTGAGGCAGGAGGCTTGAATCTGGGAGGCAGAAGTTGAAAGGGAGCTGAGATCATGTCACGACCCTCCAGACTGGCAACAGAGCAAGACTCTCTCTCAAAAAAATAAAATAAAATCTTATTTTTAACATCACATACCAATGTAACTTTAATGAGAAACAACTCAAGTCATTAGAATTATTTTATAACCTGAAATTAAGTCTTACCACTCTTTTTTGAATTTAATATTATGTATTTTTTTTAAATAATAATTTTCAGATATGTTATTGGGGCAGAGAAGAGAGTAATTTCCCTACTTTCTATATTTTCTGTCTATGGAATGCTACAAAAGCCAAGCATCATTATAATTACCCTGAAATACTATAAAATTCTAAACTATTAAGATATCCATAATTTTAGATAGTATACATTCTATTTACCAACATAAGTTAGATATACTATTGCAAAAACAACTTTGAAACAATAAGATTTTTGGCTAACCTTATGCATTTTACTCATTCAAAATGTTACCACCCATATTTGTGAAAGACTGAAAAAATTTATTATTTTATATTTTTATACATATCTGTAACTAACAAAGTCAGAAAAAAAAATTCATATTTTCTAATTCTTTTGATGACCAAGCAAAATATTTCCAGAAAAGTCAGCTTCAAGATCTACCATTTGATAGCACAACAATGTGACTATAGTCAATAATAACTGTACATTTTAAAATAACTTAAAGAGTGTAATTGGATTGTTGCAATGCAATGAATAAATGCTTGAGGAGATGGATATCCCATTCTTCATAAAGTGCTTATTTCATATTGACTGCTTATAACAAAACATCTCATGTACTCCATTAATATATACACCTACTGTGTACTCACAAAAATTAAAAATGAAAAAAAAGGATAATAGTGCTTCATAATCCCACATTAGTAGCATCAGATTCTGTGTTCCTGGAAATATATGTATGTACTTACATCCATATAAATCCATGTAAATCAGTAAATGAGGAAACTATTTAGCTAATTCAACAAAGTTTTTCACTGATTTCATCACCAAGACAATTGCAACAAATCTCCACTGATTTTTCATATTTATATAAAGCATACTTATTAAATTACTTAAAATTTAGTGCATAATTACATTTGAAATTTTAACAAATTGAAAGATGTAAGATAATCAATTTTTATATAAAATATGTATAATCACAGATCATACAAATTTATATACTCACCAATACAAGTAGGTAAGGAATCATTCCACTGGGCCAAAGAATTGGGCACTGTTTCACACCTAATTGCTATGGATCCATGGAGAATATACCCTGGATTACATTCAAAAAGAACCAAGGAACCGACTGCAAATTCATTGCCAATTCTTCTTCCAAATCTTGGTTCAGGCACAGAACTGCATTGTGTAGAACTTGTTCTAGGAACAGCTGTGTAAAAATATTATTTATTTTAATTTTACGTGGAAGACAAATACAGATTTCTGTATGTAACTGTTTAAACACGTTTTTGAGAAATCATCACTTTTTATCAGAACTTGAATTAACAATTTTAACATATTCTCAAAGTGTTACATTTCAGACAGAATAACATAATTTAAAATAAATATTGTTATCGTCATCAAGGTTTTTTATCAGAAAAGTTTTACTTTTGATCCTTTAAACATCAACCATTTTTTTTCTATTTTTGTTTTAACAGACTAATTAATATTACAAAGTACTTTTTGTTAGATATTTTTGTAATTTGTGGGATAAAACTGAAAGCATTTTTTTTTCTTTTTAAGCTTAGAATACCAAGTTCAAAAAATATGTGTCAGGTTATATCAAATAATTTTACTTTTGTTTTCAGTACTTGGTTCTTAATTAAAAACAGATTTTACAAAAGCAAACAGTACTTTATTAGTTTCATAGAATGTTCACAAACTTAATTTCAAACACATTTGCTATTGAGAAAGATAACTACATTTGGACTAGGTAGAATATATGTCAGACAGATTAACAACAATAAAACTTTTTACTTTAATAATCACACAATATCAGATTTGAAATTGCTTTTAGATTTTATAGGTATGTCCTTTAATTGCGTCTCTCTCTTTTTTTTTTTTTTTTTGGTTTAGTAAAATAGAATGATAACAGGATGTTTTTTCTTTTTAAAACACATAACAAATGTGATTAAAGAGATTGACAATAGCCCAGAAAAATGATATGATGAATTCTAAATAGATTAATTCTTCTTATTCGACTTGAGTAAGTATAATTCCATTCATTATAGTGCCTTTTTACAGTCGTAATACCACACATTGTTTCCAGGGGGAAGTACTACTTAACATAAAAGAGTATAGTATTATAGTCAACTGATGAATGGGGTAAGAGGGTTTAATAGGAATAACAAATCACAAATGCTTATACATTTCTTAGGAATAAAATGCAAGATACGTTTGAGAATAACTACCATATGAACATATGTATTTCAAAGAAAATATTTCAAATAATGGCTGTTAACTTGGTTTAATGATAATGTAGAAGGTTGTCTACCACAGGCAAGAAAAAACTGTGTAAACAAACTTCTAATTGCACAAAAGTCCTAAAAACTGTGAAGAAAGTTTTAATTCTCCTGAGAGAATGAGAAACCATAATTTTAGAATGGAACACTGATTTCCTTGGCATGTTTAAGTACATCAGCACCAAAATTTTTGTATCTTTAATTTAGAGTGCTAAACTAAATTAGACTAAATAGTCTAGAGTACTAGACTGTTAGAAAATAGAAAATGTAGATAGTAAAGAATTGTCAGGAAAAAAAGTAGATGTTTTGAAAACAATATGTGAGAAGGAAGGAAAATCAGGCATTTAAACTGAGAATGATGATGGAAGCAATAGATTTTGTTTACTTTGGTCAAGTTGACAGTGATGTAGTGATGGGGGAGGGGACAAAATAAAACTGCTTAAAAACACTTTTATCTAGAGGATTTCATCATTCAAAATCTCTGAATACATCATAGAAAATGATATCATTCCTTAGTGTGTTTCTAGACTACAGGGTCACTTACCTTGGTAAACAAAGTGAAATCCCTTAGCTGTTATTGGTCCAACTGAAGTAAATCGAATTGTGATCTGATTACCTGAACTCAGTGGAAGTGATTCTCCTACTCAACAAAACAAACACTAGATATCATAAATAATTTTCATTCAGTAAACCTAACAAATTATATTATAATCTTACACTGTCATTTGAAAATGTCAATCTATGTTCTATCAAATTACTTTAAAATATCCTACCACTACCAATATAGTTTTTTTGGGTTCAACTTGTATTGCAATCTTTTTCTCAGAAAGCTTTAATTACATTTTTATACATATTGCCTCATTCTTCAAATAATTCTTAAATATTTTATATTACATTAAACACCAGAGACTAACTGATTAAATATATTATTTACTTGGTTACAATCCCAGAGAATAGTTGGTTGTATTTTTCTCAGCCTTCTGAGTTGATTTTGTTTCTATTCTTTATAAAAAAAAAAAAAAAAAAGTGATACTATTTTCACTTTACTTTATTTCTAATATGGATGACATAAATCTCAACTTTCACTACAATACTAATCAAAGTCAGTCTTTAATCAGTAACTGATGCATGGCAGTTCTATTAAAGGATACCTGAATGGGATCCTGAGAGGGAAGATAACAGAGAAGATTGCTGAGTTGGCCCATCATACACCTCAACAACATCGTGGAGTGATGTCTGGAAAAATACAAACTGGCCAAACACCACTGATCAACAGGAACCCGGAGAAGCAAACAAATCACCAACCATCCAAAAACAAAAACAAAAAAACAAAAAAATAGAAAGAGGAGGAGAGAGAGAACAAAGTATTACAATATAATAGTCATTTTTTTTCTACCATTAAAAGAGGATAGGTGCCAATTGGTTCATATTACTGACACAGTACTTCAGGTCATAAAAGAAGTGACCATGACCTAAAGCAGTAAAATTTTAAGACAACAATTCTTAAAAATATAAATGAGTATAGCATTTAATTTGGATCAGAAATCATAAGATTGATGATTAATACTTTATAGTAACTACTTTTGGCTTTTCCCAATGGTGGTTTGATTCTTTTCACTTTGTGACTCTCTTCTCTTTTTCTAATTTTTTTCCTCCTCCTTCAGATGAGATAGACAAAGTTTTAATTCAGGGGAGTTTTAAAATTGTCCTTAAAAATGCTATTCCATTATGAGTAATAATTTCATTAGAAAAAGATTAGCAAGATTCTTTTCAGGTATAGTGTTTAATTTACATTCTAAGTTTTAAATGATTCCTAAACATTTATTGTTAATCTTCTGCCAAAATAAAGAAATATTATTTATGATTCCTCAGCAATTGAGATATCATAAAATTTTGCAGAATAATTGCTCTTCCATGGTAAGTACAGTTCTGAAGTACATACCAACAGAGCTTTATAGATGTGTCTTTTTACTCCATTTTTACTTATTCTTTAATTATATACTAAACTTACATGCAGAATTTACCCAAACTAAAACTATAGAGAAAGAACTTGTTTCAAGAACAGAAAGAACAGAAATCAGTTTGCTTTGTGTGTGTGTTTTTTTTAATAAAATCATTAAGAAAAATTATCCTTAAAATATTGCATTGGTAAAATTGTGGGGTTTAAAAGAGTATAATTTTTAATGAAAATTTAATAATGTAAAAGCAAGGTCACTTTTATAAATTTGAAATCACATGAATTTAAATTGTTCATTCCATGAGTATATACAAGTATATGTTTCAAATGCTGATTCAAATTGTACACCTCAAATGAAGGCTATGGACATTCTCTGGTAGTTCTTATACCAATAGGCTAATTCACTTGAAACATGGTTACTTTTGCCTATGAATTCAGGTATACACATAATATCGTAAACAAAGCTATACGTAGTTTTTTGGCCTGTAAAAATAAGCTGGTGATCTCAGTCCAGTTCTTTGTGGAGCAAAAGAAAATGAAAACATTAACAGATACAGCGATATTTCTTTGAACATTTCTGAACATTGCTGTGCTAAAATTTGTCAATAATCCTCCTTAAAATATTTCCTAGAAGTCATGAATACAAATTTATGTTTCCACCAAACCAGACACAAGCCGTGAATTATTTTAATGGTTTATAAGTCATACAAAAATTTTGAATTCAGATCCTTTTAAAAGATCCCAAATTTGTTCCACCAAATCCCAAGCTACTTCCAAAATACTCCAAATATATATAAGAAAGGTTTTCTGTTTTTGCATTTGTTTAGATTAGTGTTTAGATGATCTATTCTCAAACATGTCTTGAGAAGGTTCTATTATAAAGCAGATTGCCGTTGCCTTACCAAGTAGCCAAAAAAAAAAAAAAAAAAAAAAGGTATGTTAGTCTAATCATGATAACTTTGTTACATCAAACACACTGCCCAAAAAGGCTCTTGGAGTATAATTTATTCTTTCTCTCAGCTTTTTGGGAAATCATTAAGAAAAAAAGTACAATTCAGCATCCTTTAACTCTTTCTTTCCATCAGAAAACATGCCCAATTTCTTTGCAAACCACTATATTTACAAACATTTAAAACAACTAAAATACACAGGTATCCAAGAACTTTTTCTGAGGAAAAAAAAAAAAAAGATGAATTTTTTTTTTTGCCTTTAGTCCTCTTCTCAATTATTGTTTCTACACAGATAGACCAGTTTTGCATTATCTCTAAACTGAATATGTTGAGACTATAACTGTTAACAATGCAGCCATTAACCCCGTGTTTTTGTATCATGTTGAGTATAGAAAACTGTAGGGCATGCTCTTTTAAGTGTTGTTAATAATTTGTGCTTGTAATTTGTTGTAGTTATTAACTCAGTTGGGAGAGTTGAGAAAGCTAGGAGTGGGGGAGTAGAGTGCTGAATCTTGCCTTATTAAACAATGAGCGAGCCACTTTTCTTTAAAAGCAATCAACTCTGCATTAATATCGGCAATTGAAACTTTAAATTAAAAGTAGCTTTCACTAGAAAACAGTTACTCTGAGAGGATATGGAATCACTATAGTAAAGATAAAATTTTAAAGTACATGCATAAGTTATTTTGTAGTATGAACAATGAAGAACACTCACATAGTGATCTGATTTCCCACACATTATCATATTAATATTGTCTCATTAAACTGATATATTATAATCGTGAACCAAGTACTCCCAGTCAGAAGTCTTAAGAACTAAGTGGTGACTCTCAGATTTGCTTCTCCATTCTGTCTGTAAATCTCTTAGTTTATTTGGTTTTTTAAGGTGCAAACAGCAGTAGGTCTTCTGATTCTAAAATGTTCTGAATAGCCAAAGGTATTTGCCTGGTTGAAAGTGATATAAGGAAAATCTGTAAGAGATTTTAAAGTGGCTCAAAAGATTACTGGTTTTTTTTTTTTTTTTTTTTTTTTTGTAAGCAACTTGTCTAGCAAATTGGGTAACTTGTGTTAAATGGAGACTGTGGTATAATGCAATGGATTATTGCCCCAGTGAACAGATTTATTTTGCCTCTATGCATCTATTTGTTTATAAATTCATCTTAACATTCCTGATTATCTATCTATCTTATCCACGGATCTATCTAATTTATCTATTAACCATCTATTATTTGGTTATTTGAATTCTCTTTTGAACCATTGTAACATCTTACTGGGTTTCTCATTATTTAATTGAAAGTTAAACAAAATTTTTAAGTATCCTTTATATTTATATGAGAGTCATAATTCTGTTCTTTTTAAAAATTCTCTCTAAACGCTGACCTGATGCTGGTGCCTCAATCCAATGGGTAGACCACCCTTTTATTTCTAGAACTACAATTAACCCCAAGTCTGTGCTGATTATGCCTTTCGCATGATTAACAAGCTCCATGGTCTGTTTCTTTATTTCCAAGCAGAGATACAGAATTCCCTGCATCTCAGCTCCAAGCTTCTTTTCTGTTTTCTTAAGCATATAGATTTCAAAAGCATTTTGCTCTCAATATACAAGAGTAAGCTGTATACACCAAGCTATTTCTTAAGGGAAATGCTACTAATTTTTTTCTTCTTTAAACATAATACATGTTAAAGAAAATGTTTTTATCTCTTTTGCTGAAAAATTCAATTTTTACAGTGGTATATATACTATAGTAAGCTAGAAAAAGGGAGAATAAGGAAACCAGTCAGATAAAAGCAAACAAATAAGCCTATGCAAATTATCTAGTTTTTATGCCTGAAACTATATCTAAGCCTATTATATTTTCATACATTGTATTTTAGAATAGAGTTTATTAATTCAACCAGCATTAGTTGATTCTGTGATGTGCCAGAAACTGGGTTAAATGCTAGTGTTAAGAAAGTGACCAGTACAGACAGGGTCCCTGCTCTTTAACTCTATTAATTCTATTTCTGTTCATTGATGTGGCAGCTTTTCTTTATTCCACCTATGAAAAGATGTTAGGCTAGCCAATTAATTATAAACCAACAATAGGGCACTTTGGGTACATCTTTCCATGAAGAGTATTGCTATACTGATCAATTAAATCCATTCTTTAAAGCAAAGCATCTACTAACCTCTAATGGGTAACATTCATGGAGTTCTCGACACATTTTTAATAAATCTATAACTTAGATTTTAAAAAAAAATCACTTTAAAAGTCTGGAGAAATCACTAAAAGGAAAACCAGTTTAGATCACGTTGCTAGAACCTTTATTCCAATTTTAAAGTATTTTCCTAGTTCATTTTCTTCCCCATGAATAAATTCAGAATGAGACAAGGCAGTGTATCTATCTACTCTTTTTTGTAGACAAAGCAAGGTTTATTTGACATCTATTTTTTGAAGTATCACATCCAAATAAGATTGAGAAGTAGTGTTCCATTGACTGAGAAGGTTTGCATAACAAATTTTCATGTAACTGTTTCAGTAAGCCTTTGTTTCCTATTCTCCATCAAACCCTGTAGAATCCTTTTTCCTTTGGTCACATTCATTTAATTCCTGAGACTTCATCCAATTTGCTTAATTAAGCCATCCCAAATGTAAATCAATAAATGATGACAGTGTCTAAGATGGCATAAATAAACTCTTGAGCATTAGCATAGATAAGTGGCTGAATTGTCACTACAGATCAACAGTTACCCTGAAAGCATCATTGCGGAAACAGTATAGTGGGTGCCTGGAATATGGCATAATGTACTAAAATGGGTTAGTGCTCACAGGGAAGTGTCTTTGCTTAGAATATGAATAAATAGAACAACAAGAAGTTAAAGCTCCCTTCTCCACTAAACTCTAATCTGCAACATGGTTGAAACGTTCTACTATTGCTATTATTCTCTCCTTGACCAATATTTAATAAGGCTCCTCTGAATCCTCTTCCCAACTAGGCCTTGACTATTTCACTTCTGTGTCTGTCTTTGCATTGTCCAGTTTTAACAACAATCCTGATGAGCTGGTTTAGCCAAAACCCCCTTCTCTCAATGTCTGATTACCCTCTCACCTCCACCATCCCCCAGGTGATGTCTGATAACCCTGGCTTGCCTTCACCAACAGTCCTGTTAAGGTGGTTTAGCCAGAATAGCCCTCATCACTGATGTTTCCTCTTAATAATTTTCCATCTACTAACCTCCATCCTGCTTCTGATATATAAATTCCCACTTTTTCTTGTTATATTTGAAGTTGGCTCAATCTCTCTTCTCTATTGCAAAACCCGTTAAAGTAATTCCTATGCCTATCCTGACACTTCTGAATAGTCTATTTGATATAGTTTGGCTGCAACTCCACTCAAATCTCATCTTGAACTGTAGTCCCAATAATCTCCATGTCCCCCTGGGAGGTAACTGAATCATGGAAGTGGTTTTACTTTTGCTGTTCTCATGAGAGTGAGTGAGTTATCATGAGGTATGATGGTTTTATAAGCATCTGGCATTCCCCCTGCTGGCTCTCGCTGTGTCCTGCTGTCACGTGAAGAAGGCGCCTGCTTCTCCCATTGCCTTCTGCCATGATTGTAAATTTCCTGAGGCCTCTTCAGCAATGTAGAACTGTGAGCCAATTAAACCTTTTTCCTTTATAAATTACTTAATCTTGGGTATTTCTTCATAGCAGTGTTAGAACAGGCTAATACAGTAAATTGGTACCAAGAGCGGAGTGCTGCTATAAAGATACCTGAAAATGTGGAAGCAACTTTGGAACTAGGTAAGAGGCAGAAGTTGGAAAGTTTTGAGGGCTCAGAATACAGGGAGATGTGGGAAAGTTTGGAACTCCTTAAAGACTTGTTGACCAAAATGCAGATAGTGATATGGACAATGAAGTCCAGACTGAGGTTGTCTCAAATGGAGTTGAGAAACTTGTTGAGAACTAGAATAAAGGTGATTCTTTCTATGCTTTAGTAAAGAGACTGGTGGCATTTTGCCTCTGTGCTAGAGATGTGTGGAACTTACTTTGAACTTGAGAGAGATGATTTAGGGTATCTGGCAGAATAAATTTCTAAGCTGCAAGGCATTCAAGAGGAAGCAAAGCATAAAAGTTTGGAGAATTTGCAGTCTGACTATATGAGGTTAAATAAAAAACCCATTTTCTGGGGAGAAATTCAAGCCAGCTGCAGAAATTTGTATAAGTAATGAGGAACCAAACATTAATCCCCAAGACAATAGGGAAAATGTCTCCAGAGTATGTCACAGAACTTCATGGAAGCCCCTCTCATCAAAGGCCTAAAGGTCTAGGAGGCAAAAATGGTTTGCTGGGATGGCCCAGGGCTCTCCTGCTCTGTGCAGCCTCAGGACATGGTGCCCTGCACCCAGCTGCTTCAGTTCTAGCTGTGGTTAAGAACCAAGGTACAGCTTGAGCATTGCTTCAAAGGGTGCAAGTCCCAAGCCTTGGCAGCTTCCATATGGTGTTGAGCTTGTTGGTGCACAGAAGTCAAGAATTGAGGTCTGGGAACCTCTACCTAGATTTCATAGGATGTATGGAAATGTCTGAATGTCCAGGCAGAAGTTTGCTGCAGGGTGGAGCCATTATGAAGAACCTCTGCTAGGGCACTGTAGAAGGGAAACACAGGATCAGAGCTCCCACACAGAGTACCCACTGGGACACTGCCTAGTGGAGCTATGAGAAGAGAGCCACCATCCACCAGATCCAAAATGGTAGATTCACCGACAGCTTGTATTGTGCACCAGGAAAAGTCACAGATGCTCAATGCCAGTCTGTGAAAGCAGCCAGAAGGGGGTTTTTACCCTGCAAAGCCACAGGACCGGAGATGCCTGAGGCTGACAGAGCCCACCTCTTGCATCATTGTGACCTGGAATGTGAGACACGAAGTCAAAGAAGATCATTTTGGAACTTTAAGTCTTAATGACTGCTCTATTGGATTTTGGACTTGGATGGGGCCTGTAGTCCTTTTGTTTTGGCCAATTTCTCCCATTTGGAACTGGTATATTTACCAAATGCCTGTACCCCCATTGTAACTAGGAAATAACTAACTTGCTTTTGATTTTATAGGCTCATAGGTAGATGGGACTTGCCTTGTTTCAGATGAGACTTTGAACTTGCACTTTTGGGTTAATGCTGGAATGAATGAAGACTTTGGAGGACTGTTGGAAAGGCATGATTGTGTTTTGAAATGTGAGGGCATGAGATTGGAAGGGACCAGGGGTAGAATGATATTACTGGGCTGTGTTCCCATCCAAATTTCATCTCAAATTGTAGTTCCCATAATTTCCATGTGTACTGGGAGGGACCCAATGAGAGGTAACTGAATCATGAGTGTGGTTTCCCCAAGCTGTTGTCATGATAGGGAGTGAGTTCTTATGAGATATGATGGTTTTATAAGGGTCTGGCATTTCTTCTGCTGGCTCTCACTTCATCCTGCCACCCTGTGAAGAAAGTACCTGCTTCTCCTTTGCCTTCTGCCATGATTATAAGTTTCCTGAGGCTTCTCCAGCTATTCAGGACTATGAATCAATTAAACCTCTTTCCTTTATAAATTACCCAGTCTTGGATATTTCTTCACAGTAGAGTGAGGATGGACTAATACACTATTCTTCTATTCTTCAGGGAGTAAGTGAATGATTTCTTTTTAAAACTGTCTGAGTAAACCAGAAACTTTTAGAAGTTACTTTTAATTTTTGAGACATCAAAATAACTAGCTGTTACATTATATAAAGGTTCACTGATTTAGCAATTAATTAATTTCAAACAAGGATAATAAAACAAATATGGACATGATTACCATAATTCAATGATCAGGATTGGAGTTATTGAATTAAAAATGAAAATTGAATTTATGCAAATTAATATTACAATTTTTTTGTCATTTTTTTTTTCCTCAGAGGGGAATAATTCTCTGAGTATCCTAATGGCATGACAGTGTGAGGAAAAAAAACAAAAAACTGAGACTTAGACTGGGGCATGGTTAAAGGAGGAGATCCAACCCCTGTGTAGATGGTGGTGGAGAGTTAAAATAAAAATATCTAAGAGGTTGTAGTGAATTCAACTTGATTTAAACTTGTTTTGACATAAAAGGCTTCAAATTTGGTGAAGTAAGGCCAGCAGGTCTCTCTGGAAGCAGCCCTAGTAATAGATAGTGCCAAATTAATGATGGTGACAATGACAGTGTCAATCAAAGCTTGCCAAATGACAAGCCCTCTTTGTTGCATAAAAGAATGGATGAAGTAACCTAAAGATTATCAGTACTTATAGCTGAACAGATTTAGGAAGATTAATGTTTTCAAATGACCAACCTATGTGTCTGATATATCCTATGATATTAGGGCATTTCATAAAATTGCCTAATAAAGAGTTAAGCATTCAAGTTCTGGAATCAGACTCTCAAGGACTGAATCCAGGATTAACCAAATGGAAAAGCCTCAGTTTCCTCATCTGTAAAACAGGGATAATAAAAGTACCTGACCTCCTGGGATTGATGTGATACTTGTAAAACATTTTAAATTGATACTTGTAAAACATTTTAAACAGCACCTGAAACAGTAACAAATGTTAGTCACCATTACTAGTAACTCAGTTTTGTAAATATATAGGCTCCTAATTCAGTTAGAAAACTTACTGATAGGCAAAATTTAATTCAACTTTTATGTGAGCATATCCTCTTTCATTGTCTGCTTTCTATACATCAGTATTTAGTGAAAAAGATAGAACTGCCTGGGTGAGATGAGTATACTCCAGCTATTTTAATCAAGCTTAATTTGTCTTAAGACTTCAAGATGGCTATGCACTTCTCTATCTACCTGATTTTACATTCTATTCTTTTGGATGAAAAAGGAAAATGTAATTATCAGCTTTCTACTGGGGCTAAGAAAAAGGGAGCAAGGTGAGAGTGCATTCTACCTTTGTTTTTGTTTACTCCCTCAATCTTAATTCCTTCTGTATCAAAGTCACTGAAACTATCACAAAAGAAATAATTCCACATAGAAGGAAGTCAGTGCAGAAAAGGAAATTAGAAAATATCATAAATTCCTATTAGATCTCAGCTTGATTTTCAACATGCTTATTACTCCTTTTGCAAAATCTACACATAGTTTTGTATTCTAGGGTTTATTTTGATGCCTATATTAGGAACTGAGCTGGTTTGCCACCTTTTTAAAAATTGTGTCAACCCTGTTTTGGTCAGTTTTCATTTTATTAACAACACAGCACAGATGAAAATGCACATGTGCATCCACAGTACTGACAGAATAGAAATAAAGAAGATTCAAATCAAAGATGGGTAGAGTACTATATTTCATTATGTGTGAAATAATAAAAAATTACTGTTGGTAACACAAACTATCATAATGTTTGGATACTTTTATGTTAATTTCTGACTCATATTTTCATCTCATAAGAATATTTTAAGACAAAATATTAGAAATTGTCATGCATGCAAAATGCTTCCCTTTTAAATCAGTAACATGTACTGTGCAGAACTGTTTGCTCTTCATACTGTACACTCTGAACTGTGAAAGTACTTATTGTATGAATAGCTACAAATTTGCATTTTGGGATCATTATACCACTTGGATATCATGATTTTAAAGGCTTTTTCATTTAAAGATTACTACAAGGTGTGCAATTAAAACTTTAATTTTATAAAAAATAAATAAATAAAAGTGTAGTATTATGAAAATTTACTTTCAAAAGCACCAGAAAGGCAGAATTTTTAAAATCAGTACCAAATCAAATCAATGTGCTACTGTTTTTTAAAAGCTCTCTAGCAATGGAAAAGTTTAAATATAAGTTGCATTAATTGATAAACAAATTAAGCATCTCTAATCCCCAAATCCCAAATCAAAAATGCCTCAAACTCCAAATATTTTTTAGAGCTGACATGACTTCACAAGTGGAAAATTTCACACCCGATGTCATGTGACGGTCACAAATATTATTTAAAATATTGTATAAAATTACCTTAGTTATGCATATAAGAAGTATATGAAACATAAATAAATTTTGTGTTTAGATGTGTGTCCCATCCCCAGATATCGCATTATGTATAAGCGAACATTTAAAATCCAAAATAATCGGAAATCCAAGACACTTCTAGTCTCATGCATAAGGGATGATTAGGGATACTTGACGGTAATATCAAGTGAAAGTTTTATTAATAGTTTGAAAACATTTACATTTTCTACATATCAGTTAGATTACAAGCACTCATGGTTATTATCATAGTACAATAGCGATAAGCTAGTAACTCACAATGAGCTGCGTTATGCTGATTTAGCATTTTAAAATCTCCATGCAGAAGCATGGCTCCATCCTAGAATGCTGGGGCCAATCCTGCCTTTGAGCAAAAAAGTCTGGAGTGCTAAGTCAGCAACTCACAGAGTATAATGAGATCATTCTGGCTCTGAAAAATAAATATATGAAAATCTTAACATATTGCTATTTTGTAGTAATTAGGAAATAAAAGATGTTATTAAAAAATTCAAGGATTTGATTATGGTACCCAATTATCCAGTAATTTGGTAGCGCCAGGAATCTAGGCTTGCTTTGAACTTAACAACAACAAATGGGGTCCTAATTTATATTTCTGTTACAATTTTTTGTGTATGACACTTTTGTCAACCCATAAACTACGTTTGCTGACTAAATCCATAACATCTACTTTCAGATTTCTCTAAAGCTAGATTTCTGTCTGTATTGTGACCATTTGCCTACTGTCAAAATTTCAAAACTGCCTATTTGACATATTTTAAATGTATAAACATTACAAAAACCATCTTATAAGCAAATATAGTTTAATTTTCTTTAATTGTTCCAGAAGCAAAGACCTATCCAACTGCAAGCCAGAAGCTTATCTGCAATTTGGCAGTTGTAACATTTCCCAGAAGTTGAGAATTAATTTGGTGTTTAAAAGCAAATGAAATAATAATAATAAAAAAACCACACAATAAGTAATTCTGTTATATGTTTAAAAGAATTAAAACATAAAAGTTTTTATAAATTAAAAGTATTTATAAATTAAAAAATAAAAAGTTTAAAGTGTTCAAATATGTTATTAGCACTTTTGTTTTGAACTATTTTCAATTTGAACGTGTGCTTTTATTTAATCACCTTTCATATATATATATATATATATATATAACCCATTTGGTAGAATATATCTGCCAAATCCTAATTGGGTCAGAAAGATTCAAGCCAGAAAGACATTCTCTCATGGACTATAAATTAAATTACTGGAATTTATTTTATTATGGAAAATTTCAAACATATACCAAGTAGACAGAATAGTAAAATAAACAACCATGAAACCATCATCCAGCTTCAACACCTATCAACATTATGCCAATCTTGTTTCATGTGTCTCTTCCTATCCGACCTGTATTCCCAACCTGGAGTATTTTTAAGCAACTTCCCAACGTCATATTCTTTTTCCATAAATGCTTTGGTATTGGTCTCTAACAGATAACACTTTAAAAAACAGCCACAATATAATTACTAGATCTAACAAATTTAATAGTTTCTTTATTTCATCAAATAACTATCTATTGTTCCCATTTCCCTGATTTTACCCAAAAATAGTCTTTTTATAGTTAGTTTAATCAAATCTGAATTCAAAGTCCATACATTTCATTTGATTGATGTGTCACTAATGTTACTTTTAATGTATAAAACCTATAACCCTCATCTTATTTTTAATGTCACATATTTGTGAAAAAAAAATGAGTTTTTTGAAGCAGAGAGACTAAAATAGGATAAAACTCAATCGAACAAAATTTTACTGGCATCTAGCTGTTGGTGAGAGTCAATTTTATGAGTTTATTACAGAATGTAATTCAATGTGTAGGTTACATCTAGAGGTGAGAGGGATGCTATGTGGATATAGTTCCTGGTCCCCCTAGCTCCTACTTCAAATAGAGAAGTTTTGTTTCTCTCTGCTTTACGTATGAGACTTTGACACACAATGTAGCATTATGCCCAGATTCAAGCTCTTGCTTTCATTGAATTCTTTAACTCCATTCTGCATGTTGCCTCCTACGCATGCTTTGCCATGACTTTTCTGCAGGCAAAGTACCCTCAACTCCTCAACTTTCAAAGTTCCGTTTACTAAGGGCTCTTCCATTGGCAGAATGTACAGCTATTTCAGAATAACAGGTGGAAGGGTACACCATATGTCAACATTTTAAAAAAGGTTCTTAGCTTTGCAAAAAAATCATCACTAGTCATCTCTTTAACTTGGGCTCTAGCTTTATATTGAGAGTCCTGTTTGCACATTTTTTTTAACGGAAGGAATTCCAAGCTTACTTATTCTCATTATAAAATGCTACCATTCTCTGGCACTTATTTTGCCAGACTAGGCCGGGTGCAGTGACTCACACCTGTAATTTCAGCACTTTGAGAGGCCTAGATGGGTGGATCACTTTAGGTCATGAGTTCAAGACCAGCCTGACCAACACAATGAAACCCCATCTCTATTGAAAATACAAAATATTAGCCAAGAGTGGTGGCATGCGCCTATAGTCCCAGCTACTTGGAAGGCTGAGGCAGGAGAATCACTGGAACCCGGGAGGCGGAGGTTGCAGTGATCCAAGATTGTGCCACTGCACTCCAGAGTCAGTGATAGAGGAAGATCCCCTCTAAATATATATATATACACGTTTCATATATATAAATATGTTTTATATATTAAAAATACGTTTTATATATATTATATATTGCATATACCACATTCATATTGCATAGATATGTAATAGTATATGCATATATACATATGTATACATATATGTAATAGCATGCATAATGTGTACACATATATGTAATAGCATGCATAATGTGTACACATATGTAATAGCATGCATAATATGTACACATATATGTAATAGCATGCATATGTTATGTGTAATATATACATATATTATTACATATATTACACATATGTCATATACAATACATATATGTAATACATATGTAATATATATAACATATATATGTAGCCAGACCAAAGTCTATTAAAATTTTCCAATACAAGTGACAGAATTTGCTGCTAGTAGAAATTGAGAAAATGAATAAAAAGTATGTTTAAATGAATAAAAAACATTTTTAAACAGTATAATATTAACTAGTTATCATTCATTAAACCCTTACTATATGTAACGAACAGTGCAAAGTTCTTTATACATATCAGCTTCATTGATCCTTACAAAGACCTTTGAGGTAGACACCATCATCTCTGTTTTACAGATAAAAAAAACACAAGATGACTACCAATAAATTAGTAAGCTAAAAAGGGAAAGAACTAAGATTTGAATTCATAGAATATGAATTTATCTTAAGTCTGGTCTCTTAGCCATTATCCTACAGAGCATGGCAGCATGGAGTATACTGGTGGACAGGTCACATCAAAAACTACTGAGAAAACTTAAGGTCAAACAAAACAATTAAGATACATGATAAAGAAGCAGAACTGAAAGAAAAGAGTGAATTATTTTCGGGATATTTTGTTGAAAAAGATGGGGGAAATATTTTATAATTTATTTATAAATACATTCATCCTAAATGGCCAAATTACTATTTAGTCATCATAAATAATACAGGAATAGATTTCTACTACCTTAAAAATACACACATTATTTATATAAAATGTGTTCTTAATAAATGACATGACATATATTCTGTAGACTTTTAGTATTTTTAGGAATAGATTTTAGAATTCACAGGAGTAGCAGAATCTATTGAGTAACTTTTATTTTCACAATTATTACAAAGTAAAACGTTAGTCATATAGAGTTTGGGATTTGCATTTCTACAAACCCAGATGTGATGAGCTTTGCTACTTCCCGGTGTGTGCCCTTGAACATACTACTAAACCTTTCTTAATTGTTTTCCTAATCTGCAAAGTAATACCCACTCATTTGGATTGTTGTAAAGATTAATCTGTAAAGCATCTTGCCCAGCAGGTAGACAAAACAGACAATATCACTCACATGTACACTCCCAACAAATACACCACATTCTGTGACATTTCTAGTCTGTCACCTTACAAATTCAAAATTAATATTGATTTTATAAATAAATAAAATTAAGCACTTATTGTTTAACCATGTCAAATATGATGATCAACAGCAAAAATGAGTAACCTTAATACAAACAAATAAGAAAACTTAACTCTGGAAACAGATAAGAATAATAGAATATCAATGTGAGAAGAGGTTTTATCAGTCATTTGGTCCAATTTCTCAGATGCTATGCATATTCTTTTAGTTACTTAACCTTCTCCAGAGAGTACATATACACAAAATGGAACATAAAGGCATTATTGAAATACATCTACAGAATATGTATTGCTGAAGGAACACATTGAATTGCACTAGTGGACAAATGGTCTTATGTATTGTTTTGGTTCTCCCAAAGACTTTCCTTTGATAGTTATTTATTTCTTTTTTCTTTTCAGAAACAGTCTTAATATCATCCATAAACAAAAAGAGCAAAAATATAATAATTTATGCTAATCTGGAAAGGTCAACATTTCTATTTTTTTTTTTTTTTTTTTTTTTTTTTTTTTTTTTTTTTGAGACGGAGTCTCGCTCTGTCACCCAGGCTGGAGTGCAGTGGCCAGATCTCAGCTCACTGCAAGCTCCGCCTGCCGGGTTCACGCCATTCTCCTGCCTCAGCCTCCCGAGTAGCTGGGACTACAGGCGCCCGCCGCCACGCCCGGCTAAGTTTTTGTATTTTTAGTAGAGACGGGGTTTCACCGTGTTAGCCAGGATGGTCTCGATCTCCTGACCTCGTGATCTGCCCGTCTCGGCCTCCCAAAGTGCTGGGATTACAGGCTTGAGCCACCGCGCCCGGCCAACATTTCTAAATACAACCAAAGTAACACATCTCACCATGGCTGTTTCAATCTTTGCTATCACTGTTGTCATCTTCATCACTGATTTTTGGCAACATTATTATCATCATCATCAAAAACACATAAGAATCACCTGTAATTTCATTCCAAACAGCCATATTTTTATTAAATTAGTTATTATTTACTATGTGCAAAACACTGCACTAATTGCTAAGAAACTTACAAATGGAAATTCTAGACTTCATAAACATTGATATGTTTCAGGCTGGAGTACAGCGGTGTGATCATGGGCTCACTACAGCCTTAACCTCCTGGGCTAAAGCGATCCACCCACATCAGCCTCCCTAGTAGCTAGGACCACGTGCCACCATGCCTGGCTAATTTTTGTATTTTATTGCAGAGACAGAGTTTCACCATGTTGCCCAGGCTGGACTCAAACTTCTGGACTCAGGCTAAAGATACTTTTGACAAGAAAATCATTTAGGTATACTAATATGCTGAAAGACATTTGAGATTTTTTTCTTTACTTGGTGCACATGTAAAACTAATTTGGATTAGTATTACTAGCTGACAAGCAATGAGCCTATTAATGTTTGAGTCCCTACCTCTTGTCCCAAAGCTTTTATATATATATATACACACACATACACACACATATATATATACACATACACACATATGTAAGTATTCAAGTTCCATGTGTTGTCTAGGCCTGGAAGAAGTTGCAAAGTATGGAATCATTTTAAATTACTTAATATGCTATAATTGCAATGGAAGTTTCTCATATTACATTTTAACAAAGTTTCGTACTTATACACGCAAATTTTATTCATAGAATTCTATAAAGCATTTAGCCTTTAAAAGAAACTGTGTGCAAAATGTTTTGGATTCTTTCCAAAGGGAAAATGGTTGAAAATTAATCATTTTGTATCTGAATGCAAAAGGAGCTAAAACAGCATCACCTCCACTCCTCCCAACCTACTTGCAGGAATAATTAACTATTCAAAGCCCAGATCGACGGCCAATAGAGGAAAAAATAATTTTAAGATATGTTTGCAAATAGCAACAACAACCTCATCTATTTACTAATTGGTTCCTAGTTACCATAGCAAAGGCAAGAATAATTAATAGTAAGTTCTAAACAAATATTTAAAAATTATTTTTAAAACAGACTCACATTATCATTATCAGTAAAAGAACCTATAAAGATTATAAATTATTTGCACATGTGACTTACTTTTATTATGTGTTGGTCCTCAATGGTTTACAAAACCATGGTAACTGACTTCAAAACACAAATGGATCTTTCAAAAAGAATGAATTAAACCTTATTCTCAAGGTTTATTAAGACTCTCACTAGAGACCAAGAAGAATAAGATAGGTAATTCCTTAAAATTGTTCAGTTTCCCTAACCATGTCATAGTTTGATCCAAATTAGCAACAGAACATTTTTTCTTCTTTTCATGTTCCCATTCTTCTATTTTATTTTATTTTATTTTATTTTATTTTATTTTATTTTATTTTTGAGATGGAGTCTTGCTCTGTCACTAGGCTGGAGTACAGTGGCACGACCTCGCCTCACTGCAACCTCCACCTCCCAGGTTCAAGCGATTCTCCTGCCTCAACCTCCTGAGTAGCTGGGACCCCACAGGCATGTACCACCACTCCCAGTTAATTTTTGTATTTTCAGTAGATATGGGGTTTCACCATGTTGGCCAGGAGTGTCTTGATCTCTTGACCTTGTGACCCGCCCACCTTGGCCTCTCAAAGTACTGGGATTACAGGCATGAGCCACTGCACTTGGCCTATTTTTTTATTTAATAAGAATGTTGTTGTTTAAATGCTTCTTAAATATCAGTTATTCTGAATAAGTAACTACATTTTACCTCTCAGTTGTTAGTTGTTAAACATTCTTTACAGTTAAATGATGCTGGACCCCAACTAGTAATAACCATTATCAAAAAGCCTCATGTAAATAGGATCATTATCATTTATTTACATACTAAGATATTCCAAAATAGATAAGTCATCCTGAAAAGCTTTGAGAAAGAGTCATGTGACTAAGTAATGTTTTGAAAGGTATCTAGAAGATTATATTCTGATTTTAAATGGTAAATATTCTGACTTCAAATTGTGAACCCCAATTTTTTTCATGTTAATTTGGACTTAATTTATGGATTCAACAACTCACTTAAAGTCAGTGCAGAGTTAAAAGGAGTCATAAGAACAAATCTAAAGGAAGCCTATTGTCATTCTTGCATGGCTATATTTGCTGCACTCACTTGTCTGTGAGGAGTTTAATCTGTATTGTCTCAGATTTCACTTGTAAAAACTTGAGTAGTAGCTATTATTATGCATATTTTGAGGATGAGGAAACAGGCACCCAGTTACCCCACGGGAGACTTATGCTGCTAACATTCATATCCAGTGCCTCTTGAATTAATATCTACTCACTTTCAAGCACTGTTGTAAACAATTCCATATCAAGTATATTAACAGTCAGATTAGATAATTTTTTAACATTCCTCCCTGTGGTAAAACTGTTTTCATGAATAATCACAAAATGAATTAATAGTAATGGCCAGAAAATAACTATAGACTGTGAAAATTTTCTATTATTAAACTCTGTGTGTGTGTTAAAATAGTAGTAAAAATCTCAAAATAAGAAAACAAATATTACAGTACCAAAAAAAAGATGAAGTCATACATTAGTTACATAAATGTATTTTTTTAAATGGGAAGAAACATACAATTAAGTTTGGACTCATTTTAGTCTTCTAAGTTTTGAGCAGAAACAAAAAATACATGTGGTTACATAGAATGCCATCACTGAAATAAGTCAAGTTCTATTTCTTTGTCTTATGATCACTGTTCTATCATATACTGTCTGAATGCACAAATACACAGTAAAATGGAACTGGAGACATAAAAAAGTGAACTGCAATAGTTTCAAATCATTAAAACTTTACTCTGAAAATTATTGTTTAGTTTAATTCTAGTATGTCAAGGGCAACAAATTAAAATAAAATAAGATGAAATTTTGACCAGGTGCGGTGACTCATGCCTGTAATCCTAGCACTTTGGGAGGCCGAGGCAGGCGGATCACGAGGTCAAGAGATCAAGACCATCCTGGCTACTAACACGGTGAAACCCCGTCTCTACTAAAAAATAACAACAACAACAAAAAAATTAACGGCGTGGTGGTGGGTACCTGTAATCCCAGCTACTGGGGAGGCTGAGAAAAGAGAATGGCATGAACCTGGAAGGCGGAGCTTGCAGTGAGCTGAGATCACGCCACTGCACTCTGGCCTGGGCAACAGAGCAAGACTCTTTCTCAAAAAAAAAAAAAAAAGATAAAATTCCATTGGTGAATTTGGGTGTGTGTGCAGGGTTGGGGAGTGGTGGTGAAAAAAAAATATATATATGCACATATACTTTTAAAGTATATTTTAATAGGTAGTTGGTATTAAACCTTGTGAGCCTTCTATATTTTTTGGAAACAATTCTTTTCATCAAAGCAACTAAATATGAACATAGGTTTAATTATTTTACCATTAAGTAAGAAAAACTGAAACAACTGAATTATTCCATTTAGTAAGCACTGTCTGTCTACTCTGTGACTCTTCTTCCTGAACCCTATGAAGCCAGACTTCGCAGGTTGATACCCCCAAGAACATCTCCTAATTGTGATTTTTCTCCCACTTCTCTGACTTTGTTTATGCTAGACTGTCTATCTGATCTTCTTAGCTGATGTCTATTCATCTTTGAAGACTCAGCTCTGGTGAGCTATCATCAAATACTATCATTACCTCAGAATTTATCTGATTAAGGTTTACTCAAATACTTTTCCATTACATCCACTGCTTATTCTGGTCATATAAATTATTACACTATTTTGAAATTCTGATTTACATATCTTTTTCCTTAACCATTTTAGATTGTTTATTTGTGTATTCCAGTAACTACTTCCCTGGCACTAACAACACGTTTGTGCAATGAATGTAGAAACTCCAATTATGTACAAAAAATAAAATCAGAAATGCTGAGACAATGTTTTCACTCTTTTCAGGTAATCATGATACCTTGCAGTCATTTCAAATACCAGATGTTAAAAAGTATTGTGTCAGCATAGCTCTCATTTTTCATTTTATTTGTTTTTACTCACAATTTACTCACAGTCAATATTATTTAAGCAAATATCAATCATATGTGACAGAGTTTCCTTAAATATAAATTGAGTTGCCACAAGTTACTTTAAAGGAATAACAAAAATGAGGATATTTAGCTCAGTTCACTTGTGATTGATGGCTTCCTGTCTTTAAGGAGGCAATACAGAGTGCTACAAGTCAAATACGAACAAGCTGCCTGTCTACAACTAAACTCATCTTTGTCTCCGAAGTCTCTCCTAACTTGATCAAAGATATATGCTGATATGGTTTGGCTGTGTCCTCACCCAAATGTCATCTTGCATTGTAGTTTCCACAATACCCATGCATCATGGGAAGGACCCATTGTGAGGTAACTGAATAATGGAGGTGGTTACCTCCATGCTGTTCTCGTAATAGTGAGTTCTCACGAGATCTGATGTTTTCACAAGGGGTTTACTGCCCCTGTCCTTCACTCTGCATTTCTCCTTGCTGCTGCCATGTGAGGAAAGACATGTTTGTTTCCCCTTCTGCCATGATTATAAGTGTCCTGAAGCCTCCCGAGTCCTGAGGAACTGTGAGTCAATTAAACCTCTTACATTGATAAATTAACCAGTCTTGTGTATTTCCATACAGCAGCATGAAGATAAACTAATACATATGTCTAGTTACCAAATTAATTCATCAATATTTATGATGGCCTACTCTGTTTCTAAGCTATGTTTCTTAGCTTCATGGAGTTTCATCCTAGAGTACATCTTTCCATCAGTTTCATACATAGAAGCATGCAAGTCATTACTTTGTATCTTCTAAATGTGTCTTGATTCTCATCTACCACATTCTCATGATTCCCTTCATTACATCTTCAATACAGGCCGACACCATCTCTGGCCTCCTAAGTAAAGTTCCTGTATACAAATCCAGTCCAACTCCAATTTATTCTCCACACTTCTACGGAAGTGATTAATCTAAAATGCAAATATGATCATGTCACTTCCCTATATAAGGCAATTTTGCTGTGGAATTGAGCAGATGGGCTGCATGAATAGTTTGATATTTTCACATTTTCCCCCAACTATTTCCTTGGCATTTAATTTCTAAAGTCTATCTAGAATTCTGGCACCATCACTGCAACTACTATTTAGAAAAGGATTCATGTATGCTTTTTAATTTTCGGATGTAAACTCTAGATTATTAAATTCTATTAGTGTTTTATTAATGCTTGTTAAGCAACAACTGTTTTACAATTTCAGTCTTTATCTGTAATTTAGTTTCTGGAAAATGGATTTGGACCAAGCTAAAACAGAGTATAAAAATGTAAGTACAAAAAATATTATTCTCAAAACAGAGATATGTTAAAGATGTATTCTTAAAATAGAGAAAATAGTTTCATCACGGAGGGTACAAACTTGGATATACCAAACAACCACAGGAAGATATGATCTTAGGAAAAAAGAGGGGGGAAAAAAACAAGAAAACCTGGAAACTTGACCTCAAATTTACACTCAGATTAGAAACCAGTTTAATATCCAATTATTCAACAAGTATTTAGTGAGCACTGATAATGTACAGTGTAAATGAATATTCTTAGAGCTGAGAATGTACAGCTCCTGCCCTCAAATATTTCACAGGCTAGTGGAGAAGACCAATACATTAGCACTTACCACCCTGTATGCTAGATTCAGTGTTGGAAATTCTTTTCTTGGTGTTCCATTCATGAGACTCTTTACTTAGAATGCCTTCTCTCTTCCCCTCTACATATATGACATGTATCACTTTGCCAGCAGAGAACAAGGCTCATCTCTTCCATGGATTCCCCCTGAATTCTAGTTATTCAACCCTATCATGTTCTTAAATCACTTGAACTTTTGGGCATTAATACTGGCACCACCCATTCTGATATGAATATATTGTCTTTAGTTTTGTTTTTTCTTTTAATTAAATTTTTAATTTTTTTAGTTGACAGATAAAATTGTATGTACATATTTACTGTGTACAACATGATATTCTGAAGTTTACATGAATTGCAGAATTGTTGAACCTAGTCAACTAACATAAGCATTACCTGCCAAAGTTGTCATTTTTGTGGTGAGAACATTTTACAACCACTCTCAGAATTTTTCAAGAATCCAATATATCTTCAACCATAGTCATCATGCTGTATAATATATCTCTAGAATTTATTCTTATTATATAACTAAAATTTTGTATCCTTTGACCAACATCTCCTCACATTCCCACCCCACTAAGTACCTGAACCCCTGTTAACCATCATTCTACTCTCTACTTCTGTGAAATTGATGTTTTTATATCCCATATATGACAGATTATAAAATATTGGTTTTTCTGTGCTTGGGTAATTTCACTTAACATAATATCTTTCAAGTTCATCCTTGTCATTCTTATTTAAAGGTGATGTCTGATGGAGAAACTCTGTGCTTCATGTTGCATGTGGCATTGGGGACACAAGCAAAAAAGATATATACAGTTCAAGCCTTCATGAAACTGTTGTCTAGCATGAAAGACCGTCATTAAATATCAAAACATAGTTATATGAAATGAGTGCTATGACCCCAGAGTGTGGCAGGACAACATAAAGGTACAACTGACATATTTTTGTTATTACTAGTATGAAAAGCTTTAAGAATGACTTTAAATGGCTCCTCCTACCTGGATTTCAATTAGGCAGAGAGTTTGAAAATAATTTTTGTCATCATTACAAACTGAAACTTAGCCTAAAGTCACATTGAACTTTACTAATATGTAGACAAATGATAATTTAAAATTCTTGTGAGTAAAATATTCAAAGCAATGAACTCTTTTACAAACATTATAGTGTGTAACTTCTGCTAGAATAGGTCACCATAAATTTTTCTTTTTCTTTTTTTAGTAAAAACTTGAAGTTTAAAAATTATCAGTGATTTTTCAGTAAACAACATTCACTGAGAAGCCACTATCCTGTGGACTTTATAATGATAGGAAGAAATTGAGGTCAGAGTTTCTATACTTTAGCAACAGGTGGGATTTAAAAACAGTAGTGTTTGGTGCCATTATCTCTAATATTTTTTGCATAAAACTTTCTTTAAAAGACCTCTTAGAATACATTTAATTTTGTCCAAGGCAGGGAGAAGAGCAAACCTGCTGCTTGAGTCAAATACTTGTATGAGGAACATCAGGTAGGAAGTGTCTACAACCAATTTTCTAACTCCACTTCTATATTTTCCCTATTATTACTATCGTCCCCAAACAAATCCAAGAAATTATCCATAAAGAGATTCAAAGGAAGAGTGACAAAAAACAGATCAAGTGGGAACAAAGAAAGCAGTTATTACCAACCCCTAGAAACTCCCCCACAACTCTTCCTAAAGATAGATACATTGTCTCATGTAAGAAAATGTTATGTGATTCAATTCACTCATTTAGGTAATCAGTTACATTAATCCCTATGTATGCCAGATGCTGAGGGCAGGCCTGAAGCATGTGCGCATCCTCAGCTAGCTGATAATCTGTTGCCTTTTCAAATCAATATTATTTCATTACTAACTGGGACCACAAAGAAACTGATTTTTCAGTAATAAAAATTATATATATTTTTATGTTTAAAATATGGGATTTATTATATGAATATAAATTCATAAAAGAAAACTTATGAACTAGAAGATAAATATCTTAGGAGGCATAGTAAACTGGTCACATAAATCACTTGGAAAAAAACCTGTGCCAAGCATTAGTAAGTTTCAGAATTTCAACTGATGGTAACTGCTGATTTTGGATAATACTCAGTTCACTGGTCTAGAGATTGATGGTACAGACTATAAAATATAATATGGAGCCACATTAGCCTGTCCCAAATGTACTCAAGAGAGACAGGTCAACAGAGGGAAAAAGGATTTAATTTAGTTGTTATGGGTGTGTGTGTGTATCTGTGTGTGTGTGTATTTACTTTCACTTGAGGTAATGAAGGATTCTAGATGAGGATAGGACCAATTTTTACTTCTGTAGTTTAATGCTCTGACCACTTATGTAAGTTCTGCCAGTCCCAAAATGTGGCTCTGAAGATAACTTAATTATTATTGTTATTAGTCAAGTCCCTGCCCTCATAGATGTTTAGGTTAACTTCATTAGACTGCAGGCTATTGAATAACAAATGGAAGAAATGAAACTGAAAGAAGCTTAAACTACCTCTGGATATTAGATATTGATGTCTCCTTTTGGTTTTAATGTTTAAAAGTTTAACCTAAAAGACAGATTCTACTACTAAATATAAAAATTAATTTTTAACTTTACCAAAAAATCAATTACACTTTTTGAATTTTATTCTTGTTTTAAGATGAGTGACAATATAAAAAAATAGGTGATAACTCTTTTACGAATAATTTTCTAAAAGGTAATTTTCTCACTGTATATGTATTTTATACATAAAACATACAGTACACTAAAAGTTGCAGATTGCTAGTAATGACATAGAGAAAAGGGCAGTAGGAAAAATGAATGATGATGAGGTATGGCATGTGTCGACTGTTCAATTTCTTGAGAGAGGTAGAGCTTGAACAGTGAAATGATGGATGAATTCTGTATAGTGCACTACTCAATAAATATATGAAGGCCACCTTGAGCTGTGAAATCTACTCTCTCTACAAAGTGAAATTATTTTTAGCTGACCCATGCTTGTCACCCTGAATGTGAAACTTGCTGTACTTCACAGTTACATATTCCTTTTTGGAAATTGACTGGCTCTGTGGCAATTGTTCACAAAGTTCTACATACTGAGTCATACTCACCACAAGCACAAATATACCAAAAATGGGACAGACGTTAGATGATGTTTAGTAACTTTTTTCGTTCTTTTCGTACTAATTTCTACTCCTCTATGCATAGCTTGAAAATCTTTTCTCTCCTCGCTCTTGGAGAATCTACCTCTGCTAGGCCCTAGTCATAACCTTTGATAACTTTGAAGATTTTTACTTTAACCTCTCTGGTTTTGTCTCCCATTCTCTCATCTTTTGATTATGCACTACACAATCCCACTGAATCATTTGAGAACTAACAAATACCTCCTGCAGGTGAAAAAAAAAAAAAAAAAAATGAGTGCGCAAAGCAACAGACCAAAGCAAGGCAGAGGGTAAAGCTAAGACTATTCCATATGTTAATAAATATTTTCCTGTAATGCAAGAGTTGGAGACTTATGCCTATGTCATGTTGTACTGCTCTTCACTAAGCACTGAAGATTGCACAAACTGAAGGTCAAGATTTCTTAATAAGTTATAAAATTTATTTGATTTATTTTATTTTATTTTATTTTAGGGTCTTGTTTTGTTGCCCAGTCTAGATTGCAGTGGTGCCATCATATCTCACTGCAAATTTGAATGCCAGGGCTCATGTGATTCTCCTGCCTCAGCTTCCTAAGTGGCTGAGACCACAGGTGTGAGCCACCACACGCAAGTAATTTATTATTTTATTTTATTTTGTCTAAATATAGAGTCTCATTATGTTACCCAGGGTGGTCTCGAACTCCTGGGCTCAAGTTTCCTCCTGCCTCATCCTCTCAACTTGCTGGGATTAAAGGGGTGGGCCACTGCACCCAGCCAGAATTAGATCAGGACACACATTGCATTTTTAATGAATTGGACTAACAGAACAGAACATAGGACATCTCAGAAAGAAAGAGAAAATAAGTATGAACTAGGTTGGGAAGCAAAGCATATTTTTGAATGTGGGTCTCAGTTGAAAAGTTTGGATATTTGACCATACGTATTGGCTCATGCCTGCAATTCCAGTACTTTGGGAGGCTGAGGTAAGAGGATGTCTTGAGCTCAGGAGTTCAAGACCAGCCTGGGAAACATAGCAAGGCTCCACTAAAAGTAAAATAAAATAAAATAAAATAAAATAAATTTAAAAAAGAGTTTGAATTTTTATAATTATATCAGGTGCTAAACTATTAATTTCCATACAGTTACAACAACCTAATTCTGAAGAATACGTTAACTTTTTTTGGAAGGATTAACTGAGATCAAATTACATTTTTGGCATGAATTACAGGAACGGAAAGGTAACTGTGAGTTCAATTAAATTATAATTCAAAAGTACAGGCTAATCAGTTCAAACAAAAGTTTGTATAAAAGCAAGGCTATCATTGTTTATTTAGAAATAAATGTATACAGTAGGCTCATATTCTGAAAAGACAGAATAACTTAGCATTGCAAACAGCTAAGTTCAAGGGCAGAATTAACCTATA
The DNA here is from genome assembly GCF_003255815.1 of Theropithecus gelada. Classification (NCBI taxonomy): domain Eukaryota; kingdom Metazoa; phylum Chordata; class Mammalia; order Primates; family Cercopithecidae; genus Theropithecus; species Theropithecus gelada. The sequence goes on from NC_037676.1 coordinate 114,548,554, forward strand.
GCAGGAAAGAAATAATACTCCTTTTATGCATTTTACCAGTTGTGTGGGACAAAATATCTGTTCTTGTGGGAAGAGACATCTGGGGACACGTTTAGGTCTAATTGTTACCCTTTAAAAAACCCAACAGGGCAAGTGGCTCATCCTTGTAATCCCAGCACTTTGGGAGACCAATCCAGGATGATCATTTGAGGTCAGGAGTTCAAGACCAGCCTGGGCAATATAGTAAGACCCTGTCTCTAAAAAAAATAAAATGAAATTAGCTGATGTGGTGATGCATGCTTGCGGTACCAACTACTCGGAGGGCTGAGGTAGTAGGATCATTTAAACCTGGGTGGTCCAGGCTGCAGTGAGTCAGGATCATGCCATTGCACTTCAGCCTAAGCAACACTGAGAGAACCTGTCAAAGAAAGAAAGAAAGAAAGAAAGAAAGAAAGAAAGAAAGAAAGAAAGAAAGAAAGAAAAGAAAAAAAAAAACTCACAACAAACCTACTTGAAAAATAATCATAACTGTTTGCTTTACAAATGACTGCAGCAGACTTTTTAATCAGGTTAATAATGATTAACTTTTGTATTTAGTGAGTTAAAAAGCCTAGAAAGCCATCTATTTTAGTGCTAAGATTTTTTTTTTGTTAGAATGAATTACTTCTTTTATTTATTGTATGAATCTCCTTTATGGTTATTGTTGAAGTTATTTGCAAAATTCCATTAGTGTGTGCCTATGGTATAATAGCTATTTTGTTTTTCCAGTGGGATATGTGGGTTTAAGTTGTCAAGGAATTGGGTAGGTTTTCAAATATACTAACTCCAGAACACGTTAATTTGCTTCCAAAACAAACTTGGAGGTGTTTACCTGTGCCCAAGCAGTTTTGAAAAGTTATTCAAGACAGTGTGAAGTGGTACTTGGGAGTAAAATCTGATAGATGTGAGCTGCAAATTCACCACTAAGATTCCCTAACAAAGTAACTTTGGACAAGTTAATGAAAGAAGACTACTTCATTTAATTGATATAAATATTAAATAAGATAATGCAAACCCCTGGCATAATGCCTGGCGTAAGTTCATAATTACATTTATTTTTATACAATTTATGAGGCACAGTTGGAATTTATACCAAGTTGGTTGTTTGATTTATAAATGGAAATTTCAGTCTACTATGCTAATTTGCTATCATCATCATTGCTGTCGTTAGCACTCTGCAAAGCATCTTCCTTGAACTTTCTTCCAAAAGGCTACCAGAATTTTTTCTTCTTAATGAACTCTTTAGTACTTATAATCTATGCAACATAATACCATCTAAAATGCTGTATTATTATTACTATTTGTACTTTACTTTTTCCCAGAATAAGATTGTAAAGTCTTCCAGAAAGAGAGAAGAAAACAAAATCATATAATCCCCCTTGGCAGACGTAAATTTACTGTGAAGCTAACAAAGCACAGGCTCCTCCTAAGACCATAAAAAAGAACCATCAATGTGTTCACAAGGATACACGGTTTTATAAAATTTGCAAAAAAGAACTTAAAAAAAACTTTTTCTTAATGAAGGCTCCCCAAGTAATAAGTTTTAGTACACACAAAACTTGTATCCATTCTCAACTCTGGACATGAACTCAATGAAAAAGCTCATCTATTTGTAAAGTTGCCTCATACTTGAAAATCTTTGACCCAATGTTCTTAAAGGAATTCAATGACAAGTTCACCAGAGTAGATCTTCAGTCCACAGTACATTCTGACTGACTGCGTATTTTCAGCAAAAAGCAAGGTGCACTTTGCTGTATCTATTCTTAAGCATGGTAGAGCAGCTACACTCAAGAGTTGGCAATCAAAATAGCAGCACTGAAGATTTTGCAGGGGTAAAGAAACCACAGACACTGTCACCTTTGGGACAATATTTTTGAAATAAGCATAGATTTGATTCCAGAAAAATAATGTATGGAAAAATGTAGAAAAGTAGTTATTTTTCTTGAAAATAGAGAATACCTTTTTGTGGGGGTAGATAGCATTGAATTCTCAAGCATGCCAATTGTAATAACAATAATTTACAAAAACAACAAGAATAAGGCAAAGTGCTTTATAACCATTATCTCTAAACAACTTTGTGTGGCAGGTATTAACATTCTTGTTTCATATATGAGACAATTGACACCTAGAATTAAGTAATTTGCACGTGGTTGCACGACAAGTAAAAGACAAGCTAGTACTAGAAGCTAGTGTAATTTTAACCACTATATCATACAGTATATGATGTATGCCAAAACTGAAAATACTGGCTTTTGAAAGTAGAATTCATCATGAGCTCATTTCTAAGGTTAATTTTCTCACGTACATTTCAATGAAGTCAGACCCAGGCTCTGGAAACTAATGAACTTGGGTATGATGCAATAACTTAAAATGTTTTTTGTTAAGTAATCATTTTTCACAGCAGTTAGTGGATTGCTTACTAAGACAAAAACACAGATGGGGCACATTTTTTAACTTGTATACTTTCAAGATAACTTAAAAAATGATTTACGACTTAGATTTAAAAACTGTATCTGATATACTATGCTCTGAAAACAATGTGCATTTTTCCTCGCTGTATTTTTTCACTGAGTTGTCACTGTTAATTGGTAGATATACAATCTTGACTCTCAAAAACTCTGAAAAAATGGTTTTTTTAAAATCTTTTTTATTTTTTGTGTTTAGGAGCATAATGCATTTACTATAGGTATGAAAATTATATTTACACCATTAAATTTAAACATCATTTGTGGCAATGCCTTAAATACCAGAGGATAAAGATAAATAAGACACAGCACACTCTCTCAAATGACTTCCAGTCTAACATAATGATTGTCAAGTAGAGTGCATATGATAATCATCTTGGATGCTTTTAATATTTGTGAGGGAGCTGTCCCCAGAGAAGATTAGTTATAAAGTTGAACTAGAACCTACAAAATCTAAATTTTAAGTGCTCCTCTGATTCCTAAATGGCTTATCCTATCTTGAGAAACTGATCTAATGAAAAAGACACATGTACAACTAATTTCCATATAAATGTATATTAAAATAAATATAATAAAGAAAGTTATAAAAGAGATATTTTTCTTTGCCTTATTTTACAAAGAGAGTTACTAGGACAAAGACATGAGGTATACAGGAAAAGGTCCCCTTCTTTTATCCATGATTATATGGATTAAAGTCATTTTAAAATCATAAAACACAGAAAATTATTTATAGTGCTATATACTACATCCTATACTGCTAACTACAATAAATTTTTCCCAGCTATAGAAGCAGTTTCTCTGCTTAAAGAAAAAAAACTGGAGGACAAGCTAGATTTTTGTGTGTATACATATATATATATGTATACAAAAAAGTGTATGTGTGTACACATTTGTGTATGCATATATAAAAATATACATAAATATATATTCAAAGATATACATATACAAAAACTGTGTATATGTGTACATATATATACACACACATACATTTCCCTCCTACCTGCATTGTTATTCAGTAGTAATTAATTTCTAGGTTCTATCTAAATGTTTTATGTTAGTGTAGTAGGAGTCTACTGAAATGCTGACATTTCAAATATATTATTGGAAATGAAATCAGTCTATCAATAAAAGAAAATGTGTTACAAATGCACTAGGAGTCTACTGAAATGCTGACATTTCAAATATATTATTGGAAATGAAATCAGTCTATCAATAAAAGAAAATGTGTTACAAATGCACACAATGCAGAGACACATGGCATTTGAATGAATGTGAATGCCATTGTGAGAAGTCAACTGTAGATGCTCAGTGGGAAATCCTCATGATTTTGTATTTAGTCTTTATCCAATGTGGACTTTACACTTGGCTAAAAGACAGGTTCTTGTTTGAGCACAGCTAGAGACTGATTCAAAGTTAGGTTTTTACTATACCCTAATGAAATTCACTGGATTTATATAAGATTTAGTACCTAAACCAAAAGGGATATGAAGAGATATATCAACATTCTAATGTTAAGAAGGAATAGCTTTTGGAGTAAAATCAACAGTTGAAAGCAGTTGATACATCACTAGGTTTAATTATTTCCAACATGTTCCACATATTTCCATCAATTTAATATCATTTCCAACAAGCAAACACTTTTGTTACATTTCGCTGATTTTAAATGTCCTATAAAAAGTAAGAGTAAAACAGTGGTTCAATGTACACTTATTTACAGAAAAAGTTTATGATTTGAATATGCTCTTACAGAAAATGAAATTACAAACAACTTACATTAGAAATCATCTTTTCATGTAGCCTTTGGCATGATGGAATATGTATTCACTAAATGGATGAACTAAGGAATCCCTGGATTCATAAACAAATATGTCAACAAAGCATGGGCATTTCATGTCACCGTATTTTCCTCTCTTTGGAGCCATATATATACAGATCTGAATTATATGAACAATATAATTTGGATATGGAAAGTTTTTCTTTTATAACAAAATATATTGCTTTTTTCTTTTATCAGAGTTTAGTGTTTTTGAAAAACAATAGTACAATTGGTAGTTTTCCAGAATTTTTTTTTAATGTTAATTCTTACAAAAATGTCACAAGCATGGTGTATTCAGTAGCATTATTGAGAGCAAAAACACTGAATGTTTCAAGCTCATGACTACATGAAAGCCCAAGAGAGCTTCTCTACCTTCAATTACTTATACGTCAGTGATGTCTCTCTCTTTTCCCTCCTACTTTATTCGTGGTCCATTCTTTATGACCTAGCACTTGAGGGTATAGTTTTATTTAAAGTTTTCTATTTGCTGAGTCTCATCTACCCCACACTATTAACCCTCGAAGGGCAGAAACATGAACTTCCCTCACAATTCTCCATCATACCTAACCTCTCCAACTATGCCCAAGCAATTACCAGAACAAAAATAATTATCTCTGATATGTTTCCTGCTTCTGCCTTTTTCATTCCATTCACCCTGAAGTTGTCATAGCATTTCAGTGACAGGAAACAAACAACAAAAAGAAGGCAAGTGAAAATTTACCCATTTAAACGTAAGAGCCTGAGACTAGTTGTTGCCATTTTAAGAGGTGACTGTTGATGAAAACAGTTGATCAGGAGGTAGAACTTCTTGGAGACAAATTTTGATTTCTGGTTATAAACTCTAACATGTGACAGAATGCTGACAGTTCAGATTTCTGCTGGAGTCACTAAGGTGGTATTTTGAGTTCACTGTCAACTTCTCTATTTAAATGACTAAATTAATCTCATTGATGTCTCATAATGTCCTAAATTTTCAAAATGCTGACATTAGTACTAATTTCAGCATCTCTTTGTACAAAATTTTCTGACTTTGTCTTGGATTTGCTATTTGAAATATGAAGTAACTGGGTATGGCAGAGTAATAGTTACTTTAGAAAAAAAAAATAGTAAACAAAGAGAAAAAACCTTTACTGGCTTTCAAATAAATCTTTTATAAAAAATCTACCACATAAATCAAAGAGAACCTCTAATTTTCTCTAGACAATGTTAAATTGGCCAACAGGGTCATGAATCATGTTATCCATCTAGGTATAGCTAGTACTCAACAAGAATGACTCATAAAAGGGTAGTTAGCATTTGGTTACATAAATTTAAAAATAATTATAACCCCTTATAGCTACTACCGAATTCCGTATAATTGTGTAATAAGCTTTTACACCAGATTTCTAATGAGTTTATTATTTCTTTCTTTCTTTCTTTTTGAGACAGAGACTCGTTCTGTCGCCCAGGTTGGAGTGCAGTGGCCTGATCTCAGCTCACTGCAAGCTCCGCCTCCTGGGTTCACACCATTCTCCTGCTTCAGCCTCCAGAGTAGCTGGGACTACAGGCGCCCATCACCATGCCTGGCTAATTTTTGTATTTTTAGTAGAGACGGGGTTTCACCATGTTAGCCAGTATGGTCTTGATCTCCTGACCTCGTGATCTGCCTGCCTCAGCCTCCCAAAGTGCTGGGATTGCAGGCATCAGCCACTGCGCCTGGCCTCTAATGAGTTTATTAATACCCTTTCTGAATCTTTTCCAAAGTAGGCATTGAATTCTGAGGAAGGAAGAATGAGAATAGGTTTTAGCCCTTAGTCATTGTCTTGTACTCTTGCTAATTTTACAAGCTGTTGAATCTCCCTGCTTAAATTTTCTCATAGGTAAATTATAACAATCACACTTCCTCTGCATGCTTCACAGATATATTATGATAATAACATGAGATTCTGTACCTGTAAGCACTTTGAGAACTATAACGCAGTGTGATATACTTTTGTTTTATTTTGTTTTGTTTGAGATGGCGTCTCGCTCTGTTGCCCAGGCTAGAGTGCAGTGGGCGATCTCAGCTCACTGCAACCTCCGCCTCCTGGGTTCACGCCATTCTCCTGCCTCAACCGCCCGAGTAGCTGGGACTACAGGTGCCTACCACCACGCCTGGCTAATTTTTTGTATTTTTGTAGAGACAGGGTTTCACCATGTTAGCCAGGATGGTCTTGATCTCCTGACCTCATGATCTGCCTGCCTTGGCCTCCCAAAGTGTGAGCCACTATAACATACTTTTAAAGTAATAATTCCATTTTGGAGAACAGGAACTTAATAATGATGGCATAAAGCTATATAATCTGTGGGACTTTATACCTTTGTATACAAAAATGCAATTAATTTTGTACTAGTCCATTCTCACACTGCTAATAAAGAACTGCCTGAGACTAGGTAATTTATAAAGAAAAGAGGTTTTAATTGACTCACAGTTCCTCATAGCTAGGGAAGCCTCAGGAAACTTACCATCATGGCAGGGGAAAGCAAACACATCTTTCTTCACATAATGTCAGGAAGAAGAAGAATGAAAGAAGTGGAGAGCAAAGGGGGAAAAAGTCCCTTATGAAACCATCAGATCTCATGAGAACTCACTCACTATCATGACAAAAGTACACAAGAACTGCCCCCATGATTCCATCACCTCCCACTAGGTCCCTCCCCCAACATGTGAAGATTACAATTAGATTACAATTCAAGATGAGATTTGGGTAAATACACAGAGTCAGACCATATCATTCCTGTCTGACCCTGGCCCCTCCCAAATCTGATGTCCTCACATTTGGAATAACAATAACACCTTTTCAACAGTCCACCAAAGTCTTAAGTCAGTCCAGCATTAACCCAAAAGTTCAAGTTCAAAGTCTCATCTGAATTAAGGCAAGTCCCTTCTATCTAAGAGCTTGTAAAATCAAAAGCAAATTAGTTACTTCCTAGATACAATTAGGTTACAGGCATTTGGTAAATATACCAGTTCTAAACGGGAGAAACTGGTCAGAACAAAGGGACTACAGGCCCCATGCAAGGCCAAAATCCCATAGGGCAGTTATTAAACTTGAAAGTTTCAAAATGATCTGCATTGACTCCATGTCTCACATCCAGTTTATGCTGATGCAAGGGTTGGATTCCCATATCCTTGGGCAGCTCTGCCCCTGAAGATTTGCAGATTATAGCCACCCCTCCTGGCTGCTTTCATGACTTGGTGTTGAGTGTCCATGGCTTCTCCAGGCCCACAGCTCAAGCTTTCAATGGATCTACCACTCTGTGGTCTGCAGGATGGTGGCCATCTTCTCACAGCTCCACTAGGTAGTACCCCAGTGGATACTCTGTGTGGGGACTCAGATCCCACATTTCCCTTCCATACTGCCCTAACAGAGGTTCTCCATCAGGGCTCAAACCCTGCAGCAAACTTCTGCCTGGACAATCAGGCATTTCCACACATCCTCTGAAATCTAGGCAGAGGTTCTCAAACCTTAATTCTTGATTTCTGTGTACCCACAGGTCCAACACAATGTGGAAGCTGCCAAGGTTTGGGACGTAAACCCTCTGAAGTAATGGCCCAGGCTGTACCCTGACCCCTTTAAGCCATGGCTGGAGCTGAAGTAGCTGGGATGCAGGTCACCATGCTCCAAGGCTGCATATAGGAGGGTGGCCCTGGGCCCAGTCCACACAATCATTTTTCCCTCTTAGACTTCCAGGTCTGTGATGGGAGGGGCTGCCATGAACGTCTCTGACATGCCCTGGTGACATTTTCCCCATTGTCTTGGTGATTAACCCTCACCTCTTGGTAACTTATGCAAATTTATTTAGCTGCCTTGAATTTCTCACCAGAAAATGAGCTTTTCTTTTTTACTGCATTGCCAGGCTGAAAATTTTCCAAACTTTTATGCTCTGCTTCCCCTTGAATGCTTTGCTGCTTTGAAATTTCTTCCACCAGATTCCCTGTATCATCTCTCTCAAGCTCAAAGTTCCACAGATCTCTAGGGCTAGGGTAAAATGCCAGCAGTCTCTTTGCTAAAGCATAGCAAGAGTCACCTTTGCTCCAGTTCCCAACAAGTTTCTCATCTCCATCTGAGACCATCAAAGCCTGGACTTTGTTGTCCATATCACTATCAGGGTTTGGGTCAAAGCTACAAGTCTCTAGGAAGTTCCTTACTTTCCCCCATCCTTCTGTCTTCTGAGCATTCCCAGTCTCTAAGAAATTCCAAACTTTCCCACATTGTCCTGTCTTCTTCTGAGCCCTCCAAACTGTTCCAAACTCTGCTTGTTACCCAGTTCCAAAGTCGTTTCCACATTTTTGGATGTCTTTACAGCAGCACACCACTCTTTATGGTACCCATTTACTGTATTAGTCCCTTATCATGCTGCTATAAAGCAGAGAAAGGGTAATTTATAAAGGAAAGAGATTTAATTGACTCACAGTCCAGCATGTCTTGGGAAACTTTGGGAAATTTATAATCATGGCAGAAGGGTAAGCAAATACATCCTTCTTCACATGATGGCAAGAAGGAGAATGAGAAAAGTTCAGAGTGAAGGAGGAAAAGCCCCTTACCAAACCATCATATCTCATGAACACTCACTATCATGAGAACAACCAGGGGAAACCCCCACCACCTACTATGATTCAATTACCTCCCATGATGTCCCTCTCCCAACCTGTGGGTATTACAATTCGGATTACAATTCAAGATGAAATTTGGTGGGGACACAGAGCCAGACCATATCACAATTTCTTTGGTAAACATTTGAGTACCATTTATGAAGAAATGTGTATTATTCCATTTGCATTGCTATAAAGGAATACCTGAGACTGGGTAATTTATAAAGAAAAGAGATTTATTTGGCTCATGGATCCGTAGGCTATATAAGAAGCATGGTGCCAGCATCTGCTTCTGGTTAGAACTTCAGAAAGCTTACAATCATGGCAGAAGGCAAAAAAAAGAGTAGGTATGCCACATGGCAAGAGAAGGAGCAAAAGAGAGGAGGTGTAGGTGCCACACTGTTTTAAACAACCATGTCTAGTGTGAACTAATGGAGAAATAACTCATTCATTACTGAGGAGGGCACCAAGATGTTCATGAGGGATCCATACCCATGACCTGAACACCTCCTACTATACCCCACCTCCAATATTGGGGATCTCCTTTCAACATGAGATTTGGAGGAGACAAATATCCAAACTATAGCAGATGAAGTGTAGTAGAAAAACTACAAGGTTTAGGGACATAATCATCATTATCATCAGCCTTATGATACTTGAATTTACATCCAAACTCCCGCACTTACTAGCTGTAGGATCGTAAGCAAATTTCTCTAAGCCTTGATATCTCCATCTTAAAATTTCATGATTTTTACATCTGTATCACAACGACATTTTTCTTTTACTTCTTTTCCTTTTTCCTTATAACCGAGACAACTTAATGTCCCACAATATCCATTCTCCCCTTTGTCTTTTTAGTTTTAAGTAGGGCAAATGATCATCCAGCTCAAGAATCCATTCTCTGAACTCCCTGCAGCCTAATGTGTTTCTGTAACTCAGCTCTCATCAATAAAATATGAGCAGAAATGACTGGTAAAACTTCTGTGTCCCATTCTTAAAAGAAAATGACTTTACTTTGTTTCATTCATTTCACCTTTCCCACAAACAGGAATGCAAATGCAATACAAGTCAGATTCAAACATGAAGACAAGGCCAACAGTCTGGCCTAAGGGATGTCAGAGCAGAGTAATCCCTGTAGCACCTGTCTACTATGGAATACAAGAGAAAAATAAACTTCTATTTTGTTTAACCCACTGTTTTGGGGGGTCTCTATGGTGTACTTTCTTAGCCTCTATCCTAATAATATAATCCCCCTTTTCCTTTTTCCTTGTCCTTCTCATCCAAACGTTATTTCTTGAGTGCCTCCCTGGTACCAGCAACTTAGGTATGGATTTGGTTAGAAACTTATGTAAAGTGCAAAGTGGAGTGTTTAGGACACTAGTGTTAAGTAAATGCTGTTCTTCCCTCACTAAATGCCAAGAACTATAGTGACACGCAGGAGGCATACAATGAATAAGGCCTAACTCTGATTCATGAACCTTACAGGCAGTAAGATATGCAGTAGCAAATGGTTATTCTGAAATGACTTATCTCATGGTTATTTGAGCACAATTTGGCCAAAGTCCAAATAGAAAGAAAGAATGAATGATACATTAAAAGTTGAGACATATGAATTTTTATAGATAGAAGACCATATTTCAACAAAATAAAATTTGCAAAATATATTCAAACAAAAAAATCTATCTTAAGAGTTCTGAAAATGTCCACAAGAAAAGAGTAAAATATTAATCTTTACATTGTACAGGGGTGCAGTCTATATGATTTCTTGGTCAAAGATGTTAAACATATAGTTTTAAAATTTCTTTCTTTTTATGTATTTTTTGGTTCATTTGTTTATAATAGAAGGACAAAAAGTAAAATGAGTAGAGAAAATGACGTAGTTATCTTTATATTAAATGTATATATTTTTGTTAAAGTCAGCTATATTGATTTCATTGAGAATGAACTTCGTTAAGGACAGGTAACATCTAGTTTAATAATAATTTTTCTCTCAAAGGATAGAAAAATGCCTGGCCCTTAATATTAATAATAGAGTACTACTTATTAATGTAATGTATTATTAATGAATTAATAGTATTAATATTGCTCATTGAGGGTTTATTATGTGTCAGACCCTGAATCACTATGTTGACTCATTTAATCCTCACAACAGCCCTATAAAGTAGGTACAATATCTACTCTGATTTTGCAGAAAAGAAAAATGAAAGCAAAGATTTTCAGTAACTTTCTCAAATTCATATTATATTACAGTGTAGTAGAAATGAGTAACTCTTTTTGAATTGAACTCCACATTATTTTTTGGATTCACTCGAGTTATTCCTTTATGTATGTAAAAGAAACGTATGGGAAAAGTCTTTAAAATGAAGTGTAAGGACAGGTAACATCTGGTTTACCAAACAGAATGGCTGAAATTAAAAAGACTGATAATATTAATGAGCATGTGGAGCAAATCAAACTCACACACTGTTAGCAAGTGTGTAAAATGGTAAACCACTCTGGGAAACTATTTGGTAATTTTTATGAAGTTTAACATACACCTTCTCTGTGACCCAGCAATTTCATTCATAGGTATTGATTGAAGAGAAATAAAGAGATACAGCAACAAAAAGATTTAAACAACAATGTTCACAGTGATATGGTTCAATATAGGCCCAGAAAGGAAATAACTCAAATGTCTATCACAGGGACAATAGATAAATGTCCTATGGTGCATACAATGGGACACTACCTAGAAATTTAAAAAGTAGAGCAAACTCTTGATGCACACAATAACATGAATGAATCCAAAAAGTTTATGCAAACAAAAACGTAAGGCAAACAAAATGTTGCATACAGTAATATTTCATTTATGTGGCATTGAGGAAAACATCAAACTAATTTAGCAGAATAAAATCACAACTGTGCTTCCCAAGGAATGGAAGGGAGAGTTGGGGTAATGAATAGCAATGGGGCACAGGAAACTTTCTGAAATAATGGACATGCTCTTTGTATTGATCTGAGTGATGGTTATGAGTGTACACACGTGTCAAAAGTCACTGAGCTGTACACTTAAGATCACTGTATTTTATGTAAATTTTATCTAAAAATGTATGATTGAAATGAAAAAAAGCTTAAAATAGTAAGATTTGTTTTAACAAAGATACATGTTCAACACTAGACATAGCAGGCCAGTCATGGTGACTCATGCCTATAATCCTAGCACTTTGGGAGGCCAAGGGAGTGCGGATCACTTAAGGTCAGAAGTTCAAGACCAGTTTGGGCAACATGGTGAAACCCCTTCTCTCTGAATAATACAAAAATTAGCTGGGCGTGGTGGTGTGCACCTGTAATCCCATCTACTTGGGAGGCTGAGGCACGAGAATCCCTTGAACCTGGGAGGCAAAGGTTGCAGTGAGCCAAGATTGCACCACCGCACTCCAGCCTGGTTGACAGAGTGGAGTGAGGAGTCTCAAAAAAACAAAAAACAAAACCTAAACATTGCTAATAAGAAAGGAAGAAATTTTTGCTCAATTTTTGTTGCTATGAAGGAATACTTAAGGCTGGGTCATTTATAAAGAGAAGAGATTTAATTGGCTCATGGTTCTGCAGGCTGTACGGGGTACATGGCACTGGCATCTACTTCTGGTGACTGCCTCCGCAAGCTTCCAATCATGACGGAGGGCAAAGGGTGAGCAGGTGTGTCACGGTGACAGTGAGAGTGGGAGCTAGGTGGGGGAAGGTGCCACATTCTTTTAAACAACCAGTTATCACATGAACTCAGAACAAGAACTCACTTAGCACCAAGGGGATGGTACTAAGCCATTTATAAGGGATCTGCTTCCATCACCTAATCACCTCCCACCAGGCCCCACATCCAACACTGAGGATCACATTTCAGCATGAGATTTGAAGGGGATGAAACATCCAGACCACAACACAGAGAAATATACTCAGTCATTTTGCTGTGATGAGATATATGTGGTATAGCCTAAAAAGCAACTAACTGACTTTACCAGTATACAATTTTTATGAAATCAAGTCCCAAGCCAAGTTTATATTTCATAATCTAGTGCCTACTATTTTAATTCCTTCTGTATACCACAAAAATGCTCTTAAAGAATCAAAATTTTAAATCACAGAGAAGAAACTAATTTCAGCATGTTAGTTCTTTTGTAAACAGAGCATATATTATTAAAACTTTTTCTTAAATAATTCTAGAGAGAGGTAAACACATATCCTTTCTTCAAGAATATTTTACAAAACCTAGAATTTAAATGTTTTCTATATTTTATTCTTGAGTCAACTGAGACTCAGAGAGATCAATGAACATCCCTGATAACACATAGCTAAGAAGCATTGGGAGCAGAATTCAAAATTCTGTCGTCTACAAACACACTTTGTACTCTTAACCCATTAAGCTCTCTTGTGTCCCTTGACTACAGTGTGTCCCCTGATTGCATGCCCAGTGACAAACTGTCTTACTTAAACAAGCACTGTATAAATCCTTTTCCAAAGCATCAAAAATATTGTTAAATATGGCATGAACTCTAGCATAGTGGCATGCTGATATTGACAGAATCTGAGGGTGTCAAGAATCAATCACATTATATAGGATTTATAAATCAGAGGACTCTCAAATGTAAGTGCACATAAGAATTTTTACTTTAAATAAGCAAGCCAAGTAATTCTTATGATAACAATTCACACTTTAAGACATACTGTTAAAGGCATTTTAAAATTTACATGAAAGAATAGATTAGCATTGAGTCCTATTTACAACATCCTGGAGCAGTTGCTCATCTAATTTCTACCTATGGCATGAAAGCTTCGGAATGGAAAACCTTTGTAGGTTAGTTGATTTTTGTGGTTTTTAGTTTTTTTCATTATTTTTGTACACTTTAGCTCTTTTCAATAAGTTCATATAGCACATGTTTATAATTGCATATATTCAATTTGCATAAAATGACTTCAATATAGTTTGCTTTCAGGGTTTAGTGGAGGCTTTTTGCTTTTGAAAACCAGATTATGAAAATCATGTTTTCTCTGGGGAGACTGGGCGATGGGCCGGGTTTCAGTTTTGATAGCATCCTGTTACAGGTCTCCTTGACATTGCCTTGGGCTAGTTCTTATCATTTGGCTGCTACTTCTTCCATCATAATGTAAGTATTTATTGGTCTTTCAGGCATTTTTGTTCTCAGTTCTATTGATTAAGATTGTTGTTCATATTTATTGTAATTAGATAAAGAAGGAAAATGTGGGAATCAATTATTTTCAATAGTGTAATACTCATTATATTTCCCTACTGATCATTTTAAAAATAAAACATAGTAGCAAATTTATCAAATTTTATGTCAGTAATGTATTTTTTAAGAAATTAAGGCCGGGCGCGGTGGCTCAAGCCTGTAATCCCAGCACTTTGGGAGGCCGAGGCGGGCGGATCACGAGGTCAGGAGATCGAGACCATGGTGAAACCCCGTCTCTACTAAAAATAGAAAAAATTAGCCGGGCGCAGTGGCGGGCGCCTGTAGTCCCAGCTACTCGGGAGGCTGAGGCAGGAGAATGGCGTGAACCCGGGAGGCGGAGCTTGCAGTGAGCCGAGATTGCGCCACTGCACTCAAGCCTGGGCGACAGAGCGAGACTCCGTCTCAAAAAAAAAAAAAAAAAAAAAAAGAAATTAAGATAAGTCTAATAAGATAAAAATCTCTTTGAGACTTTGGATAAATATTCAAACTAAGTGATATGTCAATTATTTTTCTGCTTTATTATTTTCTGACGTCTTACATTTTTAAATTTTTAAAATGGAAAAGTTTATACATGTAAGAAAAAGAAACAATAAATAAAATGAAACTCATTTAGCCATTACTCAGCTTCAGCAATTTTTAATTCATGGCCTATTTTGCTTTATCTATGACCATATCCCTTGGTGTTTCTAACATCATATCTAAAATATTTTAATAAGTCTTTTTAATAACTACCATCCCACAAATAAGACCACTGCAGTTCCTGAAACTCAGTGCCCTTTTTAACCTTCATATAATAAACTTAGATTTTGGCTCTATGATAACAGTTCAATCGTAAGAAATATATAGATTCTTTGGCAGTCTGTCTAAGTTCTCCTTTTGGATATTTGTTTTAGGCTCTGTGGACCTAGCTATCTGGAAATAGGCTATTCCTGGGTATAATCCTACAAAGTTCAGTCTTTGACTTAATATGTACACGCAAAATTACATTTGTGCACAAATATAACTGTTGCCCAAAGTTTGAAATGTATTGAATTATTTAGGGCTTATCTTTTGCTACCACATACTAAGAAGGTTAGAATAAATTGGAAGCCTGGAGCATCTGTTTATTAACAGAAACACATTGTCATAACACAAATTTCTTAGTAAGATTTTAAAAATAATATAGTGTTCTGGAGTGAATTGTATCCCCCCAAAATGTAAGTTGAAGTGTCATCCAGCGTATCTGTGTATGTAAACTTATTTGGAAATAGGATTTTTACAAATGTGATCAAGTTTAGATTAGGTCATACTAGACCAGGCTGTGTATTAGTTAGCTCAGGCTGCCATACAAAATGTCATAGACTGGGTTGTTCAAACAGCATCAATCCATTTCCTCACAGTTTTGGAGGCTAAACATCTGAGCTTGGGGGCAAGCATGGCTAGGCTCTCATAAGGGCTTTCTTCCCAGCTTGTTAGACTACTGCCTTCTTGCTGTGTCCTCACATAGTAGAGAGAGAACATTGATGCCTCTTCATCTTTTCATAAGAGCACCAGTTCTATTGGATCAGGGCCCCACCTTTATGGCCTCATTGAACCTTAATCACCTCCTTAAAGGCCCTATCTCTAACACAGTTCCATGGGGGATTAGGGCTTCCGCATATGAAACTGGGTGGACACAATTCACACTCATAGCAGGGTGAGCCCTAAATCCAATGGCTGGTGTCTTCATAAGGAAAGGAAGATTTGCACACATACACACATACAACAGAGGAAAGATGTTCATGCGAAAACACAGGCAGTAATTAAAGTGATACAGCTACAAGCTAAGGAATTCTAAGGACAGCCAGCAAGCACCAGAAACTAAGAAGAGACAAGAAACAGATTCTTCTCTGCAGCCTTCAGAGGGAGCATGGTCCTGATGATACATTGATTTTGAACTTTCAGCCTCCAAAACTGTGAGAGAATACATTTCTGTGTTAACTTGCCAAATTGGTGGTAATTTGTTACACTAGCCCTAAGAAACAATCCATATGAGTCAAATACTTTGGGGGTGCAATCTATTAAAAAGAACAACAGCAAAACAAAAACTCTACTGTCTGAGATCTAGGATGAATTGGTTTCTTACAGCATTACATTGGGAGAGAGGAGGGAATTCAGGTTAATCCTTTACCTCTCTTCAAAACAGGCCAAAGTGCTAGAAAGTTGAGGGGTAGATATTCAAGCTGTTCTTTGATAGGAACTGAAAGGGATCTTGAGATCTAGAATCTATACATGGAGTGGATACAAGTTGTTTTGTTTGCTACTCTAGATCCAATTACATTTCTTCAATTAAAGGGTACTCTCAGGGTTTTTCTTTGTTTTGTTTTGTTGTTTGTTTGTTTGCATTACAAACTTCATTCTCAATCTACAGGATTTGGGTGAGGATGGTTCTGTATCCAAGCCAGCAGTAACCTGAACTGGCTTAAGTGAATCAATATTCCCCATTCACTAGCTTTAGAAGGCAGCTCAAGGATGATTAAAATGTAACCCAATCTTAGCACAGGAAATATTTTGAGGTAATTCATGAGAAAGGAAAAAAATATTTCTTTTGTTTTTGTGTTTAAAACAAAACAAAACTAGAAGCAACCCTCCCTCTTCTAATGGTGTGGTATAAATTCATAAGGTCTAGCATCAACACCATTTTACTGCCAAAATAGAAGAGCGTTGAGTTGTGGTGTCAAGGAGTGAGGTTGGGGGCAGGGTAAAGAGCATTGACAGGAGCCTGATGATGAAGCTAACCCTAAGAAAAGCTGAGTGTAGAGACAGAGAATATGCGCCGAGTGCTATGGTTTTATCCGTGGATAGAGAGTCACCTGACACCTGTGCCCTTTGCAAATCCCTGTTTTATTCCTTTGAATTTTCTAATGTGCAATCATATCATGTACAGTATTTTGTTACTTTCTTTTAATACTCACACACCTGTCTCATGGTATTACTAATATAAGATTAAATAATAGTGCTCGGTCGTTATTGTTTTGTTCTAAAGTACTAATAGGAATGTTCTACAGATATACCATTTGGTTACAGGCTGGAGTGCAGTGGCGCAATCTCAGCCCACTGCAACCTCTGCCTCCTGGGTTCAAATGATTCTCCTGCCTCAGCCTCCTGAGTAGCTGAGTTAACAGTCACCCATCACCATGACCGGCTAATTTTTCGCGTTTTTAGTAGAGACAGGGCTTTGCCATGTTGGTCAGGCTGGTCTCGAACTCCTGACCTTGGGTGATCCACCCGCCTCAGCCTTCAAAAGTGATGGGATTACAGGCATGAACCACTGTGCCTGGGCAATCGTTTCTATTATGCAGTAATAAAACTAATCATAGTTAAGAATTACTGAATATTTACTACATTCTGGGCATTTGTGTACAATTATTTATATTGACAGTCCTCTCAATAAGTCTATAAGATTATTCACTTCGTCTCACAAATGAGGAATTTGAAGCATAGAGAGTTTAGGAGACTTGTCCAATATCATACTTGAGATTGGAAGTCAGATTTTGAAAGTAGGCTGTGTAGAAATTTAAGAACCACACTATCACAGGTTAATATGATTTCTGAAAAGTGAAATGTGCAACTAATTGCATTATCTTACATTGTAATTAGTATACAGAATGGTGTATATCACAAATAGTTTGAGCCACCAGAAAATAGGGGTTTTAAAAATTTCACTTCTGGCATGAAATGCTGATAAGAAAAAAAATAAATAAATAACTAAAGAAGTTCAGATGGTCAAAAACACCAAGCTATAATCTGTTTTTATAATGTTACTGATGAGAACATAATTATTTCAAAATATCAACCAAACAAAAATTGGTATAATATGAACTATAGCCTTACAAATGGATCAACACCCAAACTAAGATGCTATAAGTGAAGGTGATAACCCAGTCTACAGTGGAGAAAATGAAACTTAAAAGAGCAATTACTTTTGGTCAAGCAATGTGAGAATATAATCTATAGCAAAAAATTATGTTTTAGGTTGCCATACTTTGAAAATGTAACGTTATTATTATTTGAATTATTTTATATAATGATTCTGCACTAAAAAGTAATCTTCAGATGTTAGTTTTCTAAGAAGACTTTCCAGTCAAAATGAGAATGCATTTGCTTGCTAAAATTAGTATTATGACCTATTTGGCACATGTAATTCTCACTGTGTGTAAATTAACAACATGGCATCTGATTCATACATCAGTATCTCCTAAGAGTGGTTGGAGAGTTTAAGTCCCTAAAGACCGGCACAAACCTTACATTGGAAAATGCAAAGCTAAGGTGTGACCTTGGTGAGTTTATCCAGGTATGAGCAACCCATGAGGCTCCTATGGAATGTCTTTTTTCTCAAAAATTTAATTGTACGAAATGCTTTTGAATTTATAGCGGACTGCCCTGCAGCTTCTCTCTAAATGCCACAAGCTTTGTTTCAAGGGATCAGTTGAAGTCAATAATCTGGGCAATTTCTCACACTTTTTTGAGATTGTAAATTGGCTAGACCTCTCTGGAAAGTACTTTTAAAACACGTATCGAGAGTTTCAAAAATGTGCATGCCCTCTGACCTGGCAATTCCTCTGATAGGAATCTAGTCTAGAAACAAATCAGAGATGCCATCAAATACATATATAAACATGTTTATTACAATGATATTTGCAAAGGGGAAGCAACTTGAATGTCTAGCATTATAGAAATGGTTATATAACCTTGGTACAAATATGTGATGAAATAAATATTATGGAACTATTAAAAATCATGATGATGAAAATTTGATAGCAAACAAAAGTACTTAAAATATATAGCTACAAATTTAAATAGAAATGATGGATATTCTATATTTGCTATTTCATTACGATTAAATACAAAATACTAAAGAGAAAAAGCATAAACGTTAACAGTAGTTATCTCTGGATAGTGAAGTTATAAATGACTTAAAACAAGTGAATTATTTGTATTTTTTTAGAACACATGTACAAATACTTAAAATAAGAGAAAATGGCACATGTTTTTAAAAGGTTATAGAAGCATCATGGAAACATGAAATGAAAAAAGAAAAAATAATAGAGCATTATTCTTGAAGGTTTTAAAACACATTCAATATGATTTAAAAGTAAAAGTTTTTTTTTACATATACTTTCTTTTTTGAGTCTGATTGATTATATGGTCTTTTAATATTGTTAATAAACAAAATTAACAATTATAAAATACTGAAAATAGAGATAGCTACAAATTTAAAGAGAAATTTTAATAGAAACAATCTTCTCAATTTCTTTTCTTTTTGAGACAGTTTTGCTCTTGTTGCCCAGGGTGGAGTGCAATTGCGCGATCTCAGCTCACTGCAACCTCTGCCTCCTGGATTCAACTGATTCTCCTGCCTCAGCCTTCCAAGTACCTGGGATTACAGGCATGTGCCACCATGCCTGGCTAATTTTGTATATTTAGTAGAGACGAGGTTTCTCCATGTTGGTCAGGCTTGTCTTGAACTCCTGACCTCAGGTGATCTGCCCTCCTCGGCCTGCCAAAGTGCTGGGATTATAGGCATGAGCCTCCGCGTCCAGCCCAAAAGATTTTTAAACATAGATTTAATGGTGTTTTATTTCATTTTGTATAAAGATATTTATTATTTAGATTTTTTTAAAGCAAAGATTGAGATAATTTATTGTTTTGCTTAGATACTAGTGTTTCCCATAGCATCTGCTCAATTGGCTTACATTTCCACGACTGCACCAGTGGCTGAAATTCTCCCCAGCTGTGATTTATGATCTGTTTATATACAATCTGCCAGACCATACTGCCATAAAGCCTTCAAGATTCCCAAGTAGGAGGGAAGTGAGGTTACACAACCTATCTCAGACTTCCTTATGTTATATACTTTAAATCTTAGCAAACAAAATTGACCTTGAATATAAATAATCAGAATAGTTATAAAACAAACCTATCTTTGGAGTTTTTGAAGCATATTTTATTCTTCAGTACTGGATTCTTGTTTATACTATGTTTTTGTTGGGGACACATTTAAAACATGCACATCACACCAGCATACAGTGTCCTGAAAATATGAGGATCCCCAATTGAATAATAAAAGAATTGATGTAAAAACAATACTACCTTTTTATTTCTAGTTTACATTATTTCTGAAAATGTGTACATGTTGATTAAAAATTAGAGTAGACAAAAATGAAACCAGGTGCTGCGATTAAGTTTCTTTAGTTTCTTTTAAAAACAGGGAAATGACTATTTAATCTAAGAGATGTAACTTTCTTTTCAAAGATGTAGAAGTGCCTACCTACTGGTGAGTAGACAATATTTTATTGACTTTTAAAGACATTTTCAATGACAATTTAACTCTATAACACGTTGTCTTCAGGGTTTGCACATAGGAATGGATTATTTGATTATATTACTCATCTGTTGCTTATTTAAATAATGCATTTTTTCTGTAGTTACTGACTTGAACACTCAAACATCTAGCCTATGCATTCTAACACAGCTAACCTACACTTCATCCTTCTCTGCAAATTATAAAAATCTTCCTGAAATATTTTGTAGAATTTTGCACTGTTTCCTGAACTCTGATCTATGAAATACACTGAAAAGAACCACAAAACAAATCAAGTACAGTTTAGAGAAAAGCAATGACCTAAAGCAGATGATGTTATTGCAAATACTGGTTAAAAATAATTGAACATTTTGCAAATGGCATGTACTGTGCTCAATGCGTTAAATAAATTACATCTCATCAGATTCCTGATTCTTGGTAAAAAGTCAAGAGGCTGGACAATTATATCCTCAAATGAAAAATCTTGAGCAAGTAACTTTATCAAAGTTACCAGTAAGTAAATGGCAGAACTGGGATAAAAATCCACCTCTACTAACCTTCAGATTAGTTGAGAGAAACAGAATACAATCCATAGGTCAAAAGTATGCTCACTCTCACCACTCCTACCCAACATAGTTCTGAAAGTCTTAGTCAGAGCAATCAGGCAAGAGAAAGAAATAAAAGGAATCCAAATAGGAAAAGAAGTCAAATTATCTCTCTTTGCTAATAATATGATTATATACCTACAAAACACCAAGGACTCTGCCAAAATGTGCCTAGACCTGACAAAAGACTTCAGTAAAGTCTCTGGATACAAAATCAATGTACAAAAATCTGTAGCATTCCTATACACCAATAATGTTCAAGCTGAGAGCCAAATCAAGAATGAAATCACATTTACAGTAGCCACAAAACAAATAAAATACCTAGAAATAATCTAACTAAGGGGGTGAAAGGTCTCTACAAGGAGAACTACAAAATAGTGCTGAAATTAGTCATAGATGACACAAACAAATGGCAAACTATTCCATGCTCATAGATTGGAAGGGTCACTATTGTTAAAACAGTCATATTGCCAAAAGCAATCTACAGATTGAACACTACTGCCATAAAAGTACCAATGTTATTTTTCACAGAATTAGAAAAAAATTCTAAAATTCATATGAAATCAAAAATAAGCATGAATAGCCAAAGCAATCCTAAGCAAAAAACAACAAAGCTAGAGTCATCACATTACCCATTACCCAACTTTGAACTCTCCTATAAGGCTACAGTAACCAAAAGAGCATGGTACTGGTACAAAAACAGACACAGAGACCAATGGAGCAGAATAGAAAACCCAGAAATAAAGCTGTACATCTACAACCAAAGTTGACAAAAATAAGCAATGGAAAAATAATTCTCTAATCAATAAATGGTGCCGGGATAACTGGCTAGCCATATGAACAAGAATAAAATTGGACTCTTGCCTTTGATCATACATAAAAATTCACTCAAGATGGATTAAAGATTTAAATGTAAGACCTCAAACTATAAAAATCCTAAAAGAAAATGTAGGAAATACCATTCTGGACATTGGCCTTGGCAAATAATTTATGACTAAGTCCTCAAAAGCAGTTTCAAGAAAAACAAAAATTGACAAGTAGGATGTAATTAAACTAAAGAGTTTCAACACAGAAAACAGAAAATAAACAAACAATCAACAGAGTACACAGACAACCTAAAGAATGGGAGAAAATATTCACAAACTGTGCATTCGGCAAAGATCTAATGCTTATAATCTACAAGGAAATTAAATAACGCAACAAATAAAAAATCAGTAACTCCACTAAAAAGTGGGCGAATAACACGAACAGGCATTTCTCAATAGAAGACAAGTGCCCAAAAAACATATTTTAAAAATGCTCAGCACCACTAGTCATCAGGGAAATGCAAATCCAAACTACAATGAGATACCATCTCGCATTAGTCAGAATGATTATTATTAAAAAGTCAAAAAATAACAGATGTCGATGAGGTTGTGGAGAAAACGGAATGCCTATATACAGTTGGTGGGAATGTAAATTAGGTCAGCCACTATGGAAAACAGTTTGGAGATTTTCCAAAGAACTTAAAACTACCTGGACAGGTACAGTGGCTCATGACTGTAATTTCACTTTGGGAGACCAAGGCAGGAGGATTGCTTGAGGCTAGGAATTTGAGACCAGCCTGGGCAACATGATGAGACCCCGTCTCTAAAAAAAAAAAAAAGTCTAAAAAATAAGCTGAGCATTTTTTGTAGTGACTGTGTCTGTACAAAAATTTTTTAAAACACCACGACTGTGGTCTCAGCTACTCAGGAGGCTGAGGTGGGAAAATGACTTGAGCCAAGGAGGTCGAAGCTACAGTGATCAGTACTCACACCACTGCACTCCAGCCTGGGTGACAGAGTGAGATGCTGAATAAAAAAAAACAACAACAATAAATAGAACTACCATGCAACCCAGGAATCCCAGAATCCCATTACTGACTGGGTATATACCCAAAGGAAAATAAATTGTTCCACCAAAAAGACACATGCACTCATGTTCATCACAGCACTATTCACAACAGCAAAGACATGGAATAACTTAGGTGGCCATCAATGGTGGACCAAATAAAGAAAATGTATTACATATACATCAGGGAATACTACATGGTCATAAAAAGAAGAAAATCATGTCCTTTGAAGCAACATAGATGCAGCTGTAGGCCATTATCCTAAGCAACCTAATGTGGGAGGAGAAAACCAAATACCACATGTTCTCATTCATAAATTGGAGCTAAGCAGTGGTTAAACATGGACAGAAGGATGGGAACAAAGAGGAAGAGAAGCCAAGGCTGAAAAACTACTTATTGGGTATTATGTTCAGTACCTGGCTGACAGTGTTATTTGTACCCCAAGCCTCAGTGTCAAACAATATACTCATGTAACAAGTCTGCACATGTAGTCTCAAATCTAAAATAAAGTTGAAATTATAAAAATAAATAAATAAATAGATCAAAGCATAATCAATGCCTAAGTCAGAAAATTTACAGTGAAAGATTTTCCTAACATTTTTTTTCAATGTGCTAATTTTACAGATGAGGAAACTGAGACCCAAAGATATCAAGTGATTTGCTCAGCTTCATACAGCTTTTAGATTACACAGCATGTTGCCTCAGTGGGAAAATTGTCTCATAGCAATTCCTCAATCAACTGTAGATGATGCAAGTTGGGGTTTAAAAAAAATGGGAGACATAAATTTTTATAGTTATTTTTTGTCTCATATTTTTGAAAATGCTGGTGAAATTTCAGCTGATTAAAAAATTAACACAGGAAAATTTATTTTTTTTAATTCATCAACAGTTTAGTTTTATTCATAAAAACCACCCTAGCCCTATACTCTAACCACCTGAGCTCTACACTGGAATTATTTGGAAGTGCATCCAGACAGCATATAATTTCCTAAGTAAATGTAAAACAAGATTTGGAAGCCGGAAAAAAAATGTGGAAAGGATTATGTTTGAAATATTATAGAAGAAAATTGAGTGGTAGAGAACTGAAAGAATATATCTAATTATATGCTTTATAAGTAGGTAAAAACTATGAATGTGGGCCTCATTTTTCAAACAGGAAATCCAGAGAAAATTATAGCAGAAATCAGCAAAAATGAAGGGAGATAACTTGGTAAGTTTTAGAATTTAGCAAATAGGTATGAAGGGCAATCACCAGACAGACAAAACTTAGTAGCAGTAGTTTGTGGAGCTCAGGTTTCATTAATTAACTGCAATAAGCACTGAGTGGAAATAAATGATTCTATGAAATACTACTAAGAAAACATAAACGTGCTTTCTGAAGAGAGGCGAAGCTTATTATCTAAAGAAAAAAATGGAAAACATACCTGCTTAGTAGAACAAAATATACTTAAAATCATATTTCTAAAATGTCATGTTTCTTAAAATTAACCAACAAGAAAACAAAATATTGAAAAGCTATAACTATTACATTTCTTGTTTGATGCTTACAAAAATGTTACGGTTTAGGGTGGGACAGATATAATTATCTCTTTTTTATAGATGAGATGTCAGAAAGAATAAATAACTTACATGAGATTATACATAAGGTACATAACTAATACTGAAAGCTAGATTATATAGATATGAATTTTGTCCTTTTACTGTAGGGTACATGTTTTAGGTTTGAACAAACATGCCTAGACACAAACCCTCATGAAATATGATTACAAACTCAAACATGATGCAAAAAAACCCAAAAAGAGCTATTACAGATAAAGAATACAAACATTAACTTATCAGTCAAATATGACTTATAAAATGGAGGTGTTCCTGAGAAATTATAGACCAAATTAAAATTCAAATATAAATCTCTTTTACAAAACTGATTTATATGTCACAAGATAATATTATGTGATATTCATTAATGTGTTCTCCCTCTACCCACAGAACCTTGGACTTTGCATCCTTCTTTGGATAGGATTCTAATTCTAGTGCACCTACCTCATTTTAGAAGTAACAGAAGAGAAGACAGTCAAATTCGAGCTTCAAAGGGGAGGTCTGGGCATTAATATTGAAAATAATTGGACATATGCTTGGTTGGTCAGATGGAGTTTTTCCTCTGCCCTATTTCTTTTGTACCACCAACACCCTAAATAGAAATTTCCCTGCATGGGGAATGGAGTGACGAGAATCCACAGGTGAGTGTGAGAACTGGATTGGTCAGAAACAGTAAGCTTGTAGAATTTTATTGAGAATTTACAGTCCAAACTGAATTCTTAAAAGGCATAATGCTACCAGCATCCTATAGCATGCTCTGTGACCCATATTTCCTGCAGACTGATATTTCAGTTAATTCTATGGAGAAATGTCTTTTAAAGCTCTTATATGAAATGATACAATTCCCATATCACAAATTGAAATGTTCAAGAAATGTAATTTCCTGTCTTATCCAGAGTTTTATCTAAATGTCTAAAATGTAGAGAATGTCAGGCCAGAGTAAAGATGAGGAATTTGGGAGCGGGGAATAGGTGAAGAGGAACTGGGAAGAGGATAAAATGAAGCATTTAGGCCTCCTCATTCGTTTCTAATCTCAAAGTGTCAGCCCAGAGTTTGTGGCTCCATACTCCATATCTTAACTGTAAGATACCTCCTGGACTAGCTTCTCCCAGCTGTCTAAATGCATAGGATTGTGTCAAGATTGATGCTTACCCACATTTTTTCCAAGAATGGAGGAGTGATCAACTAAGCAAACATTTGGTTAATGATTAAGCTAATACCTTGGTAAACAAATATGGTAAATAACTATCTGGAAAAAATATAAAAAAATGTCCTCCTCACCCAGGATAAAGGATTACTTAACTCATTGATTAGTTCAATCGTTTGCATTTTCATTAAATACCTATCGAGATTTGTTTTAATGTGCAAAAGATTAAGTTCTTTTATTATTTTTTCAATAATAAAAAATACAATATTTGATCACAAAGAGATGACATATTAGCGCAGTATTTTCACTGAGCTTCAACTTTGTAAAGAGAGTTCCATTCAAATCCACATACACACACACACACACACACACACACACACACACACACACACACACAGAGAGAGAGAGAGAGAGAGAGAGAATATCCATACTGGCATATTAAAGACACTTAACATCCTTAGAGAAAATAAGCCTAAAATCTTTCAAATTTTTTAAACCCTGTGTTTCCAAATTTTGCTGGACTTTCTCTCCCTGTCCTCTCACCCAGGTATGTTAGTTTAGCCTCCCAATATCTTGAGTAAAATTGGTTCAGTGAATTCTAAATAAAGAAATGTGTCTAGTGTAGATAAGAACATTTCTTCCAGCTGTAGTAGTTAGATATAAATTTTTCATTAGTACATCAAGCTACTTCCTGATATCCTTAAATGTCAATAAACTTGTGACTATGATTTTTAAAATAATTATATGCTTTTGTCCAAGGAGTAGTTATTTCCACCAACAAGAAGGGTTCTAGGCAAAAGGGCAAGACTGCCAAGTTTGCCGGATATTCTCTCACGAAAAAGTTGGAAATTGGTATTGTGATTTACAAATCAGTCCCTTTGGGTTTGATGAGTGGAAAACAATGTGAACCTGTCTCCTGGAGTGTGAATACTTTCTGAGGTAGCTGAGAACGCTGAATTTCTGAAACTGCAAAGCTGGTGACTGGACACTGAATTCGTATCTCACTGGACACTGAATTCGTATCTCAAGTCCAGACACCAGGAAGGGCTTTGACAGAGGTTCTCATGGCCTTTGTAATATCACTTGCTCCTTTCTACTCATGTGCCCGCTGCCATCATTAAAGATCATGAATTACACTGGAATATTGAGATACACACATACTCAGACACATACACAAATCTCACTCATCCCTACTATCTTCTACAAACAATGAATGTTTCCTCCCTTCTCCACTGCCTAAATTAATCCCCTCATTGTTTCTCATCCACGCCTCTGGAACAACCACCCTCTCCCTGCTACAAATAATATTAACTAAAATGTCCAACAGACTTTGTTAATTCTCTGCCAAATAGCTTAATTAGTTACTATGGTACACGAGATACATTTCAACCTCCTTCTCATCCGATTTTCAGCATACTGCAGACTTCACTCATCTCCCTAATCTAAATTTGATCCTCCTGTTATTCTTTCTCATTATACATTGTTTTTTTTCTTCACCCTTCATGCTCACTAGCCAAATTTGTGCTCATAATTGTGTGTGTGTGCGTGTTGTGTCTGTGTGTGTGGGGGGGGGTTATTCAATTATGTTCACAAGGTAACTCTCAAAATATTTAATCAGTGACATGGGTACAGACGAGTCAGAAGTGCTGCTAGACTGGGGAAGGGCCAGCAGCCAGAGAATTATGGAGCAATTTTAGAGATTGGAGAAGTGGCTATTTGTCAGTACATGTAAATGTTTCAAAATTCTAACAACTGAAAATTGTTGTACCAGTAAGTACCAGGTGAATATTATCCCTGGGTTATCTGACTACTGAATTAGACAATATACTAACAAGAACAAATAAGCATTTCTGTTTCATTGGGCTCTAGGTAGCCTCAGCCTAGCAAATAATTCTCTGAAGCAGAGTGAGAACGCAATAAGCATTTGTTGAATTGATTTAATATGGCATACAAGGCACTTCATAATCTGGTCTCTGCCTTCTTTACCAGTTTCAGGCATACTAGTTCCTGACTAGTACTTTGCTCTTCAACTAGAGATAAAAATATACAGTCCCTTTCAGAAAACATATGCCGTATCTCTACATCTTTCCTTGTGTTGTTCTTTTTGGCTGGAATGTCCTTCTCCAGCTAACAATTACACATTCACTAAGACTTAGGTCACGTGCCGTATCATCAGATAAATGTTTCTGTCACGGTCATCCGCATTTCTGAAATCAGCCACCAGCCTTCCTTAGGTGTGCCTCCTCTGTTTACCCATAGCATGCTAACAAACTGTAGTTTCCCACATCATAGTTTATAGCAGTTTCCACATTCTTCCTGAATAAACTGTTTAATTTTCTAATTCCTTTTCCCGTGATCTCCTGGAGGGCAGGAACCATTGTTTACATAACCTGTACATTCAGATTCTAGCTCAAGGCTGGGTGTATACACACAGTTTAAATAAATAATTGATCAAATTAGTGAATAATTGCCACTTACAAACAATAAAATATAGATCTTTACCCACAATGAGGTTAGAATTATTTATAGCATATTTCTACAAATTTAGAGATAGTAAGGAGAAGCAAAGGGGTTAAGTAAAAGAGAAAGCGGCCACGAAGTTTCCATACCCCTACACTAAGAACAGAAAACATGCTAGATTGAAAGTCAAATTCAATCTACAGCTGAGTTTTATTTAGTCCATACTGTGTTTCAAATTTTATAGAATTAAACTACCTTCAAGAAGGCATGGATTTTAGTGCACCACTGCACACACCATCTCATATTATCTCTGTCCAGATATTGATCTCATTTATGTTATTTACCACTGAATGAAAGCTTTTAATTTGAATTTTAATTGGTAAACTCTGTTACAATAAAATAAACATTATAGAAGATTGAAAAACATTTGTTACATAAAATGCTGCTAAAAGAAGCAGCATAATAGATGAAACTTTGATAGTTAGTCTGGTATTTTAGTATAAAACATAGTTTCAGTGAATTTGGAAAATATTCCAGTTATATCTCTGTTTGAGT
Organism: Theropithecus gelada; assembly: GCF_003255815.1. Lineage (NCBI taxonomy): Eukaryota > Metazoa > Chordata > Mammalia > Primates > Cercopithecidae > Theropithecus > Theropithecus gelada. The sequence continues at coordinate 114,577,248 of NC_037676.1, forward strand.
TTCCGCTTCTCAGCAAAAGCAGGTAGGTTGAAATGTTAAGGGTTTATATAAGCTGTAAGAGAATACTATTCAAATCCCTCTAATTCAGAGACTAGAATCACAGATTTTTAGTGTGTGATGTGCACCATGTGTTTGTATACCAAGCACAAAATAAGCACTATCAATCTTTTAACCTATTTGAAATATAATTTATTGAGTTTCCAAATGTATTATTTCAAAATGCAAATGTTAGCCTTTGTTAAGTCTAAAGTAGGTAATTAAATCATGTGAGTCACCAAAACAAACAAAAAAAAACACCAAACATGTGTATTTTAATTATAATCAGCACTGCATTGCAGTGTTAAACAATTAGAGATCATTATACTATCCTAAAACATCAGTGTGGATAGTGTCAAATATGATGACTATTCCTTGTTTACAAAAGACTCTGCCTGTGGCATACTGTGTGCTTTTGTAAATCATTTATCTTCTAGCTTTAATCTGTCATGGTATGAAATATTACAAATGAGATTCTGCATGACAGAATAATGAAATACTAAAAAAGGCTGTATATAATGACTTCTCCATAAAAAGTTTTCCAGAAAAAGTAATGCATCTATATTAATATATATGTATAACTTTTTCTTTTTATTATTTCAAATATTTTTCCATATCAACTTCTTAAAGAGAAGAGCCACAATTTTATAGTGAAACTTTGCAAGAAATGTTTACTCCCTATATGAATATTCAGGCTTATTCGAGGAATTATTTTGTGCCTAAATACCACTGGGAAACAAAATAGAAAGTCAATTTTCTAGCATTTGTAATGAATTGAAAAATGCAAAGTTCTCTTGGACGTATTTATTACACTTTAATGATAAGAGTGAGAAAGTTAAAAATGACCATCATGGATATTCTGATGCATTAAAAAAGAGAAAAGAAGAAAGAAATAACAGAGAAGAATGTTGCATGCTGTTGTTGCATAACTTATCTTACTTTTGCAGAAAAATAAAGGATTCAGAATTTAGGATAAATTTATGGTTATCTTTGGAATTTAATGAAATTACACGAATCCATGCACTGTAAGCAGAGTTTTGAATTTCAGAAAACCTGGTGGAACTTTCCTATGCTTTAATTCTCTAGCTTCCACTAGCATACTCTTTAACAAATTCAAAAGTATATTTCACCTATTTTTTAAACTAGGAAGTCCCTTGTGGACAAAAGGTTTTATATTATACATCAAGAAAATGAGGACCAGAAAGCTTAAGTAATTTGCTCAAAGTCACACGGCCAATTAGAGGTAAACAACTAAAATCCAGACCTTTGGATCCCCAGTTCACCTTGTTTCCCACTGTTCCACAGTAACCGCTCAATCTTCTCTTCAATCAGTTTACAATTGTTACCATCATTGACTTTATGACTTTGAACCTCATGTCAAAATAATCTTCGGCAGCTTTATGCCACCTGGTATTAAATAGCCTAACGGGACAACTGCGGAACTTATCATATTGGTAAAATGAAGCAAAAACTAAAAGCAACCATAAATGGGAAAAGTACGAATATGTTGAAACATCATAACCACTGTTTAAATAAATTGTTGTAAAACGTCTAGCTTTGTGTTCCTGCACCATAGTTTTCAGCTTTATTCTGAATTATTAAGCATAACTTATTTTCTATAACTGCCTTACAACAACAGAAATATGAAACATCAACATTGACACTTATACACAATGAATGTGAATAGATAACCATCATATGAATCTAATAGATCATTTGACAGTTATTTTGAAAATTCAGCTAATCACATTCTAGAGCATATTATAGTGAGATTCTTGCAAGTTGAAAGGAAATAATTTTGCTTAAAATGGAAAGATAATATAATAACAACAGATATATATGACGTATATGATATACGATACACATATAAATTACAACTTATATTAAAACATGTGAAATCATTTTTAATGCTTAACTATTGACAACTTACAAGCCCCGCCACTCCCCCTTCCCCTCTGCCTCATATCTGGGCAAGCTGATTAGGTCACGTAAGTGCTGCCTCTTTGCCACCAGTGGTAAGTTTAAATCATGCAAGCATTCACCTGCACACAGAAACTCTCACCCCACTGCTACTCCATAATCACAATAAAACTCCACAGTCAATCTCCTTTCTCTGCTGTCTCATGCATTTTGAAACTGTTTGGCAGTTTGCCTTGCTCTCCCTAGAAAGTCTCATTTTGTGAGTAACATGGCTTTTCATACTTCCTTGTGCTTATGTGATATCAGTCTTGAAATCCAAACCAGGGATGGGCGCGGTGGCTCCCGTCTGTAATCCCAGAACTTTGGGAGGCCGAGGTGGGCAGATCACAAGGTCAGGAGTTCGAGACCAGCCTGATCAACATGGAGAAACCCCATCTCTACTAAAAATACAAAAATTAGCTGGGTGTGGTGGCACGTGCCTGTAATCCCAGCTACTCAGGAGGCTGAGACAGGAGAATCACTTGAACCCAAGAGGCGGAGGTTGCAGTGAGCCAAGATCATGCCACTGCACTCCAGCCTGGGCAACAGAGCAAGACTCCACCTTAAATAAATAAATAAATAATAAATAAATAAATAAATCCAAACCAACTGCAGAGTGACCACAACAATGAATGCAATGAGAAAGATGTCTAAGTGATGACTACAACCACTAAAGGTCTTTCTTCTCTTGTTTTCTCTTAGTAACTGGCTCTGCTGTCTGCTGGCAAACTTGCACTTAGAGTTATGTTGCTTTGTGCTGCATTTTCTGAGTTCTTCCAAGTTATCACAGATTTAATCAATCTACATCGGATATTTTAATAACTGGCATTTAGAACCAAGGGTTGCGTCCTCATCAAAGTGACCCTCAGTTATATGTTGTAGCCTGGACTTATCTGTGTACTTTATAATGAATCACATATCTTGATTCCAGCATAAACAGTAACTAATGCTAAGTTCAGAGAAACAACTCTTACTTTGTGGCTATTGGTGTCAAGCAGTCACCTTTTCTAGAGAAGACCCAGGGAACATATTGATACCTTGTGCAATATATGGGCTCACTGGGTGGTGGATTGTGAGAAAGAAGAGCTACCATATGGTGTGCTGAGTTCTAAACTCCTGAAAGCAGATGACTCACTAAGACCCTATAAAATGCCTTTGCTGGCCAGGTGAGGTGGCTCATGCTAATCTCAGCACTTTGGGAGGTCAAGGCGGGTGGATCACAAGGTCAGGAGATTGAGATCATCCTAACAGGGTGATCAGGGTGTTAGGATGTCAGGCTAACAGGGTGAAATTCGTCTCTACTAAAAGTACAAAAAAAAAAAAATAGCTGGGTGTGGTGGCGGGCGCCTGTAGTCCCAGCTACTCAGGAGGCTGAGGCAGGAGAATGGAGTGAGCCGAGATCTTGCCACTGCACTCCAGACTGGGCAACAGAGCAAAACTCCATCTCAAAAAAAAAAAAAAAAAAAATTCTTTTGCTAATATTGCTATCCAGGCCTTTGTTGTAACAAAGATTCTAATCCTCAGACTTTAGAGGAAAACACACATGACGCCTATGTGGAACAACGAATGAGTTGATGGAAATGTAAAATAAATCCAGAGTTCTTAAACCTTATAAAGTAACCATTGTTTCTAACCTTGAAGTTACTAATTTGAGGTAGTTTAGGGGAAGAAAATTATTAATTATGAAATAATTATGATTAATAATTAACATAAGCAGGGTAAGAAGACCTTCCCTCCTCTGAAGTTACATATAGTAACCCTTAAAGCGAAAATGAAAACAACAATAAACTACATACAGATTGAAGAAATACGAAATTAAAAGAGAAAGATCCACAATTTGACTCAACTGGAAATCCAAAATTTACACAAAAACTTGTAAAGTAAAACTATGGAACATCTCTAATTGGTTTTTGTGTCTCTACAACATGAGTTCTAAATTAAGTGTAACATCTACTGAGATGCACCACTTAACAAACCTTCATGGCCTTAATCTACACAGAGGCTCAGATACAGTTATTCCTGGGGATCCCACTAAATTTCAATAAGGCACACCCTATAATCTAAAGGAAATATGAAATATAAAATGGTGAACAAAGAAGTATGCCTCATTTTAATCATCAGCATTATTGCCTTACCTAAATATCCTACAGTGGTCGTGGAAGCTCTGACCAAAAAGGTAGTAAAATTAAATAAAGTCTTTGGCACTTACAATAGGCTTGACAAATTAGGACTCTATGGACTTTTATCTTCAGTTAAAAGTTAGTTAATATGGCCCAGTGTAAAATAACATAGGTTCTTTAAAGATTAAAACCCATTATAGAAAAAGTATTTAGAGAAAGGGTGATTATCCCCACTATTTCTCCATTTAGTAGCCTATTTTAGCTGCTCTTAAGCCTGGAAAAAATTAATGCCCCTCGTGGTGAATTACTGCAACTTGTATTCTGTTGTCTCACATATTAAAGGCCCCATAATCAATACTACTGAAATTACAGACTCTCGAATTACCAGATAGTAAATATTCTTTTATCACTGATTTGAATCCTATGTTCTGTTTAGTGCCTATTTTAACAGCCTCTCAGCCTTTGCCTTTTATGGGATAGAATACTGTGGCCCACAGTCTTACCTTGCTACCCATGGATTTTCAACAGTCTTTGAAATGCAGGTGGGGTGGGAGGCAGATCATGTTCAACCAATTGGCCAAGCCATGGCTTGAGATCTAATTATATAAATTATACCCTCCAAATTAAATAATATAATCATAAGCACATAAGATAATCATATTTCCCTTCCCTAAAACGATAGGCTCAAAAAAATAGGGGTTTCCTTTCTTATAAGTACACAAATAACGTACTAATTTCTGCTTTTTTACGTTAAAACAACCATCAATTAGAAAACAAGAGGCCGGGTGTGGTGGTTCACACCTGTAATCCCAGCATGTTGGGAGTCCCAGGTGGGTAGATAACTGAGGTCAGGAGTTTGAGATCAGCCTGGCCAACATGGTGAAACATCATCTCTACTAAAAATACAAAAATTAGCCTGATGTGGTGGCGAGCTCCTGTAATCCCAGCCACTTGGGAGGCTGAGGCAGGAGAATCACTTGAACCCAGGAGGTGGAGGTTGCAGTGAGCCGAGATGGTACCATGGGGCAGCAGAGGGAGACACCATCTCAAAAAAAAAAAGTTGTTCCCTTTTCTTTTCAATTGCTCCAAATCTAAAAAGTAATGACAAATAGTAAACACAACTTTTGAATAAACACATATATTGTGAATATTTGTCATTGTTAGATAAATTCAGTATTTAGAAAAGAGTAATAGTTGGTTTTGATGCAATTGTACTGTTAAAAAGTGAAAGTGTCATATACTTTAAGTAAAAAATACATAAAAGCTTTTATTGATCTTCTTAAGTATTCATTCATTACGGAAAATGTCATACTGGGAAAAGTAAAATGCCAATAAACTGGTTTACTGATTGAATGAGCAAACAAAGGTAAACTAACACTAAAATATGGAGAAAATTAGTGGCAATAAATGATTGAATTAGGCAAATATAGAGAAAATTAGTGGCAATAAATGATTGAATTAAGCATAAAGAGAGGTAACCACAACATAGACTGTGTTGCTGAATAGTTAAAAAAAAACCTCACAGACATAAGATCAAAGAGCAAATGGTCAAATATATGTGTGAATTTTAAGGAAAAATATACACAAAATGAACTGCTATTATTTTTAACATAAAAGATGAGAATAGTTACTTAATTTTTCATATGCAAGTCAAAACTACATTAGTAGGTATTTAAAAGTTCAGATGTCCAACGGAAAAACATATATGTATACATTTAGAGATAGTATGTATGCATCTTATTTTCAATCCATTGTTTTACTTTTTTCTTCTAAATTACAAGAAGACTTAAATTCTCAGATTACCTTTTACAGGTTAATAATTCATGCAGAAATGTAAAAGATGTGATATTGCAAAAACAAATCACACTTATTAACCATTATGTAATTACCTAAGTCTATCAGCCCAAAATAAAATACATTTAGTGAATATAATAAGAATTGATGAAATCGTTGCTACTTATCACTGTTTTTAACATAATACTATAATAAAATTATATATTTTTTAAAATTATAATCTTATAATGTGAGTAATATCCTAAGGAAAGATGTTTCTAGGTTAACTGGAAGAAAAATACTTCAATGAGAAATAGGAAAGATAGTGGTGGTGAATAACAAACAAACAAAATACATTTAAGTAGAAAAAAAGTTCAAGGTAGTGGCAGCTACTTTTTACAAAAGCCTCTCCTACAGCAATATGCAAAAGGGTTTGGTAACTCTGTATACCATTTGCACATAGTAGACTAAATTGACAATTACTTCGGATGATATAGGGATTTGAAACTTACACAACCAAGAGACTGTGCCAATAATAAAAGATAGGTGAGAAGGTAGATTACTGGGGCACATGTAAGGTTTTTATGCCCATTTTGAACATACCAAGTGTGAAAACTAGTCTTGGGAAATAATAAGCTCTGTACACTAATAAATATGCCTTCAGGGTGTGTCTTCTAGGAGGTAGAGCTATCTGGAATGCTAAACACAAAATTAAATCACCATCGACTATACTGGATATCCTCAGGATGTTTTCAACAAATCTGAATGTCAGTTTGCAGTCCACACAGCTGATGCATGCTTTATACAGCAACTGATATTAAGATTTTCTACATAAAATTATATATATATATGTGTATGTATAGATATAGATACATAGTTTGCCCTTTATAGTGGATTGAATAGTGTTCTCCAAAATTTATGTTCACCAAGATGTCCAGAATGTCATCATACCTAGAAACAGGGTTTTTGCAGACGTAATTAGTTAAGGATCAAGATGAGATGATATCATATTAGAGTAGAGTGGGCCCTAAATCCAATAAGTGGTGTCATTATAAGAACAAGAGAAAACAGAGAGACACACAGAAACAGACAGACAGGAGAAATGGTCTTATAAAGAGGGAGTCAGAGATTGGAGTAAGTCAGTTATAAGCCCAGGAACCTCAAGACTTGCTGGGAGTCACCAGAAACTAGGAAGAAGCAATGAAGAATGCTTCTCTAGAGCCGACAGAGGAAGTGTGGCATTACTGACACATTGATTTTAGGCATCCAGCCTCTGAACTGAGAGAGAATAAAATTAAGCCACTAAGCCTGTGGTACTTTGTTATAGTAGCCTTAGGACACGAATATGTCCTCTGTTACACATAATTCCTAGAAAGTAAGAAGAGGATGATTGAAGAGAGATGGAGGTGGGAGAATAGTTAGGAATGATAATTCCAACAATAGTTCATGTGACTATTTCAATATTTCATGTGAAAGTAATCCAGATATCATGTTGCTAATTGCAAATTATTTCTTCTGAATTATAAGGAGGTCTTCCCTCTGTTTTTAAAATTTCATCTCCTCCAATTGCCTGAAGTTTTTTTTTTTTTTTTTTTTTTTTAACCAATTGATACACCTCATATCTTCAGCTTTGTCTTCTCTACTGTGTCTTTCTCTTTGGGCTTTAAATTAAAGACCCCAGTATCTGCTGGAGTAAGAGAAAATAAACAAAACCAAACATTATCTGCCGATTTACACTCTACTTTGACTGTCATCCTATATATTTATGTTTCTTCTCAGCCAGGATTGTTGAGATAGAAATCCACACATTTATTCCCAAATTTTACTAATTCCTCCCTCCCTGAAATCTTATTTAGACTCCTATACTCTAGGTATAAGTATAATACATATTAACAAAAAAATTTCCCTCTGACAATGTTAACAGTTCTCTTACATTCTAAAGCATGTTATCTATACCAAATGAAAAGTAAAATAAAATTGTCTTCCATGTTTCTGACACTTAAATATAATTCATAAAGTCTTAAGCAACTAAACCACAAGAAAAAGCAACTGGTGATTAAACATTGAAAAATGAAGAAAAAATAAATATATTTTACTGATAGATAAGTAGGATTTTTTAAATCCAAAAAGCCAAATGTAATTCGTCTTATATGTAGAACGAGGGGAGTAAAATATTAATAAATGATATCCAATTGATCCATAACTGTTATTTTTCTAAGAATAATAAAACAAGTAGAATCCTGCAGGATGAATATTGCCAAAATCTGACCCCAATACCTGAATTCAAATGAAATTCAGTGATGCTCATGAAAACATTATGAATTGACATTTGTCTTATTTATAAAAACTAAAAGATGGCAATTGACTGACAAAGAGTATTTACTCAATCAACCAGTAAAGCGGAGTAATATGCACATATTTATTAGGTTGGTGTAAAAGTAATTGTGGTTTTTGCCATCAAAAGTAATGGCAAAAATAACTTACAGGCATTTAATTCTACACCAGGCAAAAAAAAAAAAAGTAATTTGGTATCACATGGCCTGTAAGAAACACAAGTAGCTCATCTGGAATTATCTGAAATAATCTGTTATCTCTTCTTACCTTGAAGGACTAAAAATGTTCTGTTAGAGTTTTCAGAGACAATAGTCATATGTAAAGTCATGTAGATCTTTCGTGGGTGATTTAATTTATTTTCATGTGTAATGTTGGTTATATGTTATTTTCTTTTTACATAAGGATGTTAGAGCCTTAACCCATATGTAAAACGCAATCCAGTCAATGCACTGAGTGTATTTGACAAACATTGTGCTAAATCAGTGGTTCCCAACCTTTTTGGCATGAGGGACAGGTTTTGTGAAAGACAATCCTTCCATGGGATGGTTTCAGTGATCTACTTCAGATCATCAGGCATTAGTTAGGTTCTGATAAGGAGTGCACAACCTAGATCCCTCACATGCACAGTTCACAACAGGGTTTGCACTCCTATGGGAATCGAATGCCACAGCTTATCTGACAGGAGGTGGAGCTCAGGCAGTAATGATAGCTGACTTGCCACTCACTTCCTGCTGTGCGGGCCAGTTCCTAACAGGCCAAGGACCAGTACCAGTCCATGGCCCAGGGGTTAGGAACCCCTCTGCTAAATGATGTAAGAGTCATGTTCTAAGAGCATCTGTATATAAAAGATATAGACGAAGGAATTATTATAATTTGAGATAAATGACAGTAAAAGAAAAAAATGTGGGAAGTGATATGTGATGAAGTAATACTGAAAAGTAATAAATATAGCTCAATGTGGCAACAGAAAAAAAATTATGGCAAAGTGAGAATGAGAGGAAGCAGAAGCAAAATAGAAATCTGATTTGTAGAGATCCAGTAACTACTGCTTGACCATCTCTCATCAAAGAAGTAAAGGAAGGTAATAGGAAGGTAATAGGAAGAAGTCAACAGTCAGTATTTATTTGCTTCCACTATCCTACTCCCAGAAAATTGTAAGGGATTATCAGATGATTGAATAGCCACTGGGATATAAAACCCAAAATATTTGTTTTCATGCTTTAACTAAATAACACAAATAGTTGTTTTATTTTAAAAATGCTATTTTTAAGACCTTAGTTCAATCCAATAATGTAGGTCATTTAATTTAACCTTTTTCGGGGGTGGAAGAGGGGACAGGGGATGTTTTATATGAATGTGAACATAAAGAAGAAGGTGTATATGTGTACTTGTGTATGCATATGACTTACTATGTTATTATGCCAATCACTCATATACATCAAATTATTATAAAATAACCATATAAGGTGTATTTGCCATTGCTACTTTAGAGATGTGTAAGGTTCAGGATGACAATGTGACTTGTCCAATGAAAATAGCAAGTAAGTTAAGTTGAGCCTTAACCCAGAAATCTGACTTGAAAGCTGGCATTTGTTAACCCAATGATATTAAGCATGAAGTATGTTAGACATACTTTACATGTGTTTGTATCTCTCTCATTTACTGCTCACATCTCTAATCTACAAACAAAATGATACCAAATTTATAAATAAAGAGGCAGTCTCAAAGAGATCATGTAACTTGTTCAAAGGCAGATAGTTAACATGTGACAAGGCTGAAATTAGAATACAGGTGCTTAAATATATATGTAACTTAAAATGAAGAATGATGCAACATTTGTAAAATAAAATTAGTTTTTTACTAATAAATCAAAGTACACTTTGTTTTGTCCACAAAAAACAAGAAGATTCATTTAAAAAATAGTTTTAAAAACCAACTATTATTGGCTCAACATAGCAGTTTTTTTTAATATTAAGAGGATTAAATTCAACTTATATTAACCCTACAAAAATATAGATTTCATTCTTTAGGAATCTGTTAATTTACTTTTATTTCAATTAGTACTTTTTCTTTCTCTTTTTGAGCATACATAGGCTACAGTAATACATCTCCAAGGTGACCAGCATGTCTATTTGTCAGGACACTAAATGGCTAATTTTCCTCTTTCTCATTCCTTTGGCCACATGGCATCCCAAGAATAATAGGATAAATAATGGCTTCCAAAGAGGACTCAGAGAGCCATGAAGTTTTCTGAATAATAATGTTAGGATTCTGTCAGCAACCATGTAACATTTTTTTGCATCTGGGGAGCATAAAACTCTCTAGCAAAGGAAGGACTCAAAAGGCAAAAAATAAACACAATTAAGGGAATGATATTTTTCTTTCTAAACTGTCATTCTCTTCACTATCAAAGAGCTCACCTTTGATTCAACCGATCGATACGCTAGGGGAAAGAAATACTTTGTAGAGTACAAAAACATACACTTTGCTAATGCTGGCATCATCACTCTATTTAAATGTTAAAATAAAAAGTTTAGTACTTCATTTCTGATGACAGTGCTCTCAAGTAAGTTGAAGATCTTGGACTTGTTTCAGAAGGATGAAAAGGAGGATATATAGGTATCTGGTTATAAGAAATTGGACTGGAAGCATCAGCTTATTTTATATCTCAGCAGCAGAAATGTTAAGTCAAGATGTTATGCAACTATCTCTAATGATAAAATCCATGTCCTTCTGCTGAAATACTGAGTCATCCAGACCCAGACATTCCTTATAGCTATAACAAATCCTTTACTATGTAACATAATGCTGTAAATCTAAATTGTAGAAGTCTATGAACTTTACTGCTCTCTAAATTTCCCTTGCCTATCCATCCATGAACAGAGTTTAATCTGGGTTAGATCCAGCTGGATCTCAGAACCAAAACCTTTAGAAGCCAGATAAGTGACTTCTAAGACGTGTGATCAGAAAGATGTGAAGGCAGCAAAGGACACATTGTCTTCTTAGTGCCGATGCAGAACAGATTGTCAGGTTGACAAGATGAGCTGAAATGTCCTTTGCTGTCTTTTTGTATTTATTGCTGTCCCTGAAACTAGATGCTTAAAACCAAAAGCCCTTCTTTCTGGAAATGTGTTAATAAACTATAAAATTGATATGATTGTTTTGTAAATACTTTTATTACTATTGTAATAGTTCAATATTTGACTTAATACATATTTTACAGAGCAGCCTTGGCTTTATGCTCTGGCAATTTCCCATTTTATAAAATTCCAATATGAAGGCACTTGCAAGGTTACTGATATACTCATTTTTAAAAATTAAAAACAATCCTGTTTTCATTTTTGTATTGTTGTTCACCTGTGTACTTGACTGTAAATTCAGATTGAGTAAGATGACCTCAAAATTGAATTATTACAAAACCACTATCTAAAAAGAATTGCAAAGTAAAATACTTTATGGATAGTAGGTATTTTCATTTAAAAATTTTGAATAGCATGTAGTGAAAAATAAAGCATGTCTGGATGAAATACTACATAATGAGTCGAATCTTACTTACCAAACTCCTTTGGAACTGCTATAGAATAAACACAATTATGTCCCACACTGTAATTTTTTGGATAGTTTGGTGATAGAACAGTGCCTTCTGAACCTGTTGAACGACTTCCACAGGGTGCTAGGAAAAAATGGTGAAAATATCAGTTTTAGAAAAAAGTTTAAAAAAATTCATACCATGGTTATCTTCTTCATATAAAAATATATGGCTACTGGAATTTAAGGTGTATAATTTATTTGCAACTTTTAATAAGATCTTCTAGTGTTAAATATTTAAAAAATAAAAAAGTGTATAAACAAAACTTTATAAGTATTCAAATTTCCTGTTCTCAGAAACAAAGTATGTAATATAACAATGTTGTAATGGTGTTATCTAGAAATATAATAATGGTGGCCTAGCTTTCATTTGTGAGAAGAGTGTGAAATTGATCATCTTTTTTATGATAATGATAAATTAAATATGCAAGTGGGAAATTGTATTACTTGCTGACAGGCTTTGAAATTCTACTCAGATTCAACACTATGTGTGAGACATGAATGACTGTACAAACACATTCACCCACTCATCTAAGTATTCTACTTTCTCATCAACCTTTATCTGTGTGTGTGTATATATATATATACACACACACAAGGTAAATTATCTGTATATATAATTTACCTTGAAATCAGAGGAGTTGTTGATGGTGCCTTGAGGCAGACTTATTGGCTACCTCAGGCCCAAGGTGGTATGTTAAAAAAAAGAGAAAAAAAAAGAAAAGATGAGGGTGAAATTAATGTTTCTGATAAACTGTAGATGGGGGTTATTCACAAGATGGGGGATGCATTAGGATTCATAGTTCTAGAACTCAAGAGAGACCTGAGCTAAATGGAGATTTAATATAGAAAGCATATGGATGGTAACTGATATTCTTTAAGTGAATAAGATCACTCTGAAAAGTATGCAGAATGAGAAAAGATGGGCAAAGAGGAGGTTCTGGGAAACACCAAAGGTTTAAAATCAGATAAAGAGTGGCTGACTCCAGAGAAATTGCTCTCCTGGGGGCCAAGGGAGAAGAGTTTCAGTGAAAAGCAAGTTTTCAAAGAGGTAAATGTTGCAAAGTGATTAATAAATGAAAAAGAAGTCTGAAGTCTGGGTTGACTTGGCAATGTGGAGTGTAAGACTGGAGTTTTTCCGCCCCAGGTCTATAGTTTGCATGAAGAGGGATTTTTTTTTTCTTTTTAAACACCTTGCCAGCTGACCCTCCTCCTTCACCCTTTGAGTACCTTTCTTCAGATTAGGAGCCATCCTTCCTGCAGAGCACATTGTCTGGTGTGCTCTTGTATACTGTAGGTTTTTTAGGGTGCCTTCTGAGGGTAGGGCTGTGCCTGTTGCAGACAGCTAGTAGGAAGCCCACTGTCACTGCCCCTCATATTTTACCAGTATTAAAGCTGATAGTTTGATTTCCTTTGAAGTTTTGCAGGAAGGACAGAGTATAAATTATTACTCCCCTCAAACACCAAAAGGAGTTTTTCTGGTGCTATTAGTAGAGTAGTTTCAATTAGAGCAGCTCGCTGCAAGTTATAGCAAGGAGGCCAAATCTAGACTGTGGACCAAGAAAGGTTTTTTACATTTTTAAAGAGTTACAAACAAAACAAAAACTACAGAAGAATATTCAACAAAGATATATGTGGCCAGCAAAGCCCCAAATAGTATCTAGTCCTTTACAGAAGAAGTTTGCCAACTCCTGAACTAGAGTGGGGTGGGGGCAAGTAGGGGAGGCTAGATTACAGTTGGATGAAGAATGAATGGTATATAAACAAATACAAAAGTAACCAGAATTATGAATATAAATGGGAGGGAAACGTATAAAGTAGTTTGGAGATGCAAAGTTGAATGAATGTTCTTTGTCGATTTAATAGGGAGGAAGGAATCATTACACAAGGAAAATCAGGATCATTGACCTAGAAATAAGATCAAGAACAAAAGTGCAGTGATTTCCATTAGATATCAGTAGTGGTTTACCTCTGTGACTTGAGAAAAGGAGATTAGAAATAGATAGGTGTAGCCTTTATACTGGGACTTTATTGAAGTTAATGTCTAATTTTCCTTTTAAAGTGCACTGCATGCAGTGATGAATTAGGTACCTCCAGAAGAGTTATGACAGTTTGAAAAAGTAAAAACTTGTGATTAATTATTGGTCAAAGTTTTAAAATAGAGCAATACAGTATATTTAAAAAACACACACACACACACACAACACAAAAAGGATGTTGTATTGAGTTGAGTGACTAATGAATATTCTGCCTTTTTTCCTTAACGTTCTATAAAAAGGTAATAAATACTTAGAATGAAACACACTAAAATTAGAATTCTCTAGAAAAACGCAAGAAATTGACAGTGATTATAATAACCAAAGATGCATCCCTCTCATCACTCATTATTGTTTGAGATTAGAGCAGTCAGGTGTTATTCTTATTTCAGTACTGATAACTTTATTCAACTGATAATGCTACTGATGAGAGAATCATTCAAGAATGGGCAGTATGTCTCATGTTAATTTTCTTTCTGATTTTAAGGTGCTCCAGAATTAAAATTATAATACTTTGAATGAACATGACAAAAACTATTAAACTCTTATTTTTATATTTGGAAAGTATGAATAGAAATGGAAACTTCTAACTCAAGTTCAGTTCTGTGACTTAGTCATGAACATTGTGCCATCCTATATTAACATGTGTCTGACAGCCAGAATTTGTTTTATATATTTTATTTTGTATAATTGACATTTAGGACAGCTTTTATTAAAAATCATATTTAGAAATATGAAGGTTCTTTTAAATTAGAAATATATTATAAGGTTAAAATTTAATCACATGGTAGTATTATGCTAGATTCTGTTATTTGTACTTGTAACCATAATTTTCTGTTTATTCTGATGAGTGCCTACAGCGTGGCCTAATTTATAGTCAATAACAGAATATTATAGTGAGTGATAATAATTATGCAGTGTGTTATTATTATAAATAAGGGAAAATTAACTATGCTCTGAGATACACATCTATTGTAATCTGTTTTATATTAGGTTGGTGCAAAAGTAATTGTGGTTTTGGGCATTACTTTTAATGGCAAAAACTGCAATTACTTTTTCACTAACCTAATATTCATAAAATATAAATGGAATAATAATTAAGTCAGGCCAATTTCACAGATTCTCCTAATATTGGTCTCCAGAAGCTTTTTATATTCTTACTTCCTGTTTTAATGTCATCTTATTGGCTAATTGAGAAAAGGGCAGCTTTTATCTTTCTGGCTCTTACTCGGCTGAAGATAAAAGCAAGTCAGACCTTTGGATTCTATTCTTATTTTTGCTATTTGACATATGCCACATATACCTGTGGACCTTTTGTCAAATTGGCTGTTGTTTCTCTAAACAGCCTATATTCCTTGTAATTCATTAAACATAAGAACCCACCTGTTCCTGATTATAACTTATGTAGGTAATAAATCCATATTTTTATTTTTTAATTTATTTTTATTTTTATTTTTTGAGACCAAGTTTTGCTTTTGTTTCCCAGGATGGAGTGCAATGGCACCATCTCGGCTAGCTGCAACCCCCACCTCCCAGGTTCAAGAGATTTTCCTACCTCAGCCTACAGAGTAGCTGGGATTACAGCCATGCACCACTATGCCCAGCTATTTTTTGTATTATTAGTAGAGATGGCGTTTTACCATGTTGACCAGGCCGGTCTTGAACTCCTGATTTCAGGTGATCCATCCATCTTGGCCTCCTAAAGTGCTAGGATTATAGGCGTGAGCCATTGTGCCCAGCCTAAATCTATATTTTTAATAGTATGTTTGTAGAACATTTGAATTTAAGAAGATATGGTTCTATGATTAAGTAAGTGTGGGAAACACATGAGTGAAGGACTTGAGACTTTAGTAAGGTTTAGGGAATATCATGCTCTTTCTCACAAACTTATTTGATCATGGAAAACTTTTTTACATGTAATATCTTACAGAACCTGCCTCCTTAAGAACATACTTGACAAAAGGCCAAAGTGATGATTCTAAAATGTGTTTTCTTTTGGTAATAATTTTAATGTTTATGTAATTGATAACAATTAATTGTAATTTTGACACACCAGAGAACTGTGTTTTATGTATACCTATAGAGCCCAACAACTTAAAGATTGAAAATGTCAAACTTAGCCTACTTATAAAATGCCATTATTCTAGATTTGCTCTCCCTGACTCTTGGGGTCCAACAAAGAATCAATTTGTTGCTCATAACCTTATGTGATTTATCAGCTTCTCTAGCTTCTCTGCCTCTGTAACTGTCACAGTACAGACTCCCATCAATTTCTGCATGTGCTCTTTGACTCTCAGCTCCACTCATCACCACAAGTTCATACCACTGGTAGCACTTTTTCTAAAACATAAGTCTTATCATGTTTCTCTTCTCTTCTCTTCTTAGGACAGGGTCTGTACATAGTAAGTTCTCCATAAATGTCTTTGGGTGATTAAATGAACTATACCTGCAAGACCAGGCTACTATAAAATAGTGTTCCACAGTCAGCATATAACATAAACATTTCATTTGGTAGAAATTATCCCAGGAAAAATCACTTAAATTTAGTACAGAATCTAGATACATCCTCTTTCAATAAATACATATAAGCCTTTTTTTTTTTTTCTTTCTGCAATTGAAATTTTTGCTTGTTCTTTCCTTGATTACTGTGCTTTACATTTGGGGGCAATATTATATGAAAGATATGTATCTTAAACATTAGAAATGTATCCAATGGTAAAATGTTTATAATATGACTGCTATATGGATTCTGGTTTTTATTGAGGGAACAGCAAACCCAGGTCTAATACCAAACCCATAGTAGCAAATCCATGCTGATATAGTTTGAATGTTGGTGCCCCCCCAAATCTCGTATTGAAATGTAACCCCCAATGTTGGAGGTGGGGTCTGATGGGAAGTCTTTGGGTCATGGGGACAGATCCCTCATGAATGTCTTGGTGCTGTCCTAGCAATAGTGAGTGAGTTCTCCTTAGATCTGGTTGTTTAAAGGTATATGGCACCTCCTCGTTCTCTCTCTCACTTCCTATCTTGCCATGTAACATGCCTGCTCCCCTTTTGCCTTCTGCCATGATTGCAAGCTTTCTGAGTCCCTCACCAGAAGCAGATGGTGAAACCACACTGCTTGTACATCCTGAAAATCCATGAGCTAATTAAATCTCTTTTCTTCATAAATAACCTAGTCTTGAATATTCCTTTATAGTAATACAAACAGACTAACAAATTGATAGCAAAATTTGACTAGAAAAATTCATATCAAGGTGACATGGTTTGGCTGTGTCCCCACCCAAATCTCATCCTGAATTCCCACATGGTGTAAAAAGAACCTGGTGGGAGGTAACTGAATCATGGGGTCAAGACTTTCCTGTGCTGTTCTCGTGATAGGGAATAAGTCTCACGAGATCTGATGATTTCAAAAAGAGACATTCCCCTGCACCAGCTCTCTCTCTCTCTTTACCTGTAGCCATCCACGTAAAATGTGACTTGTTCCTCCTTACCTTCCACCATGATTGTGAGGCCTCCCCAGTCATGTGGAACCATAAGTCCAATCAACCTCTTTCCTTTGTAAATTGCCCAGTCTTGGGTATGTCTTTATCAGCAGCATGAAAACGAACTAATACACAAGGAGTGGGGTGCTACTATAAAGATATATGGAAATGTAGAAATGGCTTTAGAAACGGGTAATGGGTAGAGGTTGGAAGAGTTTGGAGACCTCAGAAGATAGAAAGATAAGAAAAAATTTGGAGCTTCTTAGAGACTACTTAAATGGTTGTGACAAAAATGCTTATAGAAATATGGAGAGTGAAGTCTAAGTTGTGAGGTCTCAGATGGAAATGAGGAAGTCAGTGGGAATTGGAGCAAAGGTCACCTGTATTATTCTCTAGCAAAGAATTTGGCTGCATTGTGTTCATGTCCTCGTACATGTCCTAGAGATCTGTACAAACTTAAAGTTAAGAGTGATATCTTTGGGTATCTGGCAGAAGAAATTTCTAAGCAGCAAACCATTCAACAGGTGGCCTGGCTACTTCTAACAACCTACTGAGAGTGGCAGGAGGCAGCCAAATGCCCAGGAAGACAGGAATGGGTCCCTGGTGAAACCCCACCTTCAAGCAAAATCAGCTTGAAGACTGAAAGACCAGACTGCTGGTCCTGGATGAAACCTGGGACCCAGAGTGAGAATTTCTGTTGCTGTTCACCTGCCCTTTCCTAATTGATTCTTTCTAAAAAATGTCTGTTAACCAATTGAATGCTGCCTTTTCCAATAGTACCTACAGCCTGCCCCTCCCCTATTCTGAGGCCATAAAAAGTCCCAGACAGCTATGCAAAGAGGAGAGAACTGCCTGACTGTGAGATTGGGGGACCACCTCCTGCATGCCCTCTCCACTGAGCACTGTTCTGTTGCTTAATAAAATTCGTCTTCACCCCCCTCACCCTTCAACGTACATGATATCCTCCTTCTTGTGTTCAGTACAAGAGCTAGGGAACCACCAACCACGGGTACAAACTATAACAAAGGCAAGCTGGGACACATCAGCGTGGCTGAGTGAGGCCTGGGTAGGGTGTCGCGGGCCAGAGATTCACGGCTTTCAAAGTGATGGAGAAGAAAACAGCCTACATTACTATAATTAGCTACAGGAGCAAATAAATGACTTAAAGTTGGAGCTTATATTTAGAAGGGAAGTAGAGTGTAAAAGTTGGAAAAATTCACAGCCTAGCCATGTGGCAGGGAAGAAAAAAAGCATTTTCAGGACGGGATACAAGTGGGATACAAGCTTGTGGAGCAATGACTTGCTGGAGAAATTAGAATGAGTAAAAGGGAGCCAAGAGCTAATATCCAAGACAACGGGGAAGAGGCTTTGAAGGCATTTCAGAGATCTTTGAGGCAGCCCCTATCATCACAGGCCCAGAGGCTTAGAAAAAAGAATGGTTTCCTGTACCAGGTCCACGGCCCTGCTGCCTGCCTTGGGAGGCTGCTCCCTGCATTCCAGCCACTCTGGTTTCAGCCTTGGCTCAAAGGGGTCCAGGTACGGCTCAGGCCACAGCTCTATAAAGTGCAAGCCACAATCCTTGGCAGTTTTCCCATGGTGTTAGGTCTGCAGATGCTCATAATGCAAGTGTGAAGGATGCTTGCCAACTCCTACCTAGATGTCAGAGAATGTATAGAAAATCCTGGGTGCCCAGGCAGAAGTCTGCTATAGGTTTGGAGCCCCACAGAGAAACTCTACTAGTGCAATGCCAAGGGGAAATGTGGGATTGTAGAACCCACACAAAGTCCCCACCAAGGCACTACCTCATGGAGTTGTGGGAAGCAGGCCACCACCCTCCAGACTCTATAATGGCAGAGGCACTAGCAGCTTGCACCTCTGCCTGGAAAAGCGGCAAGCACTCAACTCCAACCTTTGAGAGCAGCCACATGGGCTGCACACTGCAAAGCTATAGAGGCAGGGCTGCCCAAGGCCTTGGGAATCCACCCCTCACACAAGAATGTGGGACATGGTGTGAAAGAAGATTATTTTGGAACTTTAAGATTTAGTGATTGCTCTGTTGGGCTTCAGACTTGTGTGGAGACTATTGACCTTTTCTTTGGGCTAATTTATCACTTTTGAAATGGGAATGTTTACCCAATACCTGCATTACTATGTATCTTCAGAGTAAATAACTTGTTTTGATTTTATTGGCTCATAGGTGGAAGGACATGAGTCTCAGATGGAACTTATGACTTTGGACTTCATGCTGGAATGATTTAAGAATTTTGAGCACTATTGGCAGGGGATGATTGCATTTTTCAATGTGAGAAGGATATAAGTCATGAGGGGCCAGGGACAGAATGATAGTGTTTGGATGTTTGTCCACTTCAAATTTCATGTTGGAATGTAATCCTCAATATTGGAGGTGGGGCCAGGTAGGAGGTGTTTGGGTCATGGGGGCAGATCCCTCATGAATGGCTTGATGCTATCCTTGCAATAGTGAGTAAGCTCCCCCAAGATATGGTGGTTTAAAAATGTGTGGCACCTTCCCCCTCTCTCTTTTGCTTCCTCTCTTGCCATGTGATGTGTCTAATCCCCCTTCACCTTCCACCGTGATTGGAAGCCTTCTGAGACCCTCACTAGAAGCATGGCAGACCACACTTCCTGTAAAGCCTGCAGAACGTGAGCCAATTAAACCTCCTTTCTTCATAAATTACCCAGTATCAGGTACTCCTCTATAGTAATGCAAACAGATGAATACACAGGCTAATATCTTATCAGTCTAAGGAATATGCTTATTTAGTGAGTGAAGTTTTATCCACACAGTGTAATTTCTTATTTTTCTTGTTCTCTATTCTTCTCTTTGTTTAATTTTTAAAAATTCTCTTTTGGCTTAATTTGTTTAATTTTATTTGTATGAGTAAAATGTGTCCATGATCCAACTATCTTACATATATTCTTGTTATACACCTGAATTATGTATGCATTGATATAGTAGATAGATGTAATATTTCTGGAGAAATCAGACCATCACACCACAACCAGTTTTTAAGGTTTCTAATCATCCACTGAAAATACCACTTTGAGCAGGTGTATGTATGTGGGATGAAAGAGCAAGACAGAAGAAGAAGAAGAAGGAGGAGGAGGAGGAGGAGGAGGAGGAGGAGAAATGTATCACTGAGTGAATTAGAAGAAATTTCAAAACATGTATGTGGGAGAAATGCTACTTGAATGTGCAGGTATCTTAGAGACATTATAATACAGGCTACGTAGCCTTAAGCTACTTGCAATTTCATATCTGACTCTTCACTTGTTTAATGTATAATTTATTATCAAATATACTCTATAATGAAAATTATTATATAATGTATAAATTATTCACAGAAAGCAAGTTAGGTACTTTTAAAAGTGATGACTTCTTGCAGGTCACAAAAGAGCAATGTGATATATTAAATCAATAATTTACTAGATGTGGTCTGTGACTCTTTCAGTTTGAAAGAACTGCTGTACCTTACAAAACTGCTAGTATATTTCTAGTAAATTACTTATGCATTGATATAGCCTGATTGAATGTCACAAATCATAAATCTAGTATAGAATATATTTGAAAGCTATATATCCTATGGAGCATTTTTTAAGAGAAGGCTTTCCTAACCCTTAAGCTCTGTGAGATGAATTTGAATTCAGAAAGCTATTAGTACCAATATTGACTTTAAAATTAAAATACTATTGTTTGTTTCTTCTTTTGCTCAAAAATTTGATCTTAGTGAAAATATCTAACTATCCAGCCATTCCCTTCACGCTTCTTTTTATGTCTCCCCTATAACAATAGGTACTTCATTTTGTTTATCTGCCTTAAATGATAAGCCTTCAACAATGCTCCATTACATGTGAATTGACTTTGTTTAAATTTCACTTCTTTTTAATACAAAAAAAAAAAAAAAATCCACATCAGTGTGGTAATCAGTGGCTTATAAACCATTTTAATGACTCAATAATTCAACTTAGTAGGATATAAGCTTCTACCTCTGTCATCTCACTGATTGCCTGGATTCATTCATTAGATTTTCCTGGCTAGGGAGCCATCACCTTCATCCCTCAGTGCTCTGTGAGCTGTTTTCTACATCAGAGAGTGTGATCTTAGAGAAAGAGTCATTCTATGCCAAAGTCCTATGAATAGCTATATCCTTGAATAGATCTTCCATGTTACCACATACAAATTCTACTACTAGTAACAGTTTTGGAGGGCATAGACAGTTAATGTATGATGCTATGTGACTCATTTTGTACCCCAATTTTAAAAATTGAAATATAACTTACATACATAAAATTCACTGTTTTAAAGTATACAGTTGAACGCTTTTTAGCATATTCATGAGTTTTAAAACTAACACCATTTTCTAATTTTAGAACATTTCCTCCACTCCCAAAATAATTTCAGTACCCATTAGTAGTCACATACTGTTGTCACTATCCTCAAGTTCCTGGAAATAGCTAACTTTTGAGGAAACTGTATGGGAAGATAATTTCTTAAAATATTTGAATTATTGGCACTTTTTGAAACTAAAATACCTTTTTATCACATAGTTGATGTCTTACTGCTTTTTAATGATGAAAACCTTTTACTATTTAAAGAAATTGCTTAAAGCAACTAATAGTTTAAATGACTTTAAAGGGAAAAACACTCTTTAATAATTTGTTAACTTCTACCAAATCGCCTCAAAAATGTTGCTTTCTTGGGAACGTTTTCTCTAATTTCCAGACTTTTTCAGAAGCCCCCATTATATAGTATTTCATCAATTACTTTTAGGAGAGTAAATATAGTTTGTAATTTTGTATTTATTTTGTATGGCTATTTGATTAATGTCTATATCTATCTCTAGTCTATAAGATCTATCAGATCAAAGTTTCCATGTCTTCTCTGCATACTATTTATACCTCTGGAGCCTAGCATAGTTGTTGTTTTTATAATAGACTTCCAATAAATATATGCTGTATTAGGAAAAATGACAAAATATAAGTTATTAATATCTTTCTATTGACTAAATACATGGAGTATAAAACTCATAGACTTAAAAAATCCTTCCATTTAGGATAGCGTGGTAGAACACAACATAAAACAGCACATTGGAATCAGGTTTAGGTTTAGGCTGGGCACGGTGGCTCATTCCCATAATCCTAGCACTCTAGGCAGAGTCAGGTGGATCACTTGAGGTCAGGAGCTTGAGACCAGCCTGGCCAACATGGCAAAATTCCATCTCTACTAAAAATAAAAAAAAAAAAAAAAAACTTAGTCAGGCATGGGAACAGGTGCCTATAATCCTAGATACTCGGGAGGCTGAGGCAGGAGAATCACTTGAACCCAGGAGGCAGAGGTTGCAGTGAGCCAAGATTGTGCCATTGCACTCCAACGTGGGCAACAGAGTGAGACTCCATCTCGAAAAAGAGAGAGAGAAAAAAAAAAAGGTTTAGGTTTAAATTCCAGCTTCAGTCTTTACTGAGTGAGTAGCCTTAGGACAGAGGGAAATATAAACTTGAACTGAAACAGTAAGTGTCTGTTAGATCTGGTATATAGTGTGGGTTTAGGTAAAATGAATTAGGGAACTGCCCTGATCTACTCCAGAATCTTCTGCTGGCAATATAATGAGGCTTTTATAAGGCCTTAGGAAAATGAACTATCCTCATCAATCTCAGGAGGATACAAAGCTTAGAAGTAATAGCAGGAGAAACTTTCTTAGTAGTTTGCCAAACTGCTCCCTTGATAGAGGTAGGAAAACATTTAAGTGATCCTGCATTGAGCATTGTCACTCTCTAGGAGAAACTCATGGCTTTTATTTTCTTCTCTTAATTTTTATCTAAGGATCAAGAGCAGAGTACTCCATCCCAAAGAAGAGGAAGCCATAACGTCAATTCTACTGTTTCTCAGTGATTGAGGTCACTGCCTGGCTGTTGAAGGTCAAGATGGATGTGGTTCTCTATTTTTGTTTAACTCTTTATCTTCTAGAAGCCTGGGGTGAAATAAGACAACTAGTACCATTGGCTCTTATTCTACCTCAGACTTCTAAAAAAGAGAATGTGGCCCATCTTCCTTCCCTTATATTTCAGGAGCTCTTCTCCTTGTTCCAGAAATTTGGATGAAGAAGAAAAATGTCTATATTTTCTCTAGACTTAACTGAATTTTTTTTTTCTAATTGAATTTCAGCATTTCTCTTAATTACAAATGTAGGTAACAAAGCACATGAATAGTAAAAGTTAACTGGGATTTTACCACCAGTAGAAATTATAGATTTTTTATACTGCCTTATAACTGTTTCAGACACTTCAAAATGTTGTATATGCTCATCACTATTGAAAATTATAGTAGTTATGAGACCTCTCACTAGAAGTTCTAATTTACTGCATTAGGTAAGAAGCATATATATCCTCACATAAAAAATGTGTATTTTTAATTTTAGTTTTTATATATTATGATAACTGTCTTTAAATATTATTGATTTCCCCTCTAAGCCTATGTGCTTTATTTTATTTTAAGTACTTAAAAATATTATTCTAATAAGGGGACCATAAGCTTCATTGGAGTGCACAAAAAGTTTAAAAAACCCCTGTTCTAATTAGGTTGCTCCCAAACCACCATTCTTTCTCTTTGTCATGCTCTGTCTATTCTTTCCCTCAAGAGAGATTGTCTCAGAGATGGTTGTTGTGGCCCAATAAAATCTGGAAAATATTAGTTTCATTGAATGATCCTTTTTTTCTTGCTCTTTTGTCTCTTTTCCCAACAGGATAGATCAATTGTTCTCTGAATCAGAAAGGTCCCAAAACTCAGGTTTGGAATTTAGGGAGTAATATCCAGTTTTAGGGTTAGCTTAAGCTTAAGACTGTTTGGAACCACAGTCTAAATACAGTTCAGCTTTCCTCACTAACTCTCCTATTTGGTTCAGTCTAACTCACTCGATTTGTGGTTTTGGATTAGGGATCAAATTTCCTGCTGCAGAAAGAGCTCTAACTTGTCTTCTTTTAAGCATACATCTCCCTTATGCATCTTAGAGTGCATTGTTTGCTGGTTAAAGTGTAAATGTAAAACAATGAAGTTTCTTTGTATACTAAAAGGGAAGGAAGCAACAAACCTACTCCCCTCCTTTAGAATTTCCCTTAGAAAACATAATCAGCATACCTTTTGATTTTCTAGTGCAAGGTCACCAGCTTTCTGACCCTTGAACCTGTAAACACATACTTCTGACAATAACTGAAGGTTCTTACTTGAGGTATACCAGAGACAAGGCACATCAATTGGTCTATCAAGAAGATAAAATAAAATTTAATAACTCCTTTTTTACCCTATTGTATAAATCTGTGTGATTCTGTCCAGTCTTTGTAGTGTCTTTCATAGACCACCTGCAATGTGCATTGCATTCTAGATGTGCTTATTTAATAATAAAACTAATTTCTTTCTTTTCTAGGTTTTGTAGAACAAACTCTATTAGTAGGATTTTTAGTTCCCCAACAAAAGTAAAAATTTGACTATCCTTAAATTTCTTGTGTTATTATTACCTTAATACCATTTGAATCTTGCCGTGCCTTCTAACAATTACTGTTATATACTTTATTTTCTTCACTTGTAAGAAGAGAATTACTAAGTTTATTCAATATTCATATATATACACACACACACACACACACACACACACACACACATATGGTTCAGTAAAACTGACAATACATCAGGAAGGCACATTTGAGGTCTCACCTAAATGTAGACTACATGGTAGTGGAGAATGGGGTACATCTTCATACAATGAGAAGCCATATGACTGTCCATCTGGAGATATGGTTTAAATATGAACCCCAAGTCAATGGTAAAAATAAAATGCAGATTGAGCATCCCTAATTCAAAACGCAAAATCCAAAATGATCCAAAATCTGAAATTTTTGAGCACCAACATGACATTCAAAGTTCATGTTCAAAGGAAATGCTCATTGGAACATTTTAGATTTGGGATTTTCAGATTAGGGGTGCTCAACTGGTAAGTATAAATGCAAATATTCCAATATACAAAAAAATGTGAAATCGGAAACACTCTAGCCCAAGCATTGTGGATTAGGCATTCTCAACCTGTATACTCTGAATGATAGGCATTGATTTACAAATTGCTTCCTACATTGGCTGCTCCACCTAGTATGCCCCAGAATCCACAGCAGGAGGGATTTGTTTATAACAATATTAATGATTAATGATTCTCTAGACTAGCATCCAGGAGGCAAACTGGAGACAGAGTGTATGTAAGAGTGTCAGAAAAATAGCAAGTGCTCAGTAGCATTAGCCTCTCTTTTTGTTTCCATTTAAATAATAATTTTCCCCCATCATATGAAAACAAAATATGCTTTGGTTTTATCACAATGCAATACAAAATACATTAAAATACATTATGCTTCTCTATCGAAAACCTTTCCAACACATAATCTGTGTATTTTATCCATGAACAAAATTCCTGTGTGCTGCTGATGAAAAGCAGGTATTTGATGATACACAGACATGTTTTAATTATACTACATGCTTAAATGATATCAAATGCCAATGGCTCAGTATATTAGATTAGATAATCTCTATATGCATTGATAATGAAATGAGACTCTAGACTTATTTCACACCCCCCAAAAATTTTGTAAACCTTAAGGACATTTGACATAAAAATAACTGAAATAAAAGTGTAGTTATTTATGTCTGAATTATATATACCCAAACAATATGATTTCATTAAAAGTAAGGCATATGAGGTTACCAATTAGAGATGACTTTAAAGTTGGAAAGCTATAATTATAAAATTGACTTCTTATTTTTTGGTTTGTTTGTTTCAAAGTTTTTTCTTTATCACTCCACATATACTTGGAAGTTGAACAGAGAATGGTGCCAGACCATTGGATGTCTAATCTTAACATATTTGCATTTAGGCACTTTTGAGTGAACTTAGAGGTCATCAGTGATTGAGTTACTTAAATATATATATATGTGTGTGTGTGTGTGTGTATGTATATATATATGTGTGTGGGTGTGTGTGTGTGTGTGTGTGTATATATATATATATATATATATATTTTTTTTTTTTTTTTGCAGAATCCAGATCTTATATCAGCATAAGTGAAACAAAGGTATTGAAAAAAACAGAGCTGGCACTGGCTAATATATCTATATAGTCCTTTGTATACTGTTCAGAGTTGCATTTTAGATGAAATACAAAAATGCACTTAAGATGAAAAATTGTATCAGTTTTTTTTTGTTTGTTTATTTGTTTGATTTTTTTGTAGGAATTTACATTCTCTTAATTCTCATACTTAGCCTGGAGGAAGATTTCAATCTCACCACTTATTCTTAGTGCCATACATCATTTGTAAAACACTAAACCATTTAAAATATTCCAGGCACTCTTTGGTTTTGGAGATACAAAAAGGCCAATACAAAGTTCTTTGCAGAATTAACCAGCCTACCTATAGGGCAGTGATTAAGAGCATGGCTGCATAAGAAGACTGCTAAGCATGTGTGACTTTGAACAAGTGGCTGAACCTCTCTCTGTGTCTTGGTTTCCTCATCTGTAAAATGAGAATATGAACAGTCTCTATTTCATGGCATTATGGTGAAATACAAAATAATATGTAATATTATTATTACCAGCTTGATACAGGTAAGCTGTCATCTGTCAACAATCCTCCTCCCTATGCTCTTGTTCTACTGAATTGCTTGAAATTCCACCAGCATTTCCTATTTACTCTTTGCTTCTACATGTTTACATACGCTGAACCCGAGTTGTGAAACACATAATCTCTTTATGTCCTGTGGTTCACCTAGTTTCTTATTATTTATACTTTTAAAATTCAGTTTATGTATCACTTTCATAAGGAAGCTTCCCTGATCTCTCTTCATAACAAGATCAGATGTATCTCCATGCTGTGCTCACAGTACTGTTTTTATTTCTAGCAATGGACTTTACCTGTCTGTATCTCATCAGATTATAAACTCTCTAAGGGCAAGGACCATGCTGATTTCATGTTGTTATCCCCAATTTTTAATGCAGGACCAGGCATAATGGTACTTTTAATACCTGACAAACAGGAATCAACAAATGATCTTTTCTTTGGAATAATTGGTGAGCTAGTAGTTCATTAACAGTCCAAATATGTTTATTCTTAGGGTCATATATTATAACTGCCTATTAATTGGATGCTCACTGTATGTTGTAACAGTGGAAAAGATTAAGAATATTTCATTCGTACTGTGGTCAGTACTCTCTAGTTTACTGATTTACCTTTCAAAGTTACGAGGTCCTGAAAGTACTTTGGGCTTTACATACATCAAATAAATCCTTATTCAGGATATACAGTTGCAATTTTAGAATAGATATTGATTCTGTCCTGGGAGCTCTGAGGAGCAGGGGGATGGTAAATAGGAATTTTCTTCTAGTAAGAAGACAAGAGATTAGATGCCTGAAAGAAACGAGAGAGCTAGCCAGCCAGAGAGCTGGGGTAAAAGTAATACAAGCCGAAAGAACAGCATGTGCAAAAGATGTGGGGCAGAAGTCTGATCAGTGCTTTGAAGAAATACCAAGAAGGCTAGTATCACTCAAAGAGTGTAGCAGAGGGAGGAAACAATAAAGAGGTCAGGGTGTATATGAGAAGATGAAGTAGAATTTTGGATTATAAGATCTTTGGCATTTATTCTGATTTGGGAAGCCATTGGTGGATTTTGAGTAAATATGATATAATCTGAACTATGCTCAAAAGATGACTGTATTGTTGTTTGGAAGATACTATATGGAGAACAAAGGAAGGAGAAAAACTAGTTAGGAGAGAGGAAAAGAGGTAAGAGATGGCAGATGCTCTGGACAAGGGTAGAGCTGTGCCATTAGATAAAATAAGTCAAGGCAACATGATTAGGTGAGATAAATCAAGCAATGAATACTAAAGGGAAAATCTGAAATCTGCCACTATTTTTGTTTTATTACCTTTATTTAATATTGAGTGAGATTATGGATAAGAATGACATATGACTTCTACTTTAATTTAGTATGTCTGTATATAACTAAATTACTACAGAGTTTTAAAAGATCCTTTTTAAAGTAAGAAAAATAAAAAGGGAAGAAATTATTTTCTAAACACATTTTTTTTTTAAATCATGAAAGGAATGTAGGTACAGATATGCTGTTCTGCTATCATTTAATATATATGACAATATCATGAGATAAACTGCAGAGTTTCTCATCACTGAGCAGGACTTACCACAGGATGCAATCATTTTGGATCTATTTCTGACAAATATAATCTCCCAGTGTCCACCTTAAGCTCTTAAAAACATTTTCTTCTGATTTAAAATGTACACTTAATCCTAAATCATGATAAAATTCTATCTTCTAAAATAGACAAACTTTATAAATTAATATGGTTTAGTTTGAGTTTGCAGATATTTAACAAGAGCCTGTTTATATAAATTAAGGTGTTACATGCTAAACGGGATATATAGCCTATGACTGCATGGAGCTTATGCTCTTCTAGGGTCAGACTAAGGCAACATTATAAGAAAAAGCAAAATATAGTTGTGTTCTAAGAGTCTGCAGAATATGATCATGTTGGTATTTGCTTCTACACTAAAATAAATAAATAAATAAATAAATAAATAAATAAATAAATAAATGAATAAATAAAAAGCTTTCCTTATTTTCACTCCTAGAAATCACAGTTAACTTCCTATTTATGCACTCAAAAGCAATGCCTACCAGTCAGTCACAATTTTATCAGAGATTTTAGTCAGGATACCTACTATGGGATGGCACCTAGGCTGAAAAGCAACAAAGTGCCAGTCACCTAATTCTCAAACATTGATAAAATTAGGAATAGAGGCATACACATATTAATGTATAGTAAAAGCAATCACTAGAATAACCCCAAATAATATAACTATGAAACACTGAAGAGAGGGACTGTGTATGTTACATCATCTTTTGTATCAGGGAATCGTGAGGTATTATCTACAGTTGCTAAATAAAGAAACAGATCTTTCTATGTTACATGGAGTTATGGGAGGGGCCACCAGAGCAATTAGAAACAGAAATTAGAACCTTCAGCTTCTGACCAATAGGAGGATAGAGAGGGATAAGGCAGATGACCATTGCTTTAAATATAAGCTACTTCTTATTATTTTCTTAGTTATCAAAGGCATATCTCAGATAAAAATACAAAATTTATCTTAAAAAATAAAAAATAATTTGTTTTTATGAACAATGAACACTCTGGATTATTACACATACTTTAAATACTAAATTTGACTTTTAAGTATTAACTTAGGCCAGGTGTGGTGAGTCATGACTGTAACCTCGGCATTGTGGGACGCCAAGGAGGGAGGATCACTTGAGGCCAGTAGTTCAAGACCAGCCTGGGCGACATAGTTAGACACTGTCTCTGCAAAAAAATAAAAATAAAAAATTAGCTGGGTGTGGTGGCACATGCCTGTAGTCCCAGCTACTTGAGAAGCTGAGGTGGGAGAACTGCCTGAACTTAGGAAGTACAGGCTTTAGTGAGCCATGGTTGTACCACTGCACTCCAGCATGGGTGACAGAGTGAGATCCTGTCTGGAAAAAAAAAAAAAAAAAAAAAAAGTATTATGTTGTTACATCTGAAAGTCAGCCAGTCCTGTGTGTAAGTGCTGAGGAAAAATAATTAGATATGTGTGACATTGATTAGGAAACTAAAATATATCAAATGCTCCTCACTGTGTGACAGTGACAGCCACAGACCAATGTTTAAAATAAGTTATTTAATATGATTTTCCAACAACCTTGCAAATTACACAATATCTTATGATTAGATATACTCAATAAATAAATTGAAAAGTAACACAGAAACCCAGACATTAAAAAAAATCATTGTTTAGTATTAAATATATCTAGTTCTAAAACAGAATTTTTTTCCCCAACTATACTAGAAATTATTGGTTGCAATCATAAACTTATCTTAAACTTTTTTTCTAATAGCTTAAAGAGTTCACTGGATAAATTTTATTTGATTTCCATAACATCATGTCCATTTTGATTAAAAGTCTAATGATACTTAACTGATGGTAAAAATTATCTCTTACGGAAATTTTTAAATACTCAACACCTGTTCAATTTTCAGGAGTGAATGAATGTGTGTATTCACATCATAACATAGATAAATTAATTTTAATTAATATTAAAAAGACAGAAGTATGTTAGTTAACCAAAACATAACACCTAATGCAAGATGTGATGCATGTTTATCAGCACTTTGCTTCTCTTGGAACACTGCGTTGAAAATCACAACTTCCATATATTTATATTCCAACTTTTGTCAGAAACTTTACTAGATTCTCTATGTGTGTTGTGTTTACCAATTGAATCTTCACAATAACCTATTGAATTAATAACTACTAATCTAGTTTTAGAGATTTAAAAGTTAAGACTGAGTTTGCCTTAGGTCACAGGTGTCAGAAGACATCTATTTGAATCCAGGTCTGCCGTACGCTCTAAATTGTCTGTAGATATGAACTATTCAACGAACATTAAGTATACTTAATTGGGCCATAATTGATCCTATAAAATGTTTTTGGCACAAAAGGATTTTTTTTTAAAAAATATTATGGCATATGGAATATTTCATGCTGAAACTGACATTTCTATGACCTATTGGAAAGGAATATGATTATATTAGGTGGGCATATTCTTAGCGAATGTATGCTATACTCTAGTGTTCCTGACTTTTTCACCTGTCATTGAAAGCCATCTACTTAATCATTTATCCCTGTGATTAACATCTATCTTGTTAATCTATAGTTTTTTGTGTCCTTTGATATTTCTGCATCAGGACTTTTAGTTATTTTGAATCTGGCTCCCAGAAATTTTTCAGAAATTTTCTGTAGTTTCCAAATGATCATTGACAGTAAAATTTGAAAAGTTCTTTTCTATGTTTAGTATGTTTTTTCTAGCTAAATTAGATTTTTTAAATTCTAAATTATATAATACTAATTTCTACGGTTCTACATTCTAATATGATACAACAACCCTTTCTCTTAAATTTCCTATAAACTTCCATGCCATCAATCACTTTTTCTCTCTTTGGAACAATTAATTCCAAAGCAGTTATTTCTCTATTTATTCCTTTTATCTTCTGATAGATGAACCATAAATGCAAGTCAAAAATTAACCAGCTGTTCTGGTAATGATGGACCAATCAGAAGATGTCTACCATTTCTTTGTTTCTTATAACAATATTTTGGAGTAAAAAATGTTAATTATCCTTATTTCATAGATGAGACAAAATAAACCCAGAGAGGGGTAAGTCAGAAATTGTGCACATGTAATTCTTATAAGTGAATACATTCTTCAACTAGGAAAAATTACCATGTATATTAGATATCAAAAATTGTTGGTTATTTTCACTGAAATTAATAGTAAGAAATGCAATTTATATCATAGCCCAATTCAAACAAACACTTGAATGCATGCAGGTATATATATATACACACAGATGTATATTTATTGTATTTTATTTATTTCTTTATATATAACAGGGAAATTTTCCAAAAGTAATATGTACTCTCGGCCGGGTGCAGTGGTTCACTCCTGTAATCCCAGCACTTTGGGAGGTTGAGGTGAACGGATTTCTTGAGGCCAGGAGTTTGAGACCAGCTTGAGCAACATGGCAAAAAACCATCTCTACTAAAAATACAAAAATTATCTGGGTGTGGTGGTGCACACCTGTAATCCCAGCCATTAGAGAGTCTGAGGCAGGAGAATCGCTTGAACACAGGAGGTGGAGTTGCAGTGAGCCCAGATCACACCACTGCACTCCAGCCTGGGCAGCAGAGCCAGACTCCATCTCAAAAACAAACAAACAAAAATACTCTCTCTATGTTCCTTAAAGCATACTTTTTTTCTGGGACTGTAACCTAGTTTAACCATTGTGGAAGACAGTGTGGAGATTCCTTAAGGATCTAGAACGAGAAATACCATTTGACCCAGCCATCCCATTACTGGGTATATACCCAAAGGATTATAAATCATGCTGCTATAAAGATACATGCACACGTATGTTTATTGCAGCACTATTCACAATAGCAAAGACTTGGAACCAACCCAATGTCCATCAATGACAGACTGGATTAAGAAAATGTGGCACATATACACCATGGAATACTATGCAGCCATAAAAAAGGATGAGTTCCTGTCCTTTGTAGGGACATGGATGCAGCTGGAAACCATCATTCTGAGCAAACTATCGCAAGAACAGAAAACCAAACACCGCATGTTCTCACTCATAGGTGGGAATTGAACAATGAGATCATGTGGACACAGGAAGGGGAACATTACACACTGGGGCCTGTTGTGGGGTAGGGGGAGAGGGGAGGGATAGCATTAGGAGATATACCTAATGTAAATGATGAGTTAATGGGTGCAGCACACCAACATGGCACATGTATACATATGTAACAAACCTGCACGTTGTGCATATGCACCCTAGAACTTAAAGTATAATAAAAAAGTATACTTTTTTCTATTATTTTTATTAACTTTTAATTTAATTTTATTCGATTCATTTATATGTTTATTATATGCTAGTCACAACCCAATGAATTGATTTTATGATTCACTGTTGGTGACCCATAGTTTGGGAAATCTGTCCTAGATGATATCATTTTTGTGTTACTTTTCATACAATGCATTAGAATCATTTAATGGACTAGGGAGTCTCTAGCAACCTTAAGCAGTGATATCACTGTTTCTCTGTTTTTCCTTTCTCACTGTATCTCCATTCTTATATAGAGTTATATACAAGTATATGATTTTTAAATATGCAGTATTCTATCTCCTTCTAGGCAACCTAATTTCTAGAATACACATTCTTCCTTATCCTTATTATAGACAAAGATTTATCACTAGCTTTTAATAATATTTAAATTATTAAATTTATCTACTTGGGTTGAAATGTCAGTTTTAGCATGTTTGTTCCTCATGTACTCAGCCAATATTTTCTGAGCACCTAACATTTTCAGGTACAAATCCTGAGGGCACAAAAATTAGCATAACAGGCCATAACCCAGTTCTCGGAAGGTTTGCCTATTATTATATGAATATTGCTTTAGAGACACCTGGGAATATAGGCAGTTTTCCAAAATCAGTTCTTTATTGAATTCAACTTAAAAATAATTGATAGGCCGGGAGCGGTGGCTCAAGCCTGTAATTCCAGCACTTTGGGAGGCCGAGACGGGCGAATCACGAGGTCAGGAGATCGAGACCATCCTGGCTAACACAGTGAAACCCCGTCTCTACTAAAAACAAACAAACAAACAAACAAAAAACTAGCAGGGCGAGGTGGCGGGCGACTGTGGTTCCAGCTACTTGGGAGGCTGAGGCAGGAGAATGGCGTAAACCCGGGAGGCGGAGCTTGCAGTGAGCTGAGATCCAGCCACTGCACTCCAGCCTTGGTGACAGAGCGAGACTCCGTCTCAACAACAACAACAAAATAATAATAATAATAATAATAATAATAATAATAATTGATAAAATCTCTGCATTGCCAATACCACACTTGTAGATTGTATGTTGAATAGCTGATGTTTTGAAATACAGAAATGACTTTTTTTTTTTTTTGAGACACAGTCTCGCATAGTCACCCAGGCTGGAGTGCAGTGGCATGATCTTGGGTCACTGCAACCTCCGCCTCCCGGGTTCAAGTGATTCTCCTGCCTCAGCCCCCCGAGTAGCTGGGACTATAGGTGTGTGCCACCACGGCCAGCTAATTTTTGTATTTTTGGTAGAGAGGGGTTTCACAATGTTGACCAGGATGGTCTCGATCTTTTGACCTCTTGATCCACCCGCCTCGGCCTCCCAAAGTGCTGGGATTACAGGCATGAACCACCAGTGCCCAGCCGATTTTTCCTAATAATGAAAATTCAGCCCTAAAAATATGTTTCTTACCATGACAACTTGGCAAGACTCTATTCCATCCAGGTCTTCCATCATCTCCCATGATACAGGTGAGTGTTGAATAACCTTGAAGAACATAACCAGCATCACAGTAATAGGTGACTGTTGACCCTAATTTATAATCCATTCCAAGTCTGGTGCCATTCATTATATTGCCTGGATCAAAGCAGGACTCTCGGAGTTTTGCTGTAAAACAATGTTAATATAACATTAATGGCTTTAAAATACAGTTAGCACTCTGTAATACATGGATTCTGCATCTGTGGATTCAGCTAACTGCAGATGGAAAATATTTGGAAAAAACTGTACTGCACTGAATATGTACAGACATTTTTTTTGTCATTACTCCCTAAATAACACAGTATAACAACTGTTTACCTAGTATTTACATCATATCCTGTATTATTGGTAATCTAGAGATGATTTAATGCATATGGGAGGATATATATAAGTTATATGTTCACATCTGTGAATGTTAGTATCTGAGACGTTCTGGTACCAGTTACCCAGGGATACCAAGGGACAACTGACTGTTTTTGATGGACCTTTAAGACATATTCATTTCTTTTTCTAACCAAGAAGGAAAAAGCAGCAGCACCATTTCTGTCTTTGTTTGGGGGCTCAAAGTACAAAGGAGCCCTTATCCATATCTGACAAATTGCTAATGCATATTTATTAGTAAGATAAATAAATTATAAAGATCATCCTAGATCTTCCCATTAAACTTAGTATCTAATGTATATAGTCAAACATAGGGTTTCAGAATTTATTATAAACATTATGTGTGTTATAATCCATGTGTAGGCACCATAAATGAATTACTTTGGGGAAAAAGTAGGACCCCTTACAAAAGGTCTTTATTTAAAAGATCTCCCCACAAGTAATGCCCATCCCATGTTACTGAACCTAGAAGTGGTTTTTCTGCCTATGTTGAGCTCAGTTCATTTCACCACCTACAGCAAAATGAAAGGCCCTATTTCTCTGCCCTGCAACAATTTTTCTTACCCTATTTTCTCCAGTCATTCTCCACATTTTTATCAGAGGTCTCCCATCATAAAATAGCAAAACCCAAACCACAATATTTTTGGACAGATTATCTATCCCTATGCAAAACACTTTCAAAGCTAGAAGTAACAGACAGATTGAAAAATAAAATCCTTTCACAACAGAGGAATTGTTTTCATTGTACCCAGATAGTGAACAAAGACACTGACAGAATATTTTTAAAATATGTAGAGAAATAGAATTAGCTCATTCATTTTATGGCAAAAGTACTATCACACTTTGTTGTTAACAGATCTGGATGAGGCCTTGAGATTATTTCCATTTTGTAATTATTGATTACTTAAAAAATAAAGAAATGTACAATGTAAAGGCCATCACAATAAATCAGGATAACAAATGTAGTGATTTTCTACATTAGAATATTTTTTGTGTTAATAAGAAATCAGAAAGTGGGTATGTCTCTGAATATGAGTCATGGAATCTTTGGAATTTAAGTCAATGATATCTTGGTGTTTGGCTACTGCAAACATTTTTATATCAAAATATAATTAATTACACCAGTAAGAATATGTTTCTTTCATTCATAAAAGTTTGCAAAGAGTTTATTGTACTTTAACATATATAAGAAATAATGAGAAATCTGTGCTTTAAGAAGAACACTATATATAATTTCTCCCAATTCAACTAAAGAGGAAATGGTGGAACCAAACATTTAAATAATTTTAATAGAATATCAGAGAAATGAAAAGGGTTCTTTCCCTCTCTCTCTTTCTTTCTTTCTTTTTCTTTCTTTCTTTCTCTCTATCTTTTCTTTTCTTTTCTTTTCTTTTTTCTTTTCTTTCTTTCACTACTTAAGGGCTCACTACCCTACTAACTCTAGAAATGTAGCAGTGGACAACCAGAAAATGTCCTGGCGCTCATGGAAATTACAGTCTGTTAAAGAAAGGAATCACATTAAATAAAGACTTGCAATTCTGGAATGCTGTGTAAAGGGAAGCATTCAGGAACCTCACTGAAAAAGTGGTATCTAAAGTGAGCATTGAGAGAATAAGGAACAGATTAGGTGAAAAGGCGATGAAAATTTTGTAGGGGAGGAGGTGTGCTGACATGTGCAAGTAGATAAATGTGATTCCTGAGTTTCAAACCAGAGCTAAATGACTTGATGTTCTCCCAAGCACACACATACACATACACACACTGATACACATACACAAAATTTGCACTCCATACATTATACTCAGCTGCTCTATAAAAATTTTGTCCCAAACCATGGAATATATTTCTTTTCATATAAAATACTCACACAACTCTTTTTATGCAAGAACCAGCAGGGTGACTACTTAATTTGGTCACTAAGAATGGGGCTTTAGTGATGCAGGGATTGATTTGTTTATTTATAAAAATAAAACCTTACATTGTACCTTCCCTTAAACAAGCTGGAAAACGCAATATAATTTTTAGACAGAACAGAAACCTGTCATTTACAGCTGGACTTCGTGAAATTGAACTAAGTCCCTGGAGGGTAAACGAAGGATTTAAATTTCTGTTTAAAAGAATTAATCTCGTTGACAAGTCTATTCTCCTAATATTCATCTTTTGAAAAATTTGCTTTCTCCTTCCTTGAAGTTTTCCCCAATGTTTCAGTAAACTGTCAGTGAAACTGTAATGCAAGCATCCTGTTTTTTGAGGAAAGGGAAACATGTTTGACAAATTTAAAAATATTGACTCTGCAACAATTTTACAATGCTAGTCTCAATTTGAGAGAATGCAGTTATCTCGTTATAATGTTTATATACTGTTTTAAATCCTTGGTGACTAGCTTTCTATGAATAATACTGCCTTTGTTTATATCCATGTATGTCGTAGCAATTACACCTGGAAATTTCGAAAACACCTGGAGAATACTTATATAAATGTCTAGGCAGTAGCTGGAAAACTGATTTTAGTTTCCGAATAAAAATTATGAGGCAGACAAGTTATTAGCATTATTTTTATGTATAATTAATTTTATCTGCTTAATAGTGATTTGCCTATTGAACAGATACTAGGTAAAAGAGTATTTTGCCTCCTTATAGTCTCCAAATAAAATATGTCAGAAGATATATTTTAGATCTGCTGCATCTCAAATATTTTAGTTTTATTTTAAAATTATTTCTGCTAAATATAAATAGATGTATGTATGTATGTATGTGTGTATATATATATAAGTTTTATTAGAGCTAGAAGTGAACATATACAATGAAGCTTACATCTTAATTTTTAATTAAAGGCAATAACAAATGCTGGTGAGAATGGGGAGAAAAGGCAAACCTCGTACACTGTTGAGGGGGATGTAAATTAGCACAGCCACTATGGAGAACAGTATCAACAGTATAGAGGGTTCTCAAAAAACTAAAAATAGAACTACCCTATGATCTAGCAATCCCACTGCTAGTATATATCCAAAAGACAGAAATCAGTATATCGAAGAGATATCTGCACTCTCGTGTTTATTGTAGTACTGCTCAGAATAGTTAAGATTTGGAAGCAACCTGAAGTGTCCATCAACAGACAAATATATAAAAAAAAAGTGGCATATATATACAATGAAGTAGTATTCCGTCATAAAAAAGAATGAAATATCTGTAACAACATGGATGGAACTGGAGGACGAAGTGAAATAAGTCAGGCACAGAAAGACAAATTTTGCATTTTCTTACTTATTTGTGGGAGCCAAAAATTAAAAACAATTGAACTCATGGAGTTAGAGACTAAAAGGATAGTTACCACAGGCTGGGAAGGGTAGTGGAGGTGTTGGGGGAAAAATGGGGATAGTTAATGTACAAAAAATAATTAAAAAGAATGAATAAGATCTAGTATTTGATAGCACAACAGTGTGACTATAGTCAATAATAATTTAATTGTACGTTTAAAAATAACTAAAAGAGTAGAGTTTGTTTCTAATACAAAGGATAAATGCTTGAGATTATGAATACCTCATTTACCCTGATGTTAGTCATTACACGTTGCATACCTGTATCAAAATATCTCATATACTCCCTAAATGTATACACCTACTGTATACCCACAAAAATTAAAAATAAAAAAGGAAAACTTTTCATGTTTTTACTCATTTGTAGTAGATAAAAAATTGAAATAATTGAACTTGTAGAGACAGAGAGTAGAATGACCGTTACCGGAGGCTGGGAAAGGTAAGGGATGGGAAGTGGGGATAGTTAATGGTATGAAAACAAAGTTAGATAGAATGAATAAGGATCTAGTCTTTGATAGCACAACAGGGTGACTACAGTCAACAATAATTTATTGTATATTTAAAAATAACTAAAAGAATATAATTGGAATGTTTGTTACATAAATAAATGATAAATGCTTGAGGTGATGGATACCTCATTTACCTTGACAATGATTATGACACATTGTGCACCTGTATCAAAATATCACGTGTACTCCATAAATATATACATACCTACTATGAACCTGTAAAAATTAAAAATTTTAAAACGGAAAAAGACCACTAATTACTTTCTAAGTGCTATAGAAACCAACATGCTTAAGTCAAGATATGTGATATATGTTACAAAAGATAAAGAAAAATATCTTTACTATCTGGAGCCTCAAGGTATATGTCCATTTATTTGGGTGTGCATATTTTTATGTTGAAAATAATGAGATGTTCATTTTTCAGTCATTATAAACATCAGCACCACTTTGTCAGCCTTAAGAAACTGGACAATTAGACAGGAAACATTTATTAAAATAAGAATAGGAAATAAAGAAGCTGATAAGACAGAACTTGGAGACCCTGAAGTGGGCAATGAGATTTTCCCATAAACAGGGCAGGGGGTTTGGGTTTGAGGACCAGGTTAGAGAATTAATGAGATTTGATCTCGGGAACATTATTATAAGGAAATATTATCTGGTGTATACAAATAACACTTGGTGGAATTGTGTCTAAATGGGTACTGGTATAGTAGGTGAAGACAGTGGGTGGGGAAGAAGGATGTAGTTAATGGGATAATTATGTATTTCTCTCTACCTATGCTTATATTTTTCTTTGCCTTTATTCTTAAAGGTAACAATAATTTATGTAGTCTTGTGCAAATCATTTTAACAATTAGATTTTCAATTGTATCCTTTGTAAAATGGGATAACAATACTTATAAGGTTGTTCTGTAATGTTTTTATTGCATTTATACATGCATTATCTATATCCTTCCCATGCCTACTAATGAGGTCTAATCATTGAACCTACAGTAGAGTAAGTGCATAGTAAATAATATCTTTTTTAAAAAAAATTATATTTGTAGTTCTTTATCTATGACAGTATAAATCTTAAGTTTTTGGAAGTGATGAAAATATTGAAATTGATCAAGCTGGGGAAATAGGGAAGGACGTATATTTAGCTGAGATAATAGCAAATAGGTTTTTATCTCAATTGCTTAACTACTTGGCCTTAATAAGGGCTACATGGAATGTTACCTAGAAAAAGCATTATAAGGTCATGACCAGTTTCCATGAGAAAGAAAGTCGTAATCAGGACCATCTACCACTGGATTTCTAGTGAGATACTCTTGCTGCAACTTTTATCATAGTGATATTTGGAAATGTTTTACTAAATATTAATTTACAGTAGAACCTCACTTTATCTCTACAGATTTCCTAAAAGGTTTCTTTCTTTCTTTTTTAAACAGGTCACATGTATAAGCCTTTCAGTTTGCAGGTAGCTATTTCTAAGCCAAGTTCTCACGTATATAAAATTTAGAACAGGAATACAATTCTAAGGTTTCTTACATTTAAAGAATGTTATTATTCTAATATTCAAATTTTGACTTGATTTTAAAACAGAAAACACCTCTTTGCAATGCTCAAAACCAATCGAGTAACAAATTGAATAACTACTGTGTGTGGGCACTATTCTTGGCACTTAGTGTATGGTGGTGAATGAACAGATAAGGGCTTTCCTCTTAAGAAGCTTGTATTTTAGAATATGTGTAGGGGATTACTAGAGTGAGGGAGATGCATATAGTAAGTGAACTTAAAAATAAATAAGTGAATAAATAAGAAAGAAAGTATCAGATATTGACATTATTTGGTAGCAAGTGGAAGATTTTGAAATTAGGAATACAGAAAAAGCAAAAGAAATATAAAGCAAAAAATAAAAGAAAAAGGCTAATAAGTATAAATATACTAAATGCAAGGTATCAAAAAAACCGAAAAAATTCAATTTATATGCACCTGAAAACAGGCTTTCATAATATATAAACAAAAGTGGTAAAAATTTTAAGAAAAATGGCAAGTTAAGAATAGTAGATTTTACCCAACTATTTCAATAATAGCTAGACCAAACAGGTTAAAAAACGGTGAGAAGATGAATATTTAACAATATAACTAGGGAATTTATTGGATGTATATAAAAAACTTGCACTCATTAGATGATACAAATTTCTCTCCTAGTACACAAGAAACATAAATTTTGACAATACAATGGACCACAAAACAAATCCTATGACAAGCCAAAGAATCAGAATCATACATCTCTGATGATGCAAGTAAATTAGAAATTTATAATATAATAAGTTATAGATTAAAATTTTATTTTGATAGTTTGAAATACTTTTAAGTAGCACTTCAGCAAAGAAAAATCATAATGCTATACTTACAACCAATTTAGAATAAAATTATGATAAATCTCTACACATCAAAACTTTTGCATAGCAGCTTAAGAGGTTCTTAAAGAAAATGTGCAGATCCAAAAGCTCATTACCAAAAGAGAAAAAATACAAATTAATAAGCAGTATTGGCTGGGCGTGGTGGCTTATGCCTGTAATCCCTGCTGTTTGGGTGACTGAGGAGTGCGGATCACAAGGTCAGGAGTTTGAGACCAGCCTGGTCAACATGGTGAAACCCCATCTCTACTAAAGATACAAAAATTAGCCAGGCGTGGTGGGGCACGCCCATAATCCCAGCTACTCAGGAGGCTGAGGGAGGAAAATTGCTTTAATCAGGGATGCAAATGTTGCAGTGAGCCAGGATCGCACCACTGCGCTCCAGCCTGGGCGACAGAGCGATACTCCGTCTCAAAAAAAAAAAAAAAAAAAAGTAGTATTTATCTCAAGAAATGGGGAAAAGGATTAGCAAATCTAGAGACAATAAAAGGAAGGAACTAACATAGATAAAAGCAATATTAATAAAAATATTAAACAATGTTACCAAAAACATGCAGCAGCAAATAAAGTAAGATAAATACTGTGAATATTTTCATGTCAATAAATGTGAAATCATGGATGAAAGGAACTAGTTTTTAGAAAGAGTTTTTTAAATCTAAGGTAAAAAAGCAAATCTAAATATATTTACAACCATTAAAATTTCACCACCTTAAGTCACTGGTCCCGTAGTTTTAGTTCTAGAAAACGTTCAAGAAACAGATAATCCTATCTTATACAAACTATTCTCAAGACTAGAAAATTGAGAATGCTCCCAAATTTAGGCAGGTAG
This sequence comes from Theropithecus gelada, assembly GCF_003255815.1. Taxonomy (NCBI): domain Eukaryota; kingdom Metazoa; phylum Chordata; class Mammalia; order Primates; family Cercopithecidae; genus Theropithecus; species Theropithecus gelada. The sequence goes on from NC_037676.1 coordinate 114,619,043, forward strand.
TGTAATCTTGGTATCAAACCAGACAAGGAGAGTATAAGGAAGAAAAATTATAGCTCAATCAGACGGTACTAAATCAATTTGATAATGATACAGGAGTTAAAAAGAAATTACTCAGGCAGATAGTAAGGTTTTCGTTTTAATGAAAAGCAGCCCTCAAATCACTTTCTTTTCTAACACAGAGCCACTTGTAAAATGGAGTTGCAGACATAGACAGGCAAGCCAGAAACTTGCACAGGTGAAGGCCAGCTCACAGTTGTGTCCACAGGAAAAGGCTACCTGGGACTAGGCATGTCCAAAATGGGGGCTCCATCTGCCCTTGCCAAACCTCGAGTACAGGAAGAAGAAGACAATACAGCCCCTGCCAGGCAAAGGCTCCTTTTGCATAAGAAGATTAGGGTGGGGCAACCAGCTTACCCCGCACACTAGGTAAATGTCATACCTGGTCAAACTAGTCTGTGGGTCCTATGTAACTCAGACACCGCCTCCTCAAGCCTGCCTATAAAATCTGACATAGTTAACAGTGGGGCCGGCTTTCCCCTTTCGGCTGCCCCTTTCTTAGGAAAAAGAGAGAGTTGTCCTCCTTTGTCTCTCTTTTTTTTTTTTTTTTTTGCCTATTAAATCTTCGCCCCTAAACTCATTCCTCATATTTGTCCCTGTCCTTAATCTTCTTGGCGCCAAATGGCAAACCCTGGGTATTTACCTCAGACAACACCACCACTTCAATAATATATTTTTGTAACAGAGAGTAATAATTCAGAGGCAATATACACCATAGTTAAAACTCGGGACTATAGTTAAAACAATTAATAGTAATCGAATGAACTCAGGAGGTGGAGGTTGCAGTGAGCTGAGATCGCCACTGCACTCCAGCCTGGGTGACAGAGCAAGATTCCATCTCAAGGAAGGAAGGAAGGAAGGAATGAAGGAAGGAAGGAGGGAAGGAAGGAAGGAAGGAAGGAAAGAGGAAGGAAGGAAGGAAGGAGGGAAGGAAAGAGGAAGGAAGGAAGGAAGGAAGGAAGGAGGGAAGGAAGGAAGGAAGGAGGGAAGGAAGGAAGGAAGGAAGGAAAGAGGAAGAAAGGAAGGAAGGAAGGAAGGAAGGAAGGAAGGAAGGAAGGAAGGAGGGAAGGAAGGAAGGAAGGAAAGGAAGGAAGGAAGGAAGGAAGGAAGGAGGGAAGGAAGGAAGGAAGNGGAAGGAAGGAGGAAGGAAGGAAGGAAAGAGGAAGGAAGGAAGGAAGGAAGGAAGGAGGGAAGGAGGGAAGGAGGGAGGGAAGGAAGGAAGGAAGGAAGGAAGGAAGATGTCAGTATGCAAAATAGGAAAAAGATGCTCAACTTAATAAGGGAAAAGAGGCCAGGCGCGGTGGCTCAAGCCTGTAATCCCAGCACTTTGGGAGGCCGAGACGGGCGGATCATGAGGTCAGGAGATCGAGACCATCCTGGCTAATACGGTGAAACCCCGTCTCTACTAAAAAATACAAAAAACTAGCCAGGCGAAGTGGCGGGTGCCTGTAGTCCCAGCTACTTGGGAGGCTGAGGCAGGAGAATGGCGTGAACCCGAGAGGAGGAGCTTGCAGTGAGCTGAGATCCAGCCACTGCACTCTAGCCTGGGTGACAGAGCAAGACTCCGTCTCAAAAAAAAAAAAAAAAAAAAAAAAAAAAAAAGGGAAAAGAATAAAAACGACAATGAGATATCATTTAATAAGATTAGCAACTTGCAAGTTTAACAAAAGCACTGGTTTTTAAAAACTGTGGAATTTCTGAAGCTCTCATCCTCTGATTTTTGAAAGTTTAAATTGATGCAGCCTCTTTAGAGAATAATTCAGCAATACGGAGTTACATTGAAGAGGTTCATACCCTTTGACCTAGTAATCCCACTCTTAGGTACACAGATGATCTAAAAAGAATCTCACAGATATATTCAAGACGACATGTAAAAGAATGTTCATTTCATCATCATTCATTTCTGGTAGTAATAAACTAAAACAGCCTAAATGTCTATCAGCAGAAAAATTTATATATTAACTTTGATATAGCCATATGGTGAAGTATCATAAAGGACTTAATAAATAAAAGGTATATGCTTCTAACTTTGATAAATCTCAAAAACAATGTAAGGGGCCAAATCAATTTTCAGAAGGATACATACATAATAAAAATACACAATTTGTATGAAAATAAGAAATATAAAAATATGTACAAGCATAAATACATGGAAAGGATAAGTATCAAATTCAGGACTAGGGGGAATACCAGCATGAAAAGAGCAGGAATGTCTGAAAAATGACCTTGAATGCTCATTATGGTTTGCCTACATGGTCAGCTAGCCAGGTTCCCACGAATGGTAAGGGAATTATCTACCAGGTGGTTAGAGTGACGTTGCGGTCAAGCTCACTCTCCCTAAAAGAGTTTCTAACCCATAAACCCAAGGTCTAAACTTCCCCCAAGCATCTTCTGATACAGAGCAGGTAGCATTTGCAGAAAACCTCAATAAACAGCCAGCACCCTAAACCTCACTGTCTGTGCCAAATGTCCTGTATATTTTCCTACTAACAAGGCCATTTTCCTACTTTTTCTTGTGAAATGAGAGACTTATGGAGGGATCAGGCTTTCCACTGGAATGAAAACTATACTGTTTAAGTCCAGCAGTTACCCTTGACCTGGCATACAGTTCTAAGTGATGACAGAGATATTGGAGGACTCCAAGCATCTGTTTCTTGCTGACTTGTGAGTTTCATTTCCCTAAAAACGTCTTTCTTACCCATATTATGTGTTGTTGTGAAATTTATTGTGACCTCTTATGATAGCCCTGAAGAGACTAACCCCTGTTCCTATGGCAAATGCAAAAGCAGTTTCCATTGTATATGTGATATTTGATTTTTTAAGACAAGAATAAAGAGATCTGAAGCAAATATAGCAGAATGATAATTTTTGTCAAGTTAGCTGATGGATGCTTTGGAGTTCATTATTCTATATATAAGTTTCAGTTATTGAAAATATGAAACAAAAGGTGGTAACAAATCAAAGCATGTATTTTCAGAAATCAGTTGATAACTTGAGATGAATTATCAGTATGCCCTTCATGGACTCAGTAGTTGCAAAATAAATTTAAAGTTTATGCAATCTAAATATAAATCAGTTCCTGTAGACATAAACTACAAAATTTTAGAAAAATATAATTATAAATATCCATAGGCATTCTAATACAATTCATTTAAGCACTAGCAGAAGTATTCTAAAACATTATAACTATACTTGTTTTCCTTATTATGAATATTGACATATTTAAATATCTGTGTACATTTTCTTAGAGACAGGGTCTTGCTCTTCCAGGCTGGCCTGCAGTGCATGATCATATCTCACTGCAGCCTTCATCTCCTGGGCTCAAGTGATCCTCCTGCCTCAGTCTCTTGAGTAGCTAGTACTACAGATGTATGCCACCCCTCTTGACTAATTAAAAAATAAATGTACAGATGTGCTCTCACTATGTTTCTCAGGCTGGTCTCAAACTGCTGGGCTCAAGTAATTCTCCTGCCTTGGCCTCCCAAAGTGCTAGGATTACAGGCATGAGTGATGGCACCCAACTTATATGTTTTCTGAAATACAATTATCCTCTACTTTGTTCCCTTTATCACTGAAAGTGTTCTCCAAATGAAGGTATTTGACTGAAACTTCAGCTTCTAAAAAAATGAGACTTTTTTTGTATTTTTTGTTTTTTAATATTGTGTGGCTCCAGCCAACTCCTCCAATATACTAATTGTTAATTTGTTTGCCTGATACATTTCCTTTGGTAGTAATTAGGGAAATGCTAATTTCTTTCTCACTAATAAGAAAGGTCTACTGTGAGAACGCTTTTATGAGATGAACTGTACATAGTCTGCATTTAAAAATGCACATAAAAGTAACCACTAACAATGGGCCATACAAAATTATTCTCCTGTATAAAATATCTATAATTTAAATCATGATACTAACATGGAATATTCATATTTACCTTTGTATTCTAGATGAAATCCAGTGTAACTAACAGATCCATCACTCCGAAAAGCCAAATGCATTGTATTTGAGCTGCTTTCTATTCTCTCTGGTAACTTGCTGTCTTGAAAACTTCCAATCAGTGGGCTATTACTGTCTGGTCCATCATAGATATAGAGGAAGTCGTAGTTTGGTTCTATGCTAAAACTAAAAAAAAAAAAAAAGAAAGAAAAGGAAGTAGGATAATTATTATTAGGCTATTAATCATAATAGTTACATGATCAAACATTAATTCAGTGCTTAACAATAATAAAAGACACTGTTAAAATAAGCTAATATAAAAAATCACCTGGCAACAACATATTTAATATAAATATCAAATAAGCAGGGGAAAAGAAAAAAAAATCTTGACATTTTTACATATTTTTAAGTTGACATTGTATGCAGAGGAAATGAAGTGATTATAAGACAAATAGTTAATTGATGAAAAGATACAGGATTTGGAGTCAGAGAATGTAAGTTCAAGCCTTGTTTCTGCCCTTGTTAGTGATGTGTTCTTATGCAAGTTACTTTATGTGGAGGATAATATGTATTTTTAAAACTTTTTCATCCATATATTTTGCATCATGAAAACACAAACTATTTTTTTCTTCATAAATAGTACTCCAAAGTTTATGAGCATTTTTATTGCTAAAAAATTTAACTCTATATATCAGATAAGGACAAAAGCTGAAATCAAAAGTTGAAATATATTATTTACATTTAAATAACTCAAACGAAGCTTTGCACATTGTATTAGACATTCTTTTTCCTGAAAGTAAATATATTTTCTTGTTTTAAAACCTAATGTAGGAGATATCAAACCAATACACTATCAGAATTACATAATGTGAAAAAGGATATTTTAGCATGTAAAGGATTCAAATCAGTTGTGTTAATATTACAAGATTTGCATAATAAACTTGCCTTAACAACCTTCAAAAGTATAATAATTGTCCCACAATGATCATGGAACCCATATATTTAGAAGTCAGGAGACATGCAATCAATTTCTCTATTTCCTAACTCATACTGTGGTAGAGAAACATGGGGAAAAGGATAGATTAATTTAGGTCAGCAAGAAAAGTCAACCAGTTTATGATATAAAATGAAACCAGTAAAACTTGCCATTGTTAAACATTCATCAGCAGAAAAACTATTTTGTCAAGTTGTATCATATTTGCCTGCATCTAACCAAGAGATTTGTTTGGTGAAAAGTATTATTTCCAAACTTAAAGAATTTATAGAAGTTAACTTTCCACAATTCTCATCCTTTACATATTCATGTACAGGCAAGAAGAGTCCAGCTACTCGTCTTACTTGTGCATAAAGAGTGGTAAAGAGAGAATGGGAAAGTGCAGCGGTTCCCAGACCTTTTTTATATGTGGGCCCCTCTAACATGAGAAAACTGGGAGATCATCACACTATTATATTTTGTTTAAATTTATTCAGTAGCTTCAAAAATGTAGTTCAATTAACTTATCCTGAAATTTTTCAGTGGATCTGAGGCCTGAATTTGGTAACTGTGGGTATAATAATATAGCAGAAATCAGAAGATTAAACTTTATTTCATTACTTATTACCCTTGTTCTGAGATAAAACACGACTTCTGAATTTCATCTCTTCCAACATTAAACTTTGATGTTAATTACAACTTCCTTGTCTGTCTCTGTTGGGAGAATCACTAGAAACAACGGCTTTGTAAATGACACAGGAGTATTTATTATGCATAGAAGGCTGAAAGATTATTTAACAATGGAACACAGTATATTTATTTTTAATTTATAGTTTGAGACTAAATCAATACTTGAAGTATTACAACTTCTTTGAAAATGAAATTAAAACAAAAAATATTCTTTTTAACAAAATTTTAGTCTTAGTTGTTATGGTGTTTTTTCTGAAAAACTGAAAGGACAGTGCACGCTAATATTACCTTATGTTTTACAAGGTACTTTAATAAATATTAACTCATCTTGCCAATACAGCCTTATACAGCTTGCCAATAGTCCTGCTGTATAAGGAAGAGATTATGATTTTCATTTTACCAATGAGTATGCTAAGGCTCTTTAAAGTCAGTGGTCTCCCTAAGGTCACATAATAAATGATAGAGTTAGAAATCAAATTTAGGTCATGCACTTCATGTAATATACCCTTCTACCCTCAAGTTATTAACTAGAATAATTTCATACGTAAACTAAGCCCTGTATCATCCATTTTGATATTTCTCATGTCTGTATTGATGTTTCCTCAATTGGGAAAATGGGGATAATAATAGTATTTAACTTGGGAATTTGTCTTACAACAGGAGCCTGGCATAAAACTAAAATTATCATTGTTGTCACTTTGGTATTACTAATTAGCAATGCACCACTACAAATTACAAAAATAAAAATTTTATTTATTTACAATTATGCTGAATTTGTATGAGTTCAAATTATCTTTACTTAGGAAAAACTAACTGGCCTTAATATATTAGAAAATATTGAATATTTAAGTTTAACATTTCACATAAATACTAAGAGCCTTTAACACACTGGTGGCAGAACAAGGAATTGTGTTACTGGAGTCAACATACTGATTACATCAACCTTAGACAATAAAGACTGGGGACTTTTCTACTTGGAAAATCATTGAGTTGCTATTACCTAACACTTCCAATGAAATATTCATGGAAAGAGGCCAGGTTTTGTGATGCCAGCTATTAGCCTCATGTGGAAAAACGGAGGCTCACTCAAATAAATAACTTGCCCAAGGTAACACGAATGACAGTGGCAAAGCTAGAACAAGTATTAGCACTGGGATTAGTAAAAAATAACAAAAATGCTATATATAGAAATAAGAATTTGTCTAGTGCAAATGCTAAAGCAAAATGGCCAAGCAATATATTTTTTTAATGTGGAAATATATAAGAACTCACCTGATGAATGCCAAGGAGATAACATAGTCTGCATTGACGGTGACAGTCCAGTCACAGTCTCTGCTATGCGGATATGGATGAGGGAAGTTTGGCGAAAGAATAAAGCCTGAAGATCCTGTTAAATTGCCTCCACAGGGTGCTTTAATTTAAACAAATAAGTAAAATCTCTTTAAACATTAATACAATTTGTTAGCTATCAATATTTTTGAAATCACCTCTCTAAAAGAGTTTATGAGGCTTTGTACAGACCTGACTTTTATAGTACCTGAAGCTTGGATATAGCATTATCTTTCAAGAAAGACCATTAAAATATTGAATACATGCATACATACATGGATACATAAAATTTAGCTGCTTTATTGGCTTCAAGAGACCAAAAATAATGCATATATACTTTTCTCTCTTTCTATTATTATTTTGTTTCATGTCAAAAGAAAAGCATTAAAAAAAAAGTGGTAAAGATGATTTTCCTCTGGTTACCAGAAAAAATCGGATCGAAGCAAAACAAAACCTCTAACAATAAATAGAAAAATAAGATACGAGATATATAGCTTATTTTCATGTCTCTCCTGGCACCATTTATGTATTTAGTACATTACTGCAGTTTCAAACAAAGGTTTCCATAACACTTCAATGGAGAGCTTCCAAAAATTGTCAGTGAAACTCAGAGAAGAGATTCTTTAGGGGATTACTGTTGACGTTTGTTAAACAGAGTTTGTGTTCAAGAAGTTATACATTACACAGAAATTGACATCTTCAAAAAAACAGAGAAATGAAGAAAGATATGGAAGTCTTCATGGTGGTGTGAGAGAGTGGGTAATACAAATAAATACACACACTCAACTGAGGGACATTAAGATTAGGATTCTGACACTCTCACGATGTCTCCTACACATAATCAGTACATCAACATTCTTCTCTCACCTGGGTTTTGAAATTGCAGTTTTCTGAGATAAATATGAGCATTCAGTTATAAGGGAAATGAATTTTTTTTGACCCATAAAACTGGTATTGTAAGGAAGAGAATTTTGATTCTGCCAACATTTCAGCATTTCTGTTCTTTCCATGAGTTGAGATATGCTATATTATCACTATGATTTGGTAATTTTTCCATTGCCTTTTGTCTGGTACTGCCTTCCTCCATGCCCCTCTGCTACTCTTGTCTCAATACCTGAGTCACTCTCAAAAAGTTGTCTCAGCTCTTACTATATTGAGAGTATCTAGTTGCTCAGACTTAATATATTCACCACTACTTTCCTATCGCTTGTATGTTTTTGTGGTACGTTATAAAATGATTAGACATAAACTGCTTCAATGTTCTGTAGTCCTCCATCTCCAAGCTTAAATGCCTCCTGAATATTTCTCTTTACAATCCCAGGATAAAGTCCCTCCTAATCAAGATACCACCCTTAACCTGGTCACATAATCCTTCTTCCTTATCCAAAACACTCGTCCAATTATTTATCTCCCTTACTTTTCCTGGCTTCCTCCCCTTCATCCACAAACATGTTCAGGTTTCTTTCATTTAAAAAATAAAAGAGAGTTCCTTATGACCTATCCACTTTCACTCTTTTTTGTCTGAAAATGGCTTACTGTAAGGAAACACCCTGCCTCATATGACTTAGATAAGACTCACTTATCATGACTTAGATAAGCTGTCTTTGTTACCATCTTGTTTATGGGAAGATCAGCCACAGACCCTGCCAGTTCCCATTCTTTGCTTCTAGCTGAACTGCTTGGCTCACTGATTAATCTGAATAAAATGTTTGTGAAACAAACTTTGATTACGTTTCCCTCCTTCTTCTGGGCTCCTGAACTTTGTCTCCCTTCTCAGCTTTAAGACAGCACAGGATATTTCCTGAGAAAAGGCTGGATTCAGAGCACAACATTCTCTGATCTACTATTCAATCAGGCTGCCCTTGCCTCTGACTTCACATTTAGTTCTCTCTAGCTTCGTTTAGCCTTCTCTAAAAAAGAAAAAAAGCCTTTGTCTAACTCCTGAGATAGGTGCAGATCTTACAGCCTTAGTATTCCCTGTTGCAATAGTCCCTTCCCTGCCTACCCTGCTCCTTGCAATAATCCTGTTTGAATCAAAGTCTCTTCTTACTAAATTTTGTGTGTGTGTGTGTGTTTGTGTGTTTTAATTTGGCATAACTAAGCTTTTTGAAGGGGAAGTCTGCTCTGGTCTGTTTCTGCACCCTTGTGCTGTATGTACCTATGGGACAGATTAAGATGACTAACAAGACTAGAAAAGCAGAAAATCAAAGGAGGAAAATGTTTCTTATGTTGTTTCTCAAAGAAAAGTGCCAAAGTATTCATCATGAGAAAAATTATCATAAGGTTTAATCATTTATTTTTATTTTAAATTACATTTAGAGAGACACAATAACCTTTCTATTACTTAGATAGTCTAACAGTCTAAATTTGGTGTCTTTTTTTTTTTTTTTCTGATACAGGGTCTCACTCTGTGGCCCAGGCTAGAGTACAGTGGAACGATCACAGCTCACTGCAGCCTTGACCTCCCAGGCTCAGATCCTCCCATCTCAGCCTCCCCAGTAACTGGGACTACAGACATGGACTACCACGTGCAGCTAATCCTTGTATTTTTGGAGAAACAGAGTTTTGCCATGTTGCCCAGGCTGGTCTTGAACTCCTGCGCTCAAGTGATGGACGCACCTCAGCGTCCCGAAGTGCGGGGATTACAGGTGTGATCCACCATGCTTGGCCTCTAGATGTCTTTACATGGTCCTTTTTACCTTTTATTCTCTTCTCAACCATTGACCTAGTGCAAACATTTCTTAGCTTGCTCCCAATACAACATTTCTTAGCTTATACTTAGGTGACTTCTGCATTTATAATAATAATTAAGACTTTGCTGCCTTTATCTTTCTCTTCATATCTGTAGTCATTCTTAATTGTTGATCTTTATCTTAGAGTCACTGTCCTAATTTCTGGAATCTTAGAAACTAGTGTTTCTGAGGTTTTCTTCTAGTGTTGTTATACATACTTCAGTCTTATTATCATACACTTCCTCCTTTACATCTCCTTATAATTTTGGTGATCTCCTGAGTTCCTTACCTAGTTCTCTTAATTTCTACTGTTACATTTTTCCTTGTTGACCATATGTAAATTTAAGATTTTTATCTTCTAATTTTTATACACTGATAACACCCTTCCCTATCTCCTCCTACAGATTTCTTGTCTGAAGTCTAAACCATATGCCAGTCTTTACTGAATATCTCTCTCTGTAGTCTATCGGTACATCAAACATAGAATAGCCTAAATACTCAACCTCAAATCAAGTTGGCTTCTTCTCCTAGGTTCCTAAATTGTTAGATGAGCAGTACTATCCTCCTGTAGTCCCAAGCTAGAGGTCTAAGAGTCTTGCCTTTTTTTCACTGCATCCTTATATCCAATTCATCAAGAAGCCCTGCCAAAACCCACCTTGTAGCTATTTTCAACTGGTCCTTCTTTTCTTGCCTACTACCAACAGTACCAATAGGTCTAACTCTTCTCTCTTTCTTGAATTATTACAATTGATAATTGAAATAATTACTCACTCTCAGTGAAAACATCTAATCATACTATGTATGTGCATAAAATTCTGCAACTGTTTCACGTTGTCTAAAATATAATGTCCCAATTCCCATACAGCCTTCATGATCTGACCCCTACAGCCTTTCCAATTTCATCAACCATCAGGGTATACACGTAAATTATACTCAAATACTATCATACTGCTTATATTTCCTTGTTCTTCCATGACTTTACTTATTTTATTTCTTCTTCCTGAAATGTTTGTTTCCCTTCTACATTTATGTAACTCTAACTTATGTTTTTAGATTCATCACTGCCTCCAGAAAGTTTTCCTGGAATGGGCACTACCTTCAACTCTCTCTAAACCATTCTGGTATTCATAGTAACCTCTGCCAAGCTCTGTTGTTTCTCTCATTACATTTTATTTTAATATTCCACTCAGGTGTCAGTATTCATCACTAATATGTAATATCAACCATCTGGTATCCACAGTAACCTCTGCCCATCTCGGTTATTGATTATGCAAATAGTGAAGATGACTGTACTGATGAATGCACAATCTAATTTGTAGCTATGTGTTTAAATAAAAATAGCAACACATTTTACCTTTGGGGCTCTTAAAATAATATGTGAATATGAAAAAAAGTATAATAGCAAATGTATATACAGGCATACCTTGGGGATATTGGAGGTTCAGTTCCAGATCCCCACAATAAACCAAATATAGCAATAAAGTTAGTCACAAAACTTTTTTGGTTTCCAAGTGCATATAAAAGTTATGTTTACATTATATTTTAGTCTATTAAGTGTATAATAGCATTGTGTCTAAAACAGTACATAACATAATTAAAAATACTTTATTGCTGAAAAACGAGAATGGTCATCTGAGTCTTCAGTGAGTCACAATCCTTTTGCTAGTGGAGGGTCTTGCCTAGATGTTGATGGCTTCTAACTGATCAGGGTGGTGGCTGTTGAAGCCTGGGGTAGCTGTGGCATTTTCCTAAAATAAGGTAATAAAGAAGTCTGCCATATCACTGGACTCTTCCTTTCATGAAAGATTTCTCTGTAGCATGTGATGCTATTTGATTGCATTTTACCCACAGCAGAACTTCTTGGAGACAATCCTCCCAAATTTTGCCTCTGCTTTTATGAACTAAGTTATGTAGTATTTGAAGTTCTTTGTTGTCATTTCAACAATGTTCATAGCATCTTTACCAGAAGTAGATTCCATCTCAATAAATCACTTTATTTTCCCATCCATAAGAAGCAACTTCTCATTCGTTCAAGTTTTATCACGAGATTGTAACAATCCAGTCCCATATTCAAGCTCCACTTCTGATTCTAGTTCTCCTGCTATTTCTACCACATCTGCAGTTTCTTCTTCTGCTGAAGTCTTAAACATCCCCTCATAGTCATCCATGAGGATTGGAATCAACTTCTGCCAAACTCCTTATGATATTGATATTTTTACTGTCTCTCATGAATTTTACAAATGTTCTTTTCTTTTTTTTTTTTAGACGGAGTCTTGCTCTGTTGCCCAGGCTGGAGTACAGTGGTCTAATCTCGGCTCACTGCAAGCTCCGCCTCCTGGGTTCACGCCGTTCTCCTGCCTCAGTCTCTGGAGCAGCTGGGACTACAGGTGCCTGCCACCACACCCAGCTAATTTTTTTGTACTTTTAGTAGAGATAGAGTTTCACCGTGTTAGCCAAGTTGGTCTCGATCTCCTGACCTCGTGATCTGCCTGCCTCGGCCTCCCAAAGTACTGGGATTACAGGCGTGAGTCACCGTGCCCAGCTACAAATGTTCTTAACGGCATCTAGAATGGTAAATTCTTTCCAGAAGGTTTTCAATTTACTTTGCCCAGATCCATCAAGTAAATCACTATCTTTGGCAGATATAGTATTGTAAAATATATTTCTTAAATAATGGCACTTTAAAAGTCAAAATTATTCCTTGATCCATGGGCTGCAGAACGGATGTTGTGTTATTGGCATAAAAACATTAATCTCTTTGCATATTCCATTAGGTCTTTTGGGTGACCAGGTACATTTTCAATGAGCAGTGGTATTTTGAAAATAATCTTTTTTTCTGAGCAGTAGATCTCAACAATGGGCTTAAAATATTCAGTAAGCCATGGTGTAAACAGATGTGCTGTTATCCAAGCTTAATTGTTCCATTTATAGATCACAGACAGAGCAGATATAGCATAATTTTTAACAGGCCTAACTTTTTCAGAATGGTAAATGAACACTGGTTTTATTTTAAAGTCACCAGCTGCATTAGCCCCTATAAGAGAGTCAGCCTATCCTTTGAAGCTTTGAAGCCAGACATTGATTTCACCTCTCCAGCAATGAAAGTTCTAGATGACACTATTCCAATAGAATGCTGTTTAATCTACGTTGAAAACTGTTTTTAATGAAGCCACTTTCATCAGTGATCTTAGCTAGATCTTCTGGATAACTGGCTGCAGCTTCTTCTTCAGTACCTACAGATTCACGTTGCATTTTAATGTTATAGAGATAGCTGCTTTCCTTAAACCTTATAAATTGGCCAGGCACGGTGACTCACGCCTGTAATCACAGCACTTTGGGAGGCTGAGACGGGCGGATCACGAGGTCAGGAGATCAAGACCATCCTGGCTAACATGGTGAAACCCCGTCTCTACTAAAAATACAAAAAAAAAAAAAAAAAAGTCAGGCGTGGTAGCTGGTGCCTGTAGTCCCAGCTACTCAGGAGGCTGAGGCAGGAGAATGGCATGAACCCAGGAGGTGGAGCTCGCAGTGAGCCAAGGTTACGCCACTGCACTCCAGACTGGGCAACAGAGTGAGACTCCATCTCAAAACAATGACAACAACAACAAAAACACCTTATAAATCAACTTATGCTAGCTTCAAAGTTTTCTTGCAGCTTTTCCACCTGTGTATGTCTTTATGGACTTAAAGAGTTAGGGCCTTCCTTTGGATTAGGTTTTGGCTTATGGGAATGTTGTGGCTGGTTTGATCTTCTATCCAGACCACTGGCTTGCTTCATATCTGCAACAAAGCTGTTTTGCTTTCTTATCATTCCTGTGTTCACTAGAGTAGAATTTTCCATTTCTGTCAAGAATTTTACCTTTGCATTCATAACTTGGGTAACTATTTGATTCAAGATGCCTATCAGCCTATCTTGGCTTTCAACTGGCCTTCCTCACTAAGCTTAATCATTTCTAGCTTTTAATTTAGAGTGACAGATGTGCAACTCTTCCTTTCACTTGAATGCTCAGAGGCCATTGGTCTACTTTTAATATTGTGTAGCAGAGAATAGGTAGGCCCAAGGAAAGAGAGAGACGCGGAGGAACAGTCAGTTAGGGGAGCACTCAAAACACAAACATTTATTGGTTAAGTTCACTGTCCTACATGGGCATTTGTTTGTGGCACCCCGAAACAATTACAATAGTAACATCAAAGATCACTGATCACAGATCACAATAACAATAAAATATTAATGAAAAAGTTTGAAATATTGTGAGAATTACCAAAATATAATACAGGGACATGAAGTGAGCACATGCCATTAGAAAAAAAAAGTCTATTAGGACTTGCTTGGCACAGGGTTGCCAAAAATCTTCAATCTGTAAAAAAATGTAATATCTGTGGAGTGAAATAAAGTGAAGTGTAATAAAATGAGATATGCTTACATGTATGTATATATGCACAAAAGACCAGAATGATAGCAAAATATTCTTTGTGATTTTTTTCCACTTGGATTATGCATAATTTTGGAGAGAGTAGGGGAGTAATTTTGTTTCAATTTTCCTTATTTGACAAGGAACATTGGTCTTTTTTATTGTTAGAAATTGTATAGAGATACACACATATATGTACATGTACATGTTATACATGTATATCCTTTATCACAAAAGAGGTAAGAAAAATTATTACATATAAATTATCTATCATTTAGATATAAGATCCTCTAAAATTATTTTTATTCTATTACTTAAATTATTATTTTTCTTCTAGTGACAAGGTCTTACTATGTTGCTCAGTCTTATCTCAAACTCCTGGGCTCAAGCAATCCTCCCATCTCAGCCTCCTGAGCAGTTGGGAACACAGGTGTGCATCTATTTAAATTATTTATCAAAGATTTCTTGATATGTTTCAATGCTGTGGTTGATTTTGAAAATCTATGAAAGCCAATGAGAAAAGCAAAGACATTATCTGACGTTTGTAAATCCCAAATTCTTAGTGAGTAAAGAAAATTATCTTATACTCAACTCTAAATAGCATTTAGAAATGCATCTCTATTTTTACCCATCTAACCATAAAGCATTCAAAATACAAGTCAGAGATTCATGAGTTAAGTTTTCAGTAATTTGTTCTGAATGCAGTGTTTTCTGAGGCAGTTACGTGGGCATCAACTATGGATAACTATTTTACGATCTTCTTAATTTTTTTCCCAAATTCAATTTTATTTGTGTCTTCTTTCTTTCTCAAAAGCCCACTCACATTAATGTCTTCCTTATTTACCTCCATATTGAATGCTGCTACTTTCCCGCTGGCAATATCAAAGTAATTTGTACACTGTCAATTTTGCTGGAATGAATTCTATTAACTCTCTTAAAGACAACGTCCTTCTGTTTGGCATTTGCTATAAGACTGTTTCTACATGCAAGCAAGCAAAATGTTTTACGCTCCGGGGTCTGAGACATAGAATTATGGAGTTTCTAAGAAGTTCAGGGTTTAATCTTTGGCATGGTATTTCCAATCATGAAGTTCTTTCTTATCAGTTTTAGAGGTCAAGCTTTCTGCAGCCTTAGCAATTTTTTAGACTTTTTTTTTTTTTAAGGTTATTTTCTTCCTCGGAGAAGCTCTAATTTATATCTTCTCCTGAAGCTAGCTTTTCCTACCAAAAATAATACACAGTATCATTATCTACACAAAACCTCACACAACCTGCTTAACTTAAGTAAGATTTAGTACTTAGCTTTTTTTTTTTTTTTTTTTTAGAATAGGACTTGCTAGCTAAAGCATATTCTTGTCTAAAAATGGAAATTTATAATAGCAGATCTCAGAACTTTTTCATCTTTTGCATCTTGGATTTTAGTGTTATCTAGATTTTTGTATAAGCCATTTAATATTTTAGGATTCTATGTAAAAACAATTGGCATAAGTTAGCCCTTCTGGTAATTCTAATAAGCAACAACCTTTAGTCAAATCTAAGAATCACAATAAAGCAAGAAGTTCTACAGTAAGATTTTGGTGTTTTATAATTTATTCTTTACATAAATATTCTCTTTATGAGCTATGTGGTCAAATTCCAATTAATTAGAATAAGAAGTTTTAATTTAGTTGAAAATGTTTTGGTTAATTGAGTAGTAAACAAACTTGAAAATTTTGAAACAAATATGATACATTATTTTAATCTCTTTCTTTGCAGACATTTCTTAACAGTTTTTTATCAGATTCTATGAGTGCACTTACAGTAAAGGTAAATTAATTGATATTTGTTGATTCAGAATCTTGCAGTGTTACATGAAAAACAATATGAGTGTGAATAGAAATAGTGTAATGGGAGATATAGCTAAATCTGAACTGTTCAAACGATGCCATTATTTCATGCTTTATAAAAGGGTCTCTAATAAATTTACTTATTTGGCATTTGTCTTATTTTTTTACAGCAGAAATCTAGAACTGTCTGTCTGGTTGGGCCTTTGTATGTTGTTTGTTGATTTTAGTGTTTTTTTCAAATCCAACTTTTTTAGAGAAAATGTGTTGTAAAACTTTTTTTTTAATTTATTTCACTGGAAAGTAAGTTCATAGGAACAGAGAACTTTTCTGTCTTGTTTTATTGCTAATTTCCCACTGTTTAGAACAGTGCCTGAGACACAGTTAATGACCAATGAATTTGATTTTGTAATTTTGTGTGGGGAGTTACAAGATGAGGTAAAATAAATCTGAATAATTGACTGAGCTTGTTCACTTCTAAATGAAGAACTAACACTCTTTTCCTATTTCCATGGGACTTTCAAAATAAATCACTGTGAAGTTCATGAGTTAGGTATAAGTGAACAAAAATAAGATTCTCTCTCTAAAACATGATACATTTGAATATACCAAATGCTATAAGAAATACAATGATGAACAAGATATAGAATCTTCTCCTAAGTTGCTTACAATGCAGTAAGAGAGAGTACGTAAATAAACAAAATTTTCAGTAGAGAAAACATAGTTTGTTCAAAATGTGTTGTAAATTCAAGATGACACAAATACTAAAGCACCTGAACAGAACAAAAAAGTTTAAGATTAAACTAGTTTAACTATGTAGCAGATTTTCTAACTATTTTTATTCCAAAAGTGGGACATTCCTCTAAGTCTTTCTCAGACCCAATAATAATTTGTGTTTTAATTTTCTAGAGTCTGACTTGGAGATTCAATAACAGAGTACGGAGACAAAAGACAGCTGGAAGTATGATCCAGGCTGCTACAATTTCTTAGATCTTCCAAATAAAAACCAATATTCTTTTGGATTACATTAATTAAATGGAAAGACAAAGCTTGGAAATTCTGACATAGATTCTGACAATATTTTCTTTCTTAAATGAAATAACCATTTTAGAGACAAGATCAATATGACTCATTTTAATATGGGGTCTGAATCCACTCTTTAAAATTTAAAAGCAATGGAAAACTATGGTTAAATAGTAAATGAAGGATGATAGAATTTTTCAAGAGCTTTGATTCATAACTGTTTTAGGATCTTAGAATCATTAAAAAATTAATGAAATCATCAGTCTTTACCCCATGGAAAAATAATAATCATTTTACAATCTTGTACATTCTGGGGAGGTTAATAATCCTCTGAAATCTTGGACTCTCATAGAGAATCTGTTGTCGAATATGGTTCTTAAGACATCAATACCAGTTTTTAACCATCGTTTTATGTTTATATAAAATTTTAATTGTTCTTTAATTCATACCTATACAGACTGGTGGGCTGGGCTGCCAGAAGTACCGATTTTCTACCTGAATGCAGGTTATTCTTTCCTCTCCTTGAAGTTCATATCCTGGGTCACATTGAAAAACGACAGTGTCCCCAGGTTCTCTTCCATCCCCATTTCGAGTCCCATTCATGGGGACCCCTGGGTCACGACACGCAGTGGCAACAGAACCTATCAAAAGACAGAGACAACATTTTAGTTTTGATAACTACCAAAATCAATTTCATATATCCATGTGTTTTAGAAAATTAATTTTTAAAATTGTTGGGTCAATTTTTAAATGCTATACAATAAATGATTTTGCTATATTTTATAAAATTTATGTGTTAACTTATTTGAAGAAGTGGTGTAGTATTTTAGTTGCCAAATACTAGATTTACTCAACATTATTAAATGTGTTTTAAAAGACACTGAAGAGTATAAAAAGAAAGCTTCATACTGGGAAAATACACTTGTTTGGAACATATTCGCAGAGGACTTGTAGCTAGGATATATAAAGAACTCTCAAAACTCAAAGAAAAAAAAAAGGAGAAGAAGAAAATTAACAATCTATCCAGTTACAAAATGAGCAAAAGACATTTCATTGAAAACAATATCAGAAAACACATGAAAAGATGTTCAACATCACTAATAGGGAAATGCAAATTAAAACCACAATGAGATATTACTACATACATTTCAAATTGGCTCAATTTTTTACAAAAAAAGTATGATAACAACAAATGCTCATGAGATTACAGAGAAAACTGGATAATTCATGCATTGCTGGTAGGAATGTAAAGTGGTACAACCACTCTGGAAAGGATTATGGCACTTTCTTACAAAACTAATCATTCACTTACTATATACCACAACAATTGCACTCTTGAATATTTATCCAAAAGAAAATAAAACTTATATTTACATGAAAGCCTGTACACAAATATTCATAACAACTTTATTCATAGTTGCTAATAACTAGGAACAACCCAAATGTCATTCAACAGGTAAATGATTAAACGATGGTAAATCCACACCATGGAATATTACTCAGTAATAAAAAAGAATGATTCATACATATGACTTGGATGGATTTCAAGGGAATTGGGCTGAGTGAGAACAATACAATATACAAATATGATCTACTGTTTAATTATTTTATGTAACATTCTTGAAGTGACATTTTAAAATTAGAGGCCAGGTATAGTGACTCACACCTGTAATCCCAGCACTTTGGGACATCAGGGCAAGAGGATTTCAAAATGCAAGGAGTTTGAGACCAGCCTGGGTAACTAAGTGAGACTCTGTCTCTCAAAAAAAAAAAAAAAAATTAGCCCAGCATGGTGGCGCATGCTTGCAGTCCCAACTGCTTGAGAGGCTGAGGTGAGAGGATAGCTTGAGCCTAGGAGGTCAAGGCTACAGTGAGCCATGATTGTCTGACTGCACTAAATTTATAAGTGAATTTATTTTGTAATATCCATCAGTGTTTCTCAACAGAGCACTAAACAGAGTATCATGCATCAAAGAATCTGAGCAATTATAGTCTTCCAGTATGGATAGAGATCTTTTATAAAAAATGTTTTATGTTTATGTGTGTGAGAAACTTACCTATTAAATTTTTCTTGATTTGCTCTGGAATGGTTTCCACCCAAATTAAAATTGACCTATTGTATTAATCTGTTTTCACACTGCTATAAATAACTACCTGGGACTGGGTAATTTATGAAGAAGAGAAGTTTAATTGACTCACAGTTCTGTAGGTTTAGTAGGAAGCATGGCTAGGAAACTCAGGAAACTTACAATCATGGCAGAAGGCAAAGGGGAAGCAAGCACATCTTACCATGGCAGAGAAGGAGAGAGTGAAGGGGAAAGTGCCACACACTCCCAAATAACCAGATCTCATGAGAACACACTCACTATCAAGAGAAGAGTAAGGGGAAAGTCCGCTCCCATGATTCAATCACCTCCTAACAAGCCCCTCCATTGATTGACACGTGGGGATTACAATTAGAGATGAGATTTGGGTGGTGGCACACAGCCAAATCATATCACCTGTGGATTGGTTTTATAAGTGGAGAGTGATGTTCGACACACAAGGTTTACATTTAGGATGTTTTTATTAAAAAGAAGTGACATAAATGTGAAAAGTGTTATAGCTTTCAAATGGAATAACAGGAATAATATAAAAGATTATGAAAAATACTTGTTTTATTTGAGATTTCCAGTGTACTGGACACAGGAAGCTTTCAGCTTAAGATGTACATTCTCAAAAATAAAAATGTTTGTGCAACAATGTAAGAAAAACATATTGAAATGAAAGAAGTCAATATAATCATATTTTAGCTGAGTACAACAGGAAAAAAGGCTGAGTATGATGGGAAAACAGTGTTTTTATGCTACTGTCAGAATTACTGGGCTGAAAGATTTAAAGTGGGATGTAATAGCTAAAATAAGGTTTTGATTTGACAGCTAATATACAATATGTGAGAATACACATTTGCCTTTGGGCTTAGTTGACTTGAAGGAGAAGAGGGAGTAAATCCCTCAAGTTCCTTTTTCTTTCAATTAACAAACAAATTAGGAGTAAGATTTTAAAGAACAAGAAAGAATGATGCGGTTTAATGAAAGACCAAATAAAATTTTTCCCTCTTGGAATTATTTGAGTTCTTAAAGCAGTTAGTTAAATACACACAGGAACAATTACTTCATGTAAATGCTATTGTCTTTTTTTTTTTTTTTTTTAACTTATTCAAAGTTTGATTTTCATGCTCTTTATACTCTGTGTTGTAGGTAGGCAAAATTATAATAATTTTAACATCAATCATTCTTCATCTGTATTAAATAGAAACTGTAGCCAGTGAAGGAAATAACAATTTGAGAAGCTATGTTATATTTCTTTTCAAATTAGAAGTTAGATAATCTCACATAATTAGAATGATTAAAAAAGCAATTATATAATATTAAAACAACTTCATTGATCATACATTTTAAAATACATTAATTATTTGTATTTTATATGTATTTCTCATTTTTTTGATTCATATAATTCTCAAAATACATAATCCTTATTTATATCTTATTTTTGTTATTGTTTTTATACAAATTTTTAAGTAGAGGTTTGATCATCTTTATCCCCTCCTGTTCTGGAACAACATATAGAATATTTCTATAGAATGAGGAATTGTTTGGCAATTAAGCATTTTAATTTATCAACTATTTTAAATATGTAAAAATTTAAAAGTATGTGTCAGAAAATACTATACTGACTGCCAATGTATTAACCGTGGGTAATTCACTCATTTTCTAAACATCTTTATTTCAAATTGGTTCAGATTTATTTGGTGAAATGAATATCTGTATCTTTGTTTTATTAGATTTTAAGTCTGCCATTCGTGTCTCCTTTTCCCTAACATAAATATTCAAAGTAAGCAGAAATTCCAACAAAGATAAAGGGTCTTAACAACCTTGTTGTCTCACCTGTAATAATATCATAAAAGGAACATTCTTGAAAGTGAATAATAGGCTTATATGTTATAACATCCAAATATAATTCGTGTTTGACCTGTAAAATCCCATGAAACTGTCAATAAGAGATTACTTCCCTGTCTTGTTTTCTTCATCTCAAAAGGGCTGGCCAATTTCATTTTGGTTAGTCTAGGAATTATCCAGTGGCTAGTCTGTTACACAGATGTAGATTGTACTCCTTAAATTAGCTTAACATTCATTAGAAAGAATAGTAGTCACACAGAAAAAGTATATAAATAGAAGCATACATGAATAGCTAAGAATGCTAATATATAATACTTATTGAGCACTTTCTACATTTAAAATACCATGCTATGAACTACATCTCGATTCACAGGAAGTCTGAGAACTATTATTATCCATATGTTTCCATTAATAAAATTGAGGCTTAAAAAGGCTAAGGTGCTTCCCCAACATTGTACAATTACTTAAGGACAGTTAAAGTACAAATGCAGATATAAAACCATATCCAAGGGACATTTTTAAAATAAAAGTCATAAAGCCTTTGTAATAAAATGTGCTTAAGTGTTGAATAGAGCATAAAATTCAAGATATGATTATTTAAGTGGAAGTCTCTAAAACATGCTATTAATCTTTAAGTGTCATTTTAAAATCAGACGAGCAATTATCCATCTATTATTTTGACAAAAGTAGTCCAAAAATCTACACATTTATAACATCTTAAATGTATTAATTTCTTTAAAAATATTTGCACAGATATCAACATTACAGCTTTACTAAATAGGGTTCTATTGTTATATATCAAATTAAATAAAGACTATCTAAGAAAGAGAAACTTTAAAAAGACAATTAATTTAGAATAGAGACTAATAAAATAATGATAATAGCAATGATCACTGTCTCTATTTAGAGCATATAGTGTGCAAAGCACTTGACTAGCAGCTCAATTTACACTCTTAAGCTAAAACACAGAATCCTTACAAAGTGGTATTGTCACCCCATTTTTAAATGGGCAAAATGAGATCTTAAGGTCTCAGAGATCTTAAGTGCATGTTCTTAGCAGACCTGGAATTTGAACTCAACCAGCAGGGCTCTTCATCACTACAATGTGTTGTCTCAGCACAAACCTATCCCATTACCAGAAATAACATAAAGCCATATCCTACTAGTGGAACTCTGACAGCTGTTTATTGAGGAAAGAACTGACTGAAAACAATTAGACCAATTTGAAATGGAAAGGCAAGAAATGTTGAACTATTTGCATCCCTTTATTACACATAAAAATATGTTGCTGCCTACATTTTTATTATAATGGAAAGCAGAAAAGAAAGATGCAAGGTTATACTTGTGGTTATTAAAAATAATAGAAATAAAATTTATTCATATACATCTCCAAGTTTAGCCATGTATATGCCAAATATATGCCAAATAACATTTTAAAGTAACTACAATATGAAGAACATTTCCACTCCAACTGCTTTCTCACTCTTTCTCCTTCTCATCCCTTATTTTGTTTTATTTCTTCTTTATAATTTTTTGAGAGGGCAAAGCAATAGATAAAAGCACTCTCTTCTTAACACCATCAAATCGATCACCCCACTGGTATTTTCATCCATATTTTGTTCCCCATCTTTTAAAATGGAGAAGTTGGCCTTGTTCTATAAAAAGCCAACCTTAGCTCCTGTGTTGCTGGTATTAAACACTGTTAAGGACTTCATTCCTAAATGTTTTTCATCTCCTCTGCATTACTAGCACAGTGGATCATTCTCAGTCGCATGTACAGTACTATACTGGATCATTCTCAACAGCTTGTAATTGTGGCTTATATCTTCTATCTAAAATAAACAAACAAAACTTTATAATATCCCCATCCTCTTTCAGCTGCTTTCCCATTTCTTTGCTTTCTTTAATAGAAAATCTATTACATATATCTCCTGAGAGAAGTTTCTATACAATTGTCTCCAGTTTTATTGTCAGTCTTTCCTCTATTCCACTATTTTTAAGTCCAGGCTGCCAAATCCAGTGGTAACTTTTATGCTTTCTTTCAAAAACCTTTCAGCAACATTTATTAGAGCTGACTATTCCTTCCTTCTTCAAGCACTGTTTTTTTTTTTTTTTTTTGGTTTTGTTTTGTTTTGTTTTTTGGCCTCCAATTCATCGGTCTAGTCTGGTTTTCTTTCTGGTTTATTTGCTGCTCTCTTTTGGTATCTTTTGCCTTTGTTACTTGATAACCTGATGACTGAGGGCTGCAGAACCTTAGGAATTAGTCCTTAATGCTCTTGTCCCTTCTTTCCACAATTTCTCACTAAATAACTTCACAAGTTTAAATATTATTTTTAGCTTGATGTCCCTGAAATTTATATATCCAGCCTTAACTTTTTTTCTGAGCTCTTAACCATTCTCTTCAATTGCCTATTTAACTTCTGTACTTAGATATCTAGTAGGTTCCTCAACTTACCATGTCCAAAATATTGCAAAATTATAAAACCTTTTAATCTTCTGATTTGGAAAGTAAAAATGTAAAAAATAAGTATAAAATTTCACCTGTGTAAATTTTCCCTAGACACTTGCTGTCATTGCAAATGTACTTCTAATTTATTATAACCAGATAAAAATATGTTTTAGAAATATATTCAAAATAGAAGGTAAAAATCACTGACATAGGAAAGAGTGAACATTAGCAAAATTATACAATCTTCTAATTTTTATTCTATTTTTATGCCAGTTATTTTACTTTATATGGTAGCATTTATTTCTAATGAAATGAGTTTTTCTGATTGTTATAATAAATTAGAAATAAATTTGCTATAATAAATTTTTACTTTCAAAATAGAACTTTTTTTCTTCCACTAGAAACAAGTAACTGTGCCCATGGCAATTTTTTCTTTAAAATTCTCATTACCCTGAATGTGAAAAAAAGATAGACATATAAAAGTAATGCAATTTTATAACTGCTTATACATAGTAGAATCAATTTTTCAAGATATGTTGTTTTATTCTAATTGTTTTTAAGGAATCTGTTTGAATTATTATAAAAGAATGTATGCTTATCTGAGAAAACATATGTTACTTAGAAACTGTTTTTACAATACCATCAATCTTCATCACTGATCTAAATCCACTGAAAGAGTTCATAGCATTTGTCATTAAGTAACATGTCCTTATCAAATCTAGCTTTGCTATGCCCTAGGAAGAAATCAACTGTCCATCTGTATAAGAATTGTAAGAGAACTTTTTACTATAGTTAAAAATGAGTGAATGAATGAATGAATGAAACTGTCATTTGTCATTTCAGTGTATGCTGAAGGTTTATTTATAATATGGTATTATTTTGAAGCCAGGAGATGTTATTTCAAGTGTGCTATAACAATATTTACATTACATTTTAATTGCTTTAATCTGTTATGAATAACCTAAGGTTTGTTCAGGAAAAAAAAAAAACAGATGGCACTAACTACTACAAAATATAACTGAGTTCTCATTATTGCTACTGTAAATATACTTCTCACTTATTTTATCTTTGCTTCCATCTAATTGGGAATATAATTTCATTAGAAATATGCACTTCACTTAATATAGATTTCACAAGCCTAGCTGGTGCATATGTAGTTTTCAACTGAAATATGGATGATTACTTGAAGTCAGAGATAAGTTGAACTATCATTGTGGTGACAAAAGCAAAAAAAACAAAACAAAAAAACAAAAACAAAAAACACTCCAGTTTTCTTACTGCATTGCTTGGTATAACAAAGAATAAATATACTGAAATCACTCGTAAGTTCTTATGTGTCCTTTCTGTTCAGGAAATCATGTTTTTGGTATAAACTTGTTTATTTCAAGATCTTTCAAAGAAGAAAAATCTTGGATTTCATACAGTTGGATGAGTAATGATATCAGAAGCAGGAGACTTAGACTTAGTGCACCATATTAAGAAATGATGCTAATCCCTGGTATTAGTTCCCTGAATCTTTCCTGCCTCATCTGTAAAACTGGCCTAGGGGTGGGGCGCGGTAGATCACGCCTGTAATCCCAGTACTTTGGGAGGCCGAGGAGGGCAAATCACGAGGTCAGGAGATTGAGACCATCCTGGCTAACACGGTGAAACCTTGTCTCTACTAAAAATACAAAAATTTAGCCGGGCGTGATGGCAGGCACCTGTAGTCCCAGCTACTCGGGAGGCTGAGGCAGGAGAATGGCGTGAACCCGGGAGGTGGAGCTTGCAGTGAGCCAAGCTCAAACCACTGCACTCCAGCCTGGGCAACAGAGTGAGACTCTATCTCAAAAAAACCCCAAAACAACAACAACAAAAAAAACCCACAAAAAACCTGGCCTAGGAATATTTCATCTATTTTATTTAGAATCAGACAAAATATTAAATTTTTATTCTAACAATTATATTCACAATTCTATGAAAATATAATTCTGAAATAAAAAAAGACAAGTAGCCATCCTGGCTAACACGGCGAAACCCCGTCTCTACTAAAAACACAAAAAATTAGCCGGGCGAGGTGGCGGCGCCTGTGGTCCCAGCTACTCGGGAGGCTGAGGCAGGAGAATAGCGGGAACCCGGGAGGCGGAGCTTGCAGTGAGCTGAGATCTGGCCACTGCACTCCAGCCTGGGCGACAGAGCGAGACTCCGTCTCAAAAAAAAAAAAAAAAAAAAAAAAAAAAAGACAAGTAGATTTTAATATGCACTGTATAGGTTTTTTAAGAAGTAATTTTATATTTTTTGCAGTGTGTCAGGAGACTTAGCAAGGTCATGGTCCAAATTCGGTATTCACAATTTCTTACATCCCTCTCTTTCAGCTTTATTCCCTTATATTTTTCTATTGGCTAAAAATGACACTGTATGCTCCACTTCACTATCTATAAGAAAATCAAGATGGGTAATGGGAATACTTAACCTGTGAGAAAAATCCCATCCAGAGTCAAATCAATCAGAAAATATTTGAAATGCAGATGGTAACCTAGAGGTGGATTTCACCCTGGAGAATTTTGCCCTTGATTGAGCCCTTGCTTTGTACATGATCCATCAATTTTATAAAGAATGTTCAACATCATTATTAGGCCCACATTCTGCCAGCTACTCAGAAATGTGGCTATCTGTAGAATTTCATTATGTTACTAAGGATACATCTAATGATATGGCAAGTCAGGTTAAAGTTGATGGCAGCGTGACAGACACATTCCCATCAACCCAGGAGAGAAACAAAGCTGCTTAATGCATGGTATGGAAAAGAAACCTCAAAACCAGTGTTGTAATACACTTCCAAGTATATAGAGATCCCTTTTTTAAAAATGCATATGCATTTATTTATTATACCAAATAATTATTGAACCAGGTATCATGCTTGATTTTGGAGATATTGACAGGAACAACACAGCCCTGCTTTCATAGATTCTTATGCTTTAGGATGCTTACAAAAGTGAGGGTACAATCAATGATATAAGTTTTGTGGAATCAAAGGCCTGTTAGCTTGAAGACTGTCAAAAGGATCTGTACAAGAAACTCATTTCACATCCAAAGATTATAGAAAAGTATATGAGTCGATTTGAAATAGAATTCTAGTATATGGAGATGACCAATATAAGTAAAAAAAAAAAGAGAGAGAAATTATGTAAAAATGATTTCACATTACTTCTAACTGACAGTATACAGTATTTATGTGCTTTTAGTTTTACATTTTTACAAAATTTACCCATTCAATCAGATTCATTAAATATTTACTAAGTACCAAGTACCATATGCCGTGCCGAGTTATGGGGACACAAATATCAAGGATGACATTCTTACCCTTTAGGGAACACAGGCTAAGAGGAGAGTAGATGCAAAAATAGTTTTAAAATAGTAACATGTGTATCAAAATCTGAGGACTCTGTTATTGAAACTGAAAAAATTGTTAAGCATGAAACAAGAAGCAAAAACTAAATAAAATTAAATAATTATAATATGTATTGAGTAACATAATTGATATTATATTGATGCATGTCTCAAAATAGTTATCTATACAAAACTATTTTAAAATAAAATAATTTCTAAAAAATTAAAATGACATATCTGTGTACAAAAGCATCTTCTTTATGCGAATTTCCTGAATATTAAAATAACATGCAAAATAATCATTTGTGTTACACATTTTCATTCTTTAATTGGCTTCTTAGCCACATTTAATGCCTTTTTTACTATGTTTTCTAAAGAATGTGTTTTTTAAATGTATTCTTATTTTTATTAGTATTGCTAGAAACATTTTTATATATTTTAAACTGTCGGTAGCTCAACTGATGTATTCATAAGCCATACTATTTTTAATTGAGAAAATTTCCTCTTTATAGGTGTTAAGCTACCTGGTAAGCTCAGGGTTAATTCTCTGAAATGAAGAAAAATTTCCATTTAATTTTTATTTTCATTAAGCAATATGTAAACATTTCAGCACAAATATTTTCACATGTATTGAATTTTAACTTCTTTTCAGAATACATTTTTTGACACACTTTTATAATATGAAACTTGTCAAACAAGTTTTTTAAAATTATAATTTTTTGAAATATTTATCTACAAGCTGTATAATTATATACAAAATAAATTTTATAAATACAATTTTATTTATATATAATTTATATTAAATAAACATTTTCTTAACTTTATTCTATCCCAGAATAAAGTGGACATTTAATCCAATTAAAAATAACTATCAAAAGATCCTTTCTTCAACAAGTCAAGGCATACTAAAATATTAAAGTTTGAAATTTTCATTCTTTTAAAGAAATCACACTTAAATGTCTTCCTGTTTATTGTTTTCAATAATTGCTATTTACTTAAAATTCTAAAAGCTGAAGATTGTTAGCACTCTACTAACTGAATACTTTAAGATTTTCAATGGATTTTAATGAATAGCTATCAAAATGTAAAGGTTTTATTTTCAAAATCATTCAGTATCATAGTAGGGCATTTTGGTTTATTTGCAAAATAGTACTTCAAAAAACTCAAACCTTTCTAGGACTTATTGACAATGATCAGGATAAAGAGAACACGGTACTGGCATATTATGTTCTTTTATTAATTTTTTTGAATCAGCTTTATTTTCTCTCTCTCTCACTCTCTCTCTGTGTCTCTCACAACCACACCCAGAAACACACACCACTTAGCTCAATTATTTCAATTACATATAAAATATTTGTATATTTTAACAACAGTTTTATTGTGATGGGTAAATATTACAATTTTATTGGTTGCAGTTATGAATTCTGTGTTCATAACAACCAATTCCTAGTACATTTCTGTTTTTTAGTTTTGTAAGAGATTTGTTTTTATTATGAGGTTACGTACCACCAAAATTTACATTTGTATTTTATCACAAAATAAATAATTTTATCTTTAATATTAAATTTTAATTTGTGGCCTTTTATCACTTTCAAATATTTAAAAGATTTTAAATATTAAGTTTATAGTTTTTTTAAAAGGTTTGTGATGTTTATAACATATGTAAAAGTAAGATAAATGAAAACATGCCCCAAAGACCTGAAGGAGGAAATGGAAATATACTATTAGAAGGTTCTTACATTATATGTGAGGTGGTATAATATTATTTAATGATAGGTCTGTCTATTTGACATATGACAGGTTTTCATAAGCTAAAGATATACGTTACAAGTGTTAGAGCAAATGCTTTCCTTTCCTCCCAAAAGAGGTATAGCTAATAAGCTAACAGAAGAGGAAAAATGATGGTAAAATAAAAGGAACAATTAACAGGTGGATTCAATTATATATATATATATATATATATATATATATATATATATAGCAATATGGTAGACAAAGTTTGATCAAGTGAATAATTGTACTAAACATAAATGGTCTAATGCTTAAAAGACTCCAACTAAGGGATAGAGATTTTCAAACTATAAAACATCAAGATGCAACCATAAGCTATTTACTAGTAGTCTACTTTAAATATAAAGACACTGGTAACTTAAAAGTAAAAAGATGCTAAAAGGCAGAACATGCCACACTAATCATAGGATATACATATAGACAAAGTAAATTTTAACACAGGAAAATTACCAGAGAAAAAGAGAGAGATTTCATATCAATAAAAGAATCAAAAAAGGTTCAAAAAAACCCCATAGTATCCAAAATGTATGCAGCTCATATCATATCTTCAAACTGCATGAAGCAAAAAATAAAAGTAAAAGATGAAAAGAATAGACAAATGTGAAACTGCACTGGGGCATTTTAACACTTTTCTTGAGTAGTTGATAAAGTAAGTGAGCAGGAAGTAATGATAGTGAATAATTAACACTATCAACAAAATTGATACTTATAAAACACTGCAAAAACTATGGGAATACACTTTTTTTAGGTAGGTGCGCAAGGTTTTTTTTTTTTTTTTTTTTTTTTTTTTTTTTTTTTTTAAACATGCTGGGCTATGGTTTTCTCAGTAAAACAAGCTTCAGTAAATTTGTTTGTTTGTTTATTTGTTTGTTTATTTATTTTGAGACAGAGTCTTGCTCTGTCACCCAGGTTAGAGTGCAGTGGCACGATCTCGGCTCACTGTAAGCTCCGCCTCCCAGGTTCACGCCATTCTCCTGCCTCAGCCTCCGGAGTAGCTGAGACTACAGGCGCCCACCACCACGCCCGGCTAATTTTTTGTATTTTTAGTAGAGACAGTGTTTCATATGTTAGCCACGATGGTTTTGATCTCCTGACCTCGTGATCCATCCGCCTCGGCCTCCCAAAGTGCTGGGATTACAGGCGTGAGGCACCGCACCCGGCCTAAGTCTCAGTAAATTTAAAAATAATAAAATACTAATTTTAACTGAATTTATAATACATGTTTAACTTTAACACAATCAACTGTCAAAGACTTTTACATCATGAAATGAACACAAAAATAAAACTTGCATTGGAATTTAAGTATTTGAGGCAATCAATGTTACTGATTCTCTAATTGACGCAATTGACGTGACTCATATAAAAATAGATTTATTCAACTATTTGTGAAGTTCTGCTAAGGGAGTTGGTGTATTAACACTCTTCTTACATTCTCAGAAGATAATTTAGAATACAATGTGATGAAATTAGTATAGTAGAGTTTTCATTTCACCTAAATACAAAGTCCTCCTTTTTAAAACACGTTTGTGTCTTCTGGTTTTCACATCATCAGTGAAAACACTATGGTCCTCATGTATGTTAACATACACTGTATGCAAGTTGCAAGTTCATCAGCACTTTTTAAAAAGAAAATTTAATTGAGTTTTTTTGTAATTAGTGTGCAGACGTTATTAGCAGTTTGTACATAATCCTTAATATAAATATTAAAAATCTAAAAATCTTGTAGCTAATCCAAACATCTATTCCAATGATTTATCATCTTAAAGTTTGTAGGCAATTTACTCATAAAAAAGAATACCAAGTAATAATATCTTAAAATAACTAGTTATACACTCTTAGGTCTAAAGTACCAACATATACCAAGATTTAAAGACAGAAAACCAGGATTCAAACACAGTAAATTCTTCAATTAAAATATCCCATTCTTCATAACACGCTAGCAAGTAATTAGGAAAGAAAAACCTATTACTAACAAAGATATCGTGATGCTAGTGATAAATTGCATACCAAGGAGCACTTTAATTTAGGAAATAATTCCAATAAAAAGAACATGACAAGTGACATCAGCATGATGGCAAAGTAGAAAATCCTGTACACTCTACCCCCCAAAAAACACAAATTTGGGAACAAATCATCAACAAATTTCCTTTATGAGAAATCCAGAAACTAAATGAAAGGCTCCTGCAGCCCAGGTGAATGTGAAACCAGACTGACCAAAACTAGAAGAGAGATCCAGAACACCCTCTCGCCAGAATCCCCACCACTGGCAAAGTGCTATATAATCAGGAAGAGATTCACTCCTAGCTCCCAGCTTCTCCCGGAGGAGAAAAGGGCTTGGTTTGCACATGCATCACCCCAACGATTCCAAGAGGGCTCTGCAAAGGTCTGGCTTCTGTCTTGCCAGTCTTGGATCTCTGATGGGACCAGCACAGTATATTAGCTGGGGAAAACAAAGATGGAAGCTAGGGGCATCAATTGCCCCTAGCTTCAAGCTTCCCTGCTGCTCAGATGTCCCAAGTATTCTTTGTGCTCAGCATAACATGAGCAACAACAACAACCACAAACAAACAAACAAACAAAAATCAGCTCTCAGCTTCTCTCTGAGAAGAAAATGAGTTTATCTGAGCATCCAATGCCCCAACTTTGCCAGGACTGCCCAAAGAACTGGCAACTATTTGCCAGTCTTACAACTCTAACTGGTCTGCCACAAATAAGGGATAATGGAAATAGTGATTTGGACGGGTAGATGTCATAGTTTCCCGCAGTGGGTCAGCACAGAGCAAACACGCAAAAAGCACAGCTAGTGGGGTACAGTGGCTCACACCTATAATCCAAGTACTTTGAATATTTGAAAGGCCGAGTTCAGGAGTTCAAGATCAGCCTGAACAGCATGGCAAAACCACATCCCCACAAAAAATACAAAAATTAGCCAGCAGAGTGGTGCATGTCTATAGTCTCAGCTACTGAAAAGGCTGAGGCAGAAGGATCAATTTGAGCCTGGGAGTTTGAGACTGCTGTGCATTGTGAGTATGCCACTGCACTACAGCCTGGGTGATAGAACAAGACTCTGTCTCAGAAAAACAAACCAACAAAACCCATCTGTCTGTTTCTCCTTGTAAAGAGAAACAGTTGTTGGTAGAAACTGTAGAATCTCTGGCCAGGTTGATTGATGGTGGTCTTCTCTGGTACAAGCAGAGTCTGGGCAGACGGGATGCAGTGTGTATAATTGGATAATACACATACGCCAATGCAGAGCATCAAGGAAAATTAAGAATCAAAAAAATAATTCAAACAAAGGAATAAGATAAATCTCCAGACAACAACCTTAATAAAATGAAGTTATACAATTTATCTGACAGAAAAGTCAAAATAACTATCATAAACATGCCCACAAGGGTCAAGAGAATCACGTATGAACAAAATGAGAATTTCAACAGACAGACAGAAAATATAAGAAAGTACCAAACAGAAATCATGGGACTGAAGAACACAATAACTGAAGTGAAAAATAACTAGTGAGGTTCAGCAGCAGACTAGATCGAGCTAATAAAAGGACCAGCAACTCAAGGAGACATCATTAAAAATAATTCAGTCAAATGGGCAAAAACTAGAAGCATTCCCTTTGAAAACTGGCAAAAGACAGGGATGCCCTCTCTCACCACTCCTGTTCAGCATAGTGTTGGAAGTTCTGGCTAGGGCAATCAGGCAGGAGAAAGAAATAAAGGGTAATCAATTAGGAAAAGAGGAAGTCAAATTGTCCCTGTTTGCAGATGACATGATTGTATATTTAGAAAACCCCATCATCTCAGCCCAAAATCTCCTTAAGCTGATAAGCGACTTCAACGAAGTCTCAGGATAAAAAATCAATGTGCAAAAATCACAAGCATTCCTATACAGCAATAACAGAGAGTTCATCAGTGAACTCTCGTTCAGAACTGCTACAAAGAAAATAAAATAGCTAGGAATCCAACTTACAAAGGATGTGAAGGAACTCTTCAAGGAGAACTACAAACCACTGCTCAACAAAATAAAAGAGGATACAAACAAATGGAAGAACAGTCCATGCTCATGAATAGGAAGAATCAATATTATGAAAATGGCTATACTGCCCAAGGTAATATATAGATTCAATGCCATCCCCATTAAGCTACCAATGACTTTCTTCACAGAATTGGAAAAAACTACTTTAAAGTTCATATGGAAACAAAAAAGAGTCCGCATCACCAAGACAATCCTAAGTCAAAAGAACAAAGCTGGAGGCATCACACTACCTGATTTCAAACTATACTACATAGCTACAGTAACCAAAACAGCATGGTACTGGTACCAAAACAGAAATATAGACCAATGGAACAGAACAGAACCCTCAGAAATAATACCACACATCTACAACCATCTGATCTTTGACAAACCTGACAAAAACAAAAAATGGGGAAAGGATTCCCTGTTTAATAAATGGTGGTGGGAAAACTGGTTAGCCATATGTAGAAAGCTGAAACTGGATCCCTTCCTTACACCTTATACAAAAATTAATTCAAGATGGATTAAAGACTTTGATGTTAGACCTAAAACCATAAAAATCCTAGAAGAAAACCTAGGCAATACCATTCAGGACATAGGCATGGACAAGGACTTCATGACTAAAACACCAAAAGCAATGGCAACAAAAGCCAGAATTGACAAATGGGATCTGATTAAACTAAAGAGCTTCTGCACAGCAAAAGAAACTACCATCAGAGGGAACAGGCAACCTACAGAATGGGAGAAAATTTTTACAATCTAGCCATCTGACAAAGAGCTAATATCCAGAATCTACAAAGAACTTAAACAAATTTACAAGAAAAAAATCAAACAACCCCATCAAAAAGTGGGCAAAGGATATGAACAGACACTTCTCAAAAGAAGACATTTATGCAGCCAACAGACACATGAAAAAATGCTCATCATCACTGGCCATCAGAGAAATGCAAATCAAAACCACAATGAGATACCATCTCACACAGGTTAGAATGGCAATCATTAAAAAGTCAGGAAACAACAGGTGCTGGAGAGGATGTGGAGAAATAGAAACACTTTTACACTGTTGGTGGGACTGTAAACTAGTTCAACCATTGTGGAAAACAGTGTGGCGATTCCTCAAGGATCTATAACTAGAAATACCATTTGACCCAGCCATACCATTACTGGGTATATACCCAAAGAATTATAAATCATGCTGCTCTAAAGACACGTGCACATGTATGTGCACAATAGCAAAGACTTGGAACCAACCCAAATGTCCATCAATGATAGACTGGAGTAAGAAAATGTGGCACATATACACCATGGAATAGTATGCAGCCATAGAAAAAGGATGAGTTCATGTCCTTTGCAGGGATATGGATGAAGCTAGAAACCATCATTCTAAGCAAACTATCGCAAGGACAGAAAACCAAACACCGCATGTTCTCACTCATAGGTGAGAATTGAACAATGAGAACACTTGGACACAGAGTGGGGAACATCACACACTGGGGCCTGTAGTGGGGTGGGGAGAGGGGACAGGGATAGCATTAGGAGATATACCTAATGTAAATGATGAGTTAATGGGTGCAGCACACCAACATGACACATGTATACATATGTAACAAACCTGCACATCGTGCACATGCACCCTAAAACTTAAAAGTATAATAAAATAAATAAATAAATAATAAAATTAATTCAATCAAAAGAGCAAAAAGAACGAAATAATGAAAAAGTGAAGAAATCTTAAGGCTCACAATTTAGGGACCAATATTTACATTAGGAGAGTGTCAGAAGGAGAAGAGAAAAAGAAAAAAACAAAATAGTTTACTCAAGCAAATAATAGCTAAAATCTTCCCAAATCTGGAGAATGAAATGAACATCCAGACCCAAGAACTCCAAAGAACACCAAATAAGAGTAACCTAAAGAAATCCACACTGAGACATATTACAAGCAAATTGTCAATAGTCATTAAAGACAAAGAAAACATTTTGAAAGCAGAAAGAGAAAAAGAACTTGTCACATATAAGGGGAAGCTCCCTAAGAGTAGCTATTTCAGCAGAAGCTTTGGAGACCATAAAGGAGGGTGATGGTATATTTAAAATGTGAAAAGAAAAAATAGCCTACCACCGTACATGGTCAAACCGTCTTTCAAAAATGAAGGACAGAAAAAGACTCCCAAACAAAAGTTGAAGGAGCTCATCACCACTAGACATGCCTTACAAGAAATGCTAAGAAAGGTCTTCAATTTGAAATGAAAGGATTCTATATATCAAACATACAACACAAGAATATATAAAACTCAGTTGCGACTTTGCATTAGAAGTCCGTGTTGATCCTACCACAGTGGAACACAGCATTGGGCAGAATTCCAAAGCCCTTGACTCTGGGCCAGTACCCACAGAGAGAATATTTATTCTCACACCAGGCAGGACAGAAATCTGTAGCCACAGTCACAGCAAAAAGGCTTAAGCCCTAGCTGACTGAAATGGTCTTGGGCCTCAAATAAATTTCAGTGGCAGCAATTCTGTAGTGACCGTGGTCTTTGGGTGAGTCCCAGTGCTGCACTGACCTGGAAGGTTGTGTTATGGTGCAACCCAGAGTGACATCAGCTGCAGGGGCCACAGAAGTGCAGATGTCACCTCTCACCTAACTCCAGGTAGCACAGAGCAGAAACAAAGAGAGAGACGGGACATCTTCCACTTGAGGGAAGGAGAGGGAAGAGTACTGGGGACTTGGCCTTGTAAACTAGCACACTGCCACCACAGCACAACACAGCATGGGGCAGATCCCCAAAGCCCCTGATTTCAGGCCACTGCTTGCATCATTTCTTCTAGATACATTCCACGTCAGAAGGAAATCTGCTACTCTGGCAGGATGGAACAAACCCAAATCTGAGCTAGCTTCACTACCAGCTGATTAAAGTGGCCTGAGGCTATCAATAAACATCAGCAGCCGTCAGGCCGTGATTATGGGCATTGGGTGAGCCTCAGTACTATGCTGGTCTGGAAGGTTGCAGGCTTTGGGTGCAATCTAGCATGATGCCAGTTACAACAGCCACAGGAATGGTCACATCACCCCTTCCCAAACTCCAGGCAGCTGAGTATGAAGAGACTTCTGTTTGAGGGAAAGAGAGGAGAGTGAGTGAAGGATCATCCTGGCAACCCAAGAAATTCTCCATGATCTCTCAAAAGTCCATCAGAAATAAGTACATAAAAGTCCACAAGATAGTTACAGTGTAATTGGACTTAGAATATTCTCTAGTACTGAAACAGCTGAAGTGACTACAAGCTTGGGGAACTCAATAATAAATCCTGTTTGAATTTTTGAAACATTCTCTGAAGAAGGATGGGTACTAACAAGGCCAGACTGTGAAGACTGAAATAACTAACTCTATAATGCCCAGACATTGATTGACACATATCCACAAGTCTCAAGAACATTCAAGAAAATATGATCTAACCAAACAGACTAAGTCACCAGTGATTAACCTTGGAGTGACCGAGATGTGCAACCTTTTGGTGAATTCAAAATAGCTAATTTGAGGAGCTCAATGAACTTCCAGAAACTCAGATAATCAATTTAGAAGTTTATTCGAGAAATTATATATATATATATGTGTGTGTGTGTGTGTGTGTATAAAATTTAAAAAATCAAATAGAAACCTACAAACCTACAGATGAAAAATACAATTGATGAACTGATGAATGCAAAAATGCATTAGAGTGTCTCAACAGCAGAATTGATTAAGCAGAGGAAATAATTCATGACCTGGAAGACAGGCTATTTGAAAATATACAATCAAAGGATTAAGAAGAATAAAGAAGGCTTACAAGATTTAGAAAACAGCTTCAAGAAGGCAAATCTAAGTGTCATTGGACTTAAAAAAGGAGTGAGAGGTAGGGATACAAAGTATATTCAAAGAAATGATAACAGAGAACATTCCAAATTTAGAGAAAAATATGACTATCCAGGTACAAAAAGGTCAAAGATCACAAAGCAGAGTCAACCAAAATAACACTATCCCAGGGCATTTAATAATCAAACTCTCAAATGTCAAGGACAAAGAGGATTCTACAAACAGCAAAAGCAAAACAAATAACATATAAATGAGCTACGATTTGGCAGTAGACTTCTCAGCAAGCTATGAGAGAGTATCATGGAATATTCAAAGTGCTAAAGGCAAAAAAATTTCTAACCAAGAATATAGTAGTGAGAAAAACTGCCTTTCAAACATGAAGGAGAAATAAAAACTCACAGACAAACAAAAGCTAAGAGACTTGATCATCATAACTGTCTTATAAGAAATGCTAGTGGGAGTCCTTCTATCTGAAAGAAAGGGATGTTAATATACAGCAAGAAATCATCTGAAAGTATAAAACTCACTGATAAAATTAAGTACAAAGACAAATTCAGAATATTCTAATACTGTAATCATGGTGTGTAACACTTGTATCTTTAGTCTGAAGACGAAAAGACACATCTATCAAAAATAATAACTATAACAATTTGTTATGAGATAGACAATATGGAAATATAGAAATTGATACAACAAAAAGCCTAAATATGGAGAGCAGTAGGAAATCAAAATGCAGGGCTTTATAGATTTTTCTTTGCTTCTTTCTATGCTTTTCTCTGCCACCAAACTTAAGTAGCTATTAGTTTAAAATAACTTGTTACAACTAAAAGATTTTCTTTGTAAGCCACACAGTAATCACAAAACATAGGCTTATAATAGAGAAAGTAAAAATAAAAAGCAAGGGATTCAAACATACTACCTTTGTGGTTAAGAAAATCATTTAACTCATTACTTGTTATTGGTCTATTCAAGTTTTCTATTTCTTCATGGATCAATTTTGGTAGATTTATGAGTCCAGAAATTTGTGGTTAAGAAAATCAGTTAACCACAAAGGAAGTGAAGAAGAAAGAAAAAGAGAAGTTATAAAATAACCAGAAAAAAAGTAACAAAATGGCATTAGTAAGTCCTTATCTATCAATAATGGTATTTAATGTAAATTGACTCAATTTTTAATTGAAAAACAAAGTGGCTGAATGAATTAAAAAATAAGACCCAAATTCATGCTGCCTGGAAGGAACATATTCATCTATAAGGACATGCATATATTGAGTGTGAAGGTATGAAAAAGGTATTTTATGCAAAGGGAAACCAAAAAAGAGCAAGAGTAGCTATACTTAGATAAAATAGATGGCAAGTCAAAAAACTAAAGAGATACAAAGGAACTTATTATATAATAATGAAGGGCTCAATTTATCAAGAGGGCATAACAATCATAAATATATATGTACCCAATATCAAAGTGCCCAAATATTTAAAGGAGATATTAATACAGCTAAAGGAAGAGAGAAAGAACAATACAATAATAGTGGGAGACTTCAACACTCCACAATCAGCAATGGATAGATCATCCAGACAGAAAATCAACAAAGAAACATTGGAATAAAACTACACTGCACACCAAATGGACCTACTTGACATCTTTACAAAAGATTGTATCCGGCTGCTGCAGAGTATACATACTTCTCATTAGTACCACGAACATTCTCTGGGATAGAGCATAGGTTATGCCACAAAACAAGTCTTGACAAATCCCAAAATATTTGAATCGTATAAGTATCTTTTCTGACTATAATGGAATAAAACCAGAAATCAAAGACAAAAGCAATATTAGAAATTGTATAAATAACATGGAAATTAAATGACATGATCCTGAACAACCAATGGGTCAACGAAGAAATTAAGAAGGAGATTAAAATATTTCTTGAAAAAAGGAAATATAAACAAAACACCCCAAATAAAACCTAAATATACAACAAAATCAGTTCCAATTTATAGCAGGAAATACCTATAAAAAAAGTAGAAAGACTTCAAATTAACAATCTGATGCACCTCAAAGAGCTAGAAAACAATGACAAATCAAACCCCAAATTAGCAGAAGGAAAGAAGGAATAAAGATCAGAACAGGAAAAAAAAAAAAAAAAAAGAGTGAAAAAACACACAAAGTATAAAATGAAAACTCTTTTTTTTGAAAAAATAAACTAAATTAACAATTTTTTCTTAGCTAGACTAAGAGAAAGGACAGAAGACTCAGATAAAAATCACAGGCAAAAAATGAGAGATTAAAACTGATACCACAGAAACACGAGGAATTATTAGAGACTATTATGAAGAAGAATACACAAAAAATGGGAAAACCTAGAAGAAGTACACAAATCTTTGGACACATAAATCTACCAAAATTGATCCATGAAGAAATAGAAAACTTGAACAGACCAATAACAAGCAATGAGTTGAAAGTAGTAAAAAAAAACAAAAAAAAAAAACAAAAAAAAAAACAAAGAAAAAAGGCTCCCATCGATGAAAAACTCAGGACCAAATGGATTCCCTGCTAAATTCTACCAAACATTTAAAGAAGACCTAATACCAATTCTAATCACACTATTTCAAAGAATTGAAGAGGAAGTACACTTCCAAACTCATTCTATGAGGCCAATTTTCTCTGATATCAAAATCAAAGACACAGCAGAAAAAGAAAACAAAGAGTCTCAACCAAATACTAGCAAACTGAACACAACAACACATTAAAAAGATCATTTACTGTGATCAAGTGGGATACATTCCTGGGATGCAAATATCATTCAACATATTCAAATCAGTGAACAGGATACATCTCATTAGCAGAATCATGGATATAAACTATATGCAGCATTTCAACAGATGCTAAAAAAAAAAAAAAAAAAAAAAAGAAAAAGAAAAAGAAAAAAAGCTGTCAACAAAATTCAGTATCCCTTACTGATAACAGTTCTCAACAAACTGGTTATGGAAGGAATATATCTCAAAATAACAAAGGGCATATATAACAAACCAACAGCTAACATCATCCTAAATGGAGAAATGTTAATAGCCTTTTTTCCTAAGATCTGGAACAAGACAAGAATGACCACTTTTATAACTTTTATTCATCATAGTACTAAAAGTTCTGCCCAGATCCATTAAATGAGACAAAGAAATAAAAGGCATCTAAATTAGGAAGAAGTAATACTGTCTTTGTGTGCAAATGACATGATCTTATATTTAAAGGAACCTAAAGGTTCAACCAAAATGTTGTTAGAACTTATAAATAAACTCAGTAATGTGGCAGGATACAAAATCAACATACAAAACTTAGTAGCATTTTCATATGCCAATAACCAACCATATGAAAAAAATCATGAAATAAATCCCATTTACAATAGCTACAAAATATATAAAATACCTAGAAATAAATTTAACTAAAGGAGTGAAATCTCTCTACAATGAAATTTATAAAACGCTACTAAAAAAATAGGACACAAGAAAAATGGTAAGACATTTAATGTCCATAGATTGGAAGAATTAATATTTTTATAAGGTCTGTACTACCCAAAGTCATTTACAAATTCAAAGTAATTCCTTCCAAAGTACCAATGACATTTTCTTGCTCCCTGGCCATCTTGGCAGGTGCTCTTGAGTGGGGCCTGTCCGGCACCTAAGGCGGGAACATGGGGGCCACAAAGAAGAGGAAAACATCACTGGAGTCAATTAACTCTATACTCCAACTCATTATGAAAAGTGGAAAATATAGGCCAATATCCCAGATGAACATAGATGCAAAGAGCCTCAACCAAATACTAGCAAACTGAACACAACAACACATTAAAAAGATGCTAGGGTACAAGCCAACTCTGAAGATGATCAGACAAGGCAAAGCAAAATTCATCATCCACTCTAGAAACTGCCTGACTTTGAAGAAATCTGAATTATAGTACCAAGTATTGTTGGCAAAAACTGGTATCTATCACTACAGAGGCAATAATACTGAATTGGGTACAGCATGTGGAATATACTACAGACAACACATACTGGCTATCATTAGGCTGGGTGATTCTATCATTAGAAGCATGCCAGAACATTATGGTGAAAAATAAACAATGCAAAATTTTTATTTAATAAAACTTGTCAGCGTTCATTTTTTGTTAAAAAAAGTACTAATGCCACTCTTCAGAGAAAATTTTTAAAAAATTCTAAAATTCCTATGGAATCACAAAAGATCCTGAATAATTAAAGCAATTGGAGCAAAGAGAATAAAGATAGCTTGGGGGCATCAAGCTATCTGACTTTAAAATATGCTGCAAAGTTATAGTAAACAAGACAGTGTGATAAAAATAGACATATAGACGAATGGAAGAGGAAAAATAACTCAGAAATAAATCCATACATCTACCGCCAACTCATTTTTAACAAATACACTGTGAAAGGACTTCAATAAATGGTGCTGCAGAAATTGGATATCCACACGTAGAAGAATAAAACTAGACCCCTATCTCTCACCATATACAAAACTAAAATCAAAATAGATTAAGACTTAAATGTAAGTCTTTAATCTATGAAACTACCAGAAGAAAGCATTGGGAAATACTTCAGGACATTAGTTCTGGCAAATACTTTGCATAAGACCTCAAAATACAGACAATACAAGCAAAACTAAACGAATGTGATTATATCAAACTAAACAGCTTCTGTAAAGCAAAGTAAATAATCAACAAAGTGAAGAGATAACCTGCAGAATGGGAGAAAATATTTGCTAACTACCCATCTGACAAGGGATTAATAACCAGAATACGTAAGGAACTAAAACAACTCAATAGCAAGAAAACACAGCAAAACAAACCAAAACAAAAAAGAAACCCACAAATAATTCAATTAATAATTGAACAAATGCTTTGAATAGGCATTTTTCAAAATAAGACATACAAATAGCCACCAGGTAAATAAAAAAATGTTTAACATCACTAATCATCAGGGAAATGCGAATCAAAACCACAACAAGATATTATCACACACCAGTTAAAATGGCTACTATCAAGACAGAAAATAATATGCTGACAAAGATGCAAAAAAAAAAAAAAAAAAAAAAAAAGAGGAAATGCTCATGCTCTGTTGGTGTGAATGTTAATTAATGCAGCAACTATATAAAATAGTACGAAGTTTCCCTTAAAACCTAAAAATACAACTACCACATGATCCAGCATTCCCACTGCTATTTCCCCTAAAGAAAGAAAATTAGTATATCAAAGAGATAATTGCACATCCATGTTTATTGCAACCCTATTCACAGTAACCAAGGTATTCAATCAACCATTATTTGATGAGTGGATAAAGAAAATGTGGTGTATATACACAATGGAATGTTACTCAGTCACAGGGCGGTGGGGAAACATAAAAACATGTCACAGTAACATTGGTGGAACTAGAGGACATTATGTTAAGTGAAATAAGCCAGCCACAGAATGACAAATATTGCATGTTTTCACTTATATATGGAAGCTAACAAAAAATTGATCTCTTGGATGTGGTGAGTCAAATGGTGGTTACCAGATACTGGGAATTGTAGCATTCCAATGGGATGAAGAGGGTACAAAAATACAGTTACATAGAAGGCACAAGTTCTATTGTTCAACAGCACAGAAGAGTGATGATAGTTAATAAGAACTTATTTTATATTTCAAAATAGCTAGAAGAGAATATTTAAAATGTACAACACAAAGAAATGATAAATGTTTGATATAATGAATATTCCAATTACTATTATTTGATAATTACATACTGTATGCATGTATCAAAATATCCCTTGTACCCCATAAATATGTACAACTATTACCTATCAATAAAATAGAGAAATAGAAAATATCTCAAGACAAATGAAACAAAAACACAATATGCCAAAATGCATGGGAAACAGAAAAAACAGGATTATGTAAGAAGTTCATAGCAATAAACATCTACATAAAAAGGAAAAATGTCTCAAATAAATAACCTAACTTTATACTTCAAGGAACTAGAAGAACAAAGAAGCTCACAGTTAGCAGAAGGAAGGAAATAATCAAGATTAAAGAAAATAGAAAAACAAAATAGAAAATAGAAAAACAATTAAAAAATAAAACTAAAGTTGGCTTCTTGAAAATCTCAACACAATTGAGATTCCCTTAGCTATTCTAAGAAAAATGAGGTAAGACTAAAATAACTAAAATCAGAAAAGAAAGAATAGTGCTACAGACATAAGAGACT
Source organism: Theropithecus gelada (assembly GCF_003255815.1). Taxonomy (NCBI): domain Eukaryota; kingdom Metazoa; phylum Chordata; class Mammalia; order Primates; family Cercopithecidae; genus Theropithecus; species Theropithecus gelada. The sequence goes on from NC_037676.1 coordinate 114,661,672, forward strand.
ACATTGAACAATTATATGATAACAAGCTGGATAATTTAGGAAAAAAAAGTGGATAAATTTATAGAAATATACAGGCTATCAAAACTAAATCATAAGAAATAGAAAGCCTGAACAGACTCATTACTAATAGGGCCACTTAAGCAGTATTTTAAAATCTCCCAACAAAGAAAAGCCCATGACCAGATGACTTCACTGGTGAATTCTACCAAACGTTTAAATAAGAATTAATTTCTATCCTTCTCAAACTCTTCCCACCCAACCCCACAAATTGAAACAAACAAAACCAAACCAAAAACAAACAAACAAAACATTTCCAAACTCATTTTGTAAAGGCAATATTCCCTGATACCAAAGCCAGAAAAATACACCACAAGAAAAAAGAAAAAAAAAAAAATTAGAGATCAATATTTCTGAAGAATATATGTGCGAAAATCCTCAACAAAATACTAGTAAACTAAATCCAACAACATATTAAAATGTTAAAAGGATCATACACAATGTCCAAGTCAGATTTATTCCTGGGACAGATGGATAGTTCAATATATAAAAATCAATTATTTTCATACACCATATTAACAGAATAATGGATTAAGATCACATGATCACATGATAATTTCAATAGATGCAGAAAAGGCATTTGACAAAATTAAATACATTTTCATGCTAAAAAAAAAATCCTCAATGCATTAGGAATAGAAGAAGAAAAATGTTTCAACACAATAAAGGCCATATATCAAAAACCCACAGCTAACATTGTACTGTTTGGGGAAAAAAAAAATAAAAAATAAAAAAATAATAAAACCTGAGAACTTTTCCTCCAAGATCAGGAATAAGTTAAGGATGCTTACTTCCCACTCCTATTGAGCATAGTACTGCTAGTCCTGGTTACAGCAGTTAAGGTAAGAAAAAGAAACAAAAGGCCTCCAAACTGGAAAAAAAAAATAGGTAAAATAGTATCTGTTGGCAGATGACACAATCTTTTATATAGAAAATCCTAAAGATTTGTTGAAAAAAATTGTTGGAACTAATAAATTCAATAAAATTTCAGGATACAAAATCAACATGCAAAAATCAATTGTGTTTCTACATACACTAACAATGAACTATCTAAAAAGGATACTCAGAAAACTATCTAATTTAAAATAATCTCTTAAAGAATAAAATACTCAGAAATAATTTAACTAAGGAGGTGACAGACTTGTATACTGAAAACTATAAAACATTAATGAAATAAATTAAAGATGCAAACAAATGGAAGAACAGCCTCTGTTCATGGATTATAAATAGAAAAAAAACATTTCTACAATTCACATGAACCCAAAAATAACCTGAATACCAAATCAATTTTGGAGAAGAATAACAAAACAGAAGGCATCAGATCTCCTGATTTCAAATATATATTACCAAAGTACAATAATCAAAACTGCGTGGTACTGGCATAAAGAGAGACATATAGAACAATGGAAGAGAATAGAGAGACCAGAAATAAATCTATGAAAGGGTAACAGGTCTGCACCTTAAGACAAGGAAACAAAAAGGTGTGGGAAGATGGGCAGGGGTACCAGGAATGCACAAAGGGGAGAGTATAGTTTCCCTGACAAACGGTATTTAGAAAATTGGATATCCACAAGCAAAAAATGAAATTAGATCCTTATCTTACAGTATACACAAAAATCAACTCAAAATGGATTAAAAGCTTAAACACCAGATCTTAAGCTGTAAAACTTCCAGAAGGAAAAAAAAAAAAGAGAGAGAAGAAAGCTTTATAACGTTGGTATTCACAATGATTTCATGGACATGACACCAAAGGCATAGATGACGAAAACAAAAATAAACGAGCAGGAATGCAACCAACTTAAAAGCTTCTGTACAATCAGCAAGGGTGAAATGGCAACCTATGGAAGGGGAGAAAATATTTTCAAGTCATACATGTAATAATAGATCAACATCCAAAATACGTAGGGAACCTCTACACCTCAATAGCAAATGACTGATATAAAACAGTCAAAGGTCTTGAATAGGCATTTCTACAAAAAAGGCATACAAATGGACAACAGGTATATGAAGAAATGGTTAACATCACTAATCATCAAAGAAATGCAAATTAAAATCTCAGTAATATATTACCTCGTACCTGTCAGGAGGGTTATTATTTATACAAAAGATGTTGGCAAGAATATGGAGAAATAGAAACTCTTACATGCTATTGGTGGGAATGCAAAATGGTGCAGCCACTATGGAAAATAGTATGAAGTTTCCTCAAAAAAAGTTAAAAATGGAACTATTTTACAATCCAATAATCCCATTTCTAGATATTTATCCTAAATAATTAAAATGAGGATCTTGAGGAGGTATTAGTACTCCTAAGTTCGTTGCAACATTATTCACAATAGCCAAGATGTTGAAAACAACTTAATTGTCTAATGACAGATTAAGAAAATATGGCAAAGACACACAATGAATACTATTTGGTCTTTAAAAGAAGGATTCTGCAATATTCAGCAACATGAGTGAACCTTGAGGACATTATGCTAAGTAAAATAAGATAGTCACAGAAATACAACTACTGCATGATTTCACTTATATGAGGTATCTAAAATAGTCAAATTAATAGAATCAGAGTGTGAAATGTTTTTTTTCCAGGGGCTTGGGGGAAATGGGATATAAGAGTTACTAATCAACTGGCATAGTGTTTCAATTTAGCAATATAAGTAAGCTTTAGGGACCTGCTATACAGAGTTGTACCTAGGCCAAAATTTTGCTTAAAAAGTAGATCTTGTGTTAATTGTTCTTATCACAGTAAAATAAATTGAAATAAAAATAATGTGGCTATTGAAAGTACTCTAAAATGATTAAAACATATTTAATATATCAGGTAGTTTAAAATGATGAAGATGTATTTAATGCATTATTATGGCTTCAAATAACCATTCAATTATAATTCATATTTGGCATATATTAATAAAACTGCCTTCTTCACTAGCCTATAAAATGTAAACATGATACACAAAATAATAGTGTTTCACTTAATTCAATATTTTACTAATTTCTGTTCACACAGCTATAAATGATCAGTGCATGATTTTCTCTCTTAAAGTTTTATCACTTACCTAAATAAGTTTTATTGAAATGGGATCATGGCTACTCCCTGCTTCTTAAAAAAAAAAAAATGTTTCTGGATGTATGAAATTCTTGGATTTACAAATAGTAATTTAAAAACTACTCTGGATCATTTTCTGCTATTTGTTTTGGTTTCGTTTCAACTTTCACAGGGATTGGTTTTCGTAGAATCCTTGCTGATCTCTGCTTGGGTGTTTCTTTACAGCACCTTCAGTAGAACTGACTTTCCTTTTGGACATCTTAGTGGATATCAGCTTTCTTAAGAAATAAATGTTCAGTACATACTTTTTCATTAAACATTTACTTTTAAAAATCTCATTGCTGCCATAAAGGTCTATTGCAAGATAATTAAAAAATGTTCATGATAAAGTAATTTGTTCCAAATTTACACAATAAAATAAACAGCATATATACAGCATGAGTATTCAGACTACATTTTGTAGGTCTGTAGATCAACTGCTCAGTCTGTATTTCTACACATACTTCAAGAAGACATGTTTCTCATATTTCCACCTAATCTTGCCAATTCATGGCCTGGCAGTCTTATGTATCATTCAAACCACAATACATACAGTAGCATAACTATCTGTTTATACAAAATATCAGGGCAACAATGTGAAATGCTCCTCCTAGCCAGGCACGGTGGCTCAGGCCTGTAATCCCAGCACTTTGGGGGGCTGAGGTGGGTGGATCACAAGGTCAGGAGATCGAGACTACCCTGGCTAACATGGTAAAACCCCGTCTCTACTAAAAATACAAAAAATTAGCTGGGCATGGGGGTACATGCCTGTAATCCCAGCTACTCAGGAGGCTGAGACAGGAGAATTGCTTGAACCTGGGAGGCATAGGTTGCAGTGAGCCAAGATCGTGCCACTGCACTCCAGCCTGGGTGACACAGCGAGATTCCATCTCAAAAAATAAATAATAAAAATAAATAAATAAATGCTCCTCCCACCACCATCTAGGGTCAGAATGGGTGACCTGTTCAGTCTAAGAATGTTTCATTTTATCTATAAGTGTCCTACATGCTATCCATGAAAGGTAAGTGTTAATTACCTAGCATCTGGAAAAAGTTGAGAAATAGATACAAGTTATTATGGCAAAAAAACACAACTACTTTTGCACCAACCTAATAGTATTTGTCTTTCAGATGTAACCATACATTATAATTACTGAGCACTGCAGACTTATGTCACAAAGCAGAGATCTAATAAATACACTGAGGCTTATTTTAATGAACCATTAATAGTCATATTTTGTTAAAAAGGGAAAATACAGGATAAATGTCAAAACAGTCAGAATGCCAGGACAACAGACATAAATGAGGACTGTCCTGAGCAAACCAGGGAAGAGCAGTACATATGTGGAAATAAGTAATTCTGTCTAGTAGTTCATTGCTACTAGAAGTAGCATTTAACCTAGGCCCTGGAAAATGACTAAAAATGTACAAATTTTGAATGTAGGCACAAGGGTTTCAGGAATATGGAAGAGAGTTTGCAAAGCAGTAGAAATGTGCAATGATATTGTCCTTTCAGAACAATTTAATTAGACCTCTGGATGTATATAAATGAATAGTGAGGAGTGAAGCTGGCAGGCAGGTTGGGGCATATTCTGGAGGCTTTAAATATTATGCCAAAGTTTTGAGTTTAGATCTGTGTGGCCATTAAATAATTTTCAACAGAGAAGTGATGTCTAATTTTGTATTTTGGAAAGATCAATCAGGCAGAAATGTGGAGAAAAGTTTGGTTGGAGGGATAAAGAAATGAGGGGCTAGTCGACTGTTGGAGCAGTGCAGGGAACAATAAGGATGAGAACAAAGGCAGGGGCACCAAGCAATCGGTTAAAGCTGGGGAACTTCAACCTCTCATGGCTAAGGGATCTATTTGCTTGAGATTTTTTCAGCAATATTAGCTATGGGCCTCAGCATTTTGTATTACCCAGCAGGGGAAGATTCTTAACAGAGAAGTCAAAGAGTGAAGAGCATAGAAAATGCTCTGTCAAAATCTACTATTCTGTGGGCAAATGACAGCATGATACCCAATGATATCCTCCCTGGGGAACTAAAGTGGAATGAGACAGGCAAATTAAAATGTAAGCAGAGGATATAGAAGCTGACTGCCGAGAAGTGAGGACAGCACATACGACAGCATGAAGTGGCAATGTTAGACTTAAGTAGCTCTGATTAAGCAAAAGTGCCTTGCAGACAATAACACCAAGAGATAAAGCAACAGACTCTACAAAGGATGAATGGATCATGAAATAAAAGTCATGAGGCTGCCGATAGTGGCTTGATGATTATAAAGTTGGTCTATGACCTACATTTCTGTTAAATTCACTTTGCACCAAGTTTGGGGAAATACGTATCACCTGTTATATTCATTGGTGAAGACTGTTCTGCTACTATTGCCTGATTTATTATTTTTAATTAATTATTTTGACTTTCAATGGACAGCTATTTGCTCAAAAGAAGAATGGAATTAAATTGTACTCATCGAGGAAAGGGGGCTCAAATAAAATCTGACAATTAAAATGACAATACTTCCTGATTGTGTAGGAGCATCCTGGTTTGTGCCTATTGCTGAGCTTAGTTTTTATTAGCACTTGCTTTTGATCTCTGAAATACCTTAAGTCTGGATAGTAAATTATATTATTACCCTGTACAAAATTTTTGTTCTATATAGACATTTAAAGAGACAAAGGTGTTCATGATATTAATATATTTGGGGGAGCAAAGGCATCATAATAAAAATACCACTACCAGCCTGGCCAACATAGTGAGACCTCATCTCCACACACACAAAAAAATAAAAATTAGTGAAGCGTGGTGCACACCTGTAGTTCTAGCTACACAGGGGGCTGAGGTAAGAAGATCGCTTGAGCTCAGGAGGTTGAGGTTGCAGTGAGCTGTGATTGTGCCACTGCACTGCACCCTGGCTGATAGAGCAAGACCTTGTCTCAAACAAAAACAAACAAACAAACAAACAAAAAACAACCAAAAAACTTCTAGAACAATGAATTGCTACATTGTTTATACTGATCTTCATTTGGAGAAAAAGAAATACAACCAGTGGAAAGACTCTTTCGCATGAGCTAGAATAGTAAGAAAATACTTTACTGAAAAGGGATCTTGGCACAGAACCTGGAAGGATGAGCAGAATTTAAGCACAAGGGAGCAGAAGTAACACTAAAGCAAAAAGAAGGTTTGGTGATGGAAAGCAGCAGAGAGACAGAGAGAGAGACAGTTTGTGTGTGGGGGTGTGTGTGTGTGTATGAAATTAAGAGTTGCTTGAGTTAATGAAAACATGAGTTTGAGAATTAATTGGTGATAAATATGTTTAATACCTGGTTCTTAATAGACTCTCCTAGGCTGAATGAGTGAAATGGATGAACATATGAGCTAGTGGATAGGATGAAATAGATTTATCTAGGGAAGAAGAATGTAGGTAAGGCACTGAAGTGGCAAACATGAACCCATGAGCCAAGTTTGACCCACAGTAGTTGTTTAGTGGCCTATAGTCCATTTACATTCTCTTTAATATTACTTGTATACTTTAGAAACTAGACGACTTTAGATAAAATTTCTTATTTGAAATTCCACTTTAAAAATTTCCTGTCTTCCTACAGGGCAAAATGCCTACAGCCAGAGAGGGCATCTGTCCATTTCAAATGGGCATGTATGTACTCCAGCTTTCCCTCATTTCTTCTCACTTTTTCACTTATATTTCATCTCCTTTTTCAGATTGGTACCTTTGATGTGGTGCTGGGAATGATAATCCGGAAACCAAACTGATTAAAATGTAGAACTCCATTGCGACTAATAATATATAACTGAAAACTTTCTATTCCCTCTGGCATAATTAATGCATGTATCTAGAATAATAATACTGTAATAATAACTGCTAAGCATTTAGTATGTACAAAGCATGATATTAATCTCCTTTCAGACATATGAGTTTGAGTTATCACTCCAGGCATCTGCTAGTTGTATGATCTTGAACAAATTAACTGACTTTCTGAACATTAACGTATTTCTTTGGGCAATGAGAATGATAACCATATCTTATATGGCTTTTGTGAGAATTAAATGAGATTATGTATATAAAGCATTTAACTTAATTCTTGGCACCCATCGAGACTTCATTCATGAAAAGAATATTTTCCCATTTGAAATCTGAACACTTGAAAAGCTATGTAAGCATATATTCTGGAAAAGATCTCTAACCAAGAGGCTAATTTTTCATTCACAATATAGTAATCATCAATGTAACTTTATTTCAATAGGTTGGTTTTAAGGCTCAGATCAAATTTCTATCCATCTTAAAAGAATCTTACGAAGGTAGAGTTATTAAAGTTCTAGTATGAAATATATTGTTTCCATAACTTTAATGTGCCCTACAAATATAATCAATATAAAAATGTACTGCTAATTTCACAGATTATCTACAATAAAAATTCCCAGAAATGCATGTGAAATAGCATGTTTCCACTTAACCAGATAAGATTGAGTGCAAAGTGTAAATTGCATTTGTAAACACTGAGCCTGAGACACCTTTTCATATTACTGTATGCAGATATTTAATCGCAATAACAATTTAAGTGGAAAACACTATGTATTACTGATCTAAAGTAAAAGTAGGAATTGTTTGTTGCTAAACTAAAATAGAAATAACTAAAATTAAACCACTCTCTGACAAATTGTTCCCACTTAAAAAAATATAAACAGTAGAGATTAGAATATACAAATATGAAGAATATTTTATTGGTAAATATTTTCTAATTGGGAGAAATTTATATTCACCTATTATATGATTATTTTCTTACTTTAGTCCCTTTTCTCAAAATACGTATTTAAAGTGCAAATTTAAAGATATTAACTTTTCAGTTTATACCTCCCTTTCACATGAGCTTGGGTCATACAGTACAAAATAATTCATTTGTGTTAATAGGCCAAATAATTGTTTTCCATAAACAAAAAGTCAGCCAAGAGAATTGTTTGACTGTATAATTGTTTACCTAAAATGGTATATTTTGTTGGCACTGGTTTCAAAAGTCCTTCATGCTTTTTAAAATTATTTGTATTATTTATTTTCAAGACATTTCAATGTTACATTTATTTATGTAAAAATAATAGTTCATTAGGTACCAGCTATCTACTCAATACCAAATACTGTGCACACATGATTCTGTTACATTTAATAACTTATTTATGAGATGAGAATTGTTATTCCTATGTCAATTAGAAAACCCAGTATCGGGTCACTAGGTAAGGTGCCGAAAATTAGCAGTTAGTAAGGAGCCAGAATTTGAATTCTGACACATTTGAAGAGTACTGGTTTGCACTCTCATAGTTGATCATAGAAACGTTGATACATTTCTGTTAATAGGACTTTTTAAGACTATACAGATAAAAAATCTATTAGATAATTTTCTCAAAGAGATAATGTGTATTAAAAAGTTAAAATAATATTTTAAAATTTTAAGATCGTATTCATTTTATCCATCAACTAAACTAACATTTCTTTTACAGAACACATGTATTTAGTCACTTAGCAGTGCCATGAGAAGAAAAAAATTAACAAGACAAGAACACTGGTAATTACTTACAAGGAATGCTATTTCATTGTCATATTATTGTTATAGAAAATCTTTAATTTAAAAGCTGTATGAAATATTTTGTCAAAGATATCTGCGAATATATAATTAAGATATTTAAAGAATAAAATAACAGTAAAAATGTAGGGTTGTATTTTTTTTGTAATAGCAAGTATTCATTTCCTTCCTCATCTGCGAAACTTCATATTTTAAAACTTTCACTTTTACAGTATTTCCAGATTATAAGCTTTTGTGATGTAATTTTTTTAGCTGAGTAATTTTAACACCACTTTTACTTTAAGAATAAATGGTTTTACAAGTGGAGAGAAGTTTCAATAATTAATATTCAGAGTTAATTGTATTACCTTTTTCCCATGTATATTTTACCTTTGCTGCAGAGATACAGGAACAGCAGAAGCATAAATATTTAAAATTATTAAAATTTTAAAGTTAAAAATTTGAACAGTCAAGTTAACATGACTATTTACATCACCTTCCTATTTTGCAGTAAGAAACGTTTTGAAAGAACTTACTTGAAAACTGAATTGCAAATCCAGATTTGCTAATATAAAAATCCGTGTCAAACTGGATGGTTACTATGTTGAGGGTGCTATGAATTCCTTCAGGAATAAGAGATCCACTAATTTCCTTTAAAAGCATCTCATTTTCTGGTGGACCATCCCAGACTCGGAGTATATCATGTGATGCTTCCGTATCAAAAGCAAGAAACTGCAAGCTGTGGGAGAACCATATTTCTCTGTTTACTTTAAACAAGGATTCAATTTTAAATAAAAAATAGAGCAAATGTGCATTGTGCCTTTTATTAGATATTCTTTTTTGCTATGTGATAAAAATGAATTATGTAAACAGCATATATTCTTAATATATTTTTCTTGAGAAGTATACTTTGTTTCTTTAAAATATTATTAAATACACCATTACATCACCTTTGCAAATTGTAGAAACTTCAGGCGTACATTCTTTCTTGTGTTCACGAATTTAACTGGGGCAACAGCAGGGGACATTTATAGACAATCTTCTACATGTTAGGCACTGTGCAAAATGCATTACATATATTTTGTTTAATTGTTATAATGACCCAATGAAGTAGGAATAATTTTTATCTCGATTTTACAAATATGGCAAATGGAGTTTAGATAAATGAAATAATTGCCCAAAGAGTGGCATAATCACAAATTGATCTCAAGTTATCTGATTCTACAGTGCACACTTTTATCACAGTTCTATGTTAAATCTATTGTGTTTTATGTTTAATCTAGACAAAATTAGAATCGGGTACTTTTTGTGCTTGGTGCAAAATTTAGAAATCTAATTATATCAACATGCTCAACTCTACATACAATACATTTATGTTTGATACATGAATCATTACAGCTTTAAATTTGGGCTGCAATTTAATATCAAGCAATGTTTAATTTTTAGAAACTGCAGAATTCTCTTGAATTTATTACTTCAAGTTTAATAATTCTAATATTTATATAAAGCAAGGCATGACTTAGACTAAAGAAAAATAAACTGAGGATGATACAGTGTAGTATGTTTTGAGTTTGCACATTGCCTTGCAAAAGTAATGTACCAACTCATCCATCAATGCATAGGAGTGTACCACCTAGAAGCTTGTCTGAAGTTCCATTTTATATAAATAGAATTTATATTACTACTTTATGTAAGTGTAATTCTCAATTTTTAAAGTTATTGTTTGTTATTGAAAACACACTAAGTAGCTCATATGTCAAGGATGATTCTAGCCAAAGCTGCATAGCAAGGCTGGGACTGAGAGCCTGTGATAGCTATGAAAGTCAGACTGGTGTTGATTTCAGTTACTTATATCTAAAAGGCAGCAGCAATGTGAAGAACTCTGCAGAAAAGGGAAATCTAACATGATTACAGGGGCAGAGAGCAGGTGTTTCACAAATGTGTTTAGGGACAAGGACAACAGGAAATGGTATTCAGTCCCCTTCTATTCTTATTTCTCCTAATTGTTAATGAGGTTGCACTAGGGTAATAATCTGCATAACTCTGTATATCAGTCAAAATGGGCCAGGAGTAGTGGCTCACACCTGTAATCCTAGCACTCTGGGAGGCAGGGGAATTGCTTGAGCTCAACATTCTGAGATCAGCCTGGTCAACATAGTAAGATCTCGTTTCTACAAAATACTTAAAAATTAGCCTAGCCTGGTAGCACATGACTGTATTCCCACCTACTGGGGAGGCTGGGGTGGGAAGATGATTTGAGCTAGGAGGAGGAGGTTGCAGTGAGCTACTGCCTTACAGTCTGGGTGACAGAGAGAGATTCTGCCTCAAGAAAAAAAAAAAAAATGAAACAAATGGATATTAATTTTATATAGGGGTTGGTCAGGTACTTCAGATGCCCTAGTAATGTTGAGAAAATGTAATTCATTTACCTGACAATATTTCCAGGATCTACCTCAATCATCCACATGCAACGCAGATTATTGTCATATGGAAAAGGATAGCCAGGAGATAAGATTCTTCCTGATGATTCTCCTTTAAAACGACCTCCACATTCAGCTGATAAAAAATAATAAAAATTTAAGCCACAATTTAATGCCAATCTTTTCAAAACAATTACAAATTTCTCATGAGTGTACAAAAGAATACTAATTTCCTTTCTTTAAAGTATATATTTGTATAAACTTTTAAAGTATTAATTGAAGCAAGAATATATAATGCAATCAAGTAATAATAGAGTCTCAAGTTAGATCACAGAAAAGACAATAAAACAGAAACCTACTTATACAATTAAAAAAAAGACACACTCAAAACTTCTGAGATAGGATTCCAAACATTTTAAGATGTGTTGTTAAATAACGATAATTTTAAAAGGGAAACAGATGGCAAGTCGCTCACTGCTAGCGAATTGCAGGCTGAATTATTCACCATCTTTCTACCCCACCTTTGAGAAAAACTAATCTTTACTGCAGTCCCTCAGGCCTTCTAAATTTCATTGTCCTTTTATTTCCCCTTTAAATCATTTTAAACCCTTTCCCTTTTACTCTCCCAAAAGTCAAAGTGACATTTTTTATTAGATTCCTTACTTTAGTAAAATCTAGTTAGGTTTTGATTTAATATGGTCTCTAATTTTTATAAAAATTATGAAACTAAGAACGTAAGTATTATCATGCAATATAATTAAAATTTTATATTTTAGGGGATTCCTTCTCCATTTTAATACTATTTAATACTATTGTGATAACTAGAGTGATTTTACATCAGTGAACAACCTAGAAAGAGTCTCTGTACTAGAAAAGAGAGAACTAAGTATTTTGGTTAGCATATTGCTCTACATCTTTAAACCCTAGAAAAAAGGAAAACACTGTGGAATGCTTTATACATTTGAATCTTTGGTGATACTTCTTGTTATTAGGCACTTGTGTATGAGAAACCTCCCCTTATGGCCTTCCCAGCTCCGTTTGTCAGAGTTTTTAACACAAGTTACTCCATTTTGATTCTGACAACTTTCCTATTATCTTAGATTAAATAACTGAATTAAACTTTTTATTTTTGGTAATGATTATTATTAATATTATTAGACCAAAGAAGGTCAAAGCAGGAAAATTTTAGCATTTGAAAGAGACCTAATAACACTAGAATCTAATGGCTCAAATTTGTAGGCTGCATATATGTTAACTTGTTTCAAAAATTTTAGATACTATATTGCACCACACTGTGATGGATAGTTTTATGTGTCAACTTGACTGGGCTATTAGCGCCAGTTACTTAATTAAATACTTATCTAGGTATGAAGCTATTTTATAGATATGGATAACATCTACACTCAGTTGACTTGTAGGCCTCATTCAATAAATTTGAAGACCTTAAGAGCACAATTAAGTTTCCTGGGGGGTGGAAAAAAAGAAATTCTTTCTCAAAGTTTCAGCAACTCTGGCCTCAGTTTCTAAGCTATTAACTTGCCCTATGGATTTTGGACTTATCAACCCCCCACCATTGCATGATTCAGTTCCTTAAATTAAATAAAACTCTATAGATAGATAGATGGATAGGGAAGATGGAGAGAGAGAAAAAAAGAGAGAGACAGAGACAGAGAGAAAGAGAGATATCCTATTGGTGCTGTTTCTCTGGAGAACCCTGACTGATATACCCATGGAGGGCTAAGGGAATATTATCTTTTATTGCAACATTAATTTAATCTAATTCATAATAACACCCTCGGGAGATTTTTAAATTAAAAAGATATTAGTATTTAAGATGTTATCACCATTTATGGTTTTTCATTTTTTTTCTAACAAAAATCCTGTTGGACAATCTGTAAACATAATTGTATTAATTCACTTTTCATCATTTATTTATGATTTATCACTGTTTGGGACATACATTTAATTTAAGAACAGAGTTGATACTTGTTCTTCTAGATTAATTTATAGTCAATTGTAGTATTTTGTACTATATTGCATCCTGAACTTAAATATAGCTGTTTCCCCCCAAATTTCTTTGTTGTAAAATATTGCTTGGCATTTTGACCTCAAAAGAGCCAGTGTCATATGCTGTAGTACTGGAGTTCATATTCTGAGTAAAACTTATGTTTGCAGAATAAAATGAAATACGGTGTTTAAAGAAGAGATACAGGTTAAATCCTTCCAGCTATGGTGCATCAAAAACTAATTTTTGTTTGATCAACGAATTAGCTTCAGAAACATAATTACCTACAAATAATCCAAATAATTAAGAAAAGTTTCCTTATTTGACTGAGGCTAAGACATAGTTGTAGTAGATATTTAAGGTTAATGAGCACAGGATATTATAACCATAGGCCAAGTGTTAAAGCTATTAATCACTGCCAGTAGAGAACACCATCTAAAATAGAATTTCATCTTCGGTTATCATCAAATTATTCAGTATCACTCAACATATGTCCAACTGTTTATAGCTGCTAAATTTATTTGATCATCTATCATTAGAATTTTATTTAAAAAGATAGATTACCCTACCCATGAAATCTTGCACAATATCAAGTCAAAATGTTTTGATTTTGAGTATTCGTAAACATAAAATGCATTGATTTGTTGCAAACATAATTAAAACCTTCTGGTCTCAGACTAAATGTCCTTCCATTTGTATAAAATCTTTCCAAAAAGTAGAGAATGTCTTCAACTTGATTCAACACATGTAAATATATATATATACATTTAATGTATTTGTGGTTTTAATTTTAAAAATAGCATAGCCAGTCAATATTTATATGTTTATGGTATTGTGCTATTAAACTCTTAATGCTTTTCTGAACATATTTCATAATCACATCAGAGAGAATTAATCAGTAGTACATTTTTCTCATAACCAGTGACAATGGGCTGATTATTGATCATATTCCAGGTTTTGGCAATTTAATTTGATTATTATTTTAGGTATCGCCCTCACAATCTGTCCAAAATTCAGATGCCGTCTGAAAGAAAGAACTGTGATTGCATTTTAGTTAAATAAAAACACGTTTGTTTTCTGCATGAATCAATGTTTTAATAAACCAACAGAGGTCTCATAGCATCAAAAGCACTACACAATTAGTTACAAGGCCTATAATAACTAGAATTTCGTATTTTCTATTTGTATTCTAGCAAGTTTTATGGCAATTCCTATGTTGACCATATCAAAAAAAAATGATAGAAATATTCTACTTTTGTCAAAAGGTTCAGGTCTTAAAAGGTAAGTCAAATTGCACATTAAATATGTGCGGTTTTTTGTATATCAATTATACCTCAATACAACTGCTAAAAATAAAAGATTTGAGTCAATTTTATCCATGTAGGCATGACACAGAATGGATTTCTGCCTCTATAAATGCCATCAAAAAAGAAAAGCTGAAGAATCACTGCATATTTGTTCCCTGCTGGAGAGTTAGTGTTTTGCTACAAAGTTGTTTTCCTTTGTTGTCCTAGTATTCCAATCTCACACCTATTTGGTCTTTGGAGCAGAAAAGAAAAAAGAGAAAAAGAGAGGTCTCTATCCACACCTGTCAATATTTGTCTATCTACCTTCCTGCCTACCCATCTATGCATTAACTAATCTGCAAGATGGTAGGAATAAAACGGTATCCCAGCTATGTAAAGAAGACAAAAAATGATCGTTCTTTAGCTTCATAAAGGCAATATATCTTATGTTACTCTCACATTCCTTTTCCTATTGAAATTGGTTGTTATGCTGTACATGCATGAGAAAAGAGAATAGGTTACTGTTTTCTCTAATCCACCTTGATTCCACAATGTGTAATACTTTTGTAAATTAAAAATCTGGCCAATGCAATTCAATAAATGTGAGTGATTAAAATTCTTAACATTTTAGTAACGAGTTCAATTTTATGTCAAGGTAGCAGAAATAAAGTGACTTCGAAGAGACCATATTGTCCCCCACAAACTATAAGATTATGGGAGGAATAATGAATAAAGTTATGAAAAGTATCTTTTCATTTTCCATTAATTTTCTTTTGACAAATTGAAGCTATGAGTTCATTAATTTCCTTATATAAAGTGTTAGTTGTAGGAGAACAGAGAGAATTTCTTAAAAATGCAAAGAATTTGATAAAGTTTTCACAGAAATATTCAGTGAAAATCTATGAGAGTATCCTACCAATACAGGAAGGCAGAGGATAGTCCCATGCCCTTCTCTCCCCTGTCATGCACTTGAGAAGGCTACTTCCGTGGAGAGTGTAGCCTGGATTGCATCCGTAAATGATGGTGCTACCAGCAAAGTGGCCTTGGTCACTGATCTTGTATCCAAATTGTGGAATGCCAGGATCTTCACAGTGTGAGAGTTCAAAACCTGGGAGAAAAATATAAATTGATTAAAGGCAAAATTTAGGAGGAGAATTTAAATCTATACAAATCATTCCTTTCCTTTATTATTTTTGATGATTACATACTTATTCCTAGTCATATTACCTATCATACAACAACCACGCAGACCTTTTTTTCTTGAAAATTAAAATTTGTTGTGTTTTTGAAGTTTATCAGTGATACCCCATAGTCTATATAATTACATGGCTTGTGGTATTAAGCTTCCTGTTTGTTTCAAGTGATTTAGAATTGATAGTAGATTCTGAGTGATACTGTGATATAAGAAGAAGTGTATATTTGTCCTTTATCCTTGATTCCTGGCACAGAGCTCCTAAAACTCTTGGAATTTCTTGAGTGATAAGGGTGAGAGTACAGTTTTTGCTATTTATAATAAGTCATCCATACCTGAGTTTCTAAAATGAAGTTCTTCCTGGAGGATGGGGGCTGATCGCCAGAGAAACCCATCATATGATTAGAAGGTTGTGTTGGAACTTTTCATAGCCAGGTCATATACATACATCTCCATGGAGGGGAGAAGAACTGAAGGTTGAGTCAATTACTGAGGATCAATGATTTAATCAATTATGCCTATGTAATAAGATATCCGTAACAATCTTAGACAGAGGGGTTCTAAGAGTTTTCAGATTCATGAACACCTCCACGTGCTAGAAGGGTGATATACCCCAAATCCCCACTCCATGGGGACAGAAGCTCCTGCACTTGGGATACTTCTGGACCTCAGCTATGTACCTCTTCCTTTGGTAGCTCTCCGTTTGTATCCTTTATAATAAACCAATAAAGGTAAGTAAATGTTTCTCTGAGTTTTGTGAGTATTCTAGCAAATTACCATACTCAAGGAGGAAGTTATGGGAATCCCCAATTTGTAGCTGATCAGTCAGAAATACAAGAGGCCCAGCTTTTCAGTTAGCATCTGAAGTGTTGACATTCTTGTGGGATTGAGACCCTAAACTGTGGGGTCTACGCTAACTGCAAGTAGTGTTAGAATTGAATTGAATTACCAGACATCAAGTTGGTTTCAAGGGTTGGCTCTCAGAATAATACACCCCAAAGTATGCACTTTGGCATGTTGAGTGCTTTGAACGAAAAGAGATTAGAAGACCTCAGAAGCAATGTCTCTGACCTTCTGCACTCCTGCCCCTTGCCCCTTTCTCTCTCCCAAAGCTAGTCATACAAGCCAGAATTCTTCTTCTCCAAGGTGAATCATAAAAACTAGAAAACTTCTCCACCAAAGTGAACCACAGAACCTAGAAAGGTCACTTTCTTCCTTCTCTCTAGAAAACCCTCATTCCATAGGGATCCTCTCCCATACCCTGGAAAGGAAAGCTACATAAAGAGGTCAAGAAGAATTTGAATAAATAGGCTTACTGGGTTTCCCCTTCTCAATCTATTACTGACAGATTATATCTTTTACGACCAGTTACATTTCTATATAGCTGTCCATTCATCACTGAACCACAGCATACAAACAGACAGTTTTACAGGGTTCTTTAGGTCTTTATTTCTAAAGGCTCCCATGTCATAGAAAACCACGATTCAATAAATTTGTTATGCTTTTGTCTTGTTAACTTATCTGTTGTTATAGGAATATCAGCATGACACGTATGAGGGTGACCAAAGGCATCACAGCTTTCTATCCCTATACCAGAGAGTTGGATAATTGGTTAGTGTGAGGAAGAAACATACATATATGGTGTCAGAAGGGTTGTGAGCAGAGAATTGGGTTTTGCATCACTGATCAAATAACTACTAAGATCATACCATCAAAATTTTAAAATTAAGACAAAATATGTGAAATAATAACTAGTCAAGTAATAAATATGTCAATTGCAAATATAACCAGACTGCTTCAGTTGTATAACCTTAGAAGAAAGTGAATACTCTCATATTTAAAATATACTTTATTGAGCTAATATACTAATCAGCTTGATGAACTCTAAATTTTTACATTCTACTTTCTCCAGAAAAAGCATAATTCTTAGAAATTCTCACAGGAAAAAAATAGAAAAAAATAGAGGCTTCCCACATGTTGTCATTCTGAGATGTAGAGATAATATTTTTGTGTTTCTACAGGGTTAGGGCTTTCTGAATGAATTTGCTAAAAACTGAGATCCTGGGCTAACAGCAACACTTGAGAAGTTAATTTACAACTGTATGAATAGTGAGAAAACTCCAGAGAAATTTACTTAACTGTGAGGAAGGTTTATGTTTACATTTCAATGAAGAATGAGGCCCAGAAATTTACAGAAATCTCTAGGTTATAAAAGTTGGAGATATGGGAGATTAATATGTCCCTTAGATAGGTACATTTACATTACAAAAGGTTAGAGTAAAAATGCCTGATCCTTTCCATATAGTCTCCAAGGAGCATACTTTTTTCTCCCACCTTCCAGGAGAGGAGAGGGAGAAAGCAGCAGAATAAACTCATTTACTTTTCTTCCTTTGTCTATGAAGTCCCTAGCCACTTCTGTAGATTTTTTCATTAGGTATTCATCGTGTTGCCACAGGAGTAAGGACTGGGTAAAAGGAGAGCTGACACAGACATCATCATCATCATTATATTACTTAATAAGGATCTACCTTCATCCTGAATATCTCATTTGCATATTCAAGGTAAAATTAATAAAGGTGAATGCTAAAAACCCCAACAGTCACAACACAACATGATTAAGATTCTGAAGGAACTAGAAAAGGACACTTCAAAAGATAAACCAAACCCGGTATGAATAAATCATAATCTAAGCTGCTCTAGCTATATAGTTTCTTCTGTTTTTAATATTTTACAAAATATAAAAATGCAGGGTAAATGATGTCATAAATGCACCAAGGACAATTAGGTGAAAACTTATATCAGTTACAACTTCTGAGATTAGAAAACCTTTAAGAATATTCTAGATAGTTTTATGAATGAGGAAAATCACTTAAGACAAAAATGTGGGACAAAAAAATTTTCTTGTGTCCTAAATTATATGGTGATCAAAAAGGGATCTACATCACTTTTATAGACATAGATTCTTGACCAAATTAATCTAGATTTGAATTAGAAAGCAAAACAGTGTATATTAGCTCACTTGTGTTAAATCACTAATTTGCATCATTGACTTTCTAGATTGTCACAACATAAAGTCACAAGAATTTGTATAGTTCTAAGAACTAAGTTTATCCTATTATTTCTGTGATTTGAGAGAAACATTATCTCTCAGAGAACATTAGGAGTCTTTCCTAGTCTCTGTTAAGGGGTCTTAGTCACTTCCTCCTCTGTTAAACCATAGAATTATTTGTACATTTGAATTCATTTGCAATGATTTGTTTATTTTCCTTGTTTTCGTATAGTTGAAATTCTTTCCTTTTTTTCCCCTCCCTCTCACAGTACCTATGTAGCACAAATCCTGGCACAGGTTAGATGTTCAGTAATGCTCAATAATGTTCATTAGTGAATGTGGATTCTTAGACACAATTATTTCTAGGACACAACTGAAAAATAAAGCAATGCTGATAAGAAACTGGAATTTGAGAGACAATTTTTAAAAACAATTTCAAGAATTTCCTGAATGTCTCAATTTATGACAGCCGCATCTGGGTGAACATGCAAATCGCTTCAGAGACATAGCCATAAAGAGGTTAGCAGTCATTAACTGAAATCATGACATATATAATCAAATGTAAAGAAAAACTAGTCAACCAGGTCAATCTCTCAAACACAGAAGAAACAGCAGAAGTAGTAACTTTAAAATTTCAGGACATATTACTTTGCATGGATCTGCATACTTAATATTACATTTAAAATGTCTTTGCTTAAAAATTACAAGTTTGCATTTCTTCTAGCAGACATAATATTCAGTTTATCATTCAAGATGCAATGTATTTTGAGTTTTACCATATATCATTTCTCAAAATAAAAATGGAAATTAAGCTCTGTTTTCAAGGTTTATTGCCAAATTCATCCTTCCTTAAATCTTGAATTTTCTGTAAATGTGGTTGTGAATTGCTGGTGATGAGGTAAAATGAATATATTCTTTGAACATTAAGATAATTTATAATATTTTGCATTATAGCTGAAAATGCACATGAACAATAGTATCTAAGCTACAAAGCACAACATAATTTAGTTCAAATTGGTGGAATTATTGTTGCTTATTCATAAATATGCAGAAATGTCTTATCTTTATGGAAACATTCAGCTGCTAGTCTTTTCATTGAAAAGCTCAAATACTTGAAACTGACAATTAAATAAAGATGTGTATGAAAAATCATATATGTTATAAATATTCACCACTGCTTGTGAAATTTTATACTCTGATGAAATGAAAATTTCTAGAACACAAATGAACTGATAATCCTCATTACCTAGATCTTTTTTATTTTCTGAATACCTTAAACTGAGATTTCATTCCTTTCCTGCCACCATGTAGCATATGTCTCCAAAGATATCTAATTTATTTGTAAGTTATTATTTGAAATCTACAAAAAAGGATAACAACAAATTCATCTACTAGCTCTATCAGATTCTATTTTTGTATCATAGTTGTGTCAGATTCATATCAATGTTAATTCAGATTAATATTCAGATTATCATTAATATTAATTCATTTTCACATTATTATTACAAAAGAAGTTAAAGATTCTTTTGTATTCTTCCCCAGTCTCTTTCTGTTTTTTCCCCACTGACAGCTAGCAAATATTCTAATTGAGTTTATTATTCTTGCACATATATTTTTATTACATATCTATACATCGATGAGCAACATACAGTGTTTTGCAAATGTTCACACATTTTATAAATAATATAATGGTTTTAAAAATTCTGTGGCTTCATATTTATTGCTCGATACTGCATTTTATCTTTATAATTATATACCCATGCATGCACACGCATGCACGCACACACATGCACACACATTTTATTTATTTTAACTACTCTGTGGTATTCCATTGGTGACATATTCCCAAACTAATTTATTTTGCAGCATTTATATTCCTTCCAATTTTTTACTGCTATGAAAATGCTATACTTTTATGTCTCCTTTTGCACATGTACAAGTGTTTTTATAGGGCATGCACCATTTAAAGACCTGAAGTTCATTTTGTCCTCAAGATTCAACCAAAATCTCCTAATCCATTAGTTAACTTCTGTCTGGGCTTACTAAAAGATACTTAGTAAAATTTTAACCTCAATATAATTTCTTTAAATTTGTTTATGAATAACTATGTGTTCACATAGAGTAATGTCATACCTTACTAGCAAAACACTACCAGTAATACAAATAATTTACATCATTTAAAAATAAAAGTGACATGTGAAAATTCATTTTTAAATGTAATAAAATATATTTTATGTAACTTAAAAAGACTTTTACTTGCTCTTTTTAAAAAATTCAGTTAAAATATAAATATATATTTTATAAGTTAAATTTCAGAGAATTTAATGGTCAATGAAGATATGTTAGTTTTACGCGTCAATAGTAAAGACTTCCAAATTGCTATATAAAAAAGAAATAGATTGTTAAAAAGGAAATTGGGAAAGTATGTTAGCTAAATACGTTAGAGAAATATGCTTGCCGAAACCATATATGTTAATAAAAGTTGATATAATGCAAGGAGACAAATGAATATTACATTATTCTGCAATAATTTTAATCTCTATAGCATTGTTGGTGAACTAAATTCACAATATTAGGCAAAATAATTTTTGGGAACTATATTTAATATTTGGTGATTAAATTCCATTTTGGCCATAAGTCTTGCAAGAAAATATCCTATTTTAAAATTCTTTATATTTAAATGAAGAGGTATTTAAAGCAGAATGTCAACTTTACCACCTCAAAATTCACAAACAGGAAATACTTCAAGATAACAAACAACAGCTGCAATAATCCTTTGTGATTGAGACATAATAAAGAATATTAAGGGAATAAAGAAAAAAATGCTGAAGAACAGTTACACTTTTTTCTCATTAATAGAACTAATAAAAACATATTTAATACACCATGTATTTCTCACTAATCAAACTATTAAAAAATCAAACTTTGAAGCTACAACTTTAGAAGAATGCTTTAAGAAAACAATCCCTTCTAGTTTTCAGTTTATGGAAGTTAAGTATTTAAGCAAAAAAGCTTGTGGAAATTATTACTATGCATTTCTGATTGCTTTCAGGAGTTAAGATAAAAGATTCTTTTTTTAAAAAACTGTGGATGCTTTTAGTACTACACATAAAGTTCTTACTAGAAAATATGTTACTGACAGACTGTCCTAAATTTTAATATGTTAAACATAAACTAGTAAGTAATATTAAATGTGCTAAGTTTGTGTCTTGTACATCATATATTTGTACCACATTCTAGGTTGGTGATGTTCATCTTTGACTGCATATTAAGTTGGTCAAAATCAATCAGCATTTGGCATTTGGCCTAAATCTATAGTTGATGTAATCTAAATATATCCAGAAATTGAATTTTATTAGATATTGCCAAATTACTCTTCTAGGTGACTACCAATTTACATTCCCCAAGTTTATAAGTTTCAATTTCTGCAAATTGTCATAAGTACTTGGTGTTGTACAGCTTTCTAATTTTTATTTTCTCTGCTACGGTGTCATAGCATCTTATTTAGGTTTCCATTTTCATTTCTTTTTTCTTTTCATGTCCGATGGGCAATGTGCAGATATTGTAACAAGATTTGAGGAAGGCACATCTCACACAAGTGTGAAAACCTAATCATCACACTTATAAACTAAAAAAAAAGAATTTTTCATTTCTTAATACCTATCAAGTTAAGCATTTTTTATTCTGCTGAACTTCCCTCTGCTGTGAAATTTGTTTTAGTCCATGGTTTTCTTTTAGGCCTTTTTTTTTTTTTTCCCCCCTTATTGATTTCTGGATTTTTTTTCTAGAGAGTGTATGTTTTCCATTATATAAATACTTCCTTTTCAAATGTTTCACCTTTGTTTACAGTGTCCCTTTCTATTGGGACACTGTAGATTTTCCTTTTTCCTTTCCTTCTTCCTTTCCTTTCTTCTTCCTTTCCTTCTTCCCGTCCTTCTTCCCTTCCTTCTCCCCTCTCCTCCCCTCCCCTCCTCTCTCCTCTCCTTTCCTTTCCTTTCCATTCCGTTCCGTTCCTTTTTTTTCTCCAAGATTTGGTCAGGACAACAGAAGCCACTTATGTACTGTGTGTAGCTAAGATTCAAAACAAGAAATTTGAGGCCTTGATGATTTTGGAAATGCAAAGGGTGTGAAAGTCAGAACACCACTGCTGGCTTTCAGGAAACTCAGCAGTTCAGGGAAACTGCTGCCACATACAACCACCTGCCAGCAACACACTCCTGCCTGTAGCTGCTGGTGGAAAATAATGGCTTCTCCATCAATCTCACCTTTCAGCTCTCACAGGTCTGTCTTTAATTGGCAGAATCTAAGCAGAGATATTTATTGGCAGAAGAATCTGAAAAATGTAGTTGCCAGATTTTTGGTTTCTACACTTCAAGGAGTGCTTAGAAGGTCAGAAATGCTACTCATTATTGATGAATTTTTGCTTGTGTATCTTATTTCAGAAATCTTCTTCTACCTTAAAGACACAGCTTTTCTAGGTCACACTTTTATTTTCTAAACATTTTAAAGTTTTGATATTTACATTTTAGGTCTTCAACTTGTCAGAAATTAATTTTATGTAACGTGTAAATTAGTAGGTCCTTAGATATGTAAGTTTAAATTTACCAAACATCTATGATGCAAAGGCTATGAAAACGATACTTTTATTATTCTAGTATGAAGAAATTTAATATTGTCTATGTAAATGACAATTAATAAACTTTTCTTTAGTATTTCAGTTAGAATATTTTGGACTATATCATGCAGCATTAATCAATACTTCCCTTATCACCCAATTTATTTTGGTATTTTAAAAATATAAGAAATGTCAAACATATCTGCTAACTGATTTATAGGACATAGAACCACATGGGGTGGCTTTATTGCTCCCTTGCAATTTACTTATTTTTTACTTTCATTTGCATTAGATGAGTTATATAGTAAGAATAAGGGTAGAGTGAATAAGTCATCTGATAATTTTTTATGATTTACATTGCCAACAACAAACCGGTAACTAAATTAAAGAGTAATTTGTTGTATATTCACAAGGCTAGTATGCAAGAAAAAGCATCACAAATTAGTTAATGCCCATCTTTAATTTGAATATAAAATTTGAAATGGCCATGCTTCATGTAGATTATTAAATGATTTCAAGCAACAAAACTGGAAGGCTGTGAACAATCAAATATATTTACAGTTTTCTCTTGGGATAATGAACATTTCTCCAGTGGGATTTTTTGTAAATTAAATGTGCAGAAGAGATAACAAGAAAACATCTGAGCCCAGAGTACTGCCTAATGGCTGGGCAACATGCATATTTAGCAGGTCAGCTTTTGATAAGACAATAGTATAGTCCATCAATAAGGTGCAATTTAGCTCTGTAAATAGATGGCTGTTAAAAATACTCAGTTACTTTTTACAAAATAAAAGTAGGATAACTACAAGTAAACAGGGCTAAAAGAATCTGTAATGAAGTAATCTTCAACAAGTAGCATTTAGAGACTTCATGAACAATATGAATGATAGCAGGACTAAGTCTTTCCCTAATAGTAAACGTAACGAACATGAAAACATTCAGATTCTCAAGAATAAAATGACAAAAGTTTCTATGGGAAGAATTGCACTAATATTATTTCTCTCTTTTTTCATTTTATTTTTTTTTACATTTACATAGACAGATTTAAAAATACATTAAATCTATAAAACTTCAAATATAAAGAACCAAATCTTGAGTTCAGAGCTAGTATAGCATAGTGGTTAGAAACATGGATTCTAGAGGCAGAGACTCTCAGTTCAGTTTCCATGTCTGTACTTATTAGCTATGTGACCTTGGCTGAGGAAGATAACTTTGCCATGCTTTTTATTTCCTCATTTTCTCCCTGGAAATAATAATATTATCTGCCTCTTTGGGATACCTTGCATCTGGTAGGTGGTAGATAAATGGTAGCTGTTATTATTTGTAACTTTTATATTGAACATTATGATAATGACTAAAGTATCTACGTGCCTTTTAAATAAAATCCAAGCCCGTACTATACTCCACCTCACCTCTGATGATATAGGAGTTAAGAAATTATTTAGACAGATAGTGGGGGTATGGGAGTTCTTAGTAAGTTTTTCCTTTTAATGAAAAGCAGCCACCAAGTCATTTTCTTTTCTTTTCTTTTTTTAAAATTATACTTTATGTTCTAGGGTACATGTGCACAACGTGCAGGTTTGTTATATGTGTATACATGTGCCATGTTGGTATGCTGCACCCATTAACTCATCATTTACGTTAGATATATCTCCCAATGCTATCCCTCCCACCTCCCCCAACCCGACAACAGGCCCGGTGTGTGATGTTCCCCTTCCTGTGTCCAAGTGATCTCATTGTTCAGTTCCCACCTATGAGTGACAACATGCGGTGTTTGGTTTTCTCTCCTTATTATAGTTTGCTCAGAATGATGGTTTCCAGCTGCATCCATGTCCCTACAAAGGACATTAACTCATCCTTTTTCTGGCTGCATAGTATTCCATGGTGTATATGTGCCACATTTTCTTAATCCAATCTGTCATTGATGGACATTTGGGTTGGTTCCAAGTCTTTACTATTGTGAATAGTGCCACAATAAACATACGTGTGCATGTGTCTTTATAGCAGCATGAGTTATAATCCTTTGGGTATATATCGAGTAATGGGATGGCTGGGTCAAATGATATTTCTAGATCCTTGAGGAATCACCACACTGTCTTCCACAATGGTTGAACTAGTTTACAGCCCCACCAACAGTGCAAAAGTGTTCCTATTTCTCCACATCCTCTCCAGCACCTGTTTTTTCCTGACTTTTTAATGATTGCCATTCTAACCAGTGTGAGATGGTATCTCATTGTGGTTTTGATTTGCATTTCTCCGATGGCTAGTGATGATGAGCATTTTTTCATGTGTCTGTTGGCTGCATAAATGTCTTCTTTTGAGAATTGCCTGTTCATATCCTTTGCCCACTTTTTGATGGGGTTGTTTGATTTTTTCTTGTAAATTTGTTTGAGTTCTTTGTAGGTTCTGGATATTAGCCCTTTGTCAGATGAGTAGATTGCAAATATTTTCTCCCATTCTGTAGGTTGCCTGTTCCCTCTGCTGGTAGTTTCTTTTGCTGTGCAGAAGCTCTTTAGTTTAATCCGATTCCATTTGTCAATTCTGGCTTTTGTTGCCATTGCTTTTGGTGTTTCAGACATGAGTCCTTGTCCATGCCTATGTCCTGAATGGTATTGCCTAGGTTTTCTTCTAGGGTTTTTATGGTTTTAGGTCTAACATTTAAGTCTCCAATACATCTTGAATTAATTTTTGTCATTTTCTTTTCTAACAGAGCAGCTTCTAAAATCAAGCTGCAAACATAGACAAGCAAGTTGGACACTTACATGGTGAATGCTGTCAGTTGTGCCAATAGAAAAAGGCTACTTGGGACTAGGCATGTTCAAAATGGTGGCTCCTTCTTCTCTTCTCTTTGCCAGCCATGCATACAGTAAGGAGAAGGCAACATGGTGCAGGCCAGGCAAAGATTCCATTTGCAAAATAAGATTAGGATGGGGCAGCCAGCTTCTGGTGTGTTATGTAAAT
This sequence comes from Theropithecus gelada, assembly GCF_003255815.1. NCBI lineage: Eukaryota > Metazoa > Chordata > Mammalia > Primates > Cercopithecidae > Theropithecus > Theropithecus gelada. The sequence continues at coordinate 114,687,909 of NC_037676.1, forward strand.
ATCATACCTGGTTCAACTAATCTTTGGGCCCTATGAAAATCAGACACCACCTCATAAGCCTGTCTATAAAATCTGGTGTACTCTGCTGTGGGCTGGAAGTCCCATTTGGGAACCCCTCTCTCTCACAAGAAAGACAGCTGTTCTCCTTGCTCTTTCTTTTGGTTATTAAACCTCAGCTCTTAAACCCACTTCTTGTGTCCTTGACCTCGATTCCCTTGTCATGAGATGACGAACCCCGGTTATTTGCTACTGCTAGTTTCCAACTTTATCTCTCATTTTGTCTCATTCTCCTTGCTCATTTAGCTACAGCCATAGAACTCAAGCTCAGGCTTCTTTTAGGCCTTTGTACTTGCTACTCCCTCCAACTAGAACCCTTTGCCTGTATGTGGTTATTCTTTCTTATCACTTAGGTATGAACTCAGATAATATCTGCTCTAAGATGTAGTCTGAACAAATTAGCTAAGTGGTCTCATCTGTACTATCTATCCCATTGCCCTGTTTTAAATTACTTCTAAATGTAGTTCTCTTACCTTTTGTTCATAACTTTATGTCTTGTCCCACTAAAAAGTTACTTTCTTATGGGAAGGAGCTTTCTCTTATTAATTGTTCTCTATATTCTCAATATATAATATTCCACTGGGAAAAGACAAAATGTAAAACAATGACCAGATTAATAATTTCAATAATAAATAAATTAGTGAATTTCAATAGAAGAGTAAAAGGGAAGATACGTCAGGTGACCAAGTAGAAATGATGTCTCTACAACTTAGCCTTTAGAGAGTAAAATACACCAGATTTAGAAATCATTTTTGAAATGTGTGTTGAGAGGTTGGAGGAATCTGGGCAGAATATCCTATTGGGTTTTGCTGAATTCTGTTATAGGATTATCCAGAACAGAGTGATGTTTTAGGAAGGATACTGTATTGTGATCTCAATTTCTGATCTGTTTTCCAACTCTAGAAGGAAGTAATAATTTTCTCTCACCCTACACCCTGTACTCTCTCAGAAGAACAGGTATGCCTTTATTGGTTCCTCCTCACAGGGAAATTAACAAGTAACTTGTGTCAGGTAAAGCACCTAACAGTATGTCTCATTTGAATATTCATTTGGGATGAGTTTCAGATTTCTCAAAGGCAAGAGTAAATGACAGTAATTGTTTTGAGAAGAATGAGGAAGATTGGCCTGACTCAATAAGGGAGTTGGATTCTGGGAAGTTAGAGGGATGAAAGAGCTGTGAAAGCCCCCAGAGGTCAAAAAATATCTAAGTGTATCTCACACGTTTTATATTCAACAGTATAGCTGTCCAAACTTTAATTGTCAGATCAAACTAGAGTTGACTGAGAAATTTATTTATTTGGGAGAAGAATATTTCCCCAAAAAGACTAAATGAGATTTTTCATGACAACTCTAAAGATGAAGACTGAACAGATTTAATTTGCTTTAGAAAAAAGAATGGGGCTGGTGTGGTGGCTCACACCTCTAATCCCAGCATTTTGGGAGGCCAAGACAGGTGGATCATTAGAGGTCAGGAGTTCGAGACCAGCCTGGCCAACATGGTGAAACACTGTCTCTACTAAAATACAAAAAATTAGCCAGGCATGTTTGTGGGCACCTGTAATCCCAACTACTTAAGAGATTGAGGCAGGAGAATTGCTTGAACCCAGAAGACAGAGGTTCCAGCCTGGGCAACAGAGCAAGAGACCAAAAAAAAAAAAAAAAAAAAAAGAAAGAAAAGAAAAAATGAAAAGGGAATGGGATATTTTCTGCCCCTCTAGTGTGGTATACGATTTTCATACTAGGTATGCATATAATTTATTTGTTGGTGGAAGGAGATTAGAGAAGCTCACAGTCTTCTTAGCATAGTAGAGCTAAAACTATTAATCATGAGTCAGCCATATACTTTTCCTTTATAAACACCCAAGAGTTTCTGGCCTTCCATGACACTATTAATCATAGAAGCAGGTATTAGTTCAGTATCTTTAACCTATTTTTTAAAAATACTGATTAAACTAGCTGTACATTGCAGTAAATACTGTAAGTTGTCTTCTCAATATCTCCCTTCTTCCTTGCTAACCACTCTGATTTTGTTCCCAGCTATAATCTAACTATATCCAGCAGTGAATCATGATAGTCTAAAGTTAAACTAATTATTTAGTCTTCCACATACTGAATATTCCAGGCTGCTTTGCTGGAAAGTTAAGGCAGAACCATATGGCCCAGTTTTGGATAGAGACATAAGAGGGTATCTTACAGGGATTCCCAGGAAAGATTTTGTATTTCTAATAAAAGGAGTCTATGTGGCTGGCACTACCCATTTTTCCTTTCTTCATGCCTTAAACATGCCCATAATTACAGTAGCCAAATTATGACTATGTTACCACAAACATGAAAATAAAAAGTGAACCCTCTAGACATGCCACAGCAGAAAGACAGGAGCAAAATCCTTGTTGATCTTGTTAAATAGTTGAATCAAGATCTACCTACTTTCTCACTCTTTACTTTTTCTTATATGAACAAAATAAACCCTGATTATTTAGGCCATGGTAAGGTTTTCCATCACTTAAAGCCAAAAGCAACATTTAAGTCACTGTGTGTACCAGGCCACTTGCTATACTTAGCAATTACATAATGAATGGATCAATAAGATAATTGAAATAAAATGCACTTTAAAGGTCTGTTCTAACATACTTTTTTCATTTTATCTCAGTCAAATGCAATCTTATCTACCCAAAACTGAAAACAATCAGAGAATGGCAAATGTTGCTAACTCAACAAAATAGATAATGGAATAGAAAGTGACTATCATTAAATAGTGCAGGTATCATTTGATAGGATGGCCAAAAAAAGTCTGCTTGTTCCCCCACTACAAATTGTGAGAAGCATCAAGATATGTGGTATTAATCTGAATTAGATTATTTTCCTTGAATGTTCTTCTTAATCTCTGTGTCTTTCCTCATTCCTTTCTCTTTGTCTGTAATACTCCCCACCATTTCTTTCTGTGAACCACCAACCCGACCTTTAATACGGCCTCCTTTATGAAGTCTTACCTGATCCTCCCTAGACAAATGTTCTCGCTCCTGTTCCGATTCTCTCAATGTGAGTACTGTGACCTCCTCTGCAATACCTATTATTCTCTCAGTTAGGTATTTCAGAAATGAAATTGGAATCATTGTAAGAGAAATGTACCACAGAATGGACAGGGTTAGAGTTGGCCTTAAGAATAACTGGATATGAGCATTTAAACACGAAATCCTGGTCTTTCCCATTTTCCCTATGTGAACCACCGATGCACGTTCTATCATGTTCAGGAATTGAATAATTACTGCTTCCAATAATTTTGTGAATATTTAAAATATGTGGCTTAGTAGAACCATTTTACTATCATGAAAGCATTTTATAAAATTCATATTCAGATGACATCTTAATTTATCAAGAATATGTAAAAAGATGCAATTGAACTAAATGGACTAAAGATGCTATGAAGGAAAATAGCCTATTGAAGAACGATGCACATATGTTTGCAAACAAGTATAACCACAATGCAATGTGATAACTGTTATATTAGTTGCATATATAAACTAGCACAAAAGAAATATTGAAAAGTCTGCTAATTCCAGCTGAGAGAATCAGGATAAGCATTCATGAGTAAATATTGGAGGTGGATCTTGAAGTTCAATTGGTATCCAAAGTCAGTAGGACATGCACAAAAAAGAAAATAGCCTGGGCACAGGTGCTATGGTTGGAAAACAAATAGTATATACTTGGAGGATGGGAACAAACTACTTTTAAAGCTAGGAAATCTGCGTTTAACTATTTAGATCGTTGCAGATATGTAGAAAAGTTGCTGCTATAAAAATAAGAAGTAATACTTAGGAACAAATACACTTAAAAACAGATGTGTCACTGTTTCTAAAGCCCTTCCCAACAGAATACAGCTCAGAACCCAACTGTTGGTTCACAGAATTGTCTACTGATATCCAAAGATACCTTGGAAGTAGGCTATCAACATTTTGGTTACAGATATGATATTGAAATTTTTAGTTTTATTTCTAAGACTGAAAAATATTTACAAATGTAAGTTTTCCCTTTTTAAGAGTGACGGATTTATACTCTCTTCCCACTTCTATAGTTTCCAATCTTCATAAACACACATTTCCTTTAATGGACAATTATTAATTAATTGTTAGTTAAGAAAAGAGGTGTGACTTCAAATATTTGCTAATTAAAATATATATTTTTTAAAATTCTAGAGTTCAAACTAAAGACAATAAAGTCAATGATCTTATTCATTCCAGACACCTGAGCACCCCATATAATTTCAAATATAGGTATGTCCTACAATGGCCACTATTTTTTCATCAGTAATCGCAAGCTACATAGATGTCATGTATCAAAACAAAAAAAAAAATCCAGATTTCCTCTTTGAAACCCATAAATATTTTAGACAAGCAGAAATGCAGGCCCGGTACAGTGGCTAACGCCTATAATCCCAGCACTTTGCGGGGCCTAGGCGGGAGGATCACCTGAGGTCAGGAGTTCGATACCAGACTGGCCAACACGGTGAAACACCATCTCTACTAAAAATACAAAAATTAGCCAGGCATGGTGGTGGGCCCCTCTAATCCCATCTACTAGGGAGGCTGAAGCAGGAGAATTGCTGAAACCCGGGAGGGAGAGGTTGCAGTGAGCAGAGATCACCCCATTGCACTCTGGCCTGGGCAACAAGAGTGAAACTCTGTCTTCAAAAAAAGAAAAGAAAAAAAAAAAAAGAAGAAGAAGAAAGAAAAGAAAAGAAATGCAAAATGATGCAGAGCAAAAACCATTATGTAAACGTTGTGTCATTCATTTTGATATTACTTTAAAATCATCAGTGGCCGTGTTAGAAAACAGAGAAAGAGAAAGAGGAAAGCAGATTAAAAAAAAAAAAAAAAGTTTTCCCAACTGAGCAGATCACACCAATTACATTTGAGCAATAGTACTCAATATCATTACTTTTAGTCCATTACATAACAATACTTGTAAACACAATTTGTTTGGACTATTATTTTTCTTTAGGAAGATTCATAAGAAATCACATTGTACACATAGTTATGAGAATTTAAAAATGTGTATTCAGCATTCATTTTGTTAATTTATGTTTAGTTAATGTTAGTGATGTAACAATTTTAACAGGTAGAAAGAAAAGCCCTGAAAGAAATAGATAATGTCTCAGTATTATGCACAAAAATGTTTTCATACAATGAGTCAGTATATTCTCTTGGCTCCTATTTCTTATACCATTAAGATAGACTCTTTACACAAACTATAATTTGATTCAAATTCCCTTTAAGCTCCCATACGATTATCTTTGATACTGTAACCTTTTTAACCTCTTAGTTTCTACAATAATTTCCATTCATCTGACTTCTTGAGAAAATTTATAGGAGTCAGTAGATTTTCTCAAGCATTCTAGCAATAAAGATTTTTGAGTATTGCTACTTATTTTGCTATACAACATTAACGAGTGCGCTGACCTTCCAAGAATCAATTTGATCTGATAGATTGTAAATTTATTAAATACATAGGAAGTAACACCTCTTTTATATGCACTTTAACTTATTAGCACAGAATCCTGAACAGAGTAGAAACTCAAGAAATATACTATTTGAATAGAATTTATTTTTCATTGGTGTAATTAGTCTGTTTCTTATATTATGGTACTAGTAAAACACATTCATTTAATTCATATAACAGTTGATGTAACCCACCTACCTCTGGTTCTTAGTGTTTTAACTTCAACTTATTTAAATAGTCAAAATAGCTGACTTTAATATAATGAGTTAATAGATCTGTGAGAAAGAATTTGTTATGAAACAAGTCAACACAAAAGCAGAGCAAACTGAAAGCTTTAGCTACTCTTTAGTGTGAAATGACCTGAAGCCTTTTAGTTATCATTTATAACTGACCAATGATAATCATTGAACTTGATTATCTGCATTTTTGCATTTTTGTAGTATGCATTTTTGTAGTTAAAGATGGGAGTTCAAACATTGGATTTCCATCTGACAAAAGTTTTATTGTATTTCTTAAATATTGGATGAGGAGAATCTTGCTACTTAAAAATAAACTCTGAGTCAAAAATTACTTAACCTCTGTAAAACAAACTGAGTTGTTTCAACCGTAAAATGGCAATAACTAAAATACCTGTAACTTACCAGGCTGTTGTTAGGGTCACACAAAATTATATATGTAGAAAGGAGCTGTAAATTAATCATCAAATATTGGGCATCATTTCAATTTGTGCAATGTAATTATTTAATATACATGCAACACCCCAGTGTTTGACCATTTTACTCTTCTAAAATACTTACTGGTATACACAAGTTGAAAGCCTTCATCTGTCCCTTCAGAATCGGAATTAAATTCTAGCCAGAGCTGATTTGAAGTACTACTAAGTGTCAGTCCACGCATAGATGCACCAGTAAAGGCACCTAGTAGATGAGTTGTTTTATCTTTTCCATCGTAAATCTGTAAAATATATTTATAATTTAAATGTAAATGTGTCAATAATAATTCAGAGCATGCATTTACATGTATGAAAAAGAGAAAAGTGTACTTTTTCTAAATCAGATCAGTACATTTCCTAAGGACAACTAAATATATTGGTTTCTATGAACACAAAGTTAAGGAAGTTATAATTCACATGTATAATTTTAAAATTCCAAGCTTAGTATACTTTAAGTAAGACTTAAATCAGATGATATAGCTTCTGTTCTTATTATTTTAAAAATGCTTTTTCTGGGAGACAATTTAAAATTAAGAATATCTACCTAAAGATTGGTTTTGAAAGTTGGTTACTTGGTTAGTTGGCTGTTTCTCTGCAACTTTCTCAAGGAGATCAAACACTTGCTTTTCCAACAACATGATTAATATAAAATATATTTGTGTCTGGTGCAGTTGTAACTTTTCCATGTTCGTTAACTTGTTTCATATTTGACATTTTAAAAAATATTAAGTTAAAGGAGTTCTAAATGCTTTTAGAAACAACTTAATAAAGCAAAAATACACAATAAAGAAATTGATAAGCTCCCACACATCATTCTCATTTTTCTGAAGGTATAACTACTTACTGTACTAATTTGTTTTTCTTTTATTAATGCATTATAGACATCTCTTCAGGTCAGTAATACAAATTCTTCTGTTTGAGAGATGTATGGTGACTCCATCATAACTTGCTCTACCATTCCCGTATTAATGAACTCAAGTTTTTGCTACTACAAGTAATGCTGATACAAACACTCTTTTACTTGTAACCTCATGTTTTTCGGTACTTGTGCTTCAGTAAAAAAGTTCTAGAAATACGGGATTCCAGAAATATGGGATATGAAATATGCGACATGTTCATATATTTCTAGATAGTTTTCTAAAAAGTATGTAGTAATTAAATCCAGGGTTTACCAACAATGCATAGTACCATTCCTTTTCCTGTAAGGCATGCATTCCCAACATAATCATTATGACCTCCAAGGTGTAAAAATTGGTTCTTGGGAGCAATAATATTTTAGATATTACAATGATTTGTGGTTCTCTAAAGATCAACTCTCCCTGACAGACTTTATTCTATACTATTTTGTTTCACGGAGTTTCATGGGCTTCTTAGGTGAACAATAATAACAAGAAAAAGTGGAGAATACTGCTTGAAATTACTGGTCTGTTAGCTCAGATTGCCTTACTTACTCATGGCCTGGTGCTAGAGTAAAAATTATGTTAGATTCCACATCTAGGGATCTTGCCATAGCATAAGTGTTCCTCCATAACTACATTGATGTCACCTAAGAGATGATTTTTAGGTGGTATACAATGGAATATTTTGTTATTATTATATTAGTCTGTATATTTTTCTTATAATTGATAGTTGGTTTTAATCCGATGATTTATTTAGAATGTTTTAATATGATTTTAAATAAAAACTTGTGTATAATTAACCTTTCTTTCAAAGTATCTTTATTAGAATTTAATGTTAAGGTTATGCCAATTTTTTTTCCAGGGCCCCTAAATGTTCTTTTCTAACCACATTACCCTAAACATTTTCTACAAAGAAATTCTAAGTCTCCACTGATAAGGACTTTCTTGCACGCTCCATTTGTAATTGATGGAATCTATAGACTTATGTATACCCTCTAGGCTTCTACAGTTTGTTTACTTGTTCTTTACAGCAGAGAGAAAAGGTAGAAATAAGAGAAAGTGAGGAATTGAGAGTCTTAAGTTCAAGGCGACATGGTCATTGAATTCCTAACAGCAAACATTGCTTGGTCTCTCTCTTTTTATAAACACTCTCAAGTTTTTAAAAAATGTACATTTACTCTTGAGAGTATTTGGATACTAGAGGGCTGTATACACAAATTTCCTAATATTATCAGGGAATACCTTGAATCCCTGGAGGAATCTAATTTATCATGCAAATAAGTTTCTGTTTTAGTTATCAGCAAGAATTTCTGTCTTCAACAAAATCAAACCAAATGTTGAGGTTGGTAGCTCAGGAATGCATGATTTTGGTTTGATTACATAACATTTAACTTTTCATTTCTTAAGAATAGTAGTCATTGGGGATAATTCAGAGGTAAGAAAACCTTGCTTGTGGCAAAATATAACTTGCATGTCTGTCAGTTTCAAATGTTCAATATTCTTAGAAGTATGCTTCTGAATACATTTATTTTATGATTCTATATTACATAGTATATAAATTCTGTGTTTGGAGCTGCACACTCACAATCAAATCATTTAACCACTAGATCCAGTGGATCTTATTTGTGGTGATATTATCGAGATATCCCCAATAATATTTTCCTTGTGTTACCCTTAACTTCTCACCAACATATAATTTAATTGTTATGAAAAATATAAACATAAATAAAATATAAACAATTGTTTCTTGGATAAAACTACTTCTCTATTTATGTGTGGATACATTGTAATAACTTTCAGTTTGCCAAAAATAGCCAAATAAAGGGAGAATATAAATAGAGCAAGTAATTAATGTAACTGGGGAAGTAAAAACTGGTTGTTGAAATTTGTTTTTAATTTCTTTAAAAAGTCTTTCCTAATTTTTAAAAAATCTTCAAGAGTAATGAAAAGCAAAAATTAATGATAGATAGTAGAAACATTACTTTATACATATAAATTTTTCCTATATGTAACAATGTAAAAAGTAACAAAATAAGTCAACATTTAGTTATTTAGTTCTATGTCTGTGTTAGGTGCTGTAACTAAAATTAAAAAAAAAAATAGTAAGACATCATTCTTAACCTAAAAATAAAAAAATATATATAAACACAAAATTCTCTGTATATTCGGTTAGAAGCGTACAGTATACCTTTTTTTTTTTTTTTTTTTTTTTTTTTTTTCTTAAAGACAGGGTCTCTGTCACCCATGCTGGAGTACAATAGTGTGATTATGGCTCACTGCAGCCTCAACTTCCCCCAGCTCAGGTGACACTCCCACCTCAGCCTCCCAAGTAGCTTGCACTATAGGCACGCCCCACCAAGCCTGGCTAATTTTTGTATTTTTTGTAGAGATGGGGTTTTGTCATGCTGCCCAGGCTGGTCTTGAACTCCTGGACTAAAACTATCTCTACATCTTGGCCTCCCAAAGTGCTGGGATTATAGGCATGAGCCACTGAACCAGGCAGTACCTATATATATGTTTTTTGGGTTTTTTTTAAGAAAAACTTTTTATAAGACTTTTTTTTAAAAAACAATCATTTAAAGAAAGGGCATGATGAAAGAGCTAGTACTTTCAGGAAATAAAAATTATTTTAGGTTCAGCTGGGTGAATCTAATTCAGCACCAAAATCTGCTAGCTACAATGTATTTAACATTGTTGAGTCAAAAGGCAGAAAACAAATACTGTTGAAGCTCCACTATAATCATCAGAATAAAATGAAACTGGATCATTCAACTATGAAATTTTGGAAGCATGCATAAAATTGCTTAATCAAAATGAAAGGCAAGTGTTAATTAGGAAGCCTTTAAAAAGAGAAGAGTTTTATAGTAATGATCAAGTCAATGCTATTTAACTCATAAATAAAATCCTTCAAATGTAGTTAAATAGATGAAAACCTAAAGGCAACAAAGGGATAAAGCAGTATAACCAAAGATAAATTACTTTTAAACTAGTCATGAATACAAGCATACAAATAAGAAAACAAAACGAACAAAATATGCCTTTTGTTCAAAAGTAAATATATAGTACAAAGTGATTAAATTGGGTCTGACTAGAGCAATAGGACTTTTATTTGAGACTGTTACTGCTCATATTTCTATTCTAATTAAAATCAAGATCTTTAAGCTTGTTTTTGTCTATTTAAGTGTAATCTCCTTTTTCTTTAATGTATATTATTATTATTAAATTGACTTAAGGATTAATATCATGAAAGGTATTGATGGCTTTTATTAATGTTAATGAAATTATTTGATGAGACTCTAATTTGTTAAGATGTTGCAATTGTCTGATTATTTACACCAGAACAAACTAAAACTTAACATTGCTGTGTTTTAATTGTCAAATCTGTTTGTAATAAATCTGGTCCTGAAATTAGTTATGGTGGACAGACTCTCCTAAATCCAGTAGGTTAAACCATATTATAACAAACTACTTATCAACACCCCAAACTCTTGCTGTTGTGAATGATATATAAATATATAAACAGAAAGCATGTTCTAACTCATTTATCTAATGAATTAGCAAGTGAGGTGTTAACCTGAATCCAAGAGCAGAAAGTAAATATAAAAGTAAAATATGAAGACAGAAATTACACATACATATATGTATAATTATATAAACCTCCAAATTATTCCTGTTCTTGGATCCTAGCATTTTTACTTTTGGTCATTTGTTTTATGGGTTGATTTGGAAATTAAATACATTTTCTAAAAAGGTGAATTAGATGTCAAGTGTGCATATAAAATAAAGAACAATTTTTATAATGGTCAATCAAAAAAGGCTCTATTCTAAAACTTTTTATATTCTCTGCAAAGATAATGTAAAATAGAGTAGAGAACTTTTATTTGCATTCAATTATTTAGGTTTCTAAAGTAGCTACATAATGTATTCTCAATTATATGAGCTAGTATGTTTTAGTGAAGGAGGAGGGAAACAATGAAGGACCAGCTTTCCAGGGACAAGCGGTTTTTGGTTGTATAATAGAGCTGAAGTTCCAACTCTACATTAAAGTTCTGCAGCTTATTACAAATCATTTTATTTTCCTGATACTTAATGGAAGAGGATGAAGGGTTTTATAAGGCCTAACATAGCAGTCTATACAAATTGGCACTTTGAGAGTGCTTTTGAGGGGAGAATTAATACAAGATTCCAATGAATAGCAAGCAGAATTGGCAGATATGTGTGCTGGACATATAAGATCACTGGTGTGCTAAAAAATGTTTAACAACCAGCTCTCAAACAAACAACAACAACAAAAAACTGTTAAATGTGTATATTTGTACATAAGGCTTTTAAAATAGCATTTATTGCAATAAACAAACTTTTCCTAAGAAGGGTTAGAAAATAAAATTTTAGGCTTTGGGAGGCATACCATCTCTGTCACAGCTACTCAGTCCTGACATTGTGGCACAGGAGCAGCCATAGACAATATGCAAATGAATGGACATGGCTTTCTCCCAATAAAATTTTACTTACAAAAACAAGTGCCAGGCCCAGTTTGGCTTTCACACTGTTGTTTTCCAATCCCTGATTTTAGGGAGGTGTCGAGCAATGTACAAATGGTAATAAAATATACAATATTCAGGACTGTACATTTCATATAACTAATTGATTTTTAAAGAATGCTTTTACTGTTTTTGCCAGACTTTTGTGTATGCAATTTATGATTGCAACTGACAAACAAGAGTATTTCCTAAATAAATACTGCTTGATTGTTTTTAATGTTAACAAATAAAAGGAAAGTGAAAAATCAAAAACAAGGTTATGTCAGAACTTCCTGAATTTGTAAATGATATGAGCAACTATTGGTTAATTGAATAATAGTTTTCAAATACTGAAAAAAATTTCTTCAATATGTAGTGCTATTCATAATGTAATGGCCACAGACACAACCCATTTCCACTTACATCTATATAATAAGCAAACAACAAGTTAAGTCATGTTTTGTAGCATTTGCCAGTTTCCACAGTGTAAATATTCCCATTGGCCAACATCAAGCTATCATTGAATGTGAATGTGATGTCACTGTATGTGCAGTTGGGAAGAGACGTGACAGGGCACAGTGTGGCGTGGTATTTCTACCATAGGGATACAATATACATAAATAACCTCAAAAGCACAGATAATAGTAAAAGTAGTACAATAATTAGGAAATTTAAAAAAATTGTATTTATTGTTCTTGTTTTTAATATAATTTAAGTTAATTTAATTGTGATTTAATTACAATCTAATTGTAATATAACTTAATTTTTGGTACTGGCTATGTTCAACAATCAGCTCTCAAAATTACTGAAAATTTAACAATACGCTCTCACAAGTGCTACTCCCAAAGACTCACACATAGATAGGAAAGAAACTTGAAAATAATACATTTTAGAAAATAACAGGTTAATAACCTTATCATATCTCTACAAGAATGTTATTAATCAAGTCCTTTGAGTATCTAATTTTTAATAAATATGACATCATTCCTCCTAACATTTTCTCTCCCAGTTTCAAAAGCAATTTTGAGTTACTTTATTGACTTTTCTCCATAATCATCCATAGTCTACATTTTGCATAAGAAATAAGTCTTTAGACTACACAATGCTAACCATGGTAAAAAGATTGCCTTGAATTTTGGAATAGAATAAATTCTTTTCCAAAGAATAAAGGAATGCTCTGCTATATTCCTTTATTCTGAACATTGTCCTTAGTTTTTATTTGAAAATAACAACAAACACAGCAACAATGAAAACAGAAAATAGTATTTCTCATTGGTATTCAATTTTCATTCTACCAGGCTGACAATGGGAGCTATTCGATGTTAATTGCATAGAGCCTACATATAATAAACCCCTCTTATAAATGTTAATTGAAAGAATTAATTAGATTACATATTTACAAGTGAGAGTGAGGAAAGAAGTTCAGTATTTCTGCCATATCCTATGTCACTTTGAAAAAAATAAAATAATCAGACTCCAAACAAACTAGAGAAACATTCCCTAGATGAGTTAAGTAGAAAACAAATTAATTAGGTTCTGATTTAGGTTTCTAAGACAGGACCTTGCATCGTGTCCTTTTTGGGTGGAAGAATAATAGAATACCAATAATTAGAAAACAGGGAACATGTACCTGGCTTTCTATCTGGAGCCCAGAAAAGTAGGAAACATGCTTGCAGAAAAGAGGTACCAAACAAACAAACAAAAAAAACAGTAGGTATGTGCGGTTGGTGGGGCAACTGAGCCTGAGCCAGTCACGTGGAATTCTGGCGTAACACAGTCTCATATACAGAGTAATTGAAAAGTGCTTCTTATGAGCAGAACAGAATATACTGCAGAGAGCTGGTAGATGCAAAGAGGTTTTGCAGTTGGGATAACTGGGATCCAGCAGTAGATGCCCAATTGTACTGCTGACTTCAGAACAAATAGCAAATGAGGGAGCGCAGCAGCTGCTGCCACAAACAGATAATGCCCTAGGACAAAACGCACTTTTCATTTTTGACAACTTGAAGTCTTGATGCCAAAATATGTGCAGACGTTGAACTGGCAAATACAGAATTGACTGAGTTTATCCTGAATTGACCTAGATTGGTTTTCTCACTGCCCAGCAAAAAGGTTGTTGAAAATAAAAATTAGGTCACTTATACAAAAATCTTTTGCTACATTTCTTGCAAATATTTTTCCAGACTCTGAAATATATTCCTATTACATGAATATTCACTGAACACTTGCAGGGGCAAGCACTGTGCTGAGTGCTTTATAAACAATCATTTAATTTAAAAACATTATCTAATTTAGTCATTATAGCAATACTGAATGTAAGTTTTTATTATTATCAGAATGTTTCAGGTGAGGAAGGTGAGATTTAGAAATCTTGAGTAATGTTTTCAATAATTGTATGACTATTAAGTGGTAGGTTTGAGATTTGAACCTAGGTTTACCTAACTCTAAAGCCCATTCTTAATGACAAAATAGGTGTGTAGAAAAATAATCTGGAGCATAATGTGTTTTCAAAGGTTAGAATAAATTTGGGCAACGTTGATTGAGTGGGCATGTTTACCTAATAATATATCACCAAATATAACCCTGAATTTTATAAGCTATATTTGGACAAAACAGCACGGCAATGGGAAAAATATTTAGAAGTAACTATGTTGTATAAAAATATATTCACTTTTCTTAGATTAGAAACAATAACAATTGAACTTAATTAGAAAGGAAACATGTTTCTCTTGCTTTACATAGAAAGTAGCTGAAATTATATAGTAAATTTGTCCTTTCCAGAAGAAAAAAATATTTATTGAGCATTTATTATATGACAAGCATTGTTCCTAGATGCTTGAGTTAAAGTGGAGTTAAATAGTTCCTGCTGTCTTATAGCATGCGTTCTATTGGAGAAGATAAAAATTGAAGGAATGAACTACGAATGCATAATATTTCAGGTTGTAGATCAGTGCTATGAAGAATAGATCAGATTAATACTATGGAAAGAGATGATGGAGGTAAGTTTACCAGTTTATAGGAGGGTCCATTGAAGACTCTCATCATATGACATTTTAGTAGAGACCTGAAGGAAATGAGGGACACAGCCATGTGGTTATCCTGAGGAAGAACATGCAAGCAGAAGACATAGCCTGAGCAAAGGGCTTGGTGTTGGAGTGTGTGATGTGGTTTGAACGTTTGTGACTTCCAAATCTCATGTTAAAATGTGATTCCACTGTTGGAAGTGGGGTCTGGTGGAACGTGATGGCATCATGGGGGCAGAACCCCCATGAACACCATCCCATTGGTAATAAGAGAGTTCTCTCTCAGTTAGTTCACATGAGGTCTGCTGGTTTAAAAGTCTGGAATCTGGGGGGGCGGAGCAAGATGGCCGAATAGGAACAGCTCCAGTCTCCAACTCCCAGCGCGAGCGACACAGAAGACCGGTGATTTCTGCATTTTCAACTGAGGTACTGGGTTCATCTCACTGGGGAGTGCCAGACGATCGGTGCTGGTCAGCTGCTGCAGCCCGACCAGCGAGAGCTGAAGCAGGGCGAGGCATCGCCTCACCTGGGAAGCGCAAGGGGGAAGGGAATCCCTTTTCCTAGCCAGGGGAACTGAGACACACAACACCTGGAAAATCGGGTAACTCCCACCCCAATATTGCGCTTTAAGCAAACAGGCACACCAGGAGATCATATCCCACACCTGGCCGGGAGGGTCCCACACCCACGGAGCCTCCCTCATTGCTAGCACAGCAGTCTGTGATCTACCGGCAAGGCAGCAGCGAGGCTGGGGGAGGGGCGCCCGCCATTGCTGAGGCTTAAGTAGGTAAACAAAGCTGCTGGGAAGCTCCAACTGGGTGGAGCTCACAGCAGCTCAAGGAAACCTGCCTGTCTCTGTAGACTCCACCTCTGGGGACAGGGCACAGCTACACAACAACAACAACAACAACAAAAAAGCAGCAGAAAGCTCTGCAGACGCAAACGACTCTGTCTGACAGCTTTGAAAAGAGCAGTGGATCTCCCAACACGGAGGTTGAGATCTGAGAAGGGACAGACTGCCTGCTCAAGTGGGTCCCTGACCCCTGAGTAGCCTAACTGGGAGACATCCCCAACTAGGGGCAGTCTGACACCCCACACCTCACAGGGTGGAGTACACCCCTGAGAGGAAGCTTCCAAAGCAAGAATCAGACAGCTACACTCGCTGTTCAGAAATATTCTATCTTCTGTAGCCTCTGCTGCTGATACCCAGGCAAACAGGGTCTGGAGTGGACCTCAAGCAATCTCCAACAGACCTACAGCTGAGGGTCCTGACTGTTAGAAGGAAAACTATCAAACAGGAAGGACACCTACACCAAAACCCCGTCAGTACATCACCATCATCAAAGACCAGAGGCAGATAAAACCACAAAGATGGGGAAAAAGCAGGGCAGAAAAGCTGGAAATTCAAAAAATAAGAGCACATCTCCCCTGGCAAAGGAGCGCAGCTCATCGCCAGCAACGGATCAAAGCTGGACGGAGAATGACTTTGACGAGATGAGAGAAGAAGGCTTCAGTCCATCAAATTTCTCAGAGCTAAAGGAGGAATTACATACCCAGCGCAAAGAAACTAAAAATCTTGAAAAAAAAGTGGAAGAATTGACGGCTAGAGTAATTAATGCAGAGAAGGTCCTAAACGAAATGAAAGAGATGAAAACCATGACACGAGAAATACGTGACAAATGCACAAGCTTCAGTAACCGACTCGATCAACTGGAAGAAAGAGTATCAGCGATTGAGGATCAAATGAATGAAATGAAGCGAGAAGAGAAACCAAAAGAAAAAAGAAGAAAAAGAAATGAACAAAGCCTGCAAGAAGTATGGGATTATGTAAAAAGACCAAATCTACGTCTGATTGGGGTGCCTGAAAGTGAGGGGGAAAATGGAACCAAGTTGGAAAACACTCTTCAGGATATCATCCAGGAGAACTTCCCCAACCTAGTAGGGCAGGCCAACATTCAAATCCAGGAAATACAGAGAACGCCACAAAGATACTCCTCGAGAAGAGCAACTCCAAGACACATAATTGCCAGATTCACCAAAGTTGAAATGAAGGAAAAAATCTTAAGGGCAGCCAGAGAGAAAGGTCGGGTTACCCACAAAGGGAAGCCCATCAGACTCACAGCAGATCTCTCGGCAGAAACTCTACAAGCCAGAAGAGAGTGGGGGCCAATATTCAACATTCTTAAAGAAAAGAATTTTAAACCCAGAATTTCATATCCAGCCAAACTAAGTTTCATAAGTGAAGGAGAAATAAAATCCTTTACAGATAAGCAAATGCTTAGAGATTTTGTCACCACTAGGCCTGCCTTACAAGAGACCCTGAAGGAAGCACTCAACATGGAAAGGAACAACCGGTACCAGCCATTGCAAAAACATGCCAAAATGTAAAGACCATTGAGGCTAGGAAGAAACTGCATCAACTAACGAGCAAAATAACCAGTTAATATCAGAATGGCAGGATCAAGTTCACACATAACAATCTTAACCTTAAATGTAAATGGACTAAATGCTCCAATGAAAAGACACAGACTGGCAAACTGGATAAAGAGTCAAGACCCATCAGTCTGCTGTATTCAGGAGACCCATCTCACACGCAGAGACATACATAGGCTCAAAATAAAGGGATGGAGGAAGATTTACCAAGCAAATGGAGAACAAAAAAAAGCGGGGGTTGCAATCCTAGTCTCTGATAAAACAGACTTTAAACCATCAAAGATCAAAAGAGACAAAGAAGGCCATTACATAATGGTAAAGGGATCAATTCAACAGGAAGAGCTAACTATCCTAAATATATATGCACCCAATACAGGAGCACCCAGATTCATAAAGCAAGTCCTTAGAGACTTACAAAGAGACTTAGACTCCCATACAATAATAATGGGAGACTTCAACACTCCACTGTCAACATTAGACAGATCAACAAGACAGAAAGTTAACAAGGATATCCAGGAATTGAACTCATCTCTGCAGCAAGCAGACCTAATAGACATCTATAGAACTCTCCACCCCAAATCAACAGAATATACATTCTTCTCAGCACCACATCATACTTACTCCAAAATTGACCATATAATTGGAAGTAAAGCACTCCTCAGCAAATGTACAAGAACAGAAATTATAACAAACTGTCTCTCAGACCACAGTGCAATCAAACTAGAACTCAGGACTAAGAAACTCAATCAAAACCGCTCAACTACATGGAAACTGAACAATCTGCTCCTGAATGACTACTGGGTACATAACGAAATGAAGGCAGAAATAAAGATGTTCTTTGAAACCAATGAGAACAAAGATACAACATACCAGAATCTCTGGGACACATTTAAAGCAATGTGTAGAGGGAAATTGATAGCACTAAATGCCCACAAGAGAAAGCAGGAAAGATCTAAAATTGACACTCTAACATCGCAATTAAAAGAACTAGAGAAGCAAGAGCAAACACATTCCAAAGCTAGCAGAAGGCAAGAAATAACTAAGATCAGAGCAGAACTGAAGGAGATAGAGACACAAAAAACCCTCCAAAAAATCAATGAATCCAGGAGTTGGTTTTTTGAAAAGATCCACAAAATTGACAGACCACTAGCAAGACTAATAAAGAAGAAAAGAGAGAAGAATCAAATCGACGCAATTAAAAATGATAAAGGGGATATCACCACCGACCCCACAGAAATACAAACTACCATCAGAGAATACTATAAACACCTCTACGCAAATAAACTGGAAAACCTAGAAGAAATGGATAATTTCCTGGACACTTACACTCTTCCAAGACTAAACCAGGAAGAAGTTGAATCCCTGAATAGACCAATAGTAGGCTCTGAAATTGAGGCAATAATTAATAGCCTACCAACCAAAAAAAGTCCAGGACCAGATGGATTCACAGCTGAATTCTACCAGAGGTATAAGGAGGAGTTGGTACCATTCCTTCTGAAACTATTCCAATCAATAGAAAAAGAGGGAATCCTCCCTAACTCATTTTATGAGGCCAACATCATCCTGATACCAAAGCCTGGCAGAGACACAACAAAAAAAGAGAATTTTAGACCAATATCCCTGATGAACATCGATGCAAAAATCCTCAATAAAATACTGGCAAACCGGATTCAACAACACATCAAAAAGCTTATCCACCATGATGAAGTGGGCTTCATCCCTGGGATGCAAGGCTGGTTCAACATTCGCAAATCAATAAACATAATCCAGCATATAAACAGAACCAAAGACAAGAACCACATGATTATCTCCATAGATGCAGAAAAGGCTTTTGACAAAATTCAACAGCCCTTCATGCTAAAAACGCTCAATAAATTCGGTATTGATGGAACATACCTCAAAATAATAAGAGCTATTTATGACAAACCCACAGCCAATATCATACTGAATGGGCAAAAACTGGAAAAATTCCCTTTGAAAACTGGCACAAGACAGGGATGTCCTCTCTCACCACTCCTATTCAACATAGTGTTGGAAGTTCTGGCTAGGGCAATTAGGCAAGAGAAAGAAATCAGGGGTATTCAGTTAGGAAAAGAAGAAGTCAAATTGTCCCTGTTTGCAGATGACATGATTGTATATTTAGAAAACCCCATTGTCTCAGCCCAAAATCTCCTTAAGCTGATAAGCAACTTCAGCAAAGTCTCAGGGTACAAAATTAATGTGCAAAAATCACAAGCATTCTTATACACCAATAACAGACAAACAGAGAGCCAAATCATGAATGAACTTCCATTCACAATTGCTTCAAAGAGAATCAAATACCTAGGAATCCAACTTACAAGGGATGTAAAGGACCTCTTCAAGGAGAACTACAAACCACTGCTCAGTGAAATAAAAGAGGACACAAACAAATGGAAGAACATACCATGCTCATGGATAGGAAGAATTAATATCGTGAAAATGGCCATACTGCCCAAGGTAATTTATAGATTCAATGCCATCCCCATCAAGCTACCAATGAGTTTCTTCACAGAATTGGAAAAAACTGCTTTAAAGTTCATATGGAACCAAAAAAGAGCCCGCATCTCCAAGACAATCCTAAGTCAAAAGAACAAAGCTGGAGGCATCACGCTAGCTGACTTCAAACTATACTACAAGGCTACAGTAACCAAAACAGCATGGTACTGGTACCAAAACAGAGAGATAGACCAATGGAACAGAACAGAGTCCTCAGAAATAATACCACACATCTACAGCCATCTGATCTTTGACAAACCTGAGAAAAACAAGAAATGGGGAAAGGATTCCCTATTTAATAAATGGTGCTGGGAAAATTGGCTAGCCATAAGTAGAAAGCTAAAACTGGATCCTTTCCTTACTCCTTATACGAAAATTAATTCAAGATGGATTAGAGACTTAAATGTTAGACCTAATACCATAAAAATCCTAGAGGAAAACCTAGGTAGTACCATTCAGGACATAGGCATGGGCAAAGACTTCATGTCTGAAACACCAAAAGCAACGGCAGCAAAAGCTAAAATTGACAAATGGGATCTAATTAAACTAAAGAGCTTCTGCACAGCAAAAGAAACTACCATCAGAGTGAACAGGCAACCTACAGAATGGGAGAAAATTTTTGCAATCTACTCATCTGACAAAGGGCTAATATCCAGAACCTACAAAGAACTCAAACAAATTTACAAGAAAAAAACAAACAACCCCATCAAAAAGTGGGCAAAGGATATGAACAGACATTTCTCAAAAGAAGACATTCATACAGCCAACAGACACATGAAAAAATGCTCATCATCACTGGCCATCAGAGAAATGCAAATCAAAACCACAATGAGATACCATCTCACACCAGTTAGAATGGCGATCATTAAAAAGTCAGGAAACAACAGGTGCTGGAGAGGATGTGGAGAAATAGGAACACTTTTACACTGTTGGTGGGATTGTAAACTAGTTCAACCATTATGGAAAACAGTATGGCGATTCCTCAAGGATCTAGAACTAGATGTACCATATGACCCAGCCATCCCATTACTGGGGATATACCCAAAGGATTATAAATTATGCTGCTATAAAGACACATGCACACGTATGTTTATTGCAGCACTATTCACAATAGCAAAGACTTGGAATCAACCCAAATGTCCATCAGTGACAGATTGGATTAAGAAAATGTGGCACATATACACCATGGAATACTATGCAGCCATAAAAAAGGATGAGTTTGTGTCCTTTGTAGGGACATGGATGCAGCTGGAAACCATCATTCTTAGCAAACTATCACAAGAACAGAAAACCAAACACCGCATGTTCTCACTCATAGGTGGGAACTGAACAATGAGATCACTTGGACTCAGGAAGGGGAACATCACACACCGGGGCCTATCATGGGGAGGGGGGAGGGGGGAGGGATTGCATTGGGAGTTATACCTGATGTAAATGACGAGTTGATGGGTGCAGTAGACCAACATGGCACAAGTATACATATGTAACAAACCTGCACGTTATGCACATGTACCCTACAACTTAAAGTATAATAATAATAAATAAATTAAAAAAAAAAAAAAGTCTGGAATCTGTTGTCCCTTTGCTCTCTTGCTCCCTTTCTCACCATGTAATACACCAGCTTCTCCCTTCACCTTCTGCCACAATTGTGAGCTTCCTGAGGCCCTCACCAGAAACCCAGCTGATGTTGTGCCATGTTTGTAGAACCTGCAGAACTGTGAGCCAATTTAATCTCTTTTCCTTATAAATTTTACAGCTTCAGGTATTTATTTATAGCAATGTAAAAAAAAAAAAAAAAGGCGGGGGGTGGGGTACTAATACAGCATGCTTGCTATATTTGATAAACTGCCGGAAGGCCATTATGCCTGGAGTGGAGTGAGCTAGAGGAAGAGTGGCAAAAGGAAAGGTCAGGAACATTAAAATTATGCCAAATCATACAGCCCATGGTAAGGGCTTTAGATTTTACTTATAACGAGATGAGAAACATAAAAAGGTTTAAAGCCAAAGCGTAACATGAAAAAGGGTCACTTTTGTTGTTGATTTTGAAACAGTCTATAGAGTATGCTATGGTCTCAATATTTGTGTCCCCCCCAAATTCATATGTTCAAATCCTAACACTCAAGGTGATGGTATTAGGAGGTGGGGCCTTTGGAGGCTAACTGTTCATGAGGGCAGAGCTCATAAATGGAATAAGTGCCCTTATAAAAGATATCCCAAAGAGCTTATTCATCCCTTTAGCCATGGAGTTCACAATATGAAAATGACTCTTTGAGGAAGGTGGCCATCATCAGACACAATCTGCTAGTGACTTAGTCTTGAACTCACCAGCCTTCAGAATGTCAAAAAATAAATGTGTATCATTTATAAACCACTTAGTCTATGTTATTCTGTTATAATATCTCACATGATCTAAGATGGTGGAAATAGGAGGATCAATTAGAAACAATGTCAGTTACACAAGTAAGAGATGATAATTTAGACCAAGGTTATTTACGAAGGTGGGAAATGATTAGTTCCAGAACTTTGAAGGAAAGAACCACAGAATTTGCTGAGAGACAATATACAAAGTGTGAAAGAAAAAAGGAAGCAAGAATGAACTCTATTTCATCATTGAGTAATTAGTTTCTATCTACTAAAATAGAGAAAAATGAGGAGAGAGGAGATGTGTGTTTTGAACTGATGAACTTTGAAATTCCCGTTAGTCATTCAAGTGGAAATAGTGAGAGATCATATAGATAGAAACTGGATTTTATCACAGGTCAGAGCAGATTTTGCATTGGTTGTGCTGTTCTGTCAATGTACTTCAAGGCACATATGTTTCAAAGTTTTTTTTTTAATGTGAACATTAAAGTTTTTTTGTAAACAAAATATAGGTCATATATCTTTTTAGATTCCTTAAAGCTGTAGTGTCAAGTGAAATCCAAACCTACCTGTGGTGTGTCATTAAAGTTTTCTAAAAATAAGTAAGTAGCATGTAAGAAAATTGTCGCTTAACCCACTTACTGTTCGTATATGTAAACATTAATAGTTGAAGGCATGTAAATTATAAGAGTTTCCTATACAATCATGGATAGGTTTTATATTTGTTCTATCACCATTATAAAAACACATAATTAGCCAACATTGTTCATAGTGAACAGTTTAAAATACCCATTAAGTAAGCACATTGGAAAAAAAAAAGATATATTCCTAAATGATCATTCTGCACCAGTTTTGTTCAATTCAGAATGGATGCAGTGAAATTTCCTTTCCAGTTTAAGTAAGAATCACCATAGAAATTTTTATTTCATTTATTTTTATTTTTATTGCCTTTTCGTGGCTAGAAAATGTTCTGTTTGCCTATATAGGATTTTCTCAGATGCTATTAAAATTATTCATCCACCTTTGAAAAATGGCACAAATGAATAAAAAAGTTTTTCAAAAAAAAAAAGATTTCAATCTGGTATAAAGTTAATGACTCAAAATTATCTAGTAATATTGAGGTCAAATTTTATTATTTAGAGTAACAGTCTGCTACCTTTGAAGCACTACAGTAAAACATTTTGACATATAAATGTTCTTCTTTTTAACACTAGAGCCAAAGAAGGATATAATCATAATTACTACATTGATGGTCATCAGATAATCTGGAGAGCTTTACAAAAATCCAAATTCCCACGTGTAGATGAACTGAATCAGAAAACCTGGGAGGAGTGCCAGAAATTGAAACTTAAAAAAAAAAATCTGGAGGAGTCATATGATGGCTTACACTTGGAACTCACTGGTGCAAACTCTACTGGTGTGATTTTAAATAACTAAAGTTCTTTATAGAAAGAAAGGAGAAGGAGAGAAGAAAAAAGACAACAGGTGAGTGAGCAAGTGAGTGCCTTCCTGGACACTGAACTCTCAGAGACAAAAGTTGTACACGAATGTTTGCATGGAAATAGATGTAGATACACACACATATTATTGTTGGTATTGTTATTTTTGTTTTGGTCAGAATCCAACATAATTATGTCATATAGTAAATGAAACCAGAAAAAAAATCTCTCCTCCTAAACTTGATTCTCATATAAGGATTACAAGAGAGTGTCATTCCAAAAAATGTAATCAATGATACCACATAAAAGAAAAAGCAATGATTTTAAATTCTCTCAGTCAAGGGGCAGCAGGTTTTATAATGGGCTCTTTGTTTTTATTTCTTATTATATCCTAGTCTAAATACAGGAATCTAACTGACTCCACTATGTTCGATATTGTAAAGTACTGGAGATGGGGATTAACTTTCCTGGATTAGTTTTCAATTAGGCAAATAACTTTCCACCCTAAGATGACTTTGCGCTCCATAATTTTTGAGAATTAATAATATATCTTTTTGAGGGTTCATCTTTCTGTTTGTATATAACTAAATGTGTTCATGTCAAAGGGTATCTTTCAGCTAATAGTTGCCCATCGGATTAATGGGAAGAATGAGGTAACATTAAGCATCTTATCTCCTATTCTGGCAGAGAGACCATGAAGGAGACAAATTTGGAATCTAAAAGTTCACCCTAAATAGAGTGACTTGCTGAAACTGTTTTAAAGTACTAATTCAAAATAAATCTCAGGCAAGTCTTTGAGTAGAAGGATAATTGAATTGGTATGTTTCTATTATAATATTTAGTATATAGTATTTTCAACTTTGGGGAATGTATATTCTTGGAAAATTAAAGAATTCTTAAAAATCGTTGGGGACACAAGTTTTTAAACTTTTTACACATATAAGAGAAATCTGTATTTGAAGAAATCCTTTAAAGGGCCTTAAATTGAGTCTTTTTTTTTTTTCTGCCTTCTTTCATTGCTCCCTATTATATCCCCTTGTGTTGTCACTTATGACTGAAGTGCCACCCTTCTCAAGGTAGCACATATCAGAAATGTATGTGGCTTTATTCCAAAAAAGTAAGACCTTGGTTAGAAAGTTTTATTTTATTATTAAAAAGAACCATTTGTGATCCCAAATAAATTCTCCAAATAATGTCAGTGTAGAAAAGAAATGGATGCATTTTAAGCATCACAAAGAAATATTTTAGGGAGATCAGTAATAGGCACGAGTGATAGATGCGAAGAAACATTTCCTGAATTTTAGCTCACCAACACGTGTTTATTATTGTTGCTTGTGCAATAGTAGTAGCTAGACTAGCTCACAGATCTTATCTATACATTGATACATTTCCCCACATAATTTGCTTGAAAATAAAAAGCACTGCCTCAGTTCTATATACAAGCAACCTATTAATCTCAATGTTGACTCCAATTGAACAAACATAATTTATTTTAACAGAAACACCCAAACAATGAACTAGAGGTGGAAGAGTTTTACATAGTGAATTTCGTTGCCAGTGGGGAAAAATGCAGAAAATAGGAATACATATATTGATGCTAAATTAATATTGAAATTGTATACATCTAGATACATTGTGAGAAATTTTCCCCAAAGCCTATACAAATCTTATAAGTATATAGTGTTATTGTGTTAGAGAGCCATCAATTATCATGAAATAATATTTCTTTTGAAAAAGAAACTAACCAATAACGTTAAAATCGTTAATTAAAAAAAAAAAATTCTCCTGCTGCAGCCAATTTGGAATTCCATTTTTTTTTTTTTTTCAAGATTTGTGAAAACAGAAGTATAATGAATTTTTCACCTGGCTTAAGAAAATCTTAACGATAAGAAAAACAAAGTTATATAATTATTTTTAAAATATTTAAATGTGACTTTTAGAAGTGTTTAATTTTACTCTAATGATAAATATAAATCATATTTATCAAAATATTTATATTGAAAATATAAATCAGCAACTATGAAAATATTTATTTGCCAAAATGTTATCTTTTTAGAAAAGTAGACATTTGATTATTTCAAAATGTTTAAATAATGTTTATACCAATAGTTATTATCAACAAAGTACATTTTTTCTTAATTTATAGACATTGACTTGTTAGGTTTATATATTCATAAAAAGTATCCATAGTCATAAATGCAAAAGATTCTTCATATATTAACAAAAATAAATAAGTTATATTATAGACAATATAATATAAATAGAAATAAATCACTATTATATTTCTTAAAGAAATGACCATCAAATGACCATCAAAAAGCAAGTTGTTTTTTTTCCAGAAACAAGATTTTAAAAATTATGATTTATGGGAACAGAGAAAGTAGACAACAAGGTGAATAATGAATTGCTTTACCTTTTAAGTGTTTAAACATTAACAAAAATAAGACAAAGAAACATATTGTATGATGGTCATTTGATGATGTTTTATATATGATACTTATTAGGCAAGATATTTGGCATTAAAGTTTTCTTATTTTGGTATTATTAAAATATTAAAATTCATGTATCATAAAATAAAAAATTACCTTTTATTATAAATAAAAATTGGAAACAAAGCATACTATTTTAATGGAAACAATAATAGAAAATGAGAATTATTATATAATTTGACTGCATAAAAGGCAGAATCAACTTACAGTTAATACTATATACATTCACACATATATAGGCATATATATTTATCTACTGGTGTATATTTAATGGCTAAAAATGATCAAAATACAAGTATGTCTGAGTTCACCTACCTTAAGAACATCTCCTTGTGCTAAATGAAATGTTCTGGCTGAAATATTGATTCCCTTGCCTGCTTGAACCTGAATACTATAAATGCATTCATGGTTGTTTTCATAGTTGAGTGGATAATTTGGAGACAGCAAAATTCCTTCATTATTTGTTGCAGATGCACCACATTCAGCTGCAGGTAAAACAGAATATTGAAGTATAGTTTAATAGATAGCAGTACCATTTTCAAGCAATGTCATGTATGGAAGTGTAATGCATTTTATTTTACCTAAAGTTTAGCAGAAAAATAATATACAGAATGACTTTATGTTGTAAATGATTAATTCCCTCCTCAAATAATATATGGGAGGAAGAGACTACAGCTCATGGAGAGGACAATTGTGTACAAATGAAAATATACAACAGTTTTAGTAATTTTCCCCCTGGATTAAAAGATAGCATAGGAAAGGATGAGAGCACAATTTTAAGAATGTATTTTGCATTTGTAGATTTCTGATAAATTAATACATTTAAATTTATAATTTAGCTCTTTTAAATGAAAGGGACATATATTAATTTTGGTTTTGAATAATTCTAACTTGATCTTTTAAAACATTTGTACCTTTTTAATTAATTTGACCCGTCTTTTTTCTCCTAGTACTCAGTATTCTGCTGATACAAGAATTTCAATAATAAAAAGGGAATCAAATATTACATTATCTTTGAAAACTGATATAATAGTTAAACCCCCCTGGTAATAATAGTTAACCAATAATTGTAACAAATTGGGCATCTTTGGAAATTATATCACCTTTCTCAGTATAGAAAATTAGACTACATGAAGGCATTCTCATAATAGATAAAATGGTTTTGCTAAACCTTCAGGACTAATTTTGCAAAATTTGAGGAACTGTCTAAACATTTAG
Source organism: Theropithecus gelada (assembly GCF_003255815.1). Classification (NCBI taxonomy): domain Eukaryota; kingdom Metazoa; phylum Chordata; class Mammalia; order Primates; family Cercopithecidae; genus Theropithecus; species Theropithecus gelada. The sequence goes on from NC_037676.1 coordinate 114,715,073, forward strand.
GAAAATGTGAGAATTTCTCAACAAATTTAGCTCGAATTTAATTTTAATGTATTTCAACATAAAAAGCTTGTGGCAGTATTGAAAAAACAAACAATAAGTCCTTAAAAGTCTTAAATATGTTTCAGAAATTCAATAAACTCAGCTTTCTATCTTAATCTAATAACTTCATGTTACCAAACCACAGGGCAAAAATATTTACATTTTCAAATATTTAACTGAAAAGGAAAAAAAAAAAAAAAAGCAAGTTGTTTTTTTCCAGAAATAAGATTTTAAAAAGAATGATTTATGGGAACAGTCAGAGAAAATAGACAACAAGGTGAATAATGAATTGCTTTACCTTTTAAATGTTTAAACATTAACAAAAATAAGACAAAAGAAACAAAAGCCTATTGAAATAAAAATGATCAAGAAGAAGCAGTCAGTATAATATCAACATTGTGGCCGGGTGCGGTGGCTCACGCCTGTAATCCCAGCACTTTGGGAGGCCGAGGCGGGCGGATCACAAGGTCAGGAGATCGAGACCACGGTGAAACCCCGCCTCTACTAAAAATACAAAAAACTAGCCGGGTGTGGTGGCGGGCGCCTGTAGTCCCAGCTACTTGGGAGGCTGAGGCAGAAGAATGGCAGGAACCCAGGAGGCGGAGCTTGCAGTGAGCCGAGATCGCGCCACTGCACTCCAGCCAGGGGGAGAGAGTGAGACTCCGTCTCCAAAAAAAAAAAAAAATCAACATTGTGTGAAATAATAATAAAAACTAATGGTGTTATACTAACAGACAGCATTACACAATAAAAGGTTCCTCTAAATTCCTTTTAAAGAAAAAAAAAAAATCAAACTTCCAATACTGATTTAAATTATTTTAATGTTACTTAAACATGTTCAAAAAATAGATACGTCTTTATACTTTTAGCTGCATACAGTTATAATACCAAACCAGTTTACAAATACAGGAACAAAATGACAAAAACAATAAAATAAAAAATAGCAACATGTATCTAATGAGGCATAAGGTTTTGTTTTCCTAACATTAAATCGCCTTTGGCAATGTGGATCATGTAACAGCTGCTCGAGTGTAGGCTTTTGGAGTTTGCTACACCTTTAATTACTCTATGCTGTGTAACAACTTGATTCTCCTTCATATTATGCCTCTGTGAACTGCTGAGAAACTTTCATCTGCATAGTGCAAGAGAATGCCAGGCATCTATCACTTAGTGGAAATCATTTACATTTTATTTCTACTTTATTTCTTTCTACTAGCTTTTTGGAATATAAGTATGTTTGTGGGGGCATGAAGACAAATGTAATCTGGATTACACAGGTGATCTAAAATGCATATATATTTTTGTCAATTAGATTATTTAGAAGGAAATGCTAATTATTTTAAATTATTTTACAGAGTCATGAAGTTTTGAAAATATAAATGGTTTTAGTTCTTGTCTGTAATAAGTTGACACAATATTTTTCAATTGCACATCTAATCTTGCACTTTCTGGTTAAAATATACTGATGATCAGCAAGTCAAAATCCAGAGAATGTCATACAAGGCCATTTACAAAGTGATCCCAGTGTGCCTGTCCAGCTATTACCTAGCCTTCTCTGCCATGGACCTTGCAATTTAGCTACCCTGAGCTACTACTGGCCCTTGGCCACAGTCTCATACTCTGAGCCTTTGAACTTGCTATTTTCCCGCATATGAACACCACCTCTGGTCCCAAGAGATGTGAATAAAGAAAATTACGGCCCATGAGGAAAATTACTTGATATGGAATTAAACTGTTACGGTTCTTTTCAGTATCGGGTGGCTGTGATGGTAAAGGAAATTGAAAAAAGCAACACCACGTTAAAGTATCACAGATAATTCTTAAGAATAATAGTTGTGGTTCCATGCTTATGAATTCCCAGCAAAAATATCGTAACTTCAAAATTTTCATTATATATAACATGACTAGCACAGCAAGTTTTCATAAAACTTATTTAAACTGAGAAGATAAGTATTGGCAAACTGTGACTGAATATTCTTAAGATATGTTAAAATTGAGAAAAGGAACTAGCAGCAGAACAGCTGACTACAAGAGAGAAGCATGGTTAGTTGATACAAGGAAGACAAGTGCATATATGAAAATGTCAATTACATGAGAAAGAGGAATTTGAGTAAAGCAAATCGTAAAGATCCAACTGGTAAAGGCAAATTGAAAAAGTTATCTCTCAGCCATAGTGACATTTATGGAGAGTATACCGCTATCACTGAATAACCACAAATGTGTGACTCAGAAGATTATGTCAATGTTAATGTTTTCAGTCAGGTACTATAAGGAATAGCATATGTAAAATAAAACATGTATGTAAAAAATGTGTTACAATAAAAAAACTACAAGGTCACTGTAATATAAATAACTTATTTACTTGGTTGAGAATGTACTGAAAGATATTTGAAGTCACTAGAGGCACATGATAGAATGCTCTGATTTGGAAAAAACAAATGAATAGGTTGATTCCATAGATATTTATGAAATATTTATTATGTACTGGGTGGTGAGGGGAATAGTTGAAGCTCTTATGGGACTTACTTTCCAGTGGAAAAGATGGATGTTTATCATACAATCACTCAAATAAAAATATAGTATGTGAAAGCGTTAACTGAGAGCCCTGACCTGTCCTGAATAGCTAGGAAAGACTCTCTGAAGTACTGCAACTTGAAAATGGATGAGTAAATTAAGGGTGAAGGGAGAAGGCAAGTGGGGGAAAAGAATATTCCAAACAAAAGAAACATATCTAAAAACATTATTGGAGGGGGTGGGAGACGGAGGAGATAATGACAGGTTCTAGGAACTGAAAGACCTGATGTGAAAAAGCTTTCTTTGTGCAAGGTTGATCTAGAAGTAGATCTCTGAGGATGTTTATCTGGTGTGATAGGAGAAGAAATGTTCTTTCTTAGGTGTGTATGAATGGAGAAGTCATTAGGTGTGAGCTGCTTATTCTTGTGATGGGGAAATACTGTTGTCTTTAAGGCTTGGAATGTTGGTTGCAGAATTTGAAGAGCAAAAAAGGAGACTGAATGAGCTACATTTGTAAAATTGTTTGAGATTTTGGGTCAGGAAACCACTGCTTCAGAGTTTAGGGGTTGTAATGTTTTCTGGAGGTGAGGTAAGCACATTTCTTCCTTCATTAACATAAGCCCAGGACATTGTTTCTCTCATGTCTTGGTCTAGAGTGAGTTTTATGTTCTTGATAACTGATGCCACTAACTGATAAAGCCTATGTTTGATAATAAGGATTTCTTACAAAATAATCAGTGTAAAACTAGGTAGTAATGTTTCCTCTCTCTAATTTGAACTAGGGGGTGGTATCATCTTTAAATCATAAAAATTAGTAATATGAAAACATTACATAATTTAGCAGTGTTAAGAAAATATTTTTGGAGAATGAGTACTTAGTGTTCTTTGTAGCATATAAATATTTTCTGTGCATTTTCCAGTGTACACATTGTATATGACGACTTTTCTGAAAAGCAAATCTTATTCACATAAAATACCTTTTCATTTAAATGTACAGGTTAAGATATCTATTTGAGTTACCAATATGAAACTCTTTGCTGAATATGAAAATAATATGTTGATAAATGTGACTTTAGTTGGATTGGAGTGGGAAAGATGTGCACTGATATTTGATGATAAGAATCATTGCTACAGTGAAGAATTCACTAGAGCAGGGATACCCATTGAATTTCAATATTTTCATACTAACTGAAAAACAGACAAGCCATGCATCATTAATCTCCATTACTGGGAATAAGAACATCTGGTAGCATCTATTGTGTACATACAGTCATATATTTTTAGATAAACTGGTAAAATGCTTTTCAGCAATTTGACTGGAAATCTGAAAAATGTCTAGATGAGTAAAGTTCACAGTTACTTTTTAAAAAATTTGCATTACAATTGAGTCTCTTTATTTTCAAACTGTTTTGTGAAAGCAGGCAAAATATACTTCATTTAGATTGTTCAAAAAACTTGCAATGTTTTTAAACATAAACATAGGGTATGCAAGTCAAATAAGGAGTATCATTAAGCAGAAATACATTTTTTCCATATGTTTAATTATTACCAGAAGAAAAATAATGATAATACATGATTTTGCCCATAGAGGATCATATGAGGATCAAATCCAAACCAATCATTTCTTTTTTGCATGTGAATTCAGGTTTTTTTCATTTTTATCAGCTAGTTGAACCCATTATATTCCAAATATAATTTAGATTTTATTTCATTAAGTTAGGACATCATTGATTGTAAAAGGCATTGCTATGTGTCTCTAAAAAAGCAAAAATGCTGCCAATACACTATAATAGTCATTGATTGTCGGATACATGCATATTTCACAGATGTTAGTTTTTTTTAAAATGGGACATCTAAAAATTGTGAAATATGGTAAAATGTGTTATTAAGTTTTTTTTTTTTTTTTTTTTTTTTTTTTTCTGGAACACTTCTCCTAAGATGCCTTCTCAACTTGGAAGTATTAATAACACTTCGCTCTTCAGAAATTTTTAGTCAAAAATATTTTATATTCTTAAATACGTATTTTAATAATACTTGGATTTTCAGAAGTGGATAGAAATTGTGGGGTAGAAAGATACATTAATTTCCTTATGCCCCTACTGAGAATATGAGAATCCATTAGTATTACTTGCATACAGTCTTATTTTTTCTCTCTTTTGTTCTTCGTAGGCAATAATAGTACTTAACTGGCTTTCTCCTTTTAGCCTCTCTAAATATATGTATGTATCCATGTGCAAACTAGTGCTACTTAAAGTTATTTATAAATTAAGAGTTTAAACATTTTTTTGAAGAATTTCAAAAAAGTTTCATAGTTACTTTTTTCCCTTAAACATTTGTTTTTAATGCATTTTCTATAATCATTTTTTACCGTGTAGAATTATATTTTTGTGTGTGAATTGCAGTCATAATTGAAACGCTTAAATTCAAAACTTTTTAAAATAAATTATATCATTTTCTTTAAAAAATATTGATTATTTCCTATAATCTGACATTGTCTTTTCATCTTTTCTTCTTTCCATGAACAGGTATTGAAGGTCTACTATGCTGAGTTATTTATTAAAAATAATGTTCTTAATAAAAATAACTGTGGATATGCCTGATACTGTGTTAGGTCTTGGGGATAGGTCATGTGATATGTACTCCAAAAGAGAGGCACACATGGAAACTGGTACATGCACTAACATGTAGTCTCTAGTATGATACAAGTTCATGTAATAGGCTGAAATTGCAAAAATGAAGAAGTAGTACATTTTAAAGGAGCCGCAAAAGAATTACATTAAGGCAGATTTCATGACTGTGTTATTCTTGATTTGAGTAAGAAATGTGGTTCCAAAGGTAATCAAAATGTATGAAGAAGGGATTCCAGGCAGAGTGAAATACTTGAATGAAAGTATAAATAGGCAAACCAAATTGACATTAGTTAGAAGAACTAGTAATTCATACACCATTCTAAGACATTTGGACTTTATCCTGTAGGCAATGGAGATTCATAGAAGAGTTTTAAAAACAGAAAAACATGACCAACTTTGAGAAATCCACTAGGGCAGCTCTATGAAGAATGAATTGTAGTCTTGGGTTACTAGAGGGTGAACATCTTAGAGAAGATTATTGTAGTGTTACAGACAGAAGATGAGAGCTCCAACTATGGAGGAAGAGGAGATGCCAAAGTAAAAGTTATAGAACTTGGAGACAAGTTCGGTGTAGGGGCATGAAAGAGAGGGAAAGGTAAAGAAGATAAGCAGTGGCTTTGATTATAATGCTGATGAATGTATTTTTGCACAAGATAAATTTGGTATGCCTGTTGGATGTCAAGTAAAGTACACCAAGCAGCTAGGCATATTTGTACCCATGGGGTTGGTTTTTTAAAGCCACAGACAGAAAGGTTTATCCAGAGAATACACACACACACACACACACACACACACAAACACACATATTGAGAAGAGAAGCAAACTAAGACAAAGGTACACTCAGCAAGAGAATTTAACAGGTAGACAAAAGGGACATTCAAAGAAGGTGATATCATGGAATAGTAAAGAGAGGACAGTTTTAAGAAAATAATTGCCATCAGTGTTAAATCAGAGTTTAATTAAAATGAAAACTGAGAGTACATTGACTTGGGCAATTAAGAGGTTGAGAAGACAGGAACTATGATATTTTCTGTAAAGGGGTCAGAGGTGATACAGGTTTGAAGGAAGGGTTTTTTTGGTTTTTGATGTTTTTGTCTTTGGTTTTGTTTTGTTTTATGGTTAGTTTTGAAATAAAAATATCTCAGAACGTTTATATTTTAAGCGAAAGGAATAGTACAGAGGTGGAGGGTGACTGGGGTTTTAAAATGCTATCTCTGAGTCAGAATACCCAAAAATCTAATAACTTAAAACTAGGCTAAGAAACCACTTGAAAAAAATCTATGTGATTTTTAAATATAATAACTTAAGATATGGATTTAAATTCCATGTACACTATAATTACTACTATAGAACACCATATATATAATAAAAAATGCTTCAAAAATAACAACAAATTCTATAGTAGTTTTCAAATAAATGGCTCTTTATTTAAAATTCAATGAAAAAATACGAACATTGTGCTCAAAATAGATTGCTTTGTTTTCATTATTTTTTGAACACTGCATATTGGGCCAAGATTATTATCAATTTATAATGACAAGACCTTTAGAGCATAGACCTTTGACTATCTCATTTAACTCAACTGGTAAGAATGGTATTGCAATAATTATGCCTATGTCAAAAATGTTTCTATATAAATATTCCTTCCTCTTTAAAATAATTTTATACATTTTTGTGATGCAAAGAGAAGGCAATCCTTTATGCAGCAGTATTGTTTTCATGTATTTTAGTCAAATGGTCAAACCAAATTGTAGTGTTGAGTATCCTGAGAGTGAGGAAACATGTCATAATATATCTTATATCCCATGATTCTTATATACTTGTCTAGAGCCGTGAAAATCCAATAAATACTGTTAATTCAATAACAAGGAGGTAGGAATACTAAGAAAAAGAGAGATTCATTATTCTTGGAAGTGTGAGAGGTAGTAATTGCTGAAAACAAAAACAAAGTATACTTCCTTTATCTAATAGATTATCTTTTATCTAGTATGGATTTTTTATTAATAGATTTATTTAATTTCTCTGCATACTATGTGCATACCTTATCTCAAGGTGAGATGAGCAATAGCAATAGCTAATAGTAGCTGTTACGTGCTTACTATTCTAAATTCTTTAAATACACTTCTCAATGAAGTAAACTTGTGTTTCAGAAGATAAATTTGAAGATGTGAGTGGTGGAATAAGGTACCCAAGATCACAAAATGGGTGAACATTAAACACAGATGGGTCTGTCTCCAGATCCAAGACACTTAACCCCTACATGATATTTCCACTCAGAGGCAAATAAGATAGAACCATACAATTCAGGAAGTTCACTTTCTCAAGGACTATAGGAATTTCTATAAATCACTATGCTACAAAGCAAAAGGTGCAAGAAAGTAAGAGATAATGTTTACAGGTTTAAGGAGAGAGACATTGCTTCTGATGAAAAAGTCAGAGAATGCTTTATAAAGAAGGTAGCATTTTGGCTGCACTTTGAAGAATGCGTAGAATTTTGATTGGCTGAGAAGAGAAAAGGCAGATTCAGGGGAAAGAAGACAATTCAATTTAAACATATTAATTTTCCTGGTATTGGGGAAAAAGGAAAAAGCAGGAGTAACTGTTAGTTTTACTTAGTTCAATTAATATTTTTATATAGTGTCCCTTCTAATTTCATAACTGCCTTGGCGCCATGGAAATATGCTCTCTGCAATGAGTTAATTAAATACTTAAAATTATACTTAATCTTAAACTATAGGTATTAGGGATGTTAAAAACAGTTTTTCTATTTATAGATTGAGACACAAGTTTCAGTTTAAGCATAATCTTAATAAATTTCTCTAGTGGGGCAGGGGAAAAAGAAGCCAACGGGAGCAGACAGTTTCCTCTGCATTTTCTTCTATTACTTTAGAGTGGTCACTGTCTATATAATAATTTTTAATGAAAAGATAAGGAAGCAAATAAGCCAAGCATTCTTAAATATTAGGCTGCTTTTTGTATTACTGGCAGACCCCCAATATCTAATTCAATCCAATGTTATAGCAAACAAAATTTTAAAAGATTTTTTTCAGCACATTTAAAGAGAAGTTTATAATATAATCAGCCCTTGAACAAATCAAGGGTTAAGGGATTGACTCTCCACGCTTTGCAAATTTGTCACCTGTAATTCCAGCACTTTGGGAGGCCGAGGAGGGTGGACCACCTGAGGTCAGGAGTTTGAGATCAACTTGGCCAGCATAGTGAAAACCCATCTCTACTAAAAACACAAAAATGAGCTGGGCATGGTGGTGGGCGCCTGTAATCCCAGCTACTTGGGAGGATGAGGTAGGAGAATCATTTGAACCCAGGAGGCAGAGGTTGCAGCGAGCCAAGATAGCGCCATTGCATTCCAGCCTGGGCAACAAGAGTGAAACTCCGTCTCAAAAAAAGAAAAGAAAATTTGTGTCTAACTTTTGACTCTCCCAAAACTTAACTCCTAATAGCCTACTGTTGACCCACAGCATCACTGACAACATGGTCAATTAACATATATTTAGTATGTTATATGTATTATATACTATATTCTTACAATAAAGTAAGCTAGAGCAAAAATGTTATCAAGAAAATATATTTATAGTACTGCATTTATTGATACTGTAAGTTTATGTTATCAGCTTACAGGGTGAATCAAATGTCTGAAATGCTAGGCAATCACAGCTGCAGACATCAATCTATCGTACATATCAAGCAATTTACATTTTTTGCTGGTGAGCTGGGGAGAAAGACAAAGTCTTGCTCTGTCGTCTAGGCTGGAATGCAGTGGCACTATCTTTGCTCATGCCTTACCCTCCCCAGTAGCTGGGACTACAGGTGCGTGCCACCATGGCAGGCTAATTTTTGTGTTTTTAGTAATAAAGGGCTTTTACCATGTTGGCCAGGTTGGTCTCAAACTCTTGGCCTCAAGTGAAACACCCGCCTCGCCCTCTCAAAGTTTGGGGATTACCGACGTGAGCCACTGCACCCAGCCCAATTCACATCTTTCTTGTAATATCGTGACATTTTTCTGCTTCCTGGGAGTACTTCCAGCATTGCTAGTGTCACTTCATATCCATGGCATTATTCAGTTTATGGTATTGCATTAAACAACAACAACAACAAAAACTTATAACTTACACAAATCACATTTTACTGCACTATACAGTGTACTGGAGAGAAAAATTGCTCATGTGGAGATGACTGACACCACATGGTACTTTAAGCAAATACTTGCAACACTTGGGCTCACCATAATAGCATAAAGAAGTGGCTAAGAAATTATTACTGTAATACAGTATGTACCATAGTTAATTTTATGCAGTTGTGATTTTATATGGCATCTTTATATTTATTTACATTCCTTTCCACTGCAAATGGTGCCATGTATGGTCTGTAAGTGTTTGTGTAGGTAAGTTTGGAAAAATGTTAACTTTTTATAATAGATTTGTACACATTTTATGGTAGCAAATGGTAAAATAGACTGATGTCTACCTATATTTTATGCATTCATGGCATATCTGTGTTTTTCTCTTTTTTTTTTTTTTCGGTTAGGTTAGGTTTTTTTTTTTTTTGGTTCATCTGTGAGTTTTTTCAAATTGTCACAAATCTCCAAAAAGTTTTCTAATATATTTATCAGAGAAAAATTGCATATAAGTGGACCTGAATTGTTCAAACTTGTATTGTTCAAGTGTCAACTGTATGATGAATGTATAAGGAATATATTAGGTAAGTTAAGACATTGGTAACAAACAAACAAAAATCAAATAAAACCAGGTTAGAAGTTACCTTATGAGAAATAAAATCTTCATTAAGTCACTTAAGCTGAATATTGATTCAGATTTTATTGAATACATAATATTAAATTTTTTTCAAAGTAAGATCATCATGCATTCCCACTTATGTTCTCCAAAACTAACATTATTTAACATTTTTCAAACTAATATGCAAATTTTCAGTTAAATGAACATTTTTTCACTTGGAAGGTAGAAGGGCAAGGGAGATTTTTAGTGCATTACTCATAGTAAATATTCAAAAAGCCCAGAAGACCTTAAGAATTGTTTGCAGTACAGTTTGAAGCCAGGTAGTGTGATGCCTCCAGCTTTGTTCTTTTTGCTTAGGATGGCATTGGCTATTTGGGCTTTTTATTTTTGCATCAATATGAATTTTTACAGTAGTTTTTTTTTCTAATTGTGTGAAAAATGTCATTGATAGTTTGATAGGAATATCTACAGTTCAAAATAAATAAAACAGCATGGTACTGATATAAAAATAGAAACATAGACCAATGGAGCAGGTTAGAGAACCCAAAAGAGAAGGCATATGCTTACAATGATCTGATCTTTGACAAAGCCAACAAAAACAAGCATAAGGGAAAGGATTCCCTATGCAAAAAATAAATAGTGTTGAGATAACTGGCTAGGCATATGGAGAAGATTGAAACTGGACTCTTTCCCCTTTCATCATATAAAAAAAACAACTCGGGATGGATTAAAGCCTTAAATGTAAAACCTAAAACTATAAAAGTTCTGAAAGAAAACCTAAGAAACACCGTTACCTAGCTCCTGGCAAAAGTTCCATAATGAAGATGCCAAAAGCAATAGAAAGAAATACAAACATTAAGAAAGAGAACCTAATTAAACTAAAGAGCTTCTACAAAGCAAAAGAAAGTATTAACTGAGTAAACAGATAACCAACAGAATATGAGAAAATATTCACAAACTATGAATCTGACAAAGGTCTATATCTAGAATCTATAAGAAACTTAAGTTCGCAAGCAAAAAACAGACAATCTTATTAAAATATGGGCAAAGGACATGAACAAACACCTCTCAAAAGAAGACTTAAACGTGGCCAATAAGCATATAAAAAATGTTCAACTTCATGACTCATTAGAGAAATACAAATCAAAACCACAATGAGATATCATCTCACACCAGCCAGAATAGCTATTAATAAAAGTCAAAAAATAATGGATGCTGGTGAGGCTTTAAAGAAAAGGGAATGCTTACACATTGCTGGTGGGAATGTAAGTTAGTTCAGTCATTTTGGAAAGCAGTTTCGATATTTCTCAAAGAAGTTAAAATAGAACTATTATTTGACCCAGAAAGCCCATTACTGAGTATTTTCTCGAAGAAATATAAATTGTTCTACCAAAAAGTTACATGCATACGTATGTTCGTTGCAGCACTATTCACAGTAGCAAAGGCATGGAATCAACCTAGATGCTCATCAACAGTGGACTGCACAAAGAAAATGTGATACATATACACTATGGAATACTATATAGTCATAAAAATGAATGAAATCATGTTCTCTGCAACAACATGGAAGGAGCTGGAGACTATTATCTTAAGCAAATTAATGCAGGAACAGAAAGTCAAATACCACATGTTCTCACTTATAAGTGGGAGCTAAACACTGAGTACACATGGAAACAAAGAAGGGAACAATAGACACAAAGTGAAGGGCGGGAGTAAGGCAAGGATTAAAAAAATTACCTATTAGGTACTATGCCCATTAACTGGGAACGAAATAATCTGTACACCAAACAGCCATGACATGCAATTTACTCATGTAACAAACCTGCACATGTACCCCCTGAACCTAAAATAAAAGTTGGAAAAAATACCTGTTTCAAGGCTCATTTTACAAAAATGTAATCCTAATTAATTTATATTATGCTTAATTGTGGTTAATTTATCACAAAGCATTTCTAGCATAATCTGTCAATCCTGCCCTTCATTCTAATAAGTTTAGGCCTTTAAAGCAGAGATATGGCTCTGTACCTCACACTTAAAGCAGCACTAGCTCATTAGATGCACAGGATGGTGAAACAGGAGCTTCTATCATCATCCTCTGAAGCAGCATCAACTTAAACAAGAATCTACAAACAAAAGTACCTTTGTGGAAATCTGGAAGTCCAGTGAAGAAGTTCCAACAGACTGTGGCATCATAAAATCCAAAAATTGACTTATCAAAGGAAGAATAGCACCAGGTTGCCTATGTCACCTGTACCCTGGGTGGCACAGCTCGATGCTAAGAGAAGCCCCCACAGCCCATGATTTCTCCTACATGGAAAATAAAAGCATAGTGACTGAGTGCCTGACACCTCCAGCATATAGAACACTGCCTAATAGACCCATTTCTTTCTTACTTCACCTAGAATCCAGAAGTGGTTGACACTGCTCAGTGTCACTGCTCAGTAATTGGGAGAGGCTGGAAGGAGAGAAGGGAGACTGCAGAAGCTACTAATAGCTCCACTGACTCCAACAGAGAGGCTACCATGAGATGTATGGGATGCCTTGCCCCCCAGAAACCGAGATCATCCAGGCAGATAATCAACAAAGAAACACTGTACTTGAACTACCTTATAGACCAATGAACCTAACAGATATAGCATTTCATTCACCAGCAGCAGAGTACACATTCTTCTTAAATGAACATGGAATATTCTTCAGGACATATCACATGTTAGGCCACAAAACAAGTCTGAACAAATTTAAGAAGATTGAAGTTATACCAAGGACCTTTTTCAACTTAATGGTATAAAACTAGAAGTTGGTAATAGGAGGAAAACTAGAAAATTCATAAATACATGGAAATTAAACAACGTGATTGTGAGCAATAAATGGTTAAAAGAAGAAATCAAAAGGAAAATTTAAAAATATCTTCAGGCAAATGAAGGAGGAAACATACAAAACCTTATGGGATACAGCATTGTCCAAGAGAGAAGTTTTCATTGATAAATGGCTGCATGAAGAAAACAGAAAGATCTCAAATAAACAACCTAACTTTACCCCTCAAGCTACAAAAACAAAAACAAAAAACAAAACAAAAATTGCTAAGCTCAAAGTTAGTGAAAGGAAAAAGACAAAGATCAGAGCAGAAATAAATGAAACGGAGACCAGAAAAGCAATAGAAAACATCAACAAACCAAGAGTTGGTTTTTTGAAAAAATAAACTAAATTTGAAAACTTTAGTTACACTAAAGAAAAGACAGCAGCCTCAAATAAATAAAATCATAAATGAAAGTGGAGGTATTAAAACTAATAGCACAGACATATAACATAAGAGGCTACCATCACAATTACATGCCAACAAATTGGATAACCTAGAATAAACGAATAAATTCCAAAAAAAACACTACTTACAAAGACTTATAAAGAAATATTAATATAAATAGATTAACGAGTGAGAAATCTGATTCAATAATTAAAAATTGCCCATCAAAGTAAAGCTCAGAAACTAATAATTTCACTGTAGAATTTTATGTAATATTTAAAGAATAATTAATACCAATCTTTCTCAGACTCTTCTAAAGAACTGAAAAGGAGAAAGCACATACAGATTCATTTAAAAGGCCAATATTAACCTGACACCAAAGACAGACAAGATCCTACCAAAAAAATTTACAGGCTAATATCCATGATGAACATAGATTCAAAACTCCTCAAAAATTTTAACAAACCAAATTCAACAGTGCCATGATCAAGTTAGATTTATCCCTGGGATGCAATATATTTCAGTTTACTGTATAGATAGATAATAATAAATGTGATATATTACATTAACAAAATGAATGATAAAATTATCTCAATAGATGCAGAAAAATCACTAGACAAAAGTCGATATCCTTTCATGATAAAAATTTCCAAAAGATGAGGTAATAGAAAGAATGCACCTAAACACAATAAAAGTCATGTATCAGAAGCCCACAGCAGACATCAAACATTGAAAAGTTGAAACCTTGTCAAACAAGATTAGGAACAAGACAAGAATGTCCACTCTCACCAATTCTATTCACTGCAGCACTGAAAGTTCTAGCCAGAGCAACTAGTAAAGAAAAATAAATAAAAACCAACCAAATCATAAAAGAGGAAGCCAATTGTCTTTGCAGATGACATCGTCTTACATATAGAAAACTCTAAATACTCCACCAACAAAACTGGTAGAACTAATAAATTAATGCAGTAAAATTGCAGGACATAACATTAACATATAAAAGTTAGTTGTGTTTCCATATAGTAACAATGAACTATTCAAAAAAGACATTAAGAAAGTAATGCCATGTATAATAGTATAAAAAAGAATAAAATACTTAGGTAGAAATTTAACCAAGGAGGTGAAAGGCATACTGAAAACAGTAAAACAGTAAAAAAAATTGAAGCTATGAATAAATTAACATCCTGTGTTCATGGGTAAGGAGACTTAATATTGTAGAAATACCTATATATTCCAAAGCAGTATACAGATTTAATTCAATTCCTATCAAAATTCCAATCGCATTTTACACAGAACTAGAAAATCAAACCAAAATTAATACAGAACCAAATAGCTAAAGCAATCTTGAGCAAGAAGAATGAAGTTGATGGCATCAAACTTCCTGATTTCAAATTATTACAAAACAAAACTAATCAAAACAATACGATACCGGCATACTGGCATGAAAACTATTAAACCCAGGTATATATGATAAATTAATCTTTGGCAAAGGCTCTAAAAATACATGAAAAGAAGAGTCTCTTCAATAAATGGTGTTAGAAAAGCTAATATTCATATGCAAAAATAGGAAATTGGCTCTTTATCTTATACATACACAAAAATCAACTCCAAATGAATTGAAGACTTAATCATGAGACCTGAAACCTTAGCACTTCTAATAGAAAACAGAAAAAGTGCTCTATAATTGTAATTTCAGAGATGATTTTTTGGATAAAACACAAAAAACACAAACAATAAAAGTAAAGATAAACAGATAGAACTACATCAAACTAAAAAGTTTCTGCCCGGCAAGGGTAACAATCAACAAAATGAAAAGGCAACACGTAGTAGCGCATGCCTGTAATCCTAGCTACTCAGGTGGCTGAGGCAGGAGAATCGCTTGAACCTGGGAGGTGGAGGTTGCAGTAAGCCAAGGACGCACCACTGTACTCTAGCCTGGGTGATAGAGTGAGATACCGTCTCAATTAAAAAAAAAAAAAAAAAAAAAGGAAGAAAATATTTGCAAAACACATACCTGACAGAAGGTTAATATACATTATATTCAAGAAACTCATATGGTTTTATTTTTTAAACCCCAAACAACCCCATTAGGTAATGTGCCAAAGGTTTCAGTAGACATGTCTCCAAAGAAGACATACAAATGGTCTACAGATCTATGGAAAGGTACTCAGCATCACTAATCATCAGAGAAATGCGAATCAAAACCACAATGAGATACCACGTCACATCTGTTAGCATGCCTATTATAATCAAGTAAAAACATAACAAGTGTTGGCATGGATATGGAGAAAAGGGAACCCTTATACATTGTTGGTGGGAATTTAAGTTGGCACAGCTATATAGAAAATAGTAGGGAGGTTCCTCAGAATATTAAAAATAGAACTACCATGTGATCCAGCAATCTCACTTCAAGGTATATAGCCAAAGGACATAAAATCACTGATATCTGCATGTTCATGTTTATTGCAGTAGTATTCACAGTTGCCAAGATATAGAAAGAACCAACCTAACTGTCTATTGATGGATGAATGGGAAAGAAAATGTGATACATATTTGGAATATTATTAAATATGGAATATTATTTAGCCTTTAAAAAGAAGAAAATCCTGACATTTGCAACAACATGGATGAACCTGGAAGACATTATGGAAAGTGAAATAAGATAGACACACAAAGACAAATATTCCATGATCTCCTGTACATGTGGGATCTAACAAAGTCGAACTCACAGAAACAGAGTAGAAGATTAGTTAACAGGCCGGGCGCGGTGGCTCAAGCCTGTAATCCCAGCACTTTGGGAGGCCAAGACGGGTGGATCACGAGGTCAGAAGATCGAGACCATCCTGGCGAACACGGTGAAACCCCGTCTCTACTAAAAAATACAAAAAACTAGCCGGGCGAGGTGGCGGGCGCCTGTAGTCCCAGTTACTTGGGAGGCTGAGGCAGGAGAATGGCGTAAACCCGGGAGGCGGAGCTTGCAGTGAGCTGAGATCCAGCCACTGCACTTCAGCCCGGGCGACAGAGCGAGACTCCGTCTCAAAAAAAAAAAAAAAAAAAAAAAAAAAAAAGAAGATTAGTTAACAAAGGTGGGGGGTAGGGGAAATGGTGAGATGTTGGCCAAAGGGTACAAATTTACAGTTGTAAGATGATTAATTTCTGGAGACCAGACACACAGCATGGTTACTATAGTTAAAAACATTGTATTATAATCTTAAAATTTGCTGAAGAGAGATCTTAGATATTCTCATCATGGGCACATGATATGAGGGGATAGGTACGTAAAAGAGCTTGATTATTACAATCATTTCACAATGCAGATGTATAATTAAAACATTACATTGTATATCTTGAATACATGCAAGTTTTTTTTTGTCAATTATACCTCAATAAAGCTAAAATAATAATAAAAAAACACAATGTTAAGGAGCTTCAGCAAAAAGTACAGGAATGTATTGATCTCTTTCGCTCCCTGTCCTTTGGGTCTCAAATATGATCTCGATTCTCTAATATTTCCCTAGTTCCCACTATCACATTTCAAATGGCAGCGACCAATATGAGACTTCTCCAGCTGTTTGAAATATACATTGTTACTGATTTCACTTTTTATTCTCTTCTTACTGGTAATAAAATAAAATAAGAAAACAATTGTATATGATCTTATTAACCAATAAATAAATGTCCAAAGACCATTTCTACTAGTAATTTTTGAGTTCTGCAGAATTCACGAAACAGGTCTTTTTTCCTAATGCTTCGCAAAATGAAAGAAAACAAATAAACATAAAAAGGCACATGAGGAATGTCTCTGTCTGACTGCCTCCTCATCAGCTGAGCACCATCTTCTGATTTTCTTCTCTTAGCTCTTCTCTGGAGGCTGAATGGAGTGGACTTCATGCCCTGGGAGTATACTGAGCCTGCAATTATGGCCTTCTCTTTGGCCAATATATTAAATGTCACTATTTCAATTCAGAGAGAAGCTTCATGCTTTCTTTCTCTGTATCTTCGAGTTGAATTGAAATGCATCATGCAAAGTATTCAATAATTAAATACTATAAAGCAAACAATAACTCTTGGAAAATGTGACATTATACATGAATTTTTAAGATGTGAGAGGATTTACTATGGGCTAAAGCTTTTTTGTATAATAATTATATGAAGAGAAAACAAAATCAGTATGTGAACAATTCTTCATTATGACAAATTTTAGCTCAAGTGTTTCAAGTTTCATGGAGATGGAGTGACTAAGAAATGCCACTCATAATGCAGGTAACCCTTGACTTTACATCTGTGAATACAAAAATTAGGAGCAAGACTCCCAATCCTAAACCATATCCAGGTCAGAAGGTATATCTGCTTGATGAATATCTTCCCAAAAGCATTTCTTATGGGTATCATGGAGAATATTTACATTCTCTGAAATGTACCAAATTGCTTCAAGGAAATAAACAATCTTGAGTTTTACTACTTTAATTTTAATAATGAGTTATTTTCTTCTTTATGTTAATAGCCAAAAGAGACATAAAATGTTCTTTAGAGAAGAGTAGTACAACTTTCAATGGGAACTTAAAATTTCTATAACAAAAATCTAAAAATCTTAAAATAAATCATGAGAAGCATAATAGCTAAGCATTGAAAGTGTTTAGCTGTATGCTTTGCTCCAAAACATGCTCTATAATAGACTATTGACTTTTTAGATGGTTGTGCCATTCAAACTAGATCTGACTCATTAGTACTAGGGTGGCATTTGTTGCTGGCACCAACACATGTTGAGTCATTTTATATTCCCATTACAGATTCTAGCTAATGAAATTAAATTCAGAATGTGCCTTCTTTGTCTACTGGACTGCACGAGTGCATACAAAATACACAATTTGTCAATATAAAACAAAATATATTCAAATTTCACTTATGTGACATGAATCTAAACATCTAAAATAAAGTATTCTGAATTAAAATATTACATTTTAAACCAGTGATAGAATAATACAAATTCTATTACAAAGCAGTCACTTTGCTATTTGCTAGGAGTAAGAAGAATTAAACAAATAGATTAAATGATAAATTGCATTGTGATGCGCTAAGTGCCATAAAAACAAACATGAACAAGTTTGGTGGGAGTATTGTGAATGAAATAACCAGTTTTGCCTATAGAAATTGAGGAAAGCCCACAGATAAAGAGAACCAAATCAGGTTTTAAAGGCATAAAACACAACCTGCTAAAACAATTCTATAATGCCTTTGATTTTCCTGATAAAAAAAAATCTCATTTTATTATGGTTCTTATGTTCATTAGACAAATTATCAGCCAGGTATAACAGACACATAAACACCAAATTTTATTTCCACAGACCTAAGGTCTGCATGGATGTAAATAAAAAACTATTCCTTTCATTGGTCTTCACCATAATAGTTTCTTAGGAACCGTTGATGGGGTTGAGATTCTTTGAGGATTCTTCACCATATATTGTAGCTTTACATTCTATGTCTTGTATACTAATGGGGTGGGATTAAGAAATCCAAAGAATTTAGGGAAGAGATTGCAGTATAGGGAAACATGCTAAGAGATTATGCATTATAGGATCAGCTGGAGAATGGCAAGTAGACCCTCTTGAATTCTCCATAGCAACACTAATGGTTCTAAAGTAGATAAGCTGTGATCAGAGTTGGGAAACAGTGTTCTTCAGAGGAAATTTTCTTAAAAAAGGAAAAAAAAATGTGATCCTGCATGTATATTTTTAGACAATCCCAGTTAAAAACATTTCTGAACCCTTTCTTTTCCTTTTTTTTTTTGTTTTTGTTTCAGATGGAGTCTTGCTCTGTTATCCAGGCTAAGTGCAGTGGCTCCATCATACCTCAATTTAACTTTGAACTCCTGGGCTCAAAATTATGGGTGCACACCACCACCAGCGTATATAGCTAATTTTTTTTTTTTTTTTTCTGAGAGACAGAGGAGTGTTGCGGGGAGGGGGATGGTTGAGGGGATGGTCTGAGATTCTTTTTTGTCCAGAATCACCTTGAATTTCTGGCTTCAAGCTATTTTCCCATCTTAACCTCCAAAAGGTGCTGGGATTATAGGCAGCAATTACCATGTCCAACCTAAAGTTTAACCTTTAAAGGAAAGTCTATGTGTTATAAAATTACTGAGAAGATCATCACTCTACAGGTGGTTTGATTGTTCTTTTAACAGGCTGTCACCTAAAGGTGTCTTATTTTTTATTATTCCTTTATTGGTGTTTGCCATTCTCTGTTTTTCTCTCACTGCTCCTATTTTCTCCCCTACTGTTATTACTACAATAGAGGCTTTTGTTTTCATTCTGTAGGTCTGCTTGCTTAAATTTCTTTGTAGAAAAAGTGCTCTATAAAGCAAAGATTGAAAGGAAAAATCCTCTTGTAGTAGATTATATATATGGAGTTTTATTTTATATTGATTTAAATCATGCACATTTGAAATACCTTAATAATTAAAATACTAATTCTCACTTTACATAAACACTTTTAATTTATGTAAATAACTCAATAAAAATAGTAATCACATAATTTCAAAGATGTGAACCAAATTGGTTGTAAACCATGTTTATTTTGAAATGCCACATGGGCTTATAGCTTCATTTTAACTGGAAATACCCCCCAGCCTTTGGCACACTACACTTTGCAAGAGAAACACTATGGAGTGATTGTAGGTGACATTCTTTCATTCATCTCACAAATATTTATTGAGCATCTACTATGTAACAAACACTGTGCTCTGTGCTAGAGATCCAGCCATTAAAAAAAAAGAGAGAGAGCACGAAAGAGAAAAATGATAACTGCTTTTTTCATAATGTATCTATTCTCCTGAGTGAATAAGACAATAAACAAGTATAGAAAAATAAATAGATTAGTCCAGGCATGGTGGCTCAAGCCTGTAATCCCAGCACTTTGGGAGGCCAAGGTTGGAGGATTGCTTGAGGCCTGGAGTTAGAGACCAACCTGCACAACAAAACAAAACTTTGTCTCTAGAATTTTGTTTTTATTTTAAAACATTGGTAGATTAAACAATAAGTCAGATGGTTGTAAGTGCTAAGAAGAATAAGCAAATTAGAAAACGAAGATAAAAAGTATTGAGGGAATATTCATTAAAAGTCACTTTTTAGCAGAGATCTGAAGGAAGTAAGTGGGCAACTATGAAGATATTTGGGAAAAAGCATTGCAGACAGAGGGAATAGCACATACAGGGTGGGAGGATGTGTTTGGCCTATTGGAGGAAATGGCAAGGGGAACACTGCAGCTGGAGTGCCTTAATTGCCATGGTAGCAAACTCACAACTCCATTTCCACTTTTGCTCCCCAGAGTCTATTTGCAACTCAGAGCCTCAATGAGCCTTTAATGACATATGTTCTAGGATCACTATATGTTTGTCCCTTTGACAAGCCTTTGCTCAGAATCCTTTAATGACTTTCCATCTCATTCTGAGTAAAACCAAAGTCCTTGTAATGGCCCACAGAACCCTACCTGGTATACTCTTATCTCTCTGCCCTCACCCCATCCTTTTCTCCTCCTTACTCATTCAACTTCAGCTGCACTGTGCTCTGCTCTGCTCCACTCTACTGAAGTTCTGAGCAAAGGACTACCAAAGGTACAGATATGCAGGGGTCCTAGGGTGTATCTATTTAAAGGATTATTCAAGCTCTGAGTTGAGAATAGACTCTGGAGAGGCAAGGGTGCTCACCACTACTTTACTATTATCCTAATTGTTTCCGTAGTTATAATTCACATATTTTGTTATAAAAATACCTTCCAAGCATGAAAGGGCTCATAAAATGGTGGTGATGTTAATGTCAGAAAAACAAAAATAAATCTTTGGAATGAAAGTTAGATTGTGGTAAAACACAATGAAAATGACTAACAATCATGATGCAGTTTACTGTTAATTTAGAAGAGAATAATCTATAAAATATTGGGAATAATGCTGAAAATTTTATAAAAGCAGCATTAAAGTAGAAACAACCCCTATTATTCTATATCTATGAACTTTAAGAATGTTTTCCCCCACCGCTTTACCGCTTTACATTAATTGCTATAGGAAATGTAGACATGATTTATGAGCTTGAATCATGATGTCTTCAGGAACATACACTTGCATAAAATGTGACCACCCTGTACAACTTCTAAGTTATACAGACTGTTAAAGTTTCAACACTGTTCATGAATGATAAACAAATTGTTGTTTAAAAGTAAATGTTTGGGGCCTTGCTGAACATCATTTGTTAATTCGGCCACAAAGATTCCTGGAGATATAATTAAGAATATAATATTTATACTTTAGACATTTTTACATTTTCCTAGTCAAAAGGACATTTAACATTTTAGTTTGGACATGATATATATTCATACTAAAATTGCAAATGTCCCAAATAAAATTATATATGTATACAAACACATACACGCACATACATAATTTTATTTTTTTGAAAAATTTCTTCCATGACAGCTTCAGCCCATTTAAATGTCTGTCTTCTCTGAACTTCTCCCAGCCCCCAGAATTTGGTATTAACTTGTTGGTTTATCTCTTATCTAACACTCATATTATAAAACTTCTCAAGAAGTTTAGGCCTGTGAGAAATTCTGTCTTTTCTAGAGTGTTTAATATGCTAATATATAATAGGTTTTTGAGTTTCAACACCTTCCCTTTGGAAATCTCATTTCATTTATCATTCTAAGATTCCCAAATCTATATTTCCAAACTAGCTCGCTTAACTTAGCTGCAGATATATATATATATATATATATATACACACACACACACACACACACCCCTCTCTCTACATAGAGATATAAAAATATAAAATATATATATATATAAACCTCTATACACACACATACACATATATATATATATATATAAAAATTTCTGAGCAGATGCCATTTACTCCATCCACCCAGTCCACAGCCTTCTTCATCCTCTTTGTTTCCAATCTCAGGGAACAGCAGCCAAATGGCTTGCACTTCCAAAGGCATATTCCACTTCTACTTGGTACTGGACTTTTGCAGTTGCCCTTACCCCTCAAAAGAATGCTTTCTCCCCCATTCACACACATCCCCCTAGTTACCTCAAACTAAATCCTACTCATCCCTTACTCTTAATTAGAAATGATTTTCTCTGGGAAGCCTCCCCTGTTTTTACAGTTTTTATCACACGCTATTAAAATTGCCTTTTAACCTTTTCACATTTTCCTTAGACTGTGAGTTATTTGAAATCAGGGAGCTTATCACTGTCTTGGGGACACTATATCCCAATTGCCTAGCACAGTGCTTGGCCCATGGTGGATATTATTGAATAAATATTCAGTACATTTTAATTAATTAAAATAGTACCTTAGAGTTTTGATCATTGCATTGGTTCTATATTCTTTTCAAACTAGGTACAAACTTTAAACTGTATATTCTATAAGACCAGTTGTTATTTTCTAGCCCTAGAAAATATGAGTACAGATGGTTTACTTGTTATGTCTACATTTGTCTCAATATCTAATGGATAATTTTAGGAAACTAACTCAACAACTCCAATTTTTATGCTAGACCATAAAAACAACTGTAGAGTAGTTCAAAAACTTAAACACAGTATCTGAAATTGAATTACCAGCCAGTGTAAAAGGTAGCATTTATGTACTAGACTAGTTTTTAAGAGGTTTTCGAAATATTCAAATATTTTGAAATATTCAAATTCCAATTCTGATAACAGATCCCTGAGAGGAGAATAGGACATGGGATTTGAACTAAAAAATACAATTCAGTATCTAACTTTGTATAGTTCTTGGTTTAAAATATTTTATTTTAAATGGTTACTTGTAAGTCTGAAAAAGAAATTCTAAAAATAAAAAGCTCTAGATGGAACAGATACACAGAACCTCTCTAACAGAAGTGTTCACTTCATTCTGAAGTGGTTTGTTACTATGTATATATTTATGTGTTGGGGAAATGGCCCTGGGAGTGGGGGACATTGAAAGTTCCCTTATGACCTAGAAAAAAAATCTTTCAAGATTATTTATCTCATTTTACTCTGACTCTTAGATCACTAAGCACCTTCTTATTACTGATTTGATATCCCTAATATCCTCATGTCAGAAATTACATAAGATTAATTACAAATATTCTGATCATTGGAATAAAAGATATGTGCTTTCCAATAAATTAATACACATAATAACCAATTTTATCTGTCATGTGTAAATCCACCAAAAAGCTTTCACAAAGTTGAGTTTTATATCCTACAAAATGGTTCTGAATTAGAGGACTTCACCAAGAAAATGCCACCCTTCGTGGATCAGCACAATGACCAACCAAGGTGCCCCTTCATATGACAACTCTCTACACAAAGAACATGGGTTTGGAGTCAAACTGATCTGGCTTCAAAATCCAGTTTTGCCACTTACAAGCAAAGTGACTTTTGGTAAGTTATTTAACCCTCTGCCTCTGTTTCCTTATCAGTGAATTAAATAAAATAATATTTTACTAGTGAGAATTAGAAATCATAGATTTAAAATGTCTGGAATCAGGCTGGGTATGCACAATTACTTAATAAATTACAACTAATAGTAGAATTAGTAGGAGTAACCATCATAGTAGTAATATTGTCTTTCTTTAATTGCAGAACCATTTTTGTAAATGGTGGCTAAAAGTACTTTTTTTTTTCCAATCAGAATGATAGATTCTAGACTTTTCCAGTATAGAATCAAGCTGAGTGTGTACAATTACTTAATAAATGACAAATAATAGTGAAATTAGTAGTAGTAATCATCATAGTAGTAATATAGTAGTAATATTGTCTTTCTCTAATTGCAACACCACTTGTATATGATGACTAAAAGTACTTTTTTTTTCCAGTCAGAATGATAGAAACGAAGCATACAAGCACTCGTTGGCAGGTCCAGAATGTAATGTAAATTAAGCTGTATTAAAATGATTAATGGGAATTTTGAAATTAAACAATTGGAAATAGCCCCCTAGAGCCTAGTAGTAAATTGAATTAGCTAATAGTCATTTACATTATATATATACACCTTCAACTCAATTGACAAGCATAGAACAGAAGTAAATTAGACATATATATTTTTGACAATTACAAACTTTCTAAGTTATGTAAAAAATTACTTGATAAATTTCTTTAAAAGCGTGTCATTCATAAAAGTAATTTTAAACTACAATAACATTACATAAATATTTGTGAGATTTTTATGTAGCCATTTGAGAATTGAAAGGTTGTGATTTGAAGAGGCCTGTTTAACGTTTTCTAGAGCAGAGTACTCATGTATAACCTCAAAGGATATTATTCCATACACTACTGATAATTGGATAACCATAATTTTTATCATTTTAACGTTCTCTTGAATTATATATTTTGAGTAATTAAAAAATTGTTTGCTTTGCAATGGCCAATATCCTATAACAATTTTTAAGTCTGTATTTCCTGAACAAATTTTGAGCTAAACTTAGAAAGTAATAAAATCTCCCTCTCCTCCCACTTTTTGCCCTTAGATCATGCAAAATGTAGCATATCAAATTCTACCATAAAATGCAAAACTTGAACTATCAGAATGCATAGTGGATGAGGCTAATTTAGGAGCTTTGAACCATGACAGTACAGCATTTGACAAAAGTTGAACAAATATGGGCTCTTGTTCCCAAGAGTTAACCTAGCGATAGAACCTAAACACATTTTCCGAAATGCCTTTTTAAATGTCCATAGAAATAGTCATGATATTACTGAACCTGCAAATTTTAATTGAGGTTTTTTTTTTTTTTAATCTTTCCAGATAGTTAAGATAGCACAGTAATTGACACCTAGAAGCATGCAGAAATCTACTTTAGCCCAAAGCAAAAAAGTTCAAATAAATGACTTTTGCGGTCATGTTGGACAGCATATAGAATATGCCTACATCATGAAATTTAACCAATCATATAACTACTAGCTGCAATTCTATAATAGGCTGTCACCAAACATGGCTCTTAAAGAAAGACAAAATTATAACCTATATACTATGAACCATATGAAAAAAAGAGTTCTGGTATTCTGGAGCAGTTTTGTGGACATATGTCTGTTGCCCCTTGGGATAGTGGAGCTGCTGTAGCCAACATGTAACAAAGGAACAGTGAAAACAGTATACTATATTATAGAAATTCCATCTGTACAAGAAAATATTGATGTGAAATAAGTGTTGGGCATGTTTTCACCGGAAGGCTCCAACAACTTATCTCTGGAATTGAGAAAAGAAAATCCCTTTCTCTGTTATTTAATTTGTAGAAGCAGATATTTCCATGAACAGTGGTCGTGAAGTTTCTTTGTGCTACCATTGAAATGGTAATGTTTGGGAACTTCACATTCATTAACTACAGGCATAACTTAATACAGTAATTAAAAGTGACTCAAGTCAGAATACCTGGGTCCTCATCTAGACTGTACATATGTGACTTTGGACAAGTTACATAATCTCATGTGCCTTCATCTGTGAAATAAGTATAATTACAGTGCCAAATTTATGGTTGCGTGTGGATTAAATAAGTTAGCATGCAAAATGGATTTGGAACAGAGTCCTATAACTGGTAAGTACTGAAAAATGATATCTATTATTATTTCAGTTTATCTTCATTTATGAAATAAGCATTTTTAGTGGTATTTTTATTTTAAAGATAAAGAAATATACATTTAATAACACCAATATATACAGCTTGAAATTTACATATATTGTGATCTTCAAACTACACAGCACACCTACCATGTAAGATAAATAAGCTACGGGCATTTATTGAATGCTTGAATTCAGAATATTATATTGATGAGTTGCGGCATTGTCAAGTAGTCAAGTAGTCCCTCGCCAACAATCCAATGGCTAATGCAACCACAAGGGTCACAAGTGCAGCAAACGGAATGACTCACCACTCTTTCGTGGATTTGGCTGGTAAGGTGACAACACATGGATTCAGACAGTTTATTACACAGACAGGAAACACAAGATCAGTATAATGTCAGTTCCCTGAATTCTTTGTCCCCTGGGATGACACCAAACAGGTCAGACAACAGATGGCATACAAAGAGGTACACAAAGCAATAGTCCTGCCCAATCTCATTGGCAGCTCCAAGCATGTATATTGAAGGGAAGGAAAGGTCACTCTGTCATTGAGAAAATAACTCTGAATTACAGCCAAGCATTTTTAAAGGCTTATACAGAAGCCTGAAAACGTACCTTTAAGAGAGAAAGTATGTAAAGTCTTGTGTTCAAATGAAACTAGGGAGATGAATTGGAAAAGGCCTGGTGGCAACTCCACATTAGGCTACTTGTCTCTCCTTATTCCATAAAGAACCCCAGAGCATTCTCTCAAGAATTGTGTCAGACTGCAGATGAGCCTCACTTATGTGACCTACATGGAAATGTGCAAGGTCATCAGGACACTTATTGCACAGTGGAGCTGTTTCTCTATACATGTGTCTTCCTTGACAAATGTGAGAGTAATGCACGTGCAAAATCTTCACAATAAAATAATATAGATTATGTATAGTTAGGTAAATAATAGATTAATATTAAATGCAAACTTGATCTTCTATGTCTCAACACAAAGAGAAAAGAATATTGATTTATAACTTTTTTCTTATTTGGGCAAAATACTGGCAATCTGTGGTGTAAAACATGCATACTTCTGGCCCAGGCCATTATTAAAATGGAACAGATAAGTGCATGGATTAATGTTTAAAACACAAGTAAAATCTTTGTAATTTGGGGTAGATTATGTGTAATAACCCCTAGGAGAAAACAAATTGCAGTAACTAAAAATATTCAGGCTCATTAGTAAATCACATGGCAATTTCAAATCTGTAATTATCTTACTGAAAAAAAAGTCTCCTTTCTTCTGTAGTTTATTCCACACTGATTCTTGAAGGTCAAAAACTAAAAATTTCAGATTATGTTAAGAAAGAAATTCCATGGCCAGTGGACATACAGGTTAACTATCTTTTGTCTGTTATGAGTCAAGTCCTAGTATGTTACCAGTCATTGCCCAGTTGATCTCAACGATTATGATTTTTACTATCTATCTTAATGTACATTGAGAATTACTTTCTATTCCAAGCTTTCAGAATAATACATAATGCACAGAACTGAAGTTGTCTAAGATACTTCTCAATGTATATGTTTTTAACAAGCCATTTACAAGTCTTCACTTCAGACAATTTAGATATAAAGAAAACCTTTACTTTTTCTTTCCTTCAATTCTCATATGTGTAGCTGCCAGTAGGATTGGACAGGACAACTCCTTTATGTACTTCTTTGCGTTCGTGTATTTACATAGAAGCAGAAGAAACTCCTGCCAGAAAAGGTAATGAAACCTGATATCCACCAGAACACAAGAGTTTAAGGCTACTAAAGAAAATTCTCTGGATTAAGATGAAAAAGAGTCCTCCAGGTTAAAATAAAATCACCTTAAAGATACTTCTTCCTGCATAAAATCATGGTATAGAATAAGATTTAGACTATCAAAGAATGGTTTTTGAGAGTAGACGCCTTTCACATTGTAAAGGAATTAATCAGAAGACTTCCAATTCTTGTAGCTCTTGAGTTATCTCAAATTGATAAATAACAATTAGGAACAGAAATACAAATAGAAAGGGAAAAAGGAATAGAAATATGGTTATTAAGCCATAGTCAAGACAGAAGGCTTATATTTTAAGGGCTGTACTGTTCCTTTGCAAGAAAATAAAGCACAATTTTTTTGTAGGAGGAAACATCCTAAACCAGACTTACTAATGAAGCTTATCTTCATTGCATGCTTTGGATGCCTGGGTTCCTTCCAAGGAACTGTTTCTCATTTCATATTTTTTAAAAATTCTTCTTAGATAGTGCCCCCAGATCATCTGAACTTTAAATACCACAAAACTTAGCTCTGTCTCCAGAAGCAGCTTTTCAATCAGACCATCATGGAGTACAGACACAGACAATGTGGACCGGCAATGAGGAGTAAGGACCATAAAGAAAGTTGAAAACCTAGGCCAGAACAAAGGCATTAACTGAAGTTATTTCTAGCTATAGGCTTTATCAGTATCCTAGAGAGGAGGGCTAATACTGAAACCACTCTCTATTTATGCTTGAATATGTTATAAAATATATTCATGATTAAGTTAATGCCTATAATTGCTTCTTTTGGAGCTCAATTCACTTCAAATAATTTTATTATTTACATCTTTATTTTGGTCCAGATAATCTTTTTATTAAAATTATTCATGTGAGTTATGATTTCTGATTCTATCACTTACGAACTGCATGACATTTGACTTAAACTACCTGTGCCTCGGCTTCTGAAACTATACAGCGGACATTTGAATAGTGTCTACCTAGGACTGCTATGAGGATGACATATATGTAAAATCTTAAATCAGTGTTTGGTGCGTTATTAAGTGCTCAACAGCTGATATTATTACTTTTCCTGCTTTCTCTGAAGTTTTCTTAATTAGTGGCTATTCTCCCTCCTATACTCCATTTTCTACTGGGATGGAGGTGGGATAGAATTGCTTATTGCTCATCACTGCTGTTAGGTAGACAATATTTCTTCCTTTATTTTTGGCTCAGGTCACATATTATCATACTGTACCTCTCCTGTTTCAGTCATCTAGTAACTGCCTCGTACCTTGACAGAATTTAAGCTCCTAGTTTATTGTCATTCTTTCAAAATGAAAATTCTGTCCCATTTTTGATGTTTTCAATATATCCTATCCATTCACTCTTCTCGTTTTTAACAACTATTTCATACGGTTTCTCTTCTCTAAGATTCAATGTTTCCTTCTCCATCCTTTCAGCTCATGATCCTGCTTCCTACTTCACAGAGAAAAGGAAAGTGATCAAAAAAGAACTTCCACCATATCATCCCACAGACTTGCATCTGTGACCACCTTCTCTGATTGCCTTCTAATGTGATCCATTATTTGGGCTGATTCACTTGTGTTCCTAAGGCCAGCTACTCAGCTTGCACGTTACTCTTGCCCACTCAAAGGCATCACTCCACTAATTGGATATTCTCTTAAATAATCAATTTATCTTGCTCACTGGATCATTTTAATTAGCATACAAACGTGTTGTATCTTTCTCCTATCTTAACAAAAAATCACTTTCGATCATGTGATTAAACAACATCCATAATAGTGGGACATTATGATATTATATAACACCCATGAGATGTAAAATTATGTTCAAGTATTACCCATGAAGGACTATAGTAAAAACAAACAAACAAACAACAAAAAACGTTCAATCAAGATCTAATCAAGGCTTGAGACTTAACTTACTGATTACATAATAAATAACCAGAGATGGAAGTGGAGTGGGTTTGGGAGCGGGGGTATAGCAACTCAAAATGTTACAACAAGAAAGCAATCAGAAAAATCCAGAATGTGGAATATTCTACATGACAACTGGCCCAATATCCTCAACATGTCAGGTCATAGGAAAAAAAACAATAAAGAATTAGAATAAAAAGAGTATACTTGGATCTTGATTTAGTTCCTAATTCGGGAAAAGCAAAGTAGCTTTGAAAGACATTTGGGGGAAAAGTTTTGGAAATTTCAGTAGGAACTGGATGTTAAATGATTCCAAATATAGTAATGGTACTACAATGATGTAGGAGAATGGCCTTATTTTGAAAATAGACATATTAAAATATTTCAGAGTGAAATATCTGATGTCTGTGTTAAAGTATGTCCCAGCTGACAGGTAAAATGAATTCCCCAGGGCTAATTGAGGCACTCAAAGTTAAAACAGAACCAGGAGGTGAAAGAGCAGTCATGTATTTTGTATTCTCAAAGCAACGTTCTGAAAGTGTCACAGTACCTTCCTTTATACAAATAAGCTAAATCAGTTCCTGTTGTCAGGGCCAAGACAGATTGCAGATGGAAATTCACCAATTGACCAGCAACAGACTTCCTGAGGCCAGCCAATAAAAAGAGATACTTGATGTCTTGCTTAAAGGCCATCTAGTCCAGACCCTACGTTTGATTCCCCCTTCCTACTGCATCTTGCATTTTTGGTCTCTATAAAATTTCCTACTCCTTAATCCTTCCTGGGAGCACACTTTAATTTTGCACCAAAGGCTGCATTTCTCCAATTTGAGGATTGCTCTTAGAAAATAAAATCATCTTGCACTTATTCCAAAATTGACCACATAGTTGGAAGTAAAGCACTCCTCAGCAAATGTACAAGAACAGAAATTATAACACACTGTCTCTCAGACCACAGTGCAATCAAACTAGAACTCAAGAATAAGAAACTCAATCAAAACCACTCAACTACATGGAAACTGAACAACCTGCTCCTGAATGACTACTGGGTACATAACAAAATGAAGGCAGAAATGAAGATGTTCTTTGAAACCAATGAGAACAAAGATACAACATACCAGAATTTCTGGGACACCTTTAAAGCAATGTGTAGAGAGAAATTTATATCACTAAATGCCCACAAGAGAAAGCAGGAAAGATCTAAAAATGACACCCTAACATTACAATTAATAGAACTAGAGAAGCAAGAGCAAACACATTCAAAAGTTAGCAGAAGGCAAGAAATAACTAAGATCAGAGCAGAACTGAAGGAGATAGAGACACAAAATATCCTCCAAAAAATCAACGAATCCAGGAGCTGGTTTTTTGAAAAGATCAACAAAATTGATAGACCGCTACAAAAACTAATAAAGAAGAAAAGAGAGAAGAATCAAATAGATGCAACAAAAAATTATAAAGGGGATATTACCACTGACCCCACAGAAATACAAACTACCATCAGAGAATACTATAAACACTTCTACTCAAATAAACTAGAAAACCTAGATGAAATGGATAATTTCCTGGACACTTACACTCTCCCAAGACTAACCCAGGAAGAAATTCAATCCCTGAATAGACCAATAGCAGTCTCTGAAATTGAGGCAATAATTAATAGCCTACCAACCAAAAAAAGTCCAGGACCAGACGGATTCACAGCCAAATTCTACCAGAAGTACAAGGAGGAGCTAGTACCGTTCCTTCTGAAAGTATTCCAATCAATAGAAAAAGAGGGAATCCTCCCTAACTCATTTTATGAGGCCAACATCATCCTGATACCAAAGCCTGGCAGAGATACAACAAAAAAAGGAGAATTTTAGACCAATATCCCTGATGAACATCGATGCAAAAATCCTCAATAAAATACTGGCAAACCGAATCCAGCAGCACATCAAAAAGCTTATCCACCATGATCAAGTGGGATTCATCCCTGGGATGCAAGGCTGGTTCAACATATGCAAATCAATAAACGTAATCCAGCATATAAATAGAACCAAAGACAAAAACCATATGATTATCCCAATAGAGGCAGAAAAGGCCTTTGACAAAATTCAACAACTCTTCATGATAAAAATTCTCAATAAATTCGGTGTTGATGGAACGCATCTCAAAATAATAAGAGTTATTTATGACAAACCCACAGCCAATATCATACCGAATGGGCAAAAACTGGAAGCATTCCCTTTGAAAACTGGCACAAGACAGGGACACCCTCTCTCACCACTCCTATTCAACATAGTGTTGGAAGTTCTGACCAGGGCAATCAGGCAAGAGAAAGAAATAAAGGGTAGTCAGTTAGGAAAAGAAGAAGTCAAATTGTCCGTTTGCAGATGACATGATTTTATATTTAGAAAACCCCATTGTCTCAGCCCAAAGTCTCCTTAAGCTGATAAGCAACTTCAGCAAAGTCTCAGGATACAAAATTAATGTGCAAAAATCACAAGCATTCTCATATACCAGTAACACACAAACAGAGAGCCAAATCATGAATAAACTTCCATTCACGATAGCTTCAAGGAGAATAAAATACCTAGGAATACAATTTACAAGGGATGTAAAGGACCTCTTCAAGGAGAACTACAAACCACTGCTCAGTGAAATAAAAGAGGACACAAACAAATGGAAGAACATACCATACTCATGGATAGGAAGAATCAATATCATGAAAATGGTCATACTGCCCAAGGTAATTTATCGATTCAATGCCACCCCCATTAAGCTACCAATGACTTTCTTCACAAAATTGGAAAAAAAAAAACAAAACAAAACAAAACAAAAAAAAACCAAAAACAGAAAAAACTGCTTTAAAGTTCATATGGAACCAAAAAAGAGCCCACATTGCCAAGACAATCCTAAGCCAAAAGAACAAAGCTGGAGGCATCACGCTACCTGACTTCAAACTATACTACAAGGCTACAGTAACCAAAACAGCATGGCACTGGTACCAACACAGAGATACAGACCATTGGAACAGAACAGAGCCCTCAGAAATAATACCACACATCTACAGCCATCTGATCTTTGACAAACCTGACAAAAACAAGAAATGGGGAAAGGATTCCCTATTTAATAAATGGTGCTGGGAAAATTGGCTAGCCATAAGTAGAAAGCCGAAACTGGATCCTTTCATTACTCCTTATATGAAAATTAATTCAAGATGGATTAGATACTTAAATGTTAGACCTAATACCATCAAAACCCTAGAAAAAAACCTAGGTAATACCATTCAGGACATAGGCATGGGTAAGGACTTCATGTCCAAAACACCAAAAGCAATGGCAACAAAAGCCAAAATTGAGAAATGGGATCTAACTAAACTAAAGAGCTTCTGCACAGCAAAAGAAACTACCATCAGAGTGAACAGGCAACCTACAGAATGGGAGAAAATTTTTGCAATCTACTCATCTGACAAAGGGCTAATATCCAGAACCTACAAAGAACTCAAACAAATTTACAAGAAAAAAATCAAACAACCCCATCAAAAAGTGGGCAAAGGATATGAACAGACACTTCTCAAAAGAAGACATTCATACAGCCAACAGACACATGAAAAAATGTTCATCATCATCAGTCACCATCAGAGAAATGCAAATCAAAACCACAATGAGATACCATCTCACACCAGTTAGAATGGCAATCATTAAAAAATGAGGAAGCAACACGTGCTGGAGAGGATGTGGAGAAATAAGAACACTTTTACACTGTTGGTGGGATTGTAAACTAGTTCAACTATTGTGGAAAACAGTGTGGCGATTCCTCAAGGATCCAGAACTAGAAATACCATTTGACCCAGCCATCCCATTACTGGGTATATACCCAAAGGATTATAAATCATGCTGCTATAAAGACACAAGCACACATATGTTTATTGCGGCACTATTCACAATAGCAAAGACTTGGAATCAACCCAAATGTCCATCAGTGACAGACTGGATTAAGAAAATGTGGCACATATACACCATGGAATACTATGCAGCCATAAAAAAAAGGATGAGTTCATGTCCTTTATAGGGACATGGATGAAACTGGAAACCATCATTCTGAGCAAACTATCGCAAGAACAGAAAACCAAACACCACATGTTCTCACTCATAGGTGGGAATTGAACAATGAGATCACTTGGACACAGGAAGGGGAACATCACACACTGGGGCCTATTGTGGGGAGGGGGGATGGGGGAGGGATAGCATTAGGAGATATACCTAATGTAAATGACGAGTTAATGGGTGC
The DNA here is from genome assembly GCF_003255815.1 of Theropithecus gelada. Classification (NCBI taxonomy): domain Eukaryota; kingdom Metazoa; phylum Chordata; class Mammalia; order Primates; family Cercopithecidae; genus Theropithecus; species Theropithecus gelada. The sequence goes on from NC_037676.1 coordinate 114,748,811, forward strand.
AACACACCAACATGGCACATGTATACATATGTAACAAACCTGCACATTGTGCATATGCACCCTAGAACTTAAAGTGTAATAATAATTTAAAAAATAAGTAAATAAAATTCTCCTTTCACCTCCTCATATCTCATTGGTCTTTTGTTAGCATCTGAAATGTACTTGCAAATGTTACAGAAAATGTAACATAAAAACTTATATGGCAGGCCGGGCACGGTGTCTCATGCCTGTAATCCCAGCATTTTGGAGGCTGAGGTGGGTGGCGCACCTGAGGTTAGAGTTCAAGATCAGCCTGACCAACATGGAGAAACCTCGTCTCTAATAAAAATACAAAAATAGCCGGGCATGGTGGCGCATGCCTGTAATTCCAGCTACTCAGGAAGCTGAGGCAGGTGAATCGCTTGAACTTGGGAGGCGGAGGTTGCGGTGAGCTGAGATCATGCCATTGCACTCCAGCCTGGGCGAAAGAGTGAAAGCCCGCCTCAAAAAATAAATAAATTAATTAATTAATATAAAAATAAAAACATATATAGCAAAATATCAATAATTGTTAAACACAGATAGTAGGTATACAGACATCCTCTGTCAACTTTGTTGCATATTTGACAAATTTTATAATAAAAAGTTAAAGGAAAAATCTCTATTAATTCAACTTTCCCCTCTAGCTAGCCCTTCATTTCACTTAATTTCCTTCTTCTCAGCAAAATGCCTCAAAAGAGTTGTCTAGATTCACTGTCTGCAATTCTCCTCCCATTTTCTCAGTCTCTCACTCTTACACTGAAACTGCCTTTATCAAGGTCACCAGTGGTTTCCCTGTGGCCATGTACATTTGCATTTTCAACATTTTAGTAAGTAGCATTTGTGGAAGGGATTATCCCTTACTCCTTGAAATCATTCCTATTTAGCCTCTAGGCCACCATTTTTTTACTTGTTTTTCTCATATTTTACAGACTCCCTCTTCTCAGTTTCCTTTGCTGGCTCTTTTATATCTCCCGCATTTCTCAACATTGCTGAGCCCCAGGGCTTGGCTTCTTCTCAGTCTAGACTTACTGTCTTGCTTATCTTATCCAATTTCTTGGCTTTCAAAAATGTCTATATGCTAATACCCTGTAACTTTTTCTCAAATATAGTCTCTCTTATGATCCCCAGACTGTGTATTCAACTGGAATACACCTCATCTGGAGCCTAAAAACCATGCCATAGGAGTAGTATTTCTCATTCTCTCTCTGTGGTACACACAAAAGGAGACTGGCTCTTAGAAAAGCATGAGATCTGGCTAGGATATAAAATCAGTGAAAGAACACATAAAAGAGGAGCTATGTGAATTCCGATCGGGAAACCAAATGTCTGCCTTGGAATTGAAGATGTTGTCCTAATTTATTCCAGGAATTGGGATCTTATTAGGGAATGTTTCTGAATATAACTTAAACAAATTAAGGAGTATGTAATCAAACATTCTGAAGATCTTTAGCACCAATATTCTTCAATTCTCAAAAGTGTTCTCTACTGTCCAATTGTACTGTTCTGCCCCATGATGTTATGTATGGGGTATTAGAACCCCTTCCTAACAGGTTTCTCTAGCTTCAGTAAACCAAACTAAAGCTAGGAAAGCCTAAATTTGTTATTCAGAAATATAAGAGACTGAAAGATGTTGTAAGATGTAAACTTAAACATGTTATTTCTTTGCTTAAAACACCTTAATGGATGTCCATCACTCTTTAAACAATGTACAATGTTCCCCAACGTCTAAGTCTTGTTTGCTTTTCAATGTGTCTAGTTCTTATCTTGTTAGACCAAACAATGATAAATGTTGTGTTTTCATCGTCACATTTCTTGAAGGCAGATTAGACCTTCTAATTTGGTCTGTATGCAAAATAATGAATTTAAGTTCATTTATGCTGAATTAATAGGGACTCCATAATGATGTAAAAGTAAGGCAATGAGCATTGCGTTATCTGGCACACATAGCTAGTTAAGCAACTTCTGTGTATCTCATTGGTCTCATTTGTATACCGGAGATAATGATGATGGTAGTTTTTTGCATCATAGACTTGTTTGGAATACTGAATGGGTTGATACACACAAATCATTTAGCATAGTGCCTAATCATCATAAGAAATCAACATACTTAATAATTTTTCATTATATCTCCATTTTACAAATGTGAGCCAGAGGGGTTAAGGATCTTTTTCAACTTGCCACAGTTTCTAAGTCATGAACAAGATTTGAACCTAGGGAGTTTTTCTCTCTGAGTCCATATGGACTATTACAGGGCTGCTGTTTATTACTATATCAATTCTAATAAAACATATACTCAGACTTCTGAACAACAGAGAAAAATACATGAAATAAGACCTATTCTTCATTGTAGAAAATGTGTCCTTCAAGGATTGATTAAAAAGCAAAAAAGAAGGAAGTGTTTGCTCCACAATTGACTATACCTATAGTTGAACTTGGGATTCAAAAAAGAGCTGCAAAAAAGCCACTTAAGCCTGAAATACATTTGTAGACACATCAGTTTGACTTGTTTTACTAACGTTATTTGCTTTGCTTAGGGAGACTTTCTCATCTTTTCTATTGGGCAGAATCAAGCACATTTTCACAAATATGTCATTTATGAGAAGCTGTTCCCTATCCTTCCAGAAAAAAAAAAAAAAAAAATCCCTCTTTGCTACATTGTGGGTTTTATTCCTAATTCTCATATCATAGTGTGATGATTAGTCTTAGACATTTATTTTCCCTTCAAATATAGAAGTTCTTCGATGAGAATATTTTATTCATTTTTATCTTTGCTACTCAAGTCAGTGCTCCTTAAATATTTTTTGAATTATATTGATTTAAGTTTTATTGAATAATGGGATAGATAAATATATCAAATACATCATGTGTCTTAAAAAATTGCTAATGTCTAGTTCATCTTTCTTATATCACTATCAGCTAGCGCATCATGACAGTTTAGTTGTTACTTAAACTCAGTTTGATAAATTAATGAATAGATAAGTGAATAAATGAATGAAGGCTAAATTTCAAAAGGCTGAGTTTGGAGTATCCCAAATCTAGATGTTAAGAGAGCTTAATGAGAGAATCCTGATCTGTTAATCTGAACAACAGTTATTCATGGGAGAGGAAGGGACATATTCCTTTAAAAAGTGTACGTAATAGATATTAAAAGTTTCCTGAAAATTGTTAATGCTACATTATCACCCATATACAAGAAAATAATAATTTTAATGTTATAATAATATATTATGATATTCACTAAAATTTAGTCTTTTATTTTTACTTACATTTTATGTACAATGCTTATAACTAGAAAGAAAGGTTTCTTAAAAGCTTTCCAAATTTGGTAATGACTTAAATATTTATAGAAATAGATACCCTGAAATTAAGTAAACAGATTCAAGAAAAACTTCTTTGGCAAATTTAGAACTTTATTTTTAGTCTATTTTAGTCTTCTTTTTTCCTCCTGAAGAAAATAAAACTGTATAATGTCCACTGAAATTTGTATGCTGTTCAAAATGTTCATGCTGCTTGACTTCAAGTCATTATTACAATTCTGGACAATTCAAAAAAACAAAGTATGAAGTAAAGAACCTTAGCCACGAGATCTGGAAGACAGACAAATCTATTCTTTACTTCTAACTGTGACACTTATCATGAATCACTTCATCTCTCTGATCACTGCTTTTCCAATATGGAAACTAGAAGGATTAGTGCCTACCTACTAAGATTATTGCAAGTAAGTGAGAGAAATAAATAAACTACCAGGTGAGATACCTTTATGTAAATGAACAAAAGTACTAGGCAAGGTACCACCAAGTACATGCTGAACACTCAATAATGTTACTTCACTTCTTTCTCCCTTATAGCTTTTGGCAGACTACTAAAAGCCTGAAAATTCTTTAAAGATATGGGATATGATTTCTGTATCTAGGGCATTTGGTTTTGACAAGTCAAACTCACCAATGGTATGCTCATTAAGTCTAAGCAATTTGCATGTAATATTTATTCCTGCTTGTTTCTTTTTAGGTATTTATTTGTATATTTATTTGTTTATTTTTGATTTTATGAGAAAGGCATTGTGAGATCAATAAATACAATGCAATCAAATGAGTATGTTTCAGGGGAGGGGATTCCAGAGGAAAAAAAAGAAAAGAAAACGTGATAAAGTTAATGATGATATCCTTGAAAATTTACTTGAGAAACAAATCTGTAATGACATGTTCATATTTTCTTCCAAGATCACAGGAAATTTGGGATATGGTGGCATGCCCAGATTAGACCCTAGTCGGTGGAGTTTAATTAGAAATTTTCCAAATTGAAAACTGGTAAAACCTACTTTTCCTTTTATAGATACAGGGCAAGCCTTAGTTCAGTATTTTACACAAGCACATTGCATCAAGTCATCTCAAATATCATGATTGAACAAGTGAGAAATCATTTTACATTATCAGAAAAACAAAACAATGTCCAGAAAAATGAAAATCAAACATTTTTCAGGACAAAAAAGGCTCAGAATTTCTTTTAGAAAATAGTGGTCAGATTCAATTGAGATTCTAATTTTATACGATAGGAAAAGGTTAATGTTTTATGCCTGCAGCATTTGGTAGACAGATATAATAAAACATCAACTAGTGCAAATTCAAAAAGATAGAGTAAAATTTATGAAATAAAAGCTATCCATCACCTTTTGAAACACACCCTTTGACGACTGATTAAAACACATGAAGAGAAATGTTACTTACACATTGAGCATACCAATAACTGAGCTGGGATTCAAAGAGAGCTACAAAGAGAGTACTTGGGTACAATGCAGAGATGTAGAAAAATGGTTCATAGCCAGAAAAGTAGTTTGGGGGAGGTTAATAATCCCCTAACTCCTTTAAAAAAGCATCTGCTTGAAGTGCAATATTTAAATTCTGCGAAGAACTTCCTAAAGTTCTAAGTTCATTTTTCTCTATGTTTTCTCTGTAATTTACCTTGACATTTTTTATGATTACCAAGGATATTGTTTATTTAAATAAGCACACAATCTCTACCCGACCCATATGTTCCTTCTTGACTCTGGATTTAATTTACGATACCTATTTTATAACATTATATTATTTCCATGGCAACTATCTTGGTATAATAAACAAAGAATGACTTCAGCTGCTTTATCCCACAGTGAAGGAGCTGGATTTGAGAAGGGTAAGCTTGAGGTAAAGACAAAATAGCAAAAAAACAAAAAAACAACAACAACAACAACAAAAAACCTGAAATGATAGTGAAAAAATGAAATTCATTTTATCTCATACCCATAATATTTTCATTGGGGACTGAACACATTTACTAGGCAGAATAATGGCAGTCCTACTCTCTCGTATTCAACCTTAAGTCCACCCCTGTTGGTGCCACCAAACTGAAGGCCAATTGGTTCCTTAGTATAATGCACTGTTACTAATTTATAGTCCCAGTTTGTTCCAAAGTCCTTTTGTCTGTTTTCAAAGTCCTAGGTATATTTGAACCTATCTTAGCTAAGTGCATTAGCAGATGACAAACAATAAAATATTTTATTAGAAATCAGCCTCTGTATTAATGGCATATATATTTCTGCTATTATTTTTAATATTATAAGGCTAAAAGTAAAAATAATCTATATACCCACATATACAGAACAAAAAGACACATGGATTTTATTTTTAAAAATGGAATTAGAACAAATTTTAAAATCTATTTACCTAATGTGACAATTACCTTTCTTCCCAGTTTCAAAATAATTTTAGGTACTGTCAGTCTATTCCAACTTCAATTAAATCCTACCCTCTCCTGAGATATGACATCAAGATCTAATTCAGTTACAAGTAGCAATAGCATATAATTATCTTCTCCAGTTATCTACACTGCCATATGATAGTATTTCCTGAGAACCACAGATGCCACTGTTGTAAGCAAGAACCAGTTTGGGGATATAGACAGAATATCGAACTACACTGACTTATTTAATGTTTTAATTCTTTATGACTTATAGCAAAAAGTTGCTCCCAATCTAACTTGCTTTGAATAAAAATACTGTTAATATATTTTCCTAAGGAAAACTGCTTAACCTCCCTGTGTCTCAGGGCCCTTATTCATAGCTCATAAGACCAAACTTAGCATATAATAAACACATAGCAAATATTAGCTTTTATTATTACCTCAGGTAAAATATTCCTTATCTGGCATTAATATATACTAGGGACCAGTAAACTAATTAAGTAAAGACATATTAAGCTAAAAGTCAAAATTAGTTTGTCTGATGGCAAAGTTGATGAATATCATACGTTCTAGGTTAGTATTATAACATTTATTTTTGCTTTAAAGCATTACTTTGAGCTCTATTATAGTTTTTCTTTTTTTCCGGCATATTTTCCAATATGTGTAGGTTAAATTTCTTAGACATAGCCAAAGTAAAGGTATGCTCTAGGGATTTCTGAACTTGGGCAAATTCCAAAACTAGGAAGAGGTTACCCAGAGTTTACACAAAGAGCAAGTTATTCTGGCACTTTTGTAACTTTTTCTGGTGTGAGAGTCTCACTCTTGCAATTGCTTCTAGCACATGACCCTCTGCAACAGAGAGTCCACACAACACTCCACTCTTTGCCTCTCTTCTGTAACTCAAACTCTCTTTTAAGAAGTCTGTGTCCTCTCTGTAATCCCCAAACCTATCTTCGAACTTTCCAATTAGCAGTCAAATTTTGGCTTGCAACAAGATTTACAGTCAGAGCATGAGGACGTATATAGAGAATGAGGTATTTTTAGGAGTCTCCTATTTTAAGTCCTCATAAAATTCAAAAATTTTTATCCTAAGAAATTTGAGATTCTAATAACATGAGAATCAATGAAATCCTCCCTATGGATGAATCACCATATAGATAGGTCAGGGTCTACTCTGTTAAGTTGGTTCTTGATGATCACATGGTGAATTAACTTCATATAGTCTTCTGTTCAGAATGAGCACCTGTTATATGCCAAAGTTTACGGCAGACACACAGAAAGTATAAAGATAACTAAGATCCAGGCTCCACCTTCGAAGGACTTACAGCTACCAGGTAAAATCGCCCTTATTCATGTGCCAGCTACAGTATAATAAATTAAATTCAGAAACTTATATACTAATGAATTGGCTGCATTCTAAAAGGCTGTCTGTAAATCTGTTTGTCTGCAAACCCCAAGTGAGTAAGAATTGAAGTTTGCAGTCCACAATCTAATTTCATTAAACAGGAAATGTGTATTGGTCCCTCGTATTCTTGTGGATACTATTTCTATCATGCACCTTTTTTACCTTACTTTTTAAACTCATTGAAAAAGTTTTTGAATCAGCTATTTTCCCTGTTAAGCTCTGAATTTTACTGCATATTAGGGAAAGAATTATTCCATATGCAGGTACAGAATTCATCATTTTCTCACCATATTCAATTTGTATAAATTTATCTTTCTATTTCTATCAATCATAATTATAAGCCTCTTCTTAATTGTCTTTTCAGGCATCTTAATTACTTGTTGGTTGGTTGGTTGGTTGGTTTACTTATTAGACTTGAGAAATTGTGTGTAAATAACCCCACAGCAAATGCATTATAGACTAAAGAACAGTGTGACAGCTGAGGTTGAAATGGCAATTATAGTCCTTTATTGGTGTTAGGCAGAATTCACTCTATTGTCTTCTGGAGCACAGCTTTGTTCATGTAAATGAAAGTTAGTAAGTTGAAAATGTGGAAGTAAAGGAATTTTGCCTATATTATACATTCATTTCTTTATCAAGTCAACAAATTTACTGAAAGCTTTCTATATGCTAAACACTGTTGTAGATAAAAAGGCAATTCAATACAGCATGATGAAATCTAGAAAGGGAAAATATGGAAAGGCTCATGCAACTCGTAGGAAGGACATCTAACATACTCTTGGGAGGTCAAGGAGGGCTTATCAGAATGAGTAAAAGAGGTGAGTTTAAAGGATGAAGGGATTAGGCCAAATTATGGAGTGGAGATTGGGGGTGAGAGAGTAACATTCAGAATTTATCTTAAGGGCAATGGAGAACAATGGAGGATTTTAAGTAAGAGAGTGACATAATCAAATTTGTATCACAGGAGGTTCTTTCTGACTCCATAGTTTGGTTTAAGGAAAAAGGCACAAGAATGAAGATTAGAGTGCTGTTTAAACTATTACAATAATAAGGTAGATAATGATAGATAATACTGTCTTGAACGATGGCAGGTAGGGTAATGGGAATGGAGCTCAACAGATTAAAAAGCAAAGGCTGCTTCAGCAACCAAACAATGATTTCTGTGTTTTCTCACTGTGATTTTATTATTATTATTTTTTTTAGAGACAGCATCTTGTGCTGTTGCCCCGGTTGGAGTGTGGTGGTGGCACCATTGTAGCTCACTGCCCCCTTGAACTCCTGGGTTCAAGCAATCTCCTACCTCAGCCTCCCAGTGGCTGAGACTGCCGTCACACACCACCATGCCTAACTAATTTTTACATTTTTTTTTTTATAGAGAAGGGGTCTCATTATTTTGCTCAGACTGGTCTTACTGTACTTTTAAACCCATATTCTTACAGGTTAAAAAAATCATTTGCTTATGTAAACACAAGTGAGAGTTTGGTCATTTGCATGCACTAGACCTCAATATAGCCTTAAAATTATAAAGTACAGAAAATGGTTGGCACGTTTTCAGTGGCATGTAACATCTGTGGCTGTATTCTAGGATGCACATAGCCATGTAGAGAAATGTTAAGTAGAAGACACTAAAGCCAACTCATGAGAGGACTTAAGAAATTGTGACTTTGGCCGGGCGCGGTGGCTCACGCCTGTAATCCCAGCACTTTGGGAGGCCGAGACGGGCGGATCACGAGGTCAGGAGATCAAGACCATCCTGGCTAACACGGTGAAACCCCGTCTCTACTAAAAATACAAAAAAAAAAAAGAAAAAAAAAATCAGCCGGGAGTGGTGGTGGGCACCTGTAGTCCCAAATACACGGGAGGCTGAGGTAGGAGAATGGTGTGAACCCAGGGGGCGGAGCTTGCAGTGAGCCGAGACTGCGCCACTGTACTCCAGGCTGGGGACCGGGCGACAGAGCGAGACTCTGTCTCAAACAAACAAACAAACAAAACAAAACAAAACAAAACAAAACACGTGACTATCCAATGGGCAATGTCAAATTACTTGGTGGTTTACACAGGGAATAGACAGACGATCTGTTCTTTCAAAGGATAACTGGTATGGTGGACAGACTTTAAGTTGAATCCCATGATATCTGTTTTGTTTTGTTTTGTTTTTTTAAGCAATTATGCCTTAAGCCAATCTCCTTTCCTGAGTATACGCAGGATCTACGGCTTTCCCTTCATCACTTCCTGTTATCGTCTATAAAACTTCATCCTCCCCCCGGGCGCGGTTGCTCATGCCTGTAATCCCAGCACTTTGGGAGGCCAAGGTGGGCGGATCACGAGGTAAGGAGATCGAGGCCATCCTGACTAACACGGTGAAACCCCGTCTCCACTAAAAATACAAAAAATTAGCAGGGTGCGGTGGTGGGCACCTGTAGTCCCAGCTACTTGGGAGGCTGAGGCAGGAGAATGGTGTGAACCCAGGAGACGGAACTTGCAGTGAGCCGAGATCACGCAACTGCACTTCAGCCTGGGTGACAGAGTGAGACTCCGTCCCCCAAGAAAAAAAAACAAACAAACTTCATCTTCACCTTCCTAGCAGATTCACCAGTGAGACTTTTCTTGCTGGCTTGATGAAGTAAGCAGCTGTATTCCAGAAGACTACATGGTAAGGAACTGTGGACGGAATTGAGCAAAGAATTGAAGCTTTCAGTTCCACAACTACAAGGAACTGATTGCTTCCAATATAACCATGTGACCTTGGAAAAGGACCCTGAACCTCAGGTGAGAACTCAGCCCTGGTTAACACATTAATTGTAGTCTGTGGACCCTGAGAAGAGGGTCTAAATCATGTCCAGACTCTCAACCCACAGAAACCATGAGAAAGTAAATGTGTTGTATAAAGTCTCTAAATTTGTGTTAATCTATTACTCATCAATAAAAATCTAATATAACTAGTTTCAATATTGAAGATAAATTAGATGAGGGAAAGCCGGAAACAGGAATTCCAGCTAGGAAAAAAAGAGGTAACACAAAGAGGTTATGCACATAACTGCTAAAATTTGAACATGAAAGTCAGAAAGAGTAGGTTTTAAGCTTTTTATCAAGTTATACAATTAATCATCCAGTCGTATTATAAAATGGAATGACAATATCTTCTTAAATGATTTGTATAAAGGATATGTGAAGTGAAATATTTATACAGGGTTTAACACAATGCCTACCACGCATTATTATTCTTATGCTACTGTGTTAACCTTTTTGAGGACCAATGAGAGCTGGGCAAGGACAAAGGCAGTGAGAACGAAAATGGTGGTAAATTTGAGCAATATTTTTAGGTGGTAAGTCATAATGACTGCTCTGATATGGATAAAAAGAGAGGGAAGTAGGAGTGAAAGATAATGCAATTTCTAGCTTGGATGATTGAATGAGAGTGATGCCATAACTGAAATAAAGAGTGCAGAAAGAAAGGCTGATTTGGCTGAGGAGATAATGAGTTTTGTCTTGGCAGTGTAAAGTCAATGTGCTTGTGGGAGGACATCCATATGGAGAGGTCCAGTGTACTTAGAAGACATTTGAGTATATGGATAGATTTGGAGATGGTTGAGAATTATGTTACCAAAAAGCTACATCAGTATTCGCGCACGCGTGCACACACACACACACACACACTCCAAATATTCTTTAAAAAAAAAAAAGAGAAATATTTCCTCTTAGTAATATATACATTACGAGTTTAATAAATGGAGTCCAGGATGAAAAATTAGAGAATGGGTAAAGTATCCTTTCTTCTTTCCCTAAAGGATCAATGACTAAGAAATGCCCAAATACAAAAGGCATGTTTAAGTTGATTAAGCTTGATAAGTCTGTTGCAAGGGCCAGCAAACTATGGCTCCAGGGCCATATCCAGATTTTTGTTTTTGTAAATAAAGTTTTATTGGAACACAGCCACATCAATTCGTTCATGTATTGTCTATTGTCTATTGTTTTTTTCATACAATAGCAGAGTTCAGTAATTGTAACTGAAACCATGTGGACTGCAAAGCCCTAAATATTTACTGTGGAGCACTTTACAGAAAAAGTTTGTCCACCCCTGGTCTATTGTATAAAAAATGATGGTCTTCTAACTTGAAAATGGTGCATCAATAAATAAAGTAATAAAGCAATGTTGCTTAAAATGCCACAACACTCATCTAAGAATTACAAAACTTTGCCTCTGGTACGTTTCTTTTACTTATTAATTGTAACATTTCCGAGCGTGCATTTTCTCAACTGCTAAAAAGGAATAATACCTCCTCTGCTTACTTCATAAGGTTTTGAGCAAGAAATTCTTTTAAAAATCTAGATAGCATTGAGCAAATATAAGTTAATATTCTAGATGCTTTTATATTGTTAAACAATGAAATCAATACATTCAGTCCTAATCATACAAGAAAGAAGTAAATACATATTTCTTTATATTACTCACTAGAACACTTTTCTTTTATTTAGATATATATATATATATATATATATATATATATATATATATATATATA